>NC_138663.1:24504722-25104722 GCF_964273445.1 Streptopelia decaocto
CCTTAGCAAAACAAAGATGCTGAGCATATTACATATCCTTAATGTGTAGTAAATAATTTGATATTGGGCATTTATTATGGTCTCTTTTTGGACTTTTTACTTCTCTTATTTCTAAATTCAGCTCCAGACACAGCCCTAAATCCTGGTGTGGTTCAGATACTTTGTACTGCTTGATGTTTCACTCTGGTAATTCCTGTCACCCAGGTAGATTACAACCCTTACAGAAGTGGGTGATGAGCAGGGATTTGGATTTTAAGGCTGTTCTAAAGCAAGGGGGATTCACAAGTGACTGCACAAGGACAGGAAATACTGTGGGCCTTGGAGCTGCATCTGGAGGTGTTCTGAGCGGTGTCGAGGGCAGCTGCACCCAGAGCCACCCTGTCTGTAGTGCCCTGTACCAGCTACAGCGAGTGCAGAACTCGGTGCTGGCTGTCTGCTTGCCAGCGCGTTGTCATGGAGGTGTGCGCCGGCGTTCGGAGCCCCGTCCCACACAGCATGCCTGCTTGCACACTTGCCAGTGACTGGCAAGATGATTAAAGGCAGTGCTAGTTTTTATTCTTTTGAAATGACATACTCAAAAGGTGCAGTTCTGCATCTATGTATTTATAGATTCGTATTGTCCTAGACATGCATATGGTTTCGCTGGACATCTTTTTATTTCTCGATCTTTCCAGCAGTGATGGCAAAATAAATGTTAAGGTGTTCACCTGTCACATGCTGCTAGGCCAGCACTTCCCAGCTAGAAAGCTGCCACTGGGTGCCTGGAACTCGTGAGCATTTAATTCCTTTCAGCATTTTCCCCCGGTGTGGAATGTCAGCATGCTGGTTGACAGCCCAGCATGAGAAATTAAATATTCTTCTGGGGGTGAGACTATGATGTTTTTGTTACATTTAAGTTTTCTGTTGTTGGTGTACCTTTCCTAAAACTAGAAAAGGTTTTCCTTTGAGAGCAGCAGGCATCGTTTGTTTGTATGTTTGTATCTCTGAAGCTTCACTGTGGTAAATATGCACCATGAATAACGTGTTATTCTGCTCGTCGTATGCAGCTACTACTGCAGCAGAGCCTTCCAAGTCTAAGAGTAAGAAGTACTTTAATCAGAGATCAGAATTTATATTCAATGAAATCAAACATTTTTTCAGACCTTTATTCCTGGCCAGCATGGATTTAGCCACAAATACATACTTATCTCCCTGTTTTGAGTCTATTCACTTGCGAATCTTCTATCATCTTTCTTTGAACATTAAAAATAAAAGGAGTATGCCTTTATCAGTGTATATATGGAATTACAGCTTGTTTATTTGCTCTTTCTTAGTTCCTCTCCTTGATTTGTTTATCTCCAGACAGTCCAGAATGCTGTGGTAAAAATCTGTGGACAAATTACAAGAGTCAGTATCCTAGTAGTCCCATGTCTGTTGTCTCTGAATGCAACTCAGTTTTTAATGGTTTCAAGAGTATTTCCACTGTAAGTCATTAAATTAGATGGAAGCAAAATGAAACGAAGCAAAGCTAACTGTCTAGTTTTGTATGTTTTTTCTTGCACTTTCATAATGAGCTGTGGCACATGCAATGTGATCAGTAGTATTGAAACGCCCATGCCAAATCCCTTCGTCTTTACCTTCTCACAGGATCTCTGTGTACCTTCCTCCAGGGCAGCAGTGCAGCAGTTTCTTATTTGAGGTAAATCTGCAAATTAGAAAATATCCTTTATTTTTTCCATTAATTAAGAAGTAATTTTGTAAGTTTTGCTTCTAAGCTTTGGTAATGGAACAAGTTACCTTTTTACTTGGCTTTTGATCTTTCAGTAGCTCAATAAAACTTAGTGGAAAACTTTGGAAAAAACAAAACACAAAACAACCACACAGTCAAATCCTGTACAAAACTTGCTTTTAAAAAAAGTCAGTGGACAATTACAAGTTTTCCAAACTTAATAACATTGAAGGAGCAATATCATGTCAGATTGAAATCCAAGGAATTCAGTATCCTTTCTCAGATATTACCATATCAAAGGAGACATCTGATGAAAAACCCCTGGGCAGGGGAGGCCCACATGATGATTTCCATGAGTGTTCTCCCCGATTTCAGTCATCAGGGCTCACAGACATCCTCTGTTTGGCCACCTTTCAGTCACTGGTAACAGCATAAGGCAGTTAACCAGTTCTTCAGTCTTGTCTTTCAACGAAAGGAAGAGCTGCTTGTTACTGTGTTCATATCCTGTGCAGTCAGTCTGCTGTGTCTGGAAAATGAGACTTGCATCAATTGTTAAAATGTTTCCATTCTCAGAAGTTTGTTTTTTGGGGTAGGAGGGACGGTGTCAGGTGATGTTTTAGGAGTCCTGTAATCTTAACTCCGGAATCAATTAATTTCCTCGTCCTTACTGTAGTGGAGCTGGTTTTAGTTGCTATCCCTCCATTACTTCTCTGCTTATGTTGGGAGGGAATGATGGACGTAGAGAAATGATCTTATAATACAAACTTTTTTCTTCTGGATAGTGGCATTCTGTCATAACAACTATACAGATGTTGAGCTGTGAAAAGACAGAGTAGGCTGGTCCTTGGGGCCCCAGTAACTAATGCAATTTGTGTAGCTGGAGAAGAAAGCCCTTCTGAAATACTGGTTCTGATCTAAGGGTTGGAGCAGTAATTGGTGATTAATTGTAAATGATCCCTTTTGCCTTATTCCAACTCTCAGCCTCCTGACTGTGCTTCAGACACACAGCAAATACAACTGAGAAAACTAAATGAGGGAACAAAAAGAAGTGATGCTTTCCATTTAGTTCCCTCTCTTTATCTGTTTGCTTTGAGTTGATGAGTCTTCTGTGCCTTGGTCCAGGCAAGCGACTCAGAGGGGAATAAGAGTGAGTGTGTGTCTCAGGGTGTGCTGGGAACCCACAGCTCTACCACAGCTGTGCAGTTCACCGTGATGCTTTTAGCTCTGCTTCCCTCTTGGACTGCTGAGCAGATCCATAAAGACTCACTAGGATGTAAGTTAAAGCTTTCATCTTTCAGCATGAAAGAGATTTACCACTTTTCTAATCCAAGTAGCAGTGAGTACTACTTCAGAAAGTCGACCTCTGCTGCCAATGAATTGATGAAGAAGGAAAAGGTAAAGACTGTCCTTCCTCCCTACTTGGGTTCTTCTTTGAGCATGTGAATCACTTTTAACTGTATTTTCTCTTTGCTTGAGAGAAGGGTCAAAAAGGATGGACTACTATCCTGATTTTATTTTTACATTTCCACAAACATAATACTGAAGTTAAAGATTAACTGAAGTATCTGTACCTTATAAGAAATACACTCCTTTTGTATTCTGGGTGTGACATGCAGTGTCACCAGCAGCTCTACACCTTCTTATTAGTCAGTTCAGCTTACTCTGCAACTCAGTTGGCATTGTGATGGGGTTTTTTTTTAGCTTTTTTTTTTTTTTTCCTTCATATGATGGCTACACCATCAAATTTTTTTTGTCTGGAGGATTTTCAAATGTGCAGAGCTGCCAGGCTAAAACTACACCTTTGTCATTTGCTAACAACGTGTTCTGTTCGCGTGTGATACCTCAACTAAGTACAGGAAAGCTCATTGTATGCATGTATCATCTGTATGAATACCAAAATCTACTGCAAATCCTCACCACTGCTGGGAACCACTTCTCACCTGAACCTAGAAGACTCTACCAACTGCATAAGAGCTCCTGATGGCAATGCTATACTGCTCTGAGTGTAGAGTAGTTCAACACCTGTGTTTAACCAGTTCAACACCGGTGTTGAACTTCAAAGCTAAGACTGAAAGGAAGGCAGAGCCAAGACCACACCAATCACAGGCCCTGAAGAAAAGATGAACAGAAGTCCAAGATGACTCATCACCCTTACCTGAGTAGAGAGTTTATCACTGTTAAAGGAGTGAGCTTTAGACACGCGGTACTCGTGGTAGTGGCTCTTTGGCCCAGACATGTATGGATGCTGAAGTCCTTTTTGTGGATACCTCTGGAACAAGAGCTGAGGTATCACCTCAGGGTCGACTTGAAAAGTACTGCTCTCTCCTGGAAGGATGCCTTGATTCTGGCATTAAGCAAGGATAATTCTCCTATGTCTTGAGGATGAGTGAGTATGTCACCTTTGTTTCCTTGACAATATTACAAAGATGGGTCTGAGAACTGCAAGTAGGCTGCTATGCTTCTGACACGCCAGCCTGATCACTGTGACCCCATGTGTGCAGGTTGTATCCAGCTGCGTTCTGTAGGTCTATGGAGACAGAATTATGAGACAGGCTGATGATGCAGAGATCAGACTCTTGTAACCAAAAAATGGCAGAAAGAGAGGAAAAATTTAGGTGTGAGAGTTGCGATAACTATTTTAAGACAGCCTGTGGTAAAAAGATAAGGCCCTTTTGAATAGGATTCACAAAGAAAATTCCAGGCAGTTGAGGGGAAGATATTTTAACTCTTGTGGTTGTGAAATGAAGATTTTGATTCTACTGTTCACTCTGAGAAGAATAAATTGTGTATATCACTTCAGAATCAGATTGATCACCGTGGGTGTCTTCAGGCTTAGCATTGTTTTATGGCTCTTGATTTGAATATGCATAGTTATTTCTCCTGGCTTTTAAAATATGAAGACTCACCATGGCTGCCAGGCTTCACAATAATTCTTTCTTTGAACTCAGTCTCCTCTCCCGAAAGGGAAGGTACGTGTGTCATTCCTCAAGTGAGATAACAGGCAAATGCTGCTTTCAAAACATGTTCTCATTCAACAGATAAGAAGTTGAGTAAGTGGTCCTGAAGGTCAGAAAAAATGCACAGGTGAATAATATGTGCTACAGGGACTGGAATAACTTCAGGTGTCAAGGAATGAGACATTTCTTTTAGAAGAAGAACACAAGCCCTGTCTTTGTGTACAAACCCAGACCTGACCCTTTGAAAAAAATAATAATGGCGGTGAGTACAGGTGGCAGGAGAGTCTGCAAAACAGCAGCTTGCACAAGCTGAAAGTTGGGTTCAGTGCAAGCAGTAATGAGAAGGCCTTCTTATTACTGTCAGTTTAGAGGAGGTAGAAATCCCGTTTTTAATGAAAACTCTTAAAATGTACTGAGGTTAACAATGTAGAAAACATAACTTACAAAACAGTCTGCAAATTTAATTTTTGGAGGTGGTCTTGATTTGCTTGTTAGCCTAAGTTAGACTAGATGTTAATGGACGTTATGTTGCAGCTGTTAAACTGTTAGAAAAGGTTATCGTTTAACAGCAGTGTGGACGTGTTAACAGCGTTCAATAGAGACAACTTTCCCTTTCCACACAACAGATGATGACAAAAGAGTTGATGATTTGAAAAAAAGCATTCTGCTTTTCCTGTCAAAATAATGTTGTAGCCAGCCTGATGGCGGCCTGCAAGATGGAATTTAAGTTGCTACTTTCAGCACCAAAAGCATGACCCTCGGTACTCATATTGAAACATGAAAATATTTAGGTCAGTCTTCATTGATGCTTTCAGACATTTATTTCTTCACCTTTAAAACTTATTTCTAAAATACGCAAATTAGTGATACTGAAACAGTTTTTTCTGGTTGAAATCAGTTGGATAGAAACCCTTTGCACTTCAGAGATCCAAAATAAGTGCAAAATACCTAAATTGCACTGTCTGTTTGTTTGTGTTTTCTGTTTGTTTGGGGTTTTTTGTTTGTTTGTTTTGTTTGTTTTGTGGTTTGTTTGGTTTTGGGTTTTTTTGTGTGTGTGCTTTTTTTTTTTTTTGCTCCTTTGTTCAGTAACTGAGTAAGAATTCTGGTGAAAGAAGGTGAAGTGGGTCTGGAATATACAGAAGCTTTAAAATGGAGGTCTGAAAAAGCTCCAGCAAGGGACTCATCACATCACAGCCTACAGAAATTTATTCTGGACTACAGGAGCATATCGGGCTACATTTTGGAAAAACACGAAGGTTCTGGTGCTCTCATCTGTATTGACAGGGCTGTTTAAACTAGAAATCCCTCTCAGTTTGTTAGAAGATCTGTACCCACTTTCCACATGTCGTGTGCAAGACCCAGAAACTAACCTTCTCCCTTACGTAGAGGCTGGTTTAAAGTTTTTTGAGTTCCTGAATAGTAACCAGACATAGTGTTTTAAAAAGCAGGATTTAAAACATTTTTTCCCAGTGGTCATCTGTCCAGTTGAAGGGGGAATGACAGACCAAAACTCTGTGGGGAATTTTTTATTTACAGTTCCAGCATAAAGTCCTTTGCACAGAAACTGCTGGTGCTGCCTTCCCTTCTGGGAGGGTGGGATTGATAATCGAATGAGTACTCAGTGACAGAGAGTGAGTGAACTTAAATGGCAAGAAGCAAGTGGTTGCCGTAAGCAAAGCCGAATGTTTGTTTTTTCAAATTTGCATAACTAATCAGCAGCTCATTTGGAAAGCTGAAAGTTTGGTGCAGGAAAAGAAACTTGGTGCAGTGAGGGAAAGTATTGTTACAGCATTTGGGTAACAGGAACGCTTCAGCTGCATTAAACAGTGGATGGAGCGGTCTGTCAGGAGCCCTCAGGAGTAATTTTCAGCTGGGTTTGTTGCTGTTGCTGCGTACTTCAGGCAGTGGACACTTAACTGCTTTAACCACAACCAGGGCAACAATAAATCTTGTTGCTTGTGCTGATGTCCTTCTCTGAGCGCTCCTGTCATCCCTCTCCTGGGTCTCGGTGCCCTGCTGGACCACTGTGCTGCTCAGGGCAGAGTGCTGGCCCCAGGGATGCTGCGGGATGGGCTGTGAGATTCGTAGCTGCTCTGAGACCTCTGCCACGCGTGGGGCACCTGCTGCTGCTCTGCAGGCCCTCTCTGGCTGCCAACAGCATCCCGAGACACTCTTTTGGAGAAGAAACTCTCGCCAGGGCAGTGTCTGCTGTGTCATACTGATGCACAAACAGGGTGACCAAGGTAGGGAAAGAAATGCTGTAGCCAGCCTCAAGAAGATGATGTAAAAACCAAACAGCCTCACCCATGACAAAGCCACCTCAAGCACCCCAAAACAAAAAAAAGGTAGTAATTGTGTTAAAAAATAGCTCTAATCATATATGTCTTGTGCCTGTGGATAATTTTTTGTGAAGGCAGTAATGGAAGCAACAGTCTGAAAGATAAAAAATTCAGCAAAATCAGCTTCACAGATAAAAGGAAGGCATCTCATGCAGGCCACTGATTTAAGTTTGAGAGTAGGAGCAACTTGTTTTTGAATTTCTGTTTCAAGGAAGGGAAAAGTTATCATGGAAAAATTATATTTAGATGGCTTTGGTTGGAGATTTCATGTAGCAGGTTGTAAAATACCATCATCTCTTTTAAGGCTTCTTGCAGTGCTTTTTCATAGAGAATAGGCTTCTGAAGTGAAGGAGCTCTTTTGGGTCAACTAAAAATAGAATTTAAAGAGTAGAATTTCCATAGCAGCATTCTGAAGCTCGTCCTGCCTGTTTAGCTGGCCCCGTGCCTTGTGCTGGGAGCATTTCAGACTGTTCTTGAGGAAAATGTTGCAAGGAGGAGGAGGTTTGTTAAGAACTAGCAAAAGTTTCGGCAGTCAGAAGGCTGTATGAAAAAAACGGGCATCACCTAAGCCAGCAAAGAACTAGGTTGCTGATAACTAAAATTAGAAAAAGATTGTACCATATTTTTAAAGGTAAACCATAGGAGAAATAAATAACTTCAGGATAATATATTGTTTATAAATGAAATCATACCATCTTACCTTAGAAAAAAAATTGGAAAAAAATGTCAGTTAAACAGAGCATGTCAGTTAAAAGCCGAATATAAGTTCCAGTAAGTTCAACCATAAAATCCGTCATGCAAATGCTCCATGTAGTCATTTGAAGGGTCAAACATCTTCAGGAAGGTGCAACTTATTTTCAGATGGGAGGAACCAAACTATGATCTGTAGAGAGCAAGTGATAACTTGACAGAGAGAAAACTGCTCAAGAAAGAAAACAAAACCATAATTATTCTGAATTATTTTAATTGCTGTCTACTGCTACATTTGTCCCATCTCCAGAAAGGAAATAGCAGAACTAAAGGAGCCACAGGAAAGGACAACAGATATATATATATAGATATATATATATATATATATATTCATGCGTATATATTTTATATGTATATATAGAACTGCTTGCAGATGATAAGGGCTGTTCAGCAAGGCTGATGGAGTAGATGCAACTACTCTTGCAGTTCCTGAAGTGCAGCAGAATCATTAACTTCCTGAAGTTTAAGAAACTGGTAAGATTCACTAGTTGGGAGGGGAAAAATGGATGTGGAAAATCAGGAGCTGTTTAATAAAAGCTGATTACTCACACACCATGGTTGCAAATATGCTGGGTGAAAAAGTAACCATATCCAGGAGGAAGGGAAGCCTGCAATTAAGCTAAGAATGAGTGTAAAACAGCTCTTACTGGTAACAATCAATATAACTGAGAATATATGAAGTGTAGGAGATTGGTAAGGGAAGTATTCATTAAAGGTGAGAAAAAAACTAAATAAAAGACAGAGTTACCAGGGCAAAGATGCATGTTCCCTGCCTTTGATTTAGCACTTCATACAGTTCATAAAAGAAAAAAACATGAGTGCTGTAAGTTAAAATGCCAGAGGTGTTCCTCAGCATCTTCTGTAAATACTACCTATAACTACTATTAAACCAGTTTTAGTCTAACAAAAAGAGACACAGCTTTTAGCTATTTTTCTTGTTAACACAAGAAAAAAAAAATGACAGTAATTAACTCTTTGGCTCTTTGGGTAGACTTCCATGAGACCCGGTGATTGAAACCTCTAAGGCCAGAATATATACCTCCTTTGATATATTACTTAAATATAAGCTAGGTCTCCCTTGAGTTATCAGACTTAACACATGGTAACCGAGTGAGATTCCTTACCCAGAAGGTCAGATATTTGTTTTCTAATGATGAAAACAAGATCATGTCAGGCTTGCAAGCAGTTTCTGACTTTAGGAACTATAATAGCAATAGCTCCTCCAGAGTTTTTATCTGTTTTTCTGTCTACTCTCTTGGCATCTCATCTTCTTTAAGGTTTCTCTCCAGCAATTTGTTCATGCTCTTGTTTATGTATTTTAGATTAATTGGTCACTGGTTAAAACAAATTAACATGCCTTGGAGGAGGAATAAGAATACAGGCTGCTTCCTCCCAGGTGGATGCTGTAATATCACTGATCTGGAGAGCCACCATCCCATGTCTTGGGTGTAATACAAACATGGAGTAAGTTCCTTGACTGAGAGGACAATCAGTCTCCTCATTGATGGAGAATTAATTCTAGGTAATAGGAGATGTAGTTTTCATTCTGCCAGCCCCCATCACCTCATACTGTGGATAAAGGGGCTTCACGTCTGTGTTTGGGAGGAATTATTTGACCATTTCTCTCCAGGACAGTGTTCCAGACTGTGAGGCAAGTTAGGTCCTCCAGCTTAATGCCTGATGCTTGGGCTCTAAAGAGGAATAGATTTTTCAAAATATGATCCCTTTTCTCTGTGTTTAGACATCTGTGCACCTTGTCATTTTATGCCAAACCTCCTGGTACACTGATCTGGTGTTTGGAAGCATCTAGGTCAGGGGTCTCCATTGCACGGTAAATTCCCACCATCAGAGCACCAGGATCCTTCTGAGGTCTGTCCCTGAGTTTTCCCAGCTCCTTGCAGTACAGAGGGCATCTGTGGGTTCTCCTGTCTGTTTTCCCCAATTACTTACATAACTGATGTTTTAAATAAATGGACAGTGTGAACTTACATTTTTGTTATGTGTACGTAACTGTTTTCAAAGACAGCGGTTTGAGGATTCACTTAAGGCAGCCTTAGTGCCAATTGCCTGTGGAAGGACTTCTCCCCGCTTCTCACCATCCCTGCTGCACGGCCGTGCTGTAAGCCAGACTCATCTGAAAACTCGTGGGCAGAGAGATGGAACAGGTTGTTTCAAATATTATCTGGTTTTGTGTTATTTTATTAATTTTCAGCTGGATCTGTTCCTTGCTTTGTGTGACTGGATCATGTAAACAAGGTCATCAGCAGATCTGAGTCAACCGAAAGACAACCACCGAGCACGGGATGAGGGGTTTGGGCAAGAAGCATCGGCTGCCTTTTGTTGGCCACCAGTCTCAGGTTGCCTTAGGCATTTCTGCTCAAGACTACTTCTTGTTCCTAACATTTTAGTCATTTGTAGGGCAAATTGAATGAGAGTATTAATGGCATTGTTAGATATCATTATTTAGGTGACAGAACTGTGTTCATGTGCATGCATACAATAATGCAGACTTGATCACTAGAACTCACATCATTCTGGAAAATCATTGGATAACAATTCCAGTGTTTTTTCCAGTGTTCTGTAACAGAGGTCCTAAAACTTTGTCCACTCAGAGGTAACAATTTTTTTTTTTTTTTTTTTTTTAATAAAGGCAATCCACCCTCCCCATGCACATTTTTTCACTTTTAGATACAGATAATCATCGCTCTGTTCTGGCATGTGAAAGAGCTTTAATAGTATGTGCTCCATGTACTGTGTAGCTCATGGTTGTTTCAGACACGAAGTGAACCCAATGAAACACCTGCAGGAAGGAAAAAGTAAAGTAGAAGGGAAGAAGCCACCTCTTTGTACCTGGGGTACATATCTGTAGTATATTTCTTTCCTACTCCTGATTGCACAGATTAGAAAATACACCTTTTTTTTTCTGCAATGTTCCCACAGTTCCCAACTAGATAAAACGAGAAAAACTGAATTACTGTCCTCTGATCCTACTTAAAATACCAGAAGATGTCAGCTAAAAAGATGAGAAAGTCAATAATTCAGTTCCATTAGTTTTTAGATTGATGACATGATTTATTCTATATGCCTGTGTTGGAATCAGAAATTCATATTGCTTATATAGCATTTAGACTAAAGTCTGTTCAATATAATGGATTATTTTGAAGTGCTCTCTAGTCCTTCAGTCATTTCTTCTCTGAATAATGCTGCAGGATGTATCCCGGCCTCAGGTTTACTCTAAAATTAAAAACAAACAAAATGTCGGTAGATGAAGCATAGTGAATACGAGCATATAGAGAAAGTTCTAGCAAATTAAGGCTAGCTAAGCTACTTCTGGACTGGAAGCATGCAAAATTTGCAACTTGTGAGAAAAAAAGGTGGTTTTGTTACATTGTGAGTTGCTTACCAGATAACTTGATGGACATAATGTTCATAAATGAGCACTGTTCAGTAACAGTGTTTTAGATGAAGAAAACAGTGGCATGGAGGATGCATCTGTTTTAATGCCTTTGTTCGGGTTGGTGTTTACTTCTGAGTGTGTCTGCACGGGCAAGAGAAAGGGACCTGGCTGCAGTTCGGTGGCGGCTGCACACTGGGTCAGGGGAGACTTCTGGTGAGGGGGGGCTCCATCTTCCTGGATGGAAGATCTCCTAGGGATCTTTCAGCAGGGAGCAGACCCAGGGAGCAGACCCAGACAGGCAATAAAGAGGACAACTACTTCCCTGGGGACCAGAAAGCCACTGAATGTTTCTAGACTATAAAACAAAACCATGGGAAAAGAGGTCCACCTTGGAGGGCTGCTGGACAGGAGATTAAGTCTTGAGTTCAAGGACTGTTTTATCTGGATTACCCAGTGGATCTGAATTCTTGGTACTCAAAGTTTCCTTCTCCTGGACTGCTATTTCGTTTTTTGTTTTTTATAAAACATAGCTTTAGAATTTGGAAGCTTTGATATTTTCTGATGTGCTTGATTTAAACTGGCAATGGGACAAAGTTGGTCTTATCTCAAATGGCACAGGTAAAGGCAGCTGTTACAAATGTAGCATCTTGCTTTTAATTAAGTATGGGGAAGAATTTCTAGAAAATTATCATGAATCTTTATTCAAATTAAAGCCAAGATCTGGTCAAACTTCAATATAAATGTTTGTTGCTGATGATAAATGTAACTGCCTTTGCTGAAGTTTTAATTTAGAGTTTGTTCAAACCTATCAGTGACTGCTCAGCTGGATGTTGTTTTATTTTGGTGTCAGTTGCTCTTTGCATCTCAAAAGATCATAGGCTGAGAGTGACAGTGAAGTTTTGATCTTTTTTGACAATGTATTTGTGAGCTGCCTCTGTGATCATTTCACTGCCAGTCTCTTACGTGACGACATCGCAGCTTTAATTGCTTCCTGATTACAAGAGTGATGCTGCACCTTGCTCTGTGCCTGGAAGCTCCAAGGCTTTTGGTATAATTCGATGCAGACAGATTCCAAATGCAACCGGCCAAAATGTATATTATCTTGGAAGTTAAAGATGTTGTACTTGGCTCTGTCAGCGTGTGAAGAATTACCTGCCAAAACCAATTGGATGCGCTGAGCGAGGAGAAGGAGGGCAGCTCCAGCTAATGCCGCAGCAGCTTCCTTGTATTTGCTGTATCTTATCTGTGTTGTTGTAGATTCGTGCATCTTTATAGCTGTGGCTGCTCCACCAGTACACGCTCTGGGCCGTGGCAGCGCTGCCACACAGCTGTATTCCAGCGTGCTGCACTTTCTAGTTTGTATCTAACAATCCTGTCAAAACTCCTTACTCCTTGACTTGGCACTTTTTTCTCTTGTTGGGCAGCTGTATACTGACTTTGTGGCTGCAACAAGTATTACACTTACCTTGTAATAGGCTACCTCCTGTTGTAGTTTTGTTCCTTCTCTTATCTTTAGCCATTTCCTGTTCAAATTCCTTAGCCTTTTGTTTGTTTCATGATTTAGAGGCTCATTTCTTAGTGTGAGGGTGAGATAATCTGAATTGTTTCACTGAGTAGAAGCATTAATTCTGCAATTACACCAACAAAATAAATTCTAAATACAGGTCTTATTGCTTTTTTACTAACTGATTTTTTTCATTATTTAAATAGTTATTAAGATATTTATGCAAATTTCACAGTAAATTAATCTGTTTGTAATATAAGTGTCTTGGAAGGTACAGTCGTTTGTAGAAGTGGCCATGATAACGAGGTTGTTTCTGGCTGTCAAAGAGTTTATGACTGGAATAAAAAACCTTGAGGGATTATTCTGGGCTTTTCAGACCATCAAATTAGAAAATCTGTGTTTGAAGATGGCAGAAGGCTCTTGGTGTGAGTAATGTGTTTCAGAAGTTGGCAGACGAATAGTGCCAATGTTTCCAAATAGCCTGACACCAAATTGAATTACCTTTTTTATAAAAGCTATGTAGAGCAGTGCAAGTCTGCTTCTTAGGTAAGTGGGAAATACGTTTTCAGAATAGTCTAGAAGAAGCTGTAATAAAAATGAAAAATCTTATGCATTAGTGGCATTATGACTAGAAAAACAAAACAAAAACTAAAATTAGAAGAATTTGCAATCAGACTTTGGTTTCGCAGTGTTTAGGATTTAGCCTCAGAGGTGGCAAGAGATGTGCGCTGTTCTTTCTATGCGTTAAAATTGCATTAGGATGTTGACTAAAAGGCTAGTCACAATAACCAAATAACTTAAGCCTTATCTTGACGTAAGTAGCACTGTTTTTACAGCAGGAGGGTCATGTTTGTTTGCTTATTGCATTTGACTTCTATACCATTTGCATTTCTTGCCAAACCTCTTGCCTGCCTTAGCTTGAAAATATTTTGGAATGTCTGTATGGTAACTACTAGCATTTAGAAGAAGAAAAAATGAAAAATAAGCATACCTTCCTCTGTCTTTCTAGTTTATTGAAACTGTTGCCCATAATTAGAGGAAAGAGAATGAATGTTACTGCAAATTTGCAACAGGACTAGGAGCAAACTAGAGAAGGCAAACTTACCAACATCATGATGGTGGTGGTTTTCCTGTCTTTTTCCACCCACAGTTCTCTACCCTGTACTCATTGCTGGGAACTGTGAAGCAAAAACGTTCTGGATTGATGGCAGGGGGCAATTATAAGAGCTCTGTGAAGTTTGTTGTTGTGTTTTTGTGGTGGTTTGGGGTTTTTTTGGGGGTGGGGAGCTGGTGGGTTTTTTGTTTGTTTGGGGTGAGTTTTTTGTTGTTGTTTTGTTGGTTGATTTGTTGTGGTTTTTTGTTTGTTTTCTTTTTTCATTTTGTTTTGTTTTTTCTTTTACATATAATTGTCCAACAGAGCTGTTTTCAGGATCTGGAAATATACTGGATTAGTAGCTAGGTTTTGTCTCTTGGTTAACAACTAAAGAGGTTCCTCCAACTGCAGTAATTTCAGACTACCCATTAACTGCAAATGAAGTTTCATAGGTTGTTCTGCTATTTGTCAGCATTTCCCTCCAGAGGCACAGAAGTGGGAAAGCATTGGTGTGGAGCTGCTGAGGGAGGAGGACAAAGCCACAGGGACAACGTCTTCCCTGTTGCCACAACCTGGTGCAGATTTTCTTACCTCAACTGTAGCATCCTTTTGGTCTTTATGCTATATCTGAACAGGGGTAAGGGGCGGGGGGAGCTTGATGAGGTGCAATCGCTGCTGTAAAAGGCAGAGGCAGTTACTGACCAGTGTGGCCACAGGGAAGCGTGTAGAGAAGTTACCGTTTTATGTCTCAGATTGTTTACTCAGTTAAATCCTTACTTTAGAATATCCTCCTAGCAAGGCAAAATAACTGATGATTGTGCAAAATAAATAAATAAGAAATTGAAGGCGTTTCTGACTTGGGATGGTATATTGAAAAATAATCTTTAAGATGGTCTAGAGAATGCTGTAGTGGTGTGAATTAGTATTTTTGAAAACTTAAGTACTCTAAAAAGAGAGCAAAGTATGACTAGGAAGCCTCAAAGTTACCATTAAAGCTATTTGGACCTTGACATATAATTGGAATGCATAAAAATAGTCTAATTTATGAAAGTTTGCACTTTGCATGCTAAAATCTAGAGGGATTAAACTGCAGACCAAATGTTCATTAATCTTCCCATTGAAGCATTGCTGTCTGAAGTGTAGCCAGCTGGGTGATTATTAAATCTAAAGAACGATTTAAGATTCAGAATGCATTTTGAAGCTTTCATCTGTATTATAACTTTTCTACCAACACACTGAATTGATCACCCTTGTGAAAAAATTAATCAAGGAAAATGTATTGTTGCTTTATGACACACAAAGATTCCACTTTATAATGGAGGAGAAAAGGGATGTATTTATGATAAAGGCTGACTTTTAAATAAAGTTATATTGGAATAAAAATATGTATAAGACTACAGTTAACAGCTAAATCCTACATGCCAAGGGCTTGGTGTCTAACAGCTCTGTGTAAGCTTTGTACAACTTTCCAGAGTAGAAGTACATTATAATGAGTGATGAGATGGTATTGCTGTAAGAGAAATGCCCAAACAAATAATAATGCATTTTAAGTGTAAAAACAAAACAAACAATTCCTCAAACAGTCCCATTTTCCTGATGCATTGTCCCTGCCTGCATTTTCACTCTTACTCCGTTATTCATGTCTCCCTCTTAAAACAGAAACACTTTGAAGTACAGATGGTCTTTTTGGTGGGACAAGGAGGCAATATCTGTAACACCAAATATGTTGTCATCACAAAGCAAGTGTTAACTATCACATCGGCTTGCACTTCAACTTGACTCTATTGTTCCATACTTTTTCTCCCAAAATCTGCTGTTTGGCCAGCTTAGAAACTTTTGAAAAGCATTTGCATCACTTGCCTTGAGATGCTTTGTAGAAGAGTCTGGGCAATGAATGTTTGTGAGCTTCTCTGTCCTCATTGTGGAGAGAGAGGTTCCTCCAGGGAGTGCTTCAGAGCAGACCCTGCGGCAAGTGCCCCGAGTTGTCCCTGGATGACGATGCCCTTCACCAGCGCCTGGAAAAGGGTCTGACATGAGTGAGCTGCAGAGCTAAACATGCATTGTAGGACTGTTTGTCTCTATCCTCCTCTGAATGGTTCCTTTCTCTTAATATGTAAATGCACATGGAGACACAGTACTGAGACTTCTCATTTTTCTCTTTGCTGAGAGTTTACACATCGCTAAGTGTATGAACTAGGTGGCGTTTTATACCTTTAATCTTCTGGTTTGCATCTCTTCTTTATTTACTTGTATCCAATCATACAGCTCTTGATGTTTAAAGAAGTTTTTACTACTGTTCAGCTTATTTGTTGTTAATGATGGGATTATTTTTCAAACACTCATAGAGGTTTTTATCCGAGCAGCTATTGGGTCATACAGGAGATGAGAGGTGAAAATAGCCTTTCTGTTTGGTTTGGGGATGGGAAGTATGCATCTGTGGTTCTTTCTCAGAGATCTTTCTTTGCCACTTCTGCACGCTACATCTAATTCTCAAAAATGCTGTTAAAATGATGGATACAAAAGAAGTTTTTTCCTTTGACAGAAAGGGTCTGAGTTTTCCCACGTGTGTAGCACTTCCTCATATTCTGGGGATCATAGTAATATAAAGGTGCTATGTTAAGAGATGAGACATGATCAGTAAGCCTTGCAAGGCTTAAGAGGGTCTGCTCTTTGTTTGCCAGTAACTATTCAAGTTTTGCAGTATTCATGGTATTTCCATTTTTTTCCAGTTTCCTTAGACCACAGAGTGAACTCAATACTTTAATCTTTCTCCCCATGCAATAGTGCCCCTTCCACCCCCAAAAAAAATTAAACCACCAAAACTAAATAGTGCATGGAAAAAAAAGTGGCAGGTTAACTGCTTAAATACTCAGTTTTCTGAGACTTCTTTGTTGCTAAAACTGAGACGAAAAAAATAATGCTATATGTTATAATATTGATGTTATAATATGATGATGCTTCAGGTGGCTTCCACACAATTTCTATTTGCTCATGTGCTTTTGGAGCATTCATCTGCACTGACAGAATACATAAATCGGAAATGAAAATGTGATCTTGATGAGTAAAAAAATATATTCTGAAGCAGTGTCCTTCTCATTTTAAACGAAAGTACTTAGGGTGACCGTGGGGAATGGAGACTGAAAAGATCTCAGCAGAGCTGCTCTGACTATAGGCTGCCTGACTATAGGCTGTTTAAAAACAGAGATATAGTTGTATGTCTATTCAAACTAAAAGCTATTAATCCATACTTAGGTGAAAATGGTTGATGCGGGAGAACATTAATGGTGATAGGGAAATGAAATAGCCAATTCTTTTAATCTCTGACAAAATGAACACAGTGCGATACCAGTGATGAGAACTGTCACACAACCTGCACTTTTCAGTCAAGTGGAATAAAAATTAGAACCACAAGTGACTGTAGAGGAAAAAATACTGAAGTGAAGGACTGTTTTCCTTTCCTTATCTTACTTGCCCATTTACTTAACTTTTTCTCAAAGTTATTGCAAGAGAACGGATATTATATCTAGAAAGATTGTATCCTAAAAAATAAACACTATCATAAGAGATGAAGGGCTGGGTTTTGTTGTGTTTTGTACAGAACTAAACAAACACCAAAAAGTCAGCAAATTGAGGAGTTCCTTAGCAAGGCAGATGGAAATGTGGACTATTGATTTTGAACAACTGTGTTTTCCCATATTTGCAGGTACCAAAGGAGGTAGTTATGCAAAAACTAATAATCATCTGTGATTGTGAAATAAGCATGCTAAGTAAATGTGTTTTCTTATCCTTTTGGTATGGCTGTATTGCTATGCATTATTTTCATGTATATATGTTTACGTTTTGAAGTCGGTTTCTTTCAATCTTCTGTTTTGTCTTCTTTCTGCTTTATTAGTTCTCACTCCTTTTGTTGTCCTTCATCTTCCGTCATAGTCAGAGACAGATACTTTCCTTCTGGAATTTGTTTGCTGGATAATGAATGGGACCAATCGTGCAGTGTGAGCCTTTCTCCAAGGCACACTTCGTTACACCTTCAAGTTAACAGCCGGCTTCTGGCTTATGGTAGCTAAACCAGACCCTTTGAAATTCTTGCACCTGGAGTTTTCCATTGGTCCCCAAAGGGGGCAGTACTGGTCAGGCAAGATACACATATTGGAGAGCCAATTTTCATCTCTTTTATCAAGAGGCAAGATACTTTGGATGCAACATGTTGATCAGCTCCTAATGATTACTGAATTTCACTTTACTGACCAAGAAAATGTACTTTGACAAAAAGAGACTCTGCAAATTACTTCTTTGCCAAGTAGAGAATCATAGATATACCCACACAGTGGAGGAAGAAGTTACTTACGTGATTAAGGAAAACCTCTGCTTTGTATAATACCTCTATGCTGAAATAGTTTCATGTCTGCTTTAATTATTAAGTGTTGAGTAAACTGGGAAAATAGCATAAGAATAGTTCATTGGTAACCTGTCTGGCTTGGTGACAAGACAACCCCTTCATTTAACTTGCAAGCAAACAAATGTGTGACTCAAAGCATAAAACTCTTTTCCCTCCCTTTAGGGTTGTGTGTTGTCCAGTATAAAATACTTTCACATGTGTTTATTGTCTGTATCAGTCAGTATATGAAAAAGATGAATGTTGAAAATGTCTCATGTCTAGCACAGAGTCTAGGTTCCTTTGCTATGATGGTAATTAACATCTTCCCCTGGGCAGGCTAACAGCCAGAGTTCCATTTTTGGAAACTATTGAACTCTGGATCCACTCTGTGTAATCTGTTCATTCTTCTATACCTGAAGGTCTTGAGAAGCCTGTACAGAGATAATATCGCTTTTTTATCAGGAGAGCGCTGCTAGATAGAAACACCTAGGCCTGTACAGAAACTGCTGTCTTTAGTGACATTTACACATTTATTTCCACGGTTAAATGGGAATGATGAGTGGACTGTATAGGTGTGATTTCGGACCTCATGGCATTGACTCAAAATATCCCAGCCAGGAGGAAAGCAATATGCAGAGGTAACCATGCTTTCTGCCTAGCAGCACATCAGCTTTCCCAGTCCCATTACTGGACACAGAATTACGGAGACTTCTTTTAACAGCAGGCTGTTTCTTAATTTTCAACAAACCAAGCATCACAACATTTTGAAATACGCAGATCTGTTTCTTCTGTCCTTTTTCCTGTTTATCAGCCAATTTGTCCCTGCCATAGACTACTGGAAGACAAGAAGTTATTTTTGTAATTACTTGCTTGTAGTTACCCTGATGCAGTGTCTAACATGAAGGTGCTCAAGCCTCATCTTTGGGGAAGAGGATTTGCCTCTTTCTGGCTGCCAGGGTTGAATATGTGGCTGTGGATCAGCCTTCACAGATCTTGAACCATATTAACATTCATTGCCTGTGTGAGCAAAGTGACTCAGGAGGCAAGCTGGACCACTTTGGAGCTGGACATCCAGGTGATATTGGGAGAATAACTCCTCTGGAGTGTTGGTACCACCTGAGGGACAATACCATAGGGCACAAAGTCTCTCAAAGGCTTCAGCCAGCCAGCAAACTCTGGGGCTTGATGGAAGAGGAGACTGTACTTTTAACAAGAAGACAGCAGTGGCTGAAGCAAGTAGAGTTATTGCTAATGTTATCCATAACTATGCTCACATAGGCAACAGTATATAACCTGCTATGTCTCACAGGGGTGCAAAAACTGTTGTTGCTGTTGTCTTGAGAGGAGGATAAATATTCTTGTTCCAAAAGGGGGTCTGGATAACTTTAATAAATGAATCCAAGAGAAAACACTGCTTCTGGGTGAAATAGTTTTGTGGATTTTTTATGGTGATTGTGACTATAGCTCTGCTTGTTCTTGTGCCCAGGGCATGGACATTGCACTACGTAAGTCTGTAAAATGTGTAGCCCCCAGGAGCAAAACTTTGGGAAGACTTCAGGCAATTTCTTGTGCCAATTTGCAAAAGAATGCAAAGAAACAAATCTCAGTGCACAGTGTTGTACAGTATGCTTACAAACAATTAAGCCTGGAGAAGTAGCACACATTTTAAATAGCAAGAGTTTGGGGTTTCGTGTGGTGTTTTTTTTTTCACAGATAGCTGGTTGCTAAGCTGTGGGAAATGTCCAAGGTGCAGCTGTGATATTGCTCAAAAGAGTTGAAGAAAGCAAAGTAAACCTTCTAAAGATTTCAACTTTTGATGGTTTCTGAACCATTACTCTTGGTAAGAAGAAACCGTAGCTTAATGTGCTCCAGAAGGGTAGTAGACATGATATTAAATTAAATTAAGATTATACGTCTTCAGGCAATGATGATTTGTTACTTTAAATTTTATTCCCTTTTCTCACCTTAATGTAATGTGACTTTTTGAGGAGGTTTTAAAAGCAAACAAAAAAAACTTGCTGCTAACCAAAATTTAAGATTTTTTTATTTCAGCATTTTTTTCTCCTGAATTAGGGAAAACTCTACAGTGTAGTATACTTTGGGGAGAAGAAACCTGTGATTAACAAAATCATGACAGAATTACTTAGATAGAGAAATAGGAGTTTAGTGTGATTTCTTAAAATTTCAGTATCTTTTGCTTTTACCTGAAGGTGCAGACTCTGTTCTGAAGACTCGCACAGATAAAGAAAAATGGCCCTTTAACTCTGATAATTTCACTGAAAAAAAAAAAAAAAAGATTAAAATAGTGCCTGGAGGATCTTTCTAGAGAATGAAAGGGAATGAAGGAGGAAGAAGACCTGCAAGCCAGTCTTAAAAATACATTTTTTTCTAAAAACATAAAAAATACTTCTGATTACAAAATACTGAGCAAACTTCAGTAAGTAGCTCAATTTCCACTCGTGTTCAGCAGCCAGTAGTTATTAAAAGTAATTATTAAAATGCACTGGTAACTATTAGTCTCTTCATACAATATAAATGCTGTTTCAATGGCTAATGCAGTAATTTTATTCAACTAGCATAAAAATAATTAATATGTACTATTAGATGTACAAAGCTACTGCATAAGCTATTTATTTTTGACCCAAAATGGCCTTGTTCTTGTAGTCTAATTAGTTGATCACACTAAACCTAATCTAAACATCAACTTCATAATTTTTGGAGTGTTTATTTCTTTCTAGACTCTCATAAGTGCAATGAGAACATCATATCTGAAACAATGTTTTATTCTGCAGCTCCAGGGTATAGCAGCAAACAGTGTTGGTTATAATACATGTTAATTCCTACTGGGTATAAGCCTTTATTTCTAAAATACGTGGATGTGAAAGCTGTTCTCCAAACTTTTACACCTTCATCAAACTAGCCCCAATTCTCGGTGCGATGCATTGTGTGGTTTCAGACTCTAGCAGAACTGTTGAGGGCTGTGTGAGCTGGTCCCTGAGATCATTTCTCATGCTAATAGCTGACTTGGGGAATATTTTTATTCCTGTGAAACAGGAAGGAATTTGAGAAGTGGGTGAGAACTGTTGGCTCTGCTGAGAGTTGCTAATGAGCTTTTTTGTATGAGAGACTTTGAGGAGCTGCTGCAGTAGCAGCAAAGGTGCTATTTAATATCACGCAATAAATGTCCTATGCTTGGTTTTCCATCAGGTAATGCTTCTAGCACACCATGATGATGCATGTCACATCAAATTTTTAAGTAAAAAACTTATTTCAATCCCTTCTAGTTCCTAGAAAGAGAATTATTGTCTTTTGCAGAGATTTTAGAGCTCAGTTTAGCCCTGAAATTTGCTGGCCGTTTTTAAAAGTTTATTTAGTGTGTCATAAGCTCAAGAGTTCTGGTAAAGACAAGAAGCACATCAGGAGCTTGAGTGGAGAACGCATCAGGAAAGCACGGCAGAAACCTGAAAAGCATTCACAAACTTGAGTGTTCCTTGGATTTCTCTCAAAGTCCTTTTTGCCTTTGTTCAGTCTTTGTCAAATAGGTACTTCTATTAATTTATATTTTTTAATTTAAATTGACAATTTCCAATATGACATAGTTGCCATTAATCTTAATATAGTTCTAGCTTTGTTTCCAGCATGCTTAAGATAAAAAATAATAAAAACAAAACAAACAAAAAAAGACACAAAAAAATCCCCAAACATCAACTAGAACCCTTTAATACAAGAATTATTCCTCAAGGACAAAATGCTGCCCTCTGCAGTTGGGTACCTGTGTCTGGTTGATGGGATTCAGAAAAAAAAACCAAACAACTCCAAAGAGAAATATCTGTAAGCCTTATCCAACCACCTTTTTTCTTAGCTATGTGAAAAGTTCAGTTTCAACATTAGTGTGTTTTAAGGATACTTCAAACATCAGTTGCAATGCGTTGGCATGAATAAATACATTGGAGATCTAGATAACGCACTAGCTGTCTCATCAGTCCTTGTGAGCCCGTGTAGGGGAGAGAGGATTTGGCCCTTGTATAGCAATACAGCTGTAATTTATGTGTGGAATATGGTTTGAAAGGTCTGGAAACACTTGAAAGGTGGAATGTGTGATCTTGTTAGAGGCTGAACTTCCCTTACATACCTTACAGTCAAACTTGCTTTTTGTCTTGGGGACAATGGATCTATCCCCACCTTCACCAAAATCTTTTGACTCTTATTTCTCTGCACTGGGCGGAAAAGATTGACGTGGCATCAACACAGAATGCTGAACGGGACATGTATCCCACCTGCCCACCAGCTGAGAGCAGTGGTACCATCACTGGTGGCAGTAATAGGGTGACACAACACAACTCCAAGCAGACTGAGTCTCTGTGACAAGCTCCAACTGGGAAAAATGCCCTTAAATTGCGTTTCTTCATGAACAGGATTTGGCTGGGGCTTGGAGAAAAGAGGCCAAATCCTGCCTGTGGTTGTGCTTTGCAGTCTTGATGGTGTCCTATCTGCTTTGATTACAAACCTATGGACTGGGTTTTCCTCGCCTCAGCGTTTTGTTGCAGGCTGAGAAGAGGACTCAGTGGGGTCTTTGGAAGAACTTCACCATTAAAGAATGTTTCTGGATTGTTGGTGCTACCCAAATGACTGCAGTGCTTGCAGCTGCTTAGCAAGCTTCAGGAGCCAACAGAAACAGAAACCTGAATAGTTCTAATTAGGAGGAGACAGTGTACTTGCACAGGCAAAATAAAGTGTGCTGCATCAGTTGGAGCAATTGGTGCAATCATTTATCAATGTCCAAGTGTAGGTAATGAAGCATTTCCTATGATCTGCATCAGTGCAGAGGACACTGTTACAGCTGCCATTTGCAGTCTAGAAGACAAGGGCATTTTATGCTTGATTCAGAATGGCATACTAGTAATCATAGCAATAGAAATAGGAAGCTACCACAACTTCTGGGTGAACTGTTATTTAGAGGACCTCTCTGTTTATGAGGGCTGTGGTGTTTTATTCCACCTGTTACTGTGCTGGCACATGCAGGATACCAAAAGCTTGCATCCAGTAATGCCAAAATTTAACAGAAATGAAAAAACCTAGTTGTAAAGAAAGTTGATAAGAAAGCAGGTTCAGACCATGTCTAGTATGTCTAGAAGTTTACTGTCCCAGGGATATAGTGTGCATTTTGAGCTGCAGCCACATTTTCCATGAGAGATACATTGAGCCCTGGCTGTTAAGACATAGGACATGTCTAGAGTGTAAATGTGATCTCCTCAAAGCTAGAGGAACAGCAGTATCTGTCAAAAAGGAAGAAAAATGTCTAGCTGCTCTTGTGGCAAACGAAGTTCCCGGTGCTGCTTTGCTTAATGAAGATGAGGATGTCGGTGCAGTTGCACTACTAGAAGGTGTACAGGGGCCAGATGAGTCGGGAGTTTGAGACTCAAAAATCATTCCTGTGGTCTCTCTGCCCTTCTCAGTACCCTTTTGAATTTTAAAAGAGCAAAGTTTTGCTTAAACAAAATCCTATGTTACCATGCAAAACTTGTACCCAAAACATAAAAAGCAACAAGTTATAGCTGAATTCAGTTCATCTCCAGAATGGATAATGGATGAACATGATTGCAATGTTTTTCTCTGTGTGTGTGTACACACACATGCGTTACATAGACATGTATACATCTATACACACACACACACACTTGTACTCCCTGAAGTTAAACTTTCAGTTTTCACACAGTTAATAAGAAGGCGATTGTATGTTGAAAAAAGTGTTCCATTATAACTTATTACCTACAAACCCAAATATTTTTATTTTATAGCATTGGATATACCACAGATGTGAGAGGTGTTCTGCAGAAGGTTTGTATTGTAGACACAATATCTTTGCAATTAAAAATATGGAGGAGGTACTTTCCGTGTTTTACTTTGGAAGAGAACGTTAGTCTGAAAATGAGATTTTGGTTAAAAATCCTAATGTATATATGTTTTTCTCTTTGACTCAATGTCCTGTTTAGAGAACACTTTTTGTTTGTTTGTTTGCTTCTCTTTCCAATCCTTCGTTTTAAAAAGGGGTGGCTTAAATGATAATTTTTCCCTTTATGAAAGCCTTTTGAAAAAAGTTTTGTGCCTGAGAATAAAAGAGCTTGTAAAATAATTTGGTCAGTGTAAGCTTAATGTGTTGCCAGTTGGTGCTGTGCCTAGAGCTGAGTCAAGATCTGCTAGAACTGATATAAAAGCACATAGCTGCAAGGTTGTGTTTAACTGGTATGTGTAGCAGAATTACAAAATGTTATTTTTCTATTAACAACACCACTTATACGAACTGGTAGAAACATTATGGGTATTTATAATGATTTTTCTTCCAAACTGGCTAAAAAGGTGACCTTAATAGAGAACTCCATCACTGTGTGTCTTACAAATGAAAGACAACACGTATAAAAGTTTGTAATGCATGGCCTAATTGGCCTCATATTTAATCTGTTTACAGAGGTTGTCTACAGTTGAGTTTATGCAAACTCTTTTGCATATTGCTTATGTTTTTTCCTAAGCTCTACAGCAGAGAATAAGATTATCATGTTTGTGTTGCCTGCATGTATAATTAGTTAAATTTGGTATGATGTTCAACAAACAGAAATGTTATTCAAGGGGTATGTGCTAGAATATGTAAAAGCAGTTTTTTGTTCAATATTTCAAATATTTTCTCAAGTTGTAGTCACTGCTAAAAAATTAACTTCCATCTTTAAACAGATATATACCTTCCATGTAACTATCTAATGCTACAGACTATTTTGAAATAAGCTTTTGCAACACATGAAATTGTATATGTATAATGATTGGGAACAAGTGAATTTAAACCATACTTCAGTAGATAGATTCAAATTGTATTTGTTACTGTAATTATCAGGGGAAAAGAAATTGAGGATTTTTTTTAATTCCTTACCTAATAATCTTTGAATGGTTATGATATGAAGAGAACTTCATCTGTCAAAGACTGTAGGTATGGCTCAGAAGGGCTCTAAATAAAGTGAATTGGAAAAGTTCCTCAAAATTGATATACTGGGTCTATCAAAACCTGTCTTTTAACTATCTATTTTTTCCTGAATGCACTGTATGTGTTAGTAGAGCATTTCTTTTTGGTGTTTGATAGTTTGTTAGCAATGGGTAGCAGGAAGAGTTGACTTTAACGTAGACCCAAGGAACCACTAATGATACTAAAAGTTCAAATGCTGACTGACAAAGAGCATCGCTCCAGGATTTCTTTGAAAAAGTCCAGAAAACACTGGCAGAAACAGGAAATACTTCATTAAAATCTTAGACTCGTGTCAAATAACTTCTAAATAATACAAGCTTTTCCAAATGATGATGGCTGTTCTACCAGATATATTTCCCTGTAGAAACAGATTTCTTTGTCCCTACAATAACTTTTCCTGGTATTTTCTGTTTTACATTCAAAACTCAAATATTTTTTTCTCTCCAATTCCCCCCTAGTGTTGAGGGTCTTGAGGTAACATTTTGACACTGGAGGTTTTTGAATGATTGTTTAATTAGAAGTAAGTCTAATGATCAGACAATCCAAACACAAAATAAAGGGAAGAAGTGCCAACAGTTTAGTGAAAGTACTTAACTAGCATTTTGCTTTAAATGGAGATATCAACACAAATATTTTCCCTAATAGGGATGATGGGGCTGTGCGTATA
Source organism: Streptopelia decaocto (assembly GCF_964273445.1). Taxonomy (NCBI): domain Eukaryota; kingdom Metazoa; phylum Chordata; class Aves; order Columbiformes; family Columbidae; genus Streptopelia; species Streptopelia decaocto. Next base: position 24,530,525 of record NC_138663.1, read on the forward strand.
ATCCATGTTGAAGAAAAAGTGGCAGACTACATTACAACTACTACAAAAGCTTAGATATTTAATTGTAAAAAGGAATGCTGCCAATAGAGTACCACTGGTGTTGTAAAGCATGTGTGAGTCCCAAGACTCTGGACCGACAGATACTCATCCAGATGGACTTTCTGGAACAATGGTGGAAACAATAACTCCGTTGGCATGAAACAAGTGCCATACCATTCTCCATACAGTAGCAATTCCCATGAACGTCTACTGAGAACGTTTTTTCAAAAGCAACTGTAAAACTTTGCTTAAAAGCATTGAAACTGAGTAGACAAATCTGAAGAAATATAACTGAAGCAAAGGATTCTGCATTTGACATGAAGTGTACCATATGTCTTTCAGGAACAGGAACGACGAGACATTTAATAGCTTTTTAATGCATCTTACTGTGTCAAATTTGAGGCACATATGGTACACTCCTAACTGAATTTCCATTCTCTTATGGTTTTCTCTTGCAAACAAAATCTTGAAAATAGAGCCTTTCTATTGACACGTTATTATTACTTTTTAATTGTCTCAAATACAAATAGTGTGTTTTAAAGATATTACATTTTTTTTCCCTCAGGAAAAACGTCAGTTTGCTGCTCAAAAAGGAGTAGTACAATAAGAGCTTTAGGTCCAATGGATTCCTTTACAGAACCAATCATGTACTTTTTGTAGTCTATTAGTCACACTTTGGGTTTATATTTTGAGCTATTTCCTTTAATATCCACCATATCTTTTGGGACAGAATTATCTTGGAATAATTTCAGAAAATACAATAAAAACACAGTTTGTGACTGAAACACTTCAGAAGGGAACATTTTAAGGTCAAGGATACATGAAAATTTTATTTTGTGTTTGCACATAGCTGTTGTTTTGCCCAACATGAACATGCCATCGCTTTGTCAATGTTGTGGCCACCAAGTGTTACAATACTGCTCCCCTACCATGGGTAAGTGTTGAAAAAATGGAACAGATTTTTCTTGCAGTGTCCTAGAAAATCAACCTCAAAATTAGAAATAAATTTTCAATTAGTCTGGTTCATAAGTCAAGGGAAATGCTAGCAGCTTTTCAGCCCCTGCATTTTGGATTAATGATTTTGAATAATACGACTGAAATAAGGTAATGAAAGGTGAATGGTATTCTTCTGATCTTACAGTGTGTATTTTTTTATTAGACTGATTCCTAGCAAAATACATACGGTCATGTAATATTGGATAAACATGAGATTTTGGGGAGGGAATAGCCTATAAATTTCTCTCTTAATTTCTCTCTTTCTTCTGTATCTGCTTTCTCTCATGGAGCATACAAACTAATGTGATGGAAGATTTAATAATGCTTATGGACAGTACAAAGTGGCTGAAGTTAGTTTGAAGTAATCTTTTTTAAAAATATTTTTATTTGCTTTCCAATGAAGCTGTTGGAGGAATGCATCGCTTGTAATTGCAGACTGTTAAAACAAAGAAAGGCTTAATATCCTTATACCTGTTTGCATTGATAAGTTTTATTGCTGAGTGGAGTTTCTGATTATTATTTGTTTTGAAGTGCGATTCAATATTAGTATAACATTTTGAGGAAATTAATATCAGCATTAATTGACAGTAACCATGTCAGGTCCCTTTATGGATAAGAATTTAAGCATGCTTAGGTTTCCAAAAAAAGAAATCCATCATGGTACAGTCAGAGCATGAAATGTGATTAGCATATATTGGTGTTGTTTTTTTTGTTTTGTTTTTGTTTTAATAATCTATGTGGGCAAGTACTTTTAGGTTTAATCCGCAGCCTTCTGAACAGTATCAATTAGGATATCTGTGGAAAGGTATGTTTTGTAGGTAACTGCATTTTAAAATATGGTAAGGGGAAATATGCATCAACAAGCACTGTAACTTTTAGAATATGTTTTTCTTGGTCTATTTCCACCTATGCATTCCTCTCTTGCTCTTCAGTTTTCTATTTTCCAAATGAAGAACAGTAGTATTTTAGTTTGGTTGTTAGGCGCACCATCTTCCAACATATGCGAGTATGCGGAGTTGGAGCTCTGCTGCGCTGTCACCTCATTCATTGCATTTTCATAGCTCTTGGTGACTAAACGCACTATCTGAAAATGCACCGTTAACTCATCTTCCACTTCATAGCATCTGATTTAAGAGAGCGAACAGTCAGAAAGGTGATGGATAGAAAGTCTCTTTTCGATTACCTGGTACCATGCCTGTGGTTTGCATCTCAGCGGTGCGCGGGGTGTTGATGCGGCACCCGAGCAGTCCCAGCAGCCAGGCCTGCCAGGGTGGGGGTCCTGGGCCCACCTCCCTCTGCTGCCTGAAGCCAGCTGGTTCTCCCTGAGTTACCCATTCAACGGCATGCTGCCACTTGTCCTTTGTCCAAGGCACACAGCGGTTGCTTACCTGGCCAGTCATGCTGCAGTGGTCATGTTCTTGTTGCTTGCATTTTGTAGCGGAACAGTTTCATGAGACTTGCTAGAAATGAGCTTGCCACACACAGTGGTTGGAAAGATCAGCCTTGCCAAAGCCCTTGTTAGAAGAAGAGCTGAATGCAGCTGTCCTTGAACACTGAAAAGCTCTTACAGAATGCTGACACTGATTGAATGAGTTTGTTGTTGTAGTGTGCCTTGTCATATTTTAAGAGTATGTGTATTTTGGAGAGGTTTTTAGTGTTAGTTTTTGTTTGGGTTTTTTACATGGAGAATCCCGTATTGTGTCTCCAGTATCATATCTACAGTAGTAGAACCAGTTCTGTATCTTTCTTTCCTCTATTGTTAATATTGATTGTAGTGTTTCTCTAGTACTTTTTTTATTTTTCCTGGATTTTTGTCTCACCTTCCATGAGATTCTCGGCTGGCTTAAAGTTCATATTGTAACTCATACTCCTGAGTTTTGAGACTGTGTAGCTCATCCATGAGTTACTTGCAAGTAACTGTAGAATTCTTTGGTTTTAATGGAGGAAAGATTAATTAAATCTTGTAGGCAGGTTTTGAATTAGGTGATGTTAACTCAAACTTTTCTAGTTTAAATATTGTAAATTTATGAATAAACACTTTAAAAGCTACTTAGTTTAAGTACTTAGTCAATGCAGAAACTTACGCTTTCAACATAGTTACTTGTTTCTTTGTGAAAAATATAGCAAACCTGGCCTTTATAACTCTTACTTATAAAGCTAACTTACATAGAAGCAAAATATTAGATTGTGATCCCTTTATAAGGGATGATTTTGTGTTTTTGCCCATGCCTAACTTTTTGTTTCTTTTTTTCTCTTTTATTTTAAAAGGTATTTCTCAAGAGTGACCGGGTTGCAAGAATGGTCCACAGCGGAGGATGTTCTGCAAATGACTTTAGAGATGTTTTTAAGAAAAATATAGAAAAGAGGGTCCGAAGTTTGCCAGAAATCGATGGATTGAGCAAAGAGACAGTGTTAAGTTCTTGGCTAGCCAAATACGATGCCATATACAGGGGAGAAGAGGACTTTTGCAAACAGCCAAATAGAATGGCCTTAAGTGCTGTATCGGAGCTGATTCTGAGCAAGGAACAGCTTTATGAAATGTTTCAGCAGATTCTAGGGATCAAAAAATTGGAACACCAGTTGATTTATAATGCCTGCCAAGTAAGTATTGGTGTCACTCGGTTCTGTTGTTTTCAAAATATCTCCCCCCTGCCAACAGGTCAAGTCCTTCCAGTGTGCAGAAGTCTTCAGTTTTAGGTACATCTCCACAGAGATGAGACCACTCAGGAAAGAATCTTTGCATCATTGAGTTGCTGGAGAGCACCTGGAACAAGGGTATGGCACAGTATATGGTACTTTTGCTACCAGGATGTCCTGAGACCTTTTACAGTGTCACAGCTCCAGTGATTTGAGTGATTCTGTGGAATATTCTATGGTCTATATACCTGCATACCATCTTATAAGTTACGTATGTATGTTTGTACATACATTTGTGTGTTTGTGTGGATATTTAAAAGGAATTTGCTTCCATAAATAGATAGGTGGCAGGTGATTCAATTCAAAATGCTCTTGGCCATACAATGTCTAGAAGTTGGCTATGTTAGAACTTGATGTGCTTTATTTCAAACACCATCTACAAAGCTAATTTGCACATTTTACTTTGTTGTGTTGTTGGATGAAAGTGATGTTCTCCATAAATTACTGAGGACAAAACAAGCAGTCTATTCAGCAATCATATTTGGATGTATATGTATAATCTATTGCTAATCGATAGTGTAAGTGATATGTAAAAATATTTTATCTGGCTAGTCTTCATAGTGATGCAACTATAAATTAACAATTACTTAGGGAGTGAAGACCTGAAAAAAAGAGAGGTATTTTTGAAAGTCTTGCAACCAACCAGAGTGAATGTAGCATTTAAACTGAGCTCACCTAGCTTTCTACACTGTCTATAAAACAGAACACCAGACTACGTAAAATATGTTTTTAATATATTATGCTGAAGGCTGGCTTGTAGTTGTGGGCTGTCTTAATTCAGGAACAAATGGGGAATCTTGGACATTGTTGCCTACTTCATTTATGGGGTAGTGTGGCATAAAATCATGCAACTGTTCTATGATTGAAACATCTATGGTATTTAATGATTCTCAGGATCATAGATGCAACTTTTATAAGAAAGTGTAATATTTTATTCTGCATCCAATATGAGGGCTTCTGTTTTCACTGTGAGCTGTTTATCAAGACGGTGGAAAGAGACTTCCAAATGAGCAGTGTTTTCAGTGGAAAGAGAGAAAATACTCTTTTTTTTTTCCTGTTTTCCTCATCTTATTCCTTTTGCCTCTTAATTCACATACATGTATGTCATGAAGCTAACCCCTGGGATACACAGGTTGGCAATAAGGTGAAGAACTACTGAAACCTGGATGTAATCCTGCTTAGTTGTGTTTTGGTTTGCCTATTTGTTTTTTAATATAATAGAACATAGAGGCATAGGATAATGCAGTTTGGAAAGGACCTCAGGAGGTCAGGCAGCCCAACCCTTGGCTCAAAGCAGGGTCACCTGTGAGGGCAAACCAGGTTACTGAGGGCTTTAACCAGTCAGGTCTTAAAACTTCCAAGAATAGAGACAGACTGCACAAACTCTCTGGGCAACCTGTTCCAACACCTGAAAACATGAAAAAAATAACTATTTTTTTCACCAGAATTTGATAACCCGCTATTTTTAGTAGAAACTCTGTATGGATTCCTCCCTCCTCTGGTGTCTGATGATTGCTAAATCTTATTTTATATGTCACTGTGAATGGTCAAGATCTGCTGTTAGTCTGTGTTGTGCTAGAGGAGCACAAACAAACGTGACTGTAGAGCTTTGAACAATTAAACAAGGAAATTGTTCCCTTAGCCTAGAAGTGGTTCTGATGATAAAGTCCACTACGTTCTTATATTTGTACACTTGAAGGCTTCCTTATTTGAGTTCTTAATTGTAGGAATGTTTGTGGAACAAAACCGATTGGCAAATATCAACAATTTTCTGTCCTTGTTCTATAACCTATGAAGACACAGAAACATCACAGTGACACATTTTTGTCTTTCGCTATGGTAGAGTTTTGAGATTGGGATGATTTTCTTTTCTGTTTTTTGAATTGCATATCAGAGAGGAAATAATCCTGTGGTAAGAAGGAAGGGAAAAAGACTGATTGATTGTCCTGATGTGTGCAGAAATGGCTCAATGGGCTAAAGAGAAGACTCTTCTTGGTTTTGAGCACTGAAGGTTGTAAAATCTCCTGTGCAGGTCTCCAAAGTACACATTGTTTACCCTGGGTTCATATAAATATTGGAGGACAGGAAGAAAGGGAGACTTACCTCCTTGGGAACAGATACAGGAGCACCTCTGTATTGCAACCTGGGGAGAATAGAGAGGAAAAGTCTTCAAGTCTCTGCACTTCTTGTTTGGGCTTCTAGCTTAATGAGGATTTTAGTTTTCCAATGCAATGATGAGGTTCACTTTGCTAAAGCAAAAACTTTCATTATGTTCTCCAACAGAGTTGCTACCATCCATACATTTTATTTGCTGTTCCTGTGGTCCAGTCAAGCACATAATACATCAAAGGTATGAGAAGAAGTCTGTCGCAAAGAAAAAGACGAGTCACAGCCTTCCTAAGAAGCCTATTGCAGACATCAGCCAGTCTCTGATAATGCAGTGCTTTTTTTCCTTTGGCAAAATCCCTTATTTCTCATTACAGCTTTAATAAACATTTTAGTTTAGGCTGTATCTTATTCCTTTCTATTTACAGTGTATTTATAGAAGATGAGATGGAGTTAGACTCAGATTTCAGTCAGCAACAGCAGTTTTCATTCCACCCTAGAAGCTTCTATGTGTCTTTGTATGAAAATGCTCACTTTAATTTCCCTTTGCTACTGCTGTTTAGAATAGCAGAGACTTGCAGATAATGATAATCAATAGTGTCTGGGAGCAGTGAGATAAGTGTAAGTCCAAACAGATGTTAAAATTGTATTTTTGATAGAGGTTTTGATGAGTTGCCTTATAGCCAGTGCTTCTAGCAGAGAATCAGAGATATGAAATTCTGTGTATTTTGCAGCTCTGAGAAACAGCTGCCCTAACAGCAAATCTGAACAGTTATAATTTGTGCAGAAAACTCTTGTCTTTTTCTTTCCCACCTTTTTCGTTCCTTCCAGCCCTTTGGAAATAGGAAACAGGAAAATTTCTTACAATGTCGATGATAAGAGTAAATTATCCTGCACCTACAGAGCTGCTAAGCAGACAAGGATGCTGTTTGTAACAGTAGGAGGTATTGTCTGCCAGCCTCCTCCTTGTGGCTGTCTCTGCATTTAGAAACCTTTAATTGGCTTTCAGCAGCTTTTGCTCCCCAGCCTGTCCTAAATGGAGCATTTCCATCAGCTCTTAAACCCTTGGGTATCTGGCAACAGCTCCTCAGACAATTGTGCTGGGGTGCAGGTTTCTGTGGGTCTACATAGGTTTCCAGTCTCCATCCTTTATGTGATGGCACTGAGAAACAGTGTTTGTTCAATCAGCAAAATAACTTAATAAGAAATAAAGTGAATAGTAATAGACCAGCTCTCTGACACTGTCAAACACAGTCCACATAGCTATGAGAATTGTACGTGTTTTTCTTTGAAGAACAGGGTTTTTTTTTGTCATAATCTTTTAACATATGCTAAATACCTAATCTTGTCCTTGGGTGGTGAACATTAACAGAACATTGACATTAGGTTGTTGAAGATTTCTTCTATGATCTTGTTTTCAACTTAGAGCAAGGCCAGCAACTGCTGCCACCCACCTATATCTCTTTGTGATTAAAAGATTCAGTTTGGTAAGTGCTAACACTTTCACCTGATTTTTATTTACATAGTGTTGCCTTGAGCTGTGTTCTGTGATAAAGAAATGATTGCGAGTTAGCTGGGACTTAATGAGCTCCTTGACTTGCTTTTGAGATGCCTGGCCAGAGTGTGTTGTTACGATTTCTTTGATTTATAGAGATCAAACATGACATAGTCTTTTTCTTTTTTTTATTTTTTTTAATTATTCACTGATGTAGAGGATAACTTTGATGCAGAAAGTCAAACTGAAAGTCAAACTCAAACTGATGTGTGGTCATGCACTATTATTATACTGCTTCACCAGTACCAGAATTTCTACATCAAGTAAATCATCACTCCACACAGAGTTTATTTTATTTTGAAAGTCAACCTTTGTAACATTGACTTTTTTGCCTGATCTAAACCCTTTGTCTTGGGAGCATGGAGGAAAGAACAACACTGATTTTCATAATGAAAGAATTCTTGCAAGTCACATTCTCTTTTCTGTCAGGTAATAAATAGTTTTGAGAATAATGTAACCATTTTCAAGAAAAATTATTTTGTAAGTCTTCTACTGTCGACGTTTTGGAAATCAACCACAAACTAATTCTTTTGGAAATAGCTTTAGATGGTACTTTGCTGCAAGATATAATTTTCTGTTTAAAACCATTGTATTGTGTCTTGTTCACATCCTTTATTATCTGATTTCAAGATGTAACTCTTTGCATAAGTGTCTAATTCTGAAAATTATGAACTATATTGTATCTTCCATAATAAATTTTTATATTTTTAATTATGAGAATATTTTCTGTCAAGAATTTCTCCTGAACTGAAGTCTGCTTGTGGTGCTCAGTGCAATTGGACTGTTTCACCCAGCACTTCACTGAAGTCCAGTTAATTGTGCAGTTTTGGAAATAAGTCAAATTAAGGGCAATTTAATTTGCAACAAGGCCCTCGTGACTTTTGAATGTTGGTAGTTCTGATCCTTTGCTCAGTAAAATCATGAAAAATAGTGCAGTTATGTCACAGATCACAGAATTTCCCACGCTTCTGGTTATTTTTCTTAGAAACTTTCATACTCTGTGTAAGTTATAGGGACAAATGCAACTTAACGAAGGACAAAGAATAATGATATCTTTGTATAGAAAGCTTCAGTGTAGAGTTGATAATCTTCTTCTTGAAGTAATTAAACAAGTGTTAAGATTCCATTTAGTGTTTAGACCAAAACTTAAGCAGATTCATTAATGTTTAAGTTGAGGCAAGGCACGGGAAAAGAATGGTTTGGGCTGCATTCTATACATATTGCAAAACAGTACATGTTCTCTATCTGAGTCTTTTCGGTCAAACGAGAAGATACTGGCTCCATGAGATGTTATAATTTGACCAGGGCTTTAGGTAAGCCAGCACCTTTCCGATGGTCACCAATGACTGTCATTTCTTATTTCGTGAGAAACTACACCCGATACAACAAGGAAACCTCTGAAAAATGCTGATAAGGTCCATTGCTGCATTTTCGAGGCAGCCTCGAGTGTTAGTTAAGACATCCACTGATGTCTTAAACATCCGTCCCTCTGGGCTGAAAATGTGCTTTTACCTGGCCTAAGATATTCCTACTCCTGTATTAAAAAAAAAAGAAAAGTAAATGCAAACCAAAGTACCACAGCCCCTTGTGCTCTCTACGGGAGATCTGCTGCCTTCAGTATCTTCAGGCCTTACCTGGTAAGGGGTTACTGCTGGGCAGCCAGTGCTGACCCCCGGCGTGGGGCAGGATTTATTTGCTCTCGAGATAAAAGGCAGTTTTGCAGTGACTACAGAGTAGATGTCAGGCGGGACAGGAGTGTGGGGACAAGCTGTCTGGGCTCTCAGTGGGCAGAAGGGACTGCAGTGGTATGGGAGATACCTTGGGACTGAAAAAACAAGTTTGTGGGACTGTGGGAGGTTATAAAGTTATAGTTAGCATTCAGGTGTTGACCACATTTTTAGATTATGTGGGTTTAGAAAGTTTCTGCACGCAGTCATGATGCAATAATGATATGCTTCCTTACAGAAAAGGTCGGTGCTTTAAAACTGTCATATATGTCTGTCAACCTGAAAAGTGTCTCCTGCCTTTGATAACAGAAATGTTCACACTTCAGGCTTGCTTATGCATCAGCTCTATTGGTTTCTAGTATCTGCAAATAAAAGAATATATCTTCTCCCATGCCCTCCTCCTCACAAAAAAAATCTGATTTATGATTGATTTTTCCCCATTCTTCAAGGGGAAAATATATTTGCCACTGTCTGTTCTTCAGCGAAGCAGAATAATTCGGATATTTCAGTGGAGAAATAAATTGTCATTTCTCACAGGATTTTAGATTTTGTCTCTTCTTCATAAGATGTCACTCTTAATTACATGTACATAGGAGTTTAATATGAAGTTATTCCAACAGTTATCTATTTAAAATGGGGTTTTTTTCTGAGCTGCTTCATTTGTTTTTTACCTCAGTTTGAGAGCTCTGGAAAGGTCTTACTCAAAACAAAAGTATTAGTGCTTTGGAAAATAGTGCTGCAATGTCATATATCCCTCCTAAGATTGCTCCTATAATGGGACTCCAAGAAATCTACAGTGAAGCTTAACAGTGTATATCAGGCCGGTTTGGAGTTTCAGCTTCATAATGTGAGTTCAAGTGAAAAGGAAGTCCTGGAATCATCAAGTGATTCAGTTCTTTTAACACACACACACACACACACACACACACACACACACACACACACACACACACACACACACACACACACAGATGATACTTGGAAAAAAACCAAAAAAGCTCCTGTAAATAAGTGTTTTTTTCTACTCTAGCAGAATTTACTTTGGAAAAAATGTGATTGCCCCAAAGGGTCTTGATTTGTTCTCATTTACTCTAATGATAGAAGAATGATGGAAAGAAGCAGCAAAATGAGCATCATTGCATAAAAAAAATAATGAAGTTGGTTTTGGCTTTGTTAAAGTAGATCCTTTTAAGTTTCTTCTGTTTTCTACCTTTTCCCTGTGTTTTCTTTTTTTTTCCTATGATATTCTTTTGAAGCCTTCATGAAGTAATTGATGCTTTTATGACATTCTTTTGAGTTCCAGATCCAAGGGATTTTAACTGCCTCAACACTCGAAACCAAATATATCCAGATTTAGCTTGCACTTATTTTAATATCACCAGAGTATTTGACTCATTGTGTTTAATATTACCAGCTGAGGATAAAGTTCATCTAGATTGGTATTAAGCAATACAAATTAATCTTTTCTCCCAAAGGCTGTAGTATTATTTTTTTAAAATGTTTTGTTTGGGATTTTTTTAAGGAGAGATTCTGTGTCTTCAAGTAAATATATGCAAACCAAATAATTTTTACAGCCACATTTCCAGACTGATGATTAAGTTTATTAATGTGTCTGATTCCCAGCTTATATGTGTATTTGAAAAAATGCTTGTGAGCAAGCTGAAGATGTTAATGATCTTTAGCATAAATTTGTCACTTCTTCTGCCTAAGACATAGTATATTCTGTATTTCCTCTATCTTTTTATCAGTTCGAAGCAAAGTAGTTTTGTTTAGAACAATCACTTCCATTCCAAAGATCAGTTTGATTATTCAGGTTTGTTTCTCTTCAGGGTGTTTCACCCTGTGAGGTGTCTTGGGCATCCAGTGTGAAGCCCGCAGAAGCAGCTGAAAAAGCCACAGTAAAAAAAAAAAAATGAGGCTGCGTTTCCCTCTCAGTCAGTGGTACTGAGTGTCTTGTTCTGAAGCTTAGCTGCTTTGTTCTCTCACTTTTGAATTTTTTAAGGGAGAACCCTCTTAGCTCTCTGTTCTAGAGGGGAAGTTTATTTGCAGCTGGCTGCCTGGACAAGGTTCATATGGGCTCCTGCATCTCAATCACTCCAAAGGGAAAGATGCCAATAAATTTGGAAATGGGCCAGATAATATATATGGTAGATATATATTTTTAAAAGAAATATCAAAGCCCAGCCATAGCAGACAATGGACTGTCCTATACAAGAGTAATTGTCTATGTAAAATAGCTGAGAGATCTGCAGCTCTTTCTGAATGTACTATAATTTGTGTGTTTATTTTTTATCCTTTAGGAAGTTGTTTTTGTGGCTGTCCTAAAAATGAGAGAACTCTCAGGGCACCTATTCATCTGTCTCCTCTGCTGAGGCCGTTCTAATCTAAGATCTAATCTCACAATCTCTAATCTTCCAGGCAGCCCACCCTGGACACCCTCTCACCCAGAAAGAGGATTGATTCTCAACAGGAGAGCTGTCATGCAGAGAAATGCTCCTTGGCCTGGCATTTGTTCCTCCTTTTTATATTACAAGACTTGAAAACAGTTGTTCATATCATCCAGATTCAGTTTGGTGTCAGTGCTGAGACTACCTGCTTTGTGGTTAGATGTTCATCATTTCAAACTTCCATCACATTTACAAGAAAATGCCTTTTTCTCTTTCTATAGGTCTTCTATGGGTAGGTAGATTATCTTCATTTTGGTTTTTTGCTAAAGGCATGAAAAATTCTCAGGCCAACTAAAATGACCCTTTTTTGGTTAGTAACGTGACTAGAGAGAAGGAAAAAATAACTGCAACCCTCATTTTGGAAGTTTACAACTTACTGGGAAGGGGAAAAGGAAGGAGAGTAAAAATGGGATTCATCTGTACTATGTGTTCTCTATGGGAATCTGTTTCTTGAAATAATAGATAAACAAATTGACTTCCAGGCATTTTAGCTATAAACAGGAAAATTCTGAAATAAAACTGGGGCCACTTACTTAGTATAAATGTTGACTTCCAGCTGCTGTTGAAAGGAGCTGTTTTATGGTAAGCATTGGGGCTATGGCAGAAAAAATATCCCTCTGCAAACGAAGTAAGGGAAGAATCAATCCCTCTGTCACCTCTGCATAAATGTGTTTTCCTAACTTGTTTTGCAGCGCCAAGCTTTTCTAATGTGGGAGCACTAGGACTGCCCGTAAATGAGGGCGTATGATACTGAGCCATGCCTGAGAGAGCCTCCAAAGGTACACACAATTTCTGGAGTAGCTTTGTTTTATTCCTAGAACCACTGTAAAATCACGCTTCAATCAGTTTGGCACAGCCTTCCCCCCAGACTGTGTGTTTCCTCAGGAGACTGGAGACAACAGGATCTTGCCTGAAACACATCTTGCCTTAGGGAAACTTATCTGACCAGTATTCCAGTTTTACCATACTGGAGCAACTATTATGTTTTACAGATGGATAGCAGACTTTCTATAACTGGTCTTTTCCCACCTGTTTTATGTTAGTAGTTTATTCCCGTTCCCATGTTTCCAGGAGGATGGAAGCTGGAAGCTTGTAACTTCCAGAAGCAGGAGAATGGTTCCTTGTCTCTCTGCAATTGCTCATTTGGAAAACTGGTTCAGGATCCTGGCAGCAGAGCAGGATGAGTGAGTCTCGTTTGTCAAAAGAATGCATTTCGGGCACCTCAGTTCACGGGACTGGGACCAGTGAAAAGATGAAGCAACAGGTTTTAGAGTTTGATGACTCCACGCTGTCCAGGACAAAGGCACCCATCTGCTGGCAAGACCTTTTAGTTGCTTCTAGCCAGGATCTGTGATGTTGCAGAGAGATTCCTGATTCATCTAGCCTTCCAGCTGGAGCCGTTTACTGTTTGTCTGTGTGAGCACTGGTGATGTGACCCTGGGGAGATCAAAGGTGACTGTAAGACTCTGAGAACAAAGATGGCCCAGGATGACACACACAACCTGTATAATTGTTGTAATCGGTGAGCCTTGGACCTTTGGTTGTGGCATGTTGTTCGAGAAGAAGAAATAGTTGGAAGTGATAGAATGAGCCTGACAAGAAAGCATGGACGTATTTGTGGACAGGATTGCTAACCTAACATGAACCACTTTAAACCAGGTTTTTAGAAGATAGGGAGCTTATCTCAGGGTTAAATGAGAAAGCAATGCATGTGGAGAAGATATGTATGGTAGAAGGCTACAAAGAAGATGGTAACGTTCCCTCTCAGAAAGGAGAGTGCTCATAAATGTGTCTACACTAATGGCTACACAATAGCATCTACACTATTTGGGGAAAAAAAAAAAAAAAGTCCTGTCTCTTGGTCAAGATCAGAAGGGAAATATTGGTGATGTGGTGGGTGGCAGTTGCAGACCACCTGGCCAAGAGGATAAAGCTAGAAAGGTTAAAAGAAGTCTCCCAATGGCAGGCATTGATCTTCATGGTGGATTTCAGACACCTGCCACCAATTTGCTGGGAAGTTAACACGGCATTGTGCAAGTAACTGACAAGGTTTCTAGACTGTGTTGGTGACGATTTCTCAGATGCAGAAGGAACAGCTGGGATTAGTGCTCTATTTGACTTGCTGCTCACAAACAGGGAAGAGGTAGCAGCTGGACTGCAGAAATCACCAGTAGACAGTTCAAAAGTTGGAGAAAGGCTGAGAAGGTAAGCTGTGAACTTAGTCCTAATTTAAGGAATTGCTATGCAGAGACCCTTAAGAAACTGCAATGTGGGGAAAAGGAAAGCCCAGGAGTTCACTGATTTCTTTAGAAAACATACTAAGAGCTCAGGAACAAACCATCCTTTTGTGCATAAAGTTTGAGAATTATAGACATTACCTTAGTCTCTGGAAAGATTTTGGAGCACAACCTCTTGCAATACATTTTCACACGTGTAGAGGTAATCACTATTAGTTTGCATTTATACCAAGAGCAAATCACGTGTGACCAACCTGACTTTGTATCATGAAATGATTATGTGAATAAGGAGAGCTGTTAATGGTAATGTACCTTGACTAGGACTTTTGACACCATCTTCTACCCCATTTCCATTTGTAAGTTGAGGCTGTAGAGGCTGACTATTAGAGGGCTTGAAAATTGGCTAGATCACAATACTAGAAGGGTGGTAGAACATGGTTTAAAAGGCCAGTTGGTAGCTGGGAATACAGTACTCCAGAGTTCAGTATTGTTCAGTATTTTTGTTGACAGCTTGGATGATGAGATAAAATCTATCTTCAGCAAATCTGTGGACAGTACTAAACTGAAGGGGAAGGTGGTGCAGCTGACTTGCTGAGTGGTTAAGGGTGGTCTTGAGCATTAAGCTGAAAGAAACCCCATGAAGACCATCGAGGAGAAGTAGAAAGTTTTGCAGCTTGTGCAGGCTAACTCTGGACATGATTATCAACTAGTAACCAAGTGACTGAGTTGCAGCTCTGCTAAAAAAGGATGGGGCAGGGTGGGGGAGATGGCTTGCAAGATGGATGCTGGGTTGAGTAAGAGCCAGCAATGCCCTTTCATTATAGTTGAGATAATGCTTGGCCACATTAGAAAAAACAAAGGTAGGAGATTGAAGTAGTTGTTCTTCCCATCTCCCTGATGGGAATGAGGAAGATAGACTCATGTAGCCTGGCAAAGCAGAATCTAATAGGTGGTCTAATAGCAGCCTACCGCAAGCAACTTGGAGGAAGTTTCAAAGGCAAAGATGACGGCACTATTGGTGTGTATTAGCAGATAGTATAACGAGTTAACTGTCACAAGCTGTGACTTAGGATATTCAGAATGATCATTATGGCAAAACTTATGTATGAAGGTAGTAGAGCAGAGGAACAGGTCAGCCAGTGAAGTTGTGGAATCTCCATCTTGGAGATTCAGAACTTAGTTTTCAGAATTTGGCTTGATATAGCCATAGCTGACTCATCTACTGTTGTTAAGTGGGAGGCTGGACTTGATAACCTCAAAATTGCCTACGTAACCAATGTTTCTATAGTGCTATATCTTACACTTAGTGAAGATAATGCTGTTAGGAGGTGCTGGCAGTGGTACGCTGTTCTTGATGCAAACACCTAAATATTACGGTTCATATTTTTGCTAGATATCAAAGCCTTGTTACAGTCAGTTGGGATCTAGCCAAGCAATGGAACCCAGAGAGTACTATCAAGCAGACCCTTCTTTCCTGGTCAGTTGAACTCTGTATGAAGGTTCTTAAATACTAGACTAGAATTTAACTAGAGTTGGCTTAGAGAGAATATGGAGTCTATGTCACTAGAGGTTTTCTCAAGTGAGTTGGAGAAACATGTTTTTAGGCTGGGCTAAAGAGAGTTGGTACTTCTTTTGGGATAACTGATGTATGAAGTGTTCTCTGACCTGTTTTCTAAGCTATATGTTACCAGTGAAGTTGTTTGTAAACATGGGAAATGTCTGATTACATTAATTTTTCATTACCAAAAAAAAAAAAACCTTCTCCATGTTAATATACTAGCTGCACAGTCTTACACAAAATTTTTTCATCTTCCTTGTTAAAGTCTTTTTTCCTGATCATTAAGTAAACAGAACATAAACTAAAGATCTATGATCTGTTTTCTTTTGGATCTCACTCCAAACATGAGAACCTTCCTAGATATGGAAGTATATTTTTCATGGTGCAACAGATCTGTAGATGAAGCTTGCCTTCTTGTACATTAACCTCTGGATTAAACAGATTTTTTTTGTCCTTAATAACTATTGGGGGGTTTTGTTTTAAGAGATAAGTATGTGCACATCACTAACACCACTGACTTCTAGAAAAAGGTAGCAATATAGAACATTCTACAGCTGAGGCTATAGAATTGAACAGAAAGGGAGAAAATGGCATTCAATTTCTTTCATCTTCTAGCTTCTGCACGAAGTATTTACAAAATCTTCAACAATATTTCTTTCTATCCACTAATTTTCTTAAATAGTGTTTCTTGAAGAAATTATTAGCTGTTAAAAATATTAACATGCTCAGATATTATACATGTTTAAACAAAAATGTAGGCTTTTAACTAAACAGAAACATCTTGCCTATTTGAAATAAGAACTGTTTATATATGGCTGCGTGTTTTGGTCTGTTTTTTTTTCATGGCGCATTTTGAAAGCAACATCATTTTTCGAAAATCTGTGATAAATCAGTGCTTTAATTGTGAGTTGTCAGCCTGAATTTTAAGTTTTCTATCTAGTTAAGTCAGCTACATGTAATTATTTGGGAAAAAATGATGGTCTGACATTCAAGGTGCTTTTGCTTACTTAATGGGATGCTCATTAACATTTATTACCCTAATTGCATATATTCCCTTTGCATATATTCCCTTCCAAAGAAAATCTAATCAGTGCTTAATAAGGCAAGAAAACATTCTGCATGATATTTTAGGAGACTGAGGAGGGTAAGCAAAAGGAAATGGGATTTCCTTCTGCAGCAAGGATAAATTCAGGAAAGTATAAAACACTGTGAGCCCATTTAGGACACAAATATGCATATACCAACAAGGTTTGCATGCTGATCTTTAGGTTGTCTTGGATATGGTAATCTTTGTGCAGGGGTGGCAGAGGAGGAGAGTAGGCGGATCAGGAGGATCAGGACATGAGTCACAGCTCATTTAAGGCCCATCACTTCCTGGTTTGGGTCGATGTAGGAGGGTATTCCCAGATTCCCCAGCCAGAATCTAAAGGCAACTTGTATTGAAGGAGACAGCCAATATCTGTTTCAGCAGGGTCCGGGGGACGGTGAGAGGGAGAATAAGAACACCCATTTCTTTGATCATTTTATTCACCAGTGCAGTTGGGACCTCCACAGTATTTATGGTAGGCGTGTAGATAACTGCTTAAATGCTTTTAATAGCTCTCTGGAGGCTTCGCTGTCTCCTCATTGGTTACCCAAGGAACCTACCTTTCTGACTTAAAAGATAATTTATTTGGATGGTAAAATAGGCACTATAGGCTCTGAAGCTTTTTGCACTTCCTAGCTGTAGGAAGAACACCCATACAAATAACAAGGCAAAGGCTTGAGTGAAAAGTAAATAAAAGTTAAACTTTTGTGCATAGATATTAATAATTTTATGGTGGCAAAGCTGGAGTGAAGGCATTGGATTTATACGCTGTGGAAGACAGTGCTGTAATGAGTGTGGAGAGTCTGTATTGTCAACACCCCTGAACTACAATATGTGGATGTGGCAACCAAGGTACAGTTAGATAAAATATGTTTACACTATGACATATTGCAGATCTTAATATTTCCATTCCCGTTAATGAAAAACTATGCTTTGCAGCCACGTCCTTGATTCATCTGTGGGACATATTTCTAATATTTGGAGTGATTACGTCTGTAAATAGTAAGAGGCTGCCATTATTCTCGATCTTCATCTCTCAGCACAACATGCTTTCCTTGGGTTTTCATCCTGTCCAGCAGAGATGTTTGAATATTGTAGTCTCAACCACTAAGAAGTGCAAACGTGGGTTTTGCCTATTGATCTGTGCAATCCTAATGAATGCCAAGAGAACAAGAGGCAGAAAATTCCATTTTCTGTGGTGACACTTTTGACCTCGGCTAACCTTTTTTTCTCTTCTATAATCTACTGCTGAGCCACTGAATTGAATCCTAATGTGATTCTAATCACAGCTAATTCTGGAGTTCAAAGTTAGTACTTGTTGATTTAAAAACAGTGGTCTTCTTAAACAGCCAGTGGGCTGATTCATCATCAGCCCAGGAAACATTTTTCTGAATGACCAGTTCTGTAGTAGATATCCAAGGCCTTGTATTAGTGTATTTATGGTGCAGTACTGATATTTTAGGAGGAGGTCTGAGGGGAAGGTTTCTTTTGTTTTCCTTTTGATTGATTCCTAAAGACTTCAAATGTGCTTTCTGTCTGATTCACTCTGTCTAGGAGAAGTGTTGCATCTTTATTCAACATTTTTATTAATGTCCTGGAGAAGGCAATATAAGGGAAAACTCTGAGTTTACAGATGATACTGAACTGTTTTGGGTACTCTAATGTTGTTGTAGTTGCAGGGAGCTCCAGAAAGACCTCACAAAACTGCATGGGCAAAAGCTCTAATGCAGCTAAACGTATGATAATACATCAGAGGAGAAATAAACACAGGATGCTGACCTGACCATGGGCAGTAACAACAGCTTTAGAAGGGCACCTTGGGTTTCCTGTGGTGGAATCAGTAGTTCTGTGTGCAACAGTAGCATTGTTTTGCTGCTGTACATAATCTTCTTATGCCCATACATTGAGGACTGTGTACACCTTTGGTAATCTCAGGGATATAGCAGAGGTCAATGAGGACAGAGGGTGGCATTGAAAATCATGGAACAGATGCCTGTGGAGGAGAAATTGAAAGGGCTGGAGCTTTTCAGTCTGGAGGTGAGAAGGCTGATGAGGGGGAGTATGGTTGGAGTTTACAAAGTTATGATGGCAGTGGCCAGGGTGAATATGAACCTTCTCTCACCAAATGCCACACCAATAGAAACTGGGCCACTCAAGGATGTTCGTAGGAGATTTAACAGAGAGTGTGTTGTACAGAAGACCATGCATATAGATCAGTGAAAATCCTTGTTGGGATGCTCTACTCTGTCCTCAGCCCATGTAGATAAAAAGAGTGCAGGGGTGTGTTCAGATCCAAATAGGCAAACAAAAGTCTCAGTCTTTATTGTGCAAAAATACATTTGCGTTACTTTCCCAAGTGTCCTGTTCACAAAATTATAGCTTAAGTCAGTAGATTAAAGTGTGCAAAAAATATTGAAGACTACATTTTAATGTGGCTAGGACAAATTTTGAACTGTAATTTTTTTTAAAAAAGTCTTTAATAATGATAATGTTAAATAGAAGATATGTATTCCATTTGAATAATCCTTTCAATCTCTTATTAAAGATTGGATTATTCTCTGCTGTTGGGGACATATTTTGGCTAAGGTTGTTTGGCAAGTTTTATGAAGTTAGCAATTAATAAAAGGCATTTAACGTGTTATGGTTTCTCTAAGAGGTCAATAGCAGTCAAATATGAAGTATGATACTTAGGGAGATGGTCATTGAAGTTAAATTGTACATCTGCACATTGCAATGTAAAATAAACTGTTTCTTGCTAGAGATTTTCTCATTAATACATAAGTACAGTGAAAGTTTGAGCTATGTGCATGTATTTCATGTTAAATTTTGAGTGGAGTGGGCTTCATACAAATTTTTAACTATTCCCCTTACATACATTGTGATCGACTTGAATACTTGAAGTATGTACTTTCTTTCATGTTTATTTTTATGTCTTATTGAAGTTTTTCTTGGAGTTTTCGAAATTGGTAGTCCCTGAATAAACTGAGATCTAATTGTGAGAAACAATTTCTCAGCTGGTACTGAAACACTCAAAACTGCTCTTCAAATGTTTTCAAAGCTTGAGTGTAAGGCAATGCCATACCAAATTCTCAGCTTTGATTATTTGAAAACTGCCACAGTGTCCATCCAATGGCTGATTAAAAAGGTCCAAGATTTTAAAATTGTGTTTTCACAATCAGTTTTGGTTTTTGAACTTTTAAGTTGTTCTATTGCATTGAATTGATTAATATAATCTTCAGATTTTGCTTGGTTTCTATTATTTTTATTACAACCATCTTTTACAAATTAATATATAATCAGCATATTTAATTAGTACAAACAACTAGTATAGAAGATCTCTCCTGCCACCTTAATCAGTCATGCATACACAAATCATCATTGAATTCCCATAAGCAGGTCCAGAACATTATAAAAATATTTCAGAGAACAAAACCTCTCATGTCTGAGATTGTGCAAAAATCATTGTTTTAGAGTGAGAGATAAGAGTAGTAAGGACAATGGTCTGAAAAACACCAGTATTTGCATCTGCTACAGCTGTTGCCTACTTACTGCTTACTTGATTGACAACTAAAATTAAGCACTAGGACTTATCTGGCATTGGCTTTCTCTTCCAGCCTTGCTGCTGAGTGCCATCAGTTGCTTCCAGAAATCCATTTTTTCATCATTATGTAATCACAACACTTTTAATCCAGGACCTTTACTCCTTTTGGTATGTTGACAGCTTTCGCCTTGGCTGTCAGTCAGCAGTCAGGGAGGGAACCTGCAGGTCACCACACATGGGCATCCACAAATATCCTGTCAGCTCAGCAGGACCCAGACTTGGTTACATGTGGCAAAATAAGGCTATAAAGAAAATATGAACATTATCGTCAGGCGGGGTGAAAAGACTTTGAATTTTGTGTTGCAGAGATAAGAGCAAGTCCAAAGATATGTGTACTATCAATTTAGTCATTAAGTGCAGAGAAATTTATATCACTATGGGCAGGTAAGTGTACACATTGATGTTACTCTGAATTAGAAGGCTGCAGGTAAACTACCTGAACATTAATAAAATAGTCTCTTGGAGGAACTGTCAGTTTGAGCACTTGTGAATGTAGAGAACAGTAACTTGCAGCAGGTCAGTACTCATCCATACTCACTCTGGTCTTGTTCCTTGGGTGAAGGACATCTGATTTACTCTGTAGATAGAGGAGTCCAAATGAGGGCCATGGGCTTTCGTGAAGTACCTCTTTGACAGTATTAGTCCCTATTTTGCCTGAAGTTGCTCTTTCACATTAACCACATATTTTGCCAGTGTACCATTTCTCTTTTGCACTGAAAGAAGCAAGCATTTTACAGGCTTTAAAGTAATATATATTTTTAAAAAACCTCATTATTCAAATGAGAAACACAAATTATTCATTTTTTTCCGATGTTTTAAAATATGTAAACATAAATTCAATCAAATGTATTTCTGTTCTGTGCTGTTTAGGAATGCAAATTAAAGAACAGTTTGTCAAGCAAGATATCATGCTGGTGATCCAAATAGTGATTTTTAACTCTGACAAGTTTACAATCTTTCTTAAATGAGCAAATAATCAGAGGTGCATAAACTCTGTGCGTATTCAAGACAGCGAGCAGCATGGCCTCAAGATGAATGAGTGCAGAATCTGATTTAGCCTCTCGTTGTGGCATTTTGCAGCCTGATTGCTGCAAAGTTCATTTTCCAAAGGTTCGGAACTTGGCCAGAGTTGAGCTGATTTTTCCCAGATGGGGCCCTGCTAAATCTCGGATCCTTGCTTCAAAGCAAGACGGTGCTAGAGCTCTTTGACGAGATGGTCACCATTTTTCTTATTGTGAATAAAGCTGTGTGTTGTCTTCCCTGGCCTCTTCAGAAGCAACGGAGTGTTTTGGTTGAAATTCTTAAAGGAGAAATTTGGAACAGAAAACTTCAGTCTGTCATTTAGAAGTTGACACATGAGCAACTGAAAACATGCTCTAATAAGAATTGTTGGGCAACTTGCATATTGAGGACATTCCCACTTCATCTCTAATAATAAAGAAGTTTGTAATAAGAATGATTGCCCTTTTCAGAGTGAAAAAAAATAAAGGCAACTTCAAGTATTAATGAATACAAATGTTTTTGAATGAATAGCTTGATGTCTAATGGTGGCAGGTTTATTTTAGAAAGCTGTTTTTTAACAGCATTGGGGGAAAAAAAGGATGATGAGCTACCACTTTTTTTTTCTTTTCAATAAAAAGTAGCTTGTTATTCACTCAAGCGTAGTCATTCATAGCTACTGAGTTTTCTGAAGAAGCTTTTAAAATCCAAACAATCATCTTTACAAAAAGAAAGGGCACAAGTGACAGAGCTGTCTTACTCATTTTCTTGCTGGGAATTAACTCTCAAAGGAGGAGTCAGTCTCTGCCTCACTGTTATAAGTTTCAGGGGCCAGATATAAGGCATTTAGGGGAAACACTGGTTTGCTTGGTCAGGACTTCTAATGTATTTTGCACTAAAAATGGGTCTTTGGTGTCTGTAGAGTCTTCAGTAGTGAGGTCCCCTGCTGCTTAAAATACTAAGTGGTTATGTGTGGTTTAAGGAGCATCCCTGTTGTTGCTGTAGTCAATAAAGAGCCATGCTGTATAATTACTACCATTGTAGAAAGCTGTAAAGTTTTTATTAAATGGAACCTTTACTTAGCAATTACTGATTATTTTTTTAACTGGATTTGAGTTGCAATACTAAAAATCTGAGTTGCTATTCTCTAGTGTTACATACATCTCTTGAGGTCCCTTCCAATCCCAAACATACTGTGATACTGTGATTTATATTAATTTCTGTTCACAGCGTTGTATGCTTTTCTAGTTTTTATTTACAGTTTGGCAATTATTACAGTGGTTGTGATAACTGTGTATGTCTTGGGTAAGGATTTGATCCATGAATAAGGAATTAATGAAAAACATACACTTAATGTTAACCCTTGTCACCACTTCCCACCCATACAGTGGGTTAAGTGTCTTCCCTGTGTAAAAAAGTGGACACAACTCACAAATTCCAAATGCCATGTTTATTTTCAGAAGCTATTGAGTCTTACTGTTGTTGTCACTCCAGATTCAAGAGATACATACAGTACGATTGATTGCACATTCATAATCGCTGAGTGCTTTGCTTCCAAAGTTGTTTTTCATGCAATTTGTTGACTTTAGAATAAAAACAGGTAGAATGACCTTGCATAGAACGTGATACCAAGTTACTGTTTTTCTCATTGTCACTTCATTTTGCATACTGCAAAAATTCTAATATCAACAACTTCTTATTAGAATGACCTACCAGTCATTCTTACCTTGGCTCCTTTCTATAAGTAAAGCAGTGTTCTTCAGTGTTTCACCTCTTCAGCATCTTTCTATACCTTACAAAACATCGTTACATACATTAACAAAACTATTAAAATGTGTAAGTATTTCAGGAAGAAGACTGAAGTTTAAAAATAAGTGAGTAGGGAGATCAACACATTTTTAAGTACTCAAGTATAAACAGATAATGGGAAGCAATGTATAGTTAAGGAAAGAACGCTAAGGTTTACAAACAGCTTACACCTTCATTAACTTAAATGTTCGTTTCCTGTGTTTTTAAATGGAAAAATATTGAAATAGTCTTTAAACAAAAGCGTTTGCCTCTTCAAATGAGTTAATAATAGAAGCAGTGATTTAAGTTAAATGTTGACACAGGAAAATTTTTAGTTTCATTGTGATCTCCCATTCCCTCCTTTTTGTAGAAATAAAAATTCAGTCATTAGAATTACGTTCAAGCAGATATTTTTCAAGCAATTGCCTGTAATGGGATATATTTTAAAAATAATGTTGACCTTCTCTTAACTCAAAAAGGAAAACAAAATTGTTTCTCATATTGGACATATTTAATGCTGATTAAAGAAAAATAATTACAAAAATTATGTGGTTATAATACAAAGGAAAATAGAAGTTGGAAATATTCTCGGTGACAAGTACACTAACAGGTCTCTTACTCTGTTAAGAAATGGAATAATATAAATTTGGCACTTTATGTGAAATACTGTAACTGTATTCTGAAACCCTAAAATATTTGCTTTTGCCAAGAACACTCTTGCCATTTATGCTCACAGTCAAACTGGGAGCAAATTTACAGACACATTTAACAGGAGAACCCTTCCAGTCTGGACCATAATCCATTTTCTCTTTAGTTTAAATTTGAGCCTCTTTTGGGGGCACCGATCAGGTTTTGTTCTCTTATTTTCTGGCAGCCTGGATCAGTTCCTGCAAGGATCTTGTGTGACGCCAGGTGGCACAGGTGACAGGTTGCAATTGCATGCTCTGTCATTGCTTCCATAGTAGCAGAGGAAAACTTTTCATCCTTTTGCTAAATGTGGCCAGATTTGCATTATGGATAATGCTGTAATTGACCTGTAAACACCGAATAGTATATTTTAGATTATTCCTTTAAAACAATTGTGTTTTGAAAGAAAAAATGCCTAGTTTTTATGAGAGCCTTGGTTCAATAACATCTGCTGGATTTAGTTGAGAAGCATTGCAAAGGAGACAGTTTTATGTGTTTGGTCTGATGCACTGAATAGTGAATAATTGTATGTTCTTTAGCCGAAGATCTCATTTAATTAGAGAGCCATTTTTTGCCAATTTACATCCCTAATCAGTTTAAGGTGTTTTTTTAGTGATGAGCAATTCAGGTATCCTTAAACCTTATCTGTGTACTAAATGCACTGGGGTCATACAAGCCTGTTGCATCATGTGTGTGGTTAGCCCTGGGGACAGAGAGCTGTCCGCTGGGACTCTGTCCTCAGTTGGCATTTATTCAGGTAAGAAGGCAAGTTGTGCCCGATATTTCCTGGAGCATCACCCGTCCTCCTCTCAACCAGCCACACAGATCGGTGCGTTAAGGTGAAGCCCCACTTCACCTATACTCCCCACCCACTGCCCTTAACAAGTAAACAGGTGAAAAATGAGCTGGGGAGTCTGTTATCTGGTGAAACCCAGCTGTTCTGTTGAGGTGAAGAGAGATGAGTCCTTCCTGTTTAGTTTAGTCATGACTGTTCCCTAGGTATGAAAATATTGGAGGCTCGGAAACTGAATGCGCCATGATGTGAGCAGTTGGCCAGTATTTTGGGAAAACAGCTATTTGAGTGAAATAATACCATACTTAGAATGCATAGCCACACAGTTTTCTTTCCCTATACCTATATATTCTTATACAGGAACTCATGGCACCAAAGAGCAGATTTCCTTGCAAACATTTTCTAAGCCAGTCTGTGAGTCCAGTTTTCTGCTTCATGGAGAAATGTTTTCAGCTGCTATTTACATAAGTAAATAATGCTTCTTCTGTTTAGCCTGAGTATTAAAAATTCAAGGGAATGCTGACTACCCTTCGGAGACCCTTACTGCCAGGGGTAACTGGTGACCATTGCATTTCTTTCATATTGGTAAGACTCAAAGCCATGTTTTTGCTTAGTGTTTCACTGATTTTAAGACGAAAAGGATGCAATTCATTTCTGTTTGGATTTTAACTATGTTGTTTGCTGTAAAGCTAAAACATGGTGTGTGTTTCTCACAGTTAGCTTTATTTTTGTTCTCTGTCCAAGTTGGATAATGGAGATGAGCAAGCAGCCCAGATCAGACGTGAACTAGATGGACGACTGCAATTGGCAGAACAAATGTCAAGGGTAAGTGGTTGCTTTCATGTACCAAGAATGTATCTTCATATGAGACTGAGGGGAACAATATATATTGGGGGGGGGTGTGTGCGTGCGTGTGTGCGTGCGTGTGTGCGTGCGTGTGTGCGTGTGTGCGTGTGTGCGTGTGTGCGTGTGTGCGTGTGTGCGTGTGTGTGTGTGTGTGTGTGTGTGTGTGTGTGTGTGTGTGTTCGCAGTTTTTGATGCTACAATTAAGCAGATGATGATCTGAAAACAGTCTGGCAGATGCATTTTTTCTGCTCTGGAGTATCTGTGTCAACAGGGGTAGGCAGAAAGCAAAACTTGGTTTTGGGAAGTCGTGTGCTGTGTGACCCTGCCTTTCCTTCATCAGCAAGCCCAGTGGTTTAAGCAAAGGGTATGTTATTTATCTATTTTGAATCATGCCTTTTGGAACTAAAATAAGTCATTTTTTTACATACAGAAGTGCATTATGCTCTGCCTAGAGTATAACCATGATGTTTATGTTTTACTACAGGTTATATGTGACATACTTTTTTAGTATATATAGTATAGTTTACACTAATAGATTAAGTTCATAATGGCTATATCAGTATTGCAAGTAACAAAACTATGAGTGAGTCTTGTAGGTCAAATTAATGGTGACTGGGTAAACGATACATTTTTTTGTACATTTTAGAAAGCCAAGCCTATTTTTCTCTCCTATAGCTTGTATTTTATTTCAGTGGATCGAGTTATGTCCTTCTATATTACATATCACAAGTGGGATTGGTATTGTCCCTGGTCATATCTTATTAAATTTTGGAGAAAGACTCGTTTTTCACAGAAAGGCAAGCTCAGGCCTCTTCAATCTCCTGTGAAGCCTAGGCTTATAATCAAAGTTGTCCAATAATCCTGTTTGCTTTGTTGCCTTCTTGCCTTTAGCTCCAAAAGTTAAAAAACATTGGAAGCATATATGTTATACTGTGTGTGTGCAGAAATAAGTATATTATATTAATATCAGAGTAACTGTAACACAGTTAAGATTTGCCTCTTTATTTAAAAGGAAAATATATCATTTGGGTCTATTAAGTTCATAAATAGCAACTTGGAGGTGTGATCTTCTTAAAAAGCAAAATGCCATCTATAAAAATTTCAAATTCATTTTAAAGCAAGTGAAAATTATGAGCACTATTTAAACCACGTGAACCTTGTTCATTCTGTCTCTAATGTGCATACACTGCACATCTGTAGATTTTTTAAGGAAAACTTTTTTTTTTTCCATTACCGAAAAATTCTTATGGTTGCCACAGTGTCAGCTACACAGCTTTGCACAGAATAAGGAACTCCATGTCCTTCCTGGTACATCCAAGTCAGAAATCAGAGTTTTCATACATCTCTTTTAAAGTACTTAAAATGAAGGGGTTTTTTGTAAGGTACTTTGAGAGTTAGTCGTAATTCTGGCAACTGTGAGAATTGTTGAGATCATTTAAGCCTAAGCGATAAAATGCTGCAAAACAGGAACTTTGTTCTTAGAGTTCAAAAGCAAGGTTAAAAGTGTTTTGATACTGGATTATGTATTCTGGCTTCTTTGTTGGTAAAGAGTTTTCAGTAATTACCTACCTGTAAGAGAATTATTAAACTGCAGTCTCAAAAGATCAGCCCAGCTCAAGAGAAATTTCTCCATATAGCTTTTTTGTTTCTGTTGAGGTCTCATTCCTGGTTCCTGTAAAAACTTGCAGGTTTTACAAGTTGTCAATTATAAATGAGAAGTTCATTTTAGATGATAATTTAGCCTATTTAATGGAGGCAAGATCTTTAGAAATATACTCATCTACGAAGAATAAAATTGATGAGGAATTTTCACATCTATTTGCCCATCTGTTTCTTCAAATGACTAAATTTAAAGTAGTTGAATTCAACGTGTGTGTGATCTAATGGGATTTTCTACCTATTGTAACTGATGCTCTGCTTTTCTAAGATAAATTTTTATGTGATCCTATGAAGACACTACTTGGTGCCTTTTGTCCTTGAGAAATGCATCCTGGAAATCCATTTTAGCACTCTCAGAATCCAGACCTAAAGGCTCGTGTGTACATCAGCTTGTTCAGTGTCTCGCATCTGTCCCCAGGGTCTGTTTCGCGATGTGTCCCAGTATGTTGCAATCAGATTTCCCAGAACTCCAGTGTTGTGCAGGGATATGTGTTCTTCAGATGATCTGGGCTTTTCAAATCAATGTAATTACATTGATTGTGCTTATGCACTAAAAAAATAGTGGAGAAACCTCACTGTTCTTGTTGTGTATCTAACTTGTTTTAAATGTTATGTGCTATAGCAGTTTGCTACAAATTCACCATCTTAAAAAAGCAAATAAAAGGTTAGGGGGAGTGGGAGAAGGGAAATTCGTAGACCTTAGAGTTTTCATGGAGGATCTTCACCCTTGTTTTGGGAGGGAGAGAAGAGGCTACAAACATTCAAGTTTTACAGAAATAAAGGCTTCCTTATATTCCGATAGCGCTGTCTTAAATCATGGAAGATTATAGTCATAAAAAATACACAGCAAAAGGCATTGTAAAAATTTTCCTCAGTTTTTACATTGGAGTGGAAAAATCTTCTTACCAAGAAGAAAGATCTTTTAACTGCATAATAACAGCCTGTCTTCTCGGTCTTCTGTATTGGCATATTATTATTTGAATGATCCTCACAGGATAACGCGTGGTTTGAAAAACACTCTAAAGTGGGGATTTTTTGTGTAGAGTACCTTGGACCTTACCCTGTGTTTGTAGTTTCTAACTGTAAATGACTTTTTCTTGATCATTTTTTTCTTTTTTTTTTTTTTTCCAATCTGTACTGTACTGGCTTTGCAGTGCTGTAATGAGCCAGACCACTGGGCTTGCTGCAGGTATTTTGGGTCACAGTCAACTTGCTTGCTCTCCATTATTGAAACAAAATCAACTGTAAAGGTTTTAATGTAAAAGATTTTATGATACTCTTTGTAACACCTAACAGTAAAAAATGTCTGATTTAGGAGCAAGGTGCCTACCTTTGCAGATAATTCCTGGGGAGCAGTGTTTGTTTCTCATTTATATGTAAAACATATATTTTAGAAGAATTTGCATTTTTGTTTAATCTTAAATGATATATTTTTCCAAACTGCCCTATATTCAACATCAGAGGAGAAACTGTGCGAAAAATTGGCTCTGTGTGTGTTCGTGTATGCATTATACATGTTCATATATTCCCTCTTTGTTATAAACACAATATTTAAACACTATTATCTAACTCCTACAGAGGAAAAAAGTTACTTTTAAGTTCTCTCTAACACGTTTAAAATAATTACGTTTAATAATTCAGTATTACTTTGAAAATGAATGACCTGTTATTAGAAATAAACAATGACAGGAATTTCATGTCATGTTTGTAGTTTAACAGCTTTATGTTAGAAGCATGAATGTCATTGGCTTATCATGGGAAATAGATGAAGTAACAAAATTGTTAGTGTAAAGTTAATTTTGTCAATTTATGAAATATTTTAAGGTAACATTCAAGATATATTGTCAGTGGATACACTTAAAACATGAGTATTAGAAATACCTAAGGTGTACATATTCAGCTTGGGTTTATGGTTAGATGATTCGGGGGGGAGGGGGTGGCAAGAGATTCTGTGATTCTGTAGATGCCCCTTTATTTGTTTTGTCATGCTCAAAGACATATTTTGTCTACTGTATTTAAGGAATAAGATGGAATTCTCAATTCAAATTACATTTCTAGTCAAACTTAACTGTATGGAATGGGATTAGCCTTCCTATTACTGTTTTGAAGATATAAAAATAGACACTGGATTTAGGACTTTTATTTTCATTAAATATCTCTTAACTGAGAGCAAATCTGTAAATTAATGTAACGTATAATGTGGGATGATTTATTTTCCTCTCTAACTTTTAAAATATATCTTCCAAGGAAAGAAAATTCCCAAAATTCATAACAAGAGAAATGGAGAACATGTACATAGAAGAGTTGCGGTCTTCGGTGAATTTGCTGATGGCAAATTTGGAAAGTCTTCCAGTGTCTAAAGGTGGGCCGGAATTTAAACTGCAGAAGTTAAAGCGATCACAGAATTCTGCATTCTTGGACATAGGAGATGAAAATGAGGTTCAGCTGTCAAAGTCTGATGTGGTCCTCTCCTTCACATTAGAGGTAATCACGTATTTCAGAGAAAACTTGTTGAGAGTTTAAATTACTAGAAAATCTATAGCTTGATACTTTTTCTGTTATTAGTCCTTCCTTGGTAATTTTAAAATTTTATGTAAAATAAGTAAATGATCCTTTGTCTCTTCAATAATTAGGAGTTAGAATACAGTTATATGATGCATTTTCCTCTTGCAGCAGTGGTTGCATTTGGACCCACACAGCAATGTGGGCAGTTGAATCTCCCACACAAATGTAACTTCAAATGAATTCCAGTACGTTAAATACTTAAGTATACTTTTGAAGGTAATAATGAAATACTGTTGTTATCAGGAACAGAGAAATGGCTTATCCCACTGTGTGCAATTTTAATATTACTAGCTAATAATGTAAAAGCTCAGCATCAACTTTCAAAGAGTATTAAGATCCATCATTCTGTACACTGAAAAGTATTATTTCATCAAGCATGTCAAACTGGAGTGCAGGCCTCAGTACTGAAGTATATGATAAAGTAGTTTTATACATCCTGTGCCTCTCCAGCGTGTGTGCTGTGTCTTCCTCAAATGGAATACCAAGCCTGGAGTAGTCCATAAATAGCAATAAGAAAGCGTAGTTCTGAAGCACCTAAAAAGGACCTGAAAAAGTTTGTTAATAATGTTTCCTGTCTTTGAGAAAGTTTTCTTGGTGTGGGATGTAAGAAGAAGAAAAGCTTTCTCTGTGCCTCTAGAGAGAAATATTAAGTATGTAGTAAAAATGATGTGATATTTTGGGGGAAAAGCATAGTAAAAGATTGTAACAACCACAAAATGAAAACTGACAGGAGATATACTTTCTGATAAATCTGAAACAGTTCTGCTTTGTTTACAGCCCTTCCCCTCACACCAGAAGTGTAGACTACTAGGTCTGTTGAACTTCTCTCTTTTGCTTTTTTTTTTCCCCCATCACTGATGAGGAAAACACACAGATGTTCTGCAAGGTTACTGATTTACAGTTCATTCTGTGTAAGGCAAAGAATTAGTGTGTTGCTCTACATGTAGCAGTTTTTAGTAGGGCGAATTTTCATTTTAAACATGGTGTTAATCACATAAGTTGAGTTTCTTGGTGGACAAGTATGTGCGTCTTACTCTTGGGAAGCTAAATCTCAGAGGATATAAGGGCAAAAGAAAACAGCTGAACTGAAACTCATTTAGCCTGAAACATGGAAGAACTGCTGTTTTCTATTCAATTGGACATTTAAATAAGAAAAGCTGATTGCATTTTCTTGGAGACAACATACTTTATTTTTTGAACATGTGAGGTCATATGTGCACATCACATTTCTTGAATAACATGTGAACACATCTTTGTCATGTCTCTCGTGGTGTGACTTAACTAAATTATAGGGTTACCAGCAAATTCCTCGCTGAGGGCTGCTCTACAGACACATGACCGAACAGGAAATCTATAACATGTCTAAACACTAGGACAGAGCATGAGAACTTGATGAAAATATTTGGGGGGGGTGGCAGGAGAGGGGAAGTGGCCAGGGTTTATGCTGCCACTGCATGTTGTTGTTAAGACAGAACAACAAAAGATGTGATTAACATTTATAATGTTCTGGTGGGAATGGGCCATGTTGACTAAGAGATACCCCTGCACATCACTGCAAGCAACAGTGGCCAGTTTTGCAAGTTGGATGTTTCCTCAAATAGCCTGTTTGTAGAAATTTGTAAAATAAATAAAATATCAGTGTAATAGAAGACTTAATCACTTGTGTTCTTCAGCTGTTGGAAAGTTTTAGAATTAGACAAGCAATGTTTAGGAAGCTGTTTATCAGCTAATGAGCTAGTAAATCAGCTAGTGACAGTTTCCTGCCTAATGAAATGCAACTCTTCTCCGTTACCAGAATCCAAAATTGCTACCATAGGCAAATGTAGTGTGCAATTAAACTAGAAATTCAAGTAAAAGCAGTATCAACATAAAAATGAATAAACATGAAGTCTGCAGTCAGCAAGGACGTAGGTTTGGTGTGTGGAAAGACCATATAGGCAGTATTAGCTAGAAGGATATGTAGTGCCGTCTCTCAGTGATCATTGATCACTTTGATAACTGCTTGAATTCCTGAACCACAAAAGACAGAAAAGAGAGATGATTATGTCATTCTTCCTGAATTGTTGTTATTATTTATAAAGCATAATAGGCAGCTGATAATTTATGAGTAGTGTAAAAATGTTCTAAATGATCAACGACTGTCATCTCACTGTAATATCACCAAGCTAGCAATTTTACAAGACATGTCTATTACTAAGGTTCTGGGAGTTCTAAAGTACAAAGGATTTTACAGCTAGGGGCAAAGTCTGGCTTAACATACTTGAATTGAAATAAATTGGCAAATATGTAAACAGTTTAACAGTAAAATATTATAGTAGCTGCTTACTGAACTAATGAAACCAAAAGTAGTCAATACTTTTGTCACCTTTAAAACAATCAAACAAATATTGGTTTTGGTATATAGTTCAGTTGAGGACAGCTTCTCCACTGATTAAATGGACTACATGTTACCCAGTTTCTTCTCATAGGCTGAAATGGGTCTGGAAAGGAAAGCAGCTTTTCCAAAGCAAGCAAGGAAACCTAACTTTCTTCTCAATCTTTTCTGAATTAGAAATATCTGAAGTGTAAAAATTCCAATAATTTCACACTGTGACAAACCGTAAGATTTAGAAAAGACGGAGAACATTTGAAGTAGGACTATGCATTTGGCTCTTTGGAGCTATAACTGAGTAGTTTAGAGGAGCTGAAAGCCTTTGGGATCTGCCAAGCTCAGAATTTCCCTGGTGAAGGAATTTCTCAGGGCACAGCTGGTACACGTGTTTTTTTCCCTTTCTCTTCACCCCCATCCTCATATGTATGCTGAACCTGACTGCAAGTACTGAGATGGGAGAAGGAAAAGGGATAGAGAGTGGGGAAAAATTACAGAGGCTGATAGGGATGCTCTGACCTGCCCCCTGCTCAGCCCAATACCAAGTCACTTCTGAGATTCAAGGGTTGCAGCCTCCAGAGTCACAGCGCTGGGTTACCCTTTCAAGGTGTGATCAGTGTACTTACTTGTTTAGAGCCTGACTTAGTAGCCTATTCCTTCTATAAATACTTATTTAGATGACTGCTTAAAAGATACATTTCCTCACATATTAAGATTTAGAATTATATTTAGATGTTAGTCTCCAATTCAACCAACAGCATTTAAATTATGTTTGGAGTGAGTTTTTGGTTGTTGTCCAAGTAGAAACGGAGGAAAAATTTCAATTCCTACTATATGTTGTTGAAAGTGGAAAAAGAAGGCAAAATCAAAACTCCTCTCTGTGAAAATATGAGTGAGGTTTAGGGATTTTTTTCTTTTTCTTTTTTTTTTTTTTTTTTTTTTTTTAACCAGTGTGGAGCTTGGTACTGTAATAGCTGTGCTGTGTAATGTTTTTGGAAGGATAAACTATTTGCTTTCTTTTCCTCAGATTGTTATAATGGAGGTACAAGGTTTAAAGTCAGTTGCTCCCAATCGAATTGTCTACTGCACCATGGAAGTCGAAGGGGGTGAGAAGCTTCAGACAGACCAAGCAGAAGCTTCCAGGCCACAGTAAGCTGCTCTGCTGTCGCTGCATCCAGCATCTCTTTCCTTCATATCATAGGATAACCTAACTAAGTATCTTTACAGTTTTTACTATCAGTTTAGCCCTAGGTTACATGAAGCTTTTTTTTTACTGGGTAGCTATCTTAAATACTTTCTGAAAAATGAAAATACAAGTAATAGTTACTTATGGCAAAGTAAGTACGAAGTGTGTATGCTGTCCAAATAAGTGCCATTGAGAGCTAGAGACTGCAGCATTGTGTTCTTACCTTCATCCTCTGAAAATACAAACTTCTCGATAGATGTTAGCCTGAGGTAATTTTATGTATTCTAGGTTAATGTGCAGGTGGCCTTGTGGAGTGTAACTTGTACAATTGGTGGAAAATCAATACTCAGTAATCAATCTTGACAAAGCTTACTCACCTGCTGAGCCTATTTCTTTTTAAATTATAGGATCCACTTCTTTCAATTAATTTTGAGGGAGGCAGTCAGCAAACTGACTTGGAGAGGGAAAACATCATGCCATCTGTAGTTGAACCACTCAGAGTGGCAGAGAGGAAGAAAATTAAGTGTGGTTTTTGGTTGATTTGTTTGACCTTACACGCTGACTTCAGACACTTTTCTCTCTGTTAAAATGTCATTTGGAATCTTTTGTAGATAACTTTCCAGATAGCGTGTTGGGGTTTTACTGGCACCATAGTGTGCCTTGTGAAAAACAATTTAAAAATTGCAGTTGTTACAGTATCTGAGAAAACGTCTTCAACAGAGTTGGCATGGTAGTTTCTGTTCCATTCAGACCACAAATACGGACTGCTGTTAGACAAAATTATAAGGACAGAGTTTTATCTGTTTCTTCTGGGGTTGGGAGGAGGCGATCTAATTTTGTGGACTTTCTCCTAGTTGCAGCAAATTTCATTGGCAAGTAAGCCAGCAGCCTACTGCAGTAACATATTCAGACAGCTTTGCAGAACTCATAAGTATGTGGGACAAGATGTAAAATTCACTTTGTCACAGTCCCTGGCTGTGTTCCTTCTCCAGGGCGTAGGAATGCTCAGTCTTATCACTTGCATGTAGTATGTGAGGAACGTCCAAAAGCAATGATGGTGTAAAAGACACACAGATACATGCATTGAAATGAGGTCATAAGTGGGCATACAACATCACCTCCTAATTTGTGGAACTGTTGGTGCATTCTCTGGTGGCTCAGGGTCCCATGAGAGTCACAAGGCTTTCTCATGGAGAGCACATCTCCAAACTGTGCTGTCTCTTCAAACTCAAGAATCGCTCTCACACTGTTTCCTGTAACAAGTGCCTCTAGCCTTTGCTGGCTGTCACAGTCAAGGTTCCCATTTCTCCTGATGGTGTGCCTCTCTTTTTCTTCACCCTTGAACTTGTTAGCTTCTGTTTTAAATGCTTGATTAACCCTTGATGTCATTGGTATAGGTCTTCGAATCTACCTAAATCAGCTAGAATACACAAATTATTGAATATCAGGCACATTCATTCTCCTTCCAGAAAAGTTTGTAAATGCTGAGGGTTTTGTTTCTCTGTAGCTGTTTCCAGATATGGTGAGCAAAACATGCTGGAGATGGTCCATGGTCCGTTCATGGTTTACCTATTACACACAAAGGGCTGCAGGTTAAGGTAGAGGTTATAAAACCAATCAGAAGGTATACATTGTATACATACATACCGTAAAAGTTAGTAACAGATTAGTTGATTTTTCTGCCTTTCGAAGTAGAAAATTTATGAAACGGAACTTCCAGAATTGATGGAGTCAACAGGAGAACCACTAGAGTGTTTCTAGGAAAAGGGCTAATGTTAGGATCTGCTCTGGGCTTGTAAACTGATTTAGTGGATTTCAGGCTCAATAGGTATGAGTTAATTGAATATGGGAATAAGACAGGTTATAGGCTATTCCATACAAGTTATGTTGTCTAAACCAAATTCACATGGATTTGTATGGAAAAAAATGATGCATTTTTAGAAAGTGGATGATTGAGAGATGCCCTGAACCTGCTGTCCTACAAAGCAGTGTAATTTGAAGGGACATGGCTGATGGAACTCTAAAGCCTGTCTGGTTCTTGTGCTCTTCTGAGTTGTTCCATTTCTGGCAAGAGTTATTATGAGACATTGGCACACAGTATGATTATGAGCATATAGAGACATGCAGTTTATGAGCATATGGAGACATAGTTTGAGGCAATGGAAGAGGGTATTAAATTAGACAAGCATGAAATTAGGTAATCACAGGCAAACAGTAAGGAAGATGCAGACAGCTGCCTATGGAATGGGAGATCCTTTATTCCACTGTTTAATTTTTCTGTTCGAGCCAAATCAGGTTTTCCTGACAGTAGCAATATTGCTTTTTTTTGGTGGGTGGCAGCGGGAACTAAGAGGGCTTGGCAGAGTCTAACCAGAAAATTGTGCTGATAGAAGAGAGCCTAGGAAATACTTCATAGGCAGGGCGGAATCCCCATGTCTCAGAAGACTTAAGGTTTGTCTCTTTTCTCTCTCCTATCTCAACCTGTGCCCAGTCCTTCTAAGATCTTTCTTACTTTTCTGATGAACACAACCCTTGCTCCATGCAGTCACCTGCCTCCTCTTGCCCCCCTGCTTCTTCCAGCACTCATCACTTTTTTCTGATAGGGACTTGCCAGGGTGATGGTGAGGGTCAGTCACTGGGCAAAGGGTTGGATGTTCTGCAAAGAGGAGATGTGAGAAGAGGTTCTCTCCTCCTGTTAATGTTAGTAATGGTACCACTACTGGGAAGAGAGATGCCTCCTTTCCCCCTCAGTCCTTTGACAGCAATAGGCAAAGTCATGCTATGTAGAGGCCAGTGACCAGCTAGGCCAGCACAGCTTCTCCATCGCTTTTCTGATCCAGGAAAAACAATCTGTCAGCTGCCCTAGGCTACTGTCTACTTTACCTGCTGCTGGAGATGGCTCCGTACTGGGGTAATTTTTGGTACTGTCACTCTGATACAAAGGAAAATAATCAATGAGGCTGGAGAAGAAAACATAAAAATCATTGGGAAAAAAAAAAGACTCAAGAACAGTAGTTCAGCTCAGCTCTTCACATCACTAGCAGTAATATATTTGCACTGACAAATCCCAGATAAATGGGAACATAACTTCAGATTTTATATAGGACGTGCAGCTAGAAAAGGGTAGCAATGCTTTCATACTAAGTGCCGAATGAGACAGTGATGAAAACTGAATGATTACCACCAGCCTGCTGTGGGAGACTGCCAGCAAGAGCTCCAAATCATATGCTTGTCACATACATTTTCTGTAGTTGGTTTATCATTTTGAACTGGTAGCTACGTTTGTGAAAAGAAGCACTATAAAGAATTATTTATACCTGTTTTTTTCATCTGTGAAACATCAGTGTATGCAGTGCAATGCTGCTGCTTAGTCAGAAGCTTGAAAAGCTTTGACAGTGAAAAGGAGAAAAAGAGATACTCGGACAAATTCTTCAAAGTGGAGTGCAAGCTGGTGTGACTTTAGCATGGACATTAATGGAAGCATGAATCAAGTGGAGCCTTATTTCAGGATTTATCCACTATTCCAAAATGCTGAATATTTTTTCAATTATTTTAATGAATATTTATTTAAATATTCCCCTGAATCCCTGAATGCTTCCACAAGAGTAATAAGGAAATTAGGAGCAACGTTCTTTCTTAAAAGGGAAAGACCTAATCAGAGTCACAGACAGGATAGCACAGTTTTATCCTGACAGTTGGTCAGTAAGAAATATCTTCTGGTTTCTTATTACTTTTAACACCTCTCTGCTTTCTCTCTCTTTGAATAATAATGCTGTGAGTTTATATTGAAGTACTTCATTTCCTTAACAAACTAAATAAAGCACTGTCTGTGTGTATGTTACTGAGTAGCTAATGGTCATTCTAAAATTCAAATGCTGTAGAACAATATAGTTTAATTGAGCTTAAGTCTTGGGCAATTTTACAGACAAATTAGTTATACAGTTTCACATGCAAACCCTATAAATTTTTTATTACTGCCTGTGAAATATTTCTTCATTCCTTCCAACTGTTTCCTGCCTTTTAGCGCTGGTGAAAATCCCTCCAACATAGCCTGTGACCTTTTCTGCCAGAGATCAGTCAGCAGAGGCTTCAGAGGACCCCTTCAGTTGCATGGAGCTTTGCATAACTTTGTTGCTGTGGTGCCACAGGGGGTCATCTTGCAAAATCTAGTGCTAATTTCATTTTTCAAATGTTACTGATGTGCATTAGTTTTCAGTCTTGTGGAGTCTGCTCTCCATATGTTTTCTTATCGTTGATTTTTATTCATTCTGAATATTAAATAATGTAATTTCTTAAAAGTGTCACATTTTGGATATGTATAATCATGCCTAAAGATAAAAGATAGGAATACACTATCTTTTATCACTACAAGTGATACTCTCTTGTCATATATTTATGACATAGGAAAAATATCATATCTTGCATGATGAGAAGATTTTAATGGAGCTAGGATATTCTTCATGTAAACAAGACAAATAAGTTTATCATATTTTACTGCCAGTGATTGCCTAACCTTATAAAATGGGATATTATGTATTAGAAGTTTGTGAAGAATGTCTGATAAAATATCTGACCAGAGGAAGCAGGGAAGTTGAGTGAAGACTCTACAAATAGAATAAATGCTGCTCACGTTATTTTTATGCAATATCCTCCGATCGTTAATTCCAGCTGACCAACTCTCCTTACGTTGTGGGGGGGTTTCATTTGTTTATCTGGGTGCTCTTTTTTGTTGAAATTAGTATCTTTGCACCTGGGATTTTTACAGGGGGATGAGATTGCACTTTCATAATGCCTGATCTAACCATGCTTAGCTTGGTATTCATATGCTTACTGTTATATCTTCTGTGTATAAAGTATCTTTAGAATTTAACTCCTTAAACCATGTCTTGTAGTTGATAGATTTCTCCTGTTCTTTTGACTTTCAACTCTGGAATTCGTTTCTTACAGATAAGTGCAGTGAAATTCAGCGTTGATCTCACAGAAGATAACAAAGTAGAAATATTCAGCCTACTTTTAGCATCGAGACTTATTTTTGTAGAACATAAATATATTTTATGCAACATTTACAAAAGCGAGGCTGAATGCGAGAGAACTTCTGTGAATTATTAGTAAGACCATTTCAAAGGCTAAAGCCTTACAGACATAATTATGTCAATGTGGACAATGTAGAAAATTCGGTGAAGGTGAGCGTAATCCTTTAATAAGTATTTTGGAATTTAGGGAAGCCAGTGGGGACATAACAGGAAACAAAGTGTGTCTGCTTTCATAAACTAGGTCTGATTGAGTTGCATAATTATTATTATCCTTTGCTCTAAGGTTCATCATTATATCTCTAAATTATAGATTCCATCATGGATTTCATATTGTCCTATGTCAGAAAGGCTTTCTTTTTTGGATTGTCATGATTGGAGCAATTTACAAAATAGGATGGAAGAAATTACCTTTCAAAAAATTGGATGCTATGAGCAAATAACATGTATGCCTGTCCAGTGTCTGGCTTTGAATAGGAAAAAAAGAAATTGCCAGTACGAAATTATCTGATGTTTTCTTGGTTCCACAAAGGGAAAGATGGAGAAGAAAAAAATGCACATTTATCCCAGCCTATGTTCTAGATTAACTGTGGAAGAGTTTTACAAAAGGAATATGGATTCAGCTGAAAATGTACATGACAATTTTATTCAATTATTCTTGATGCCTGATCAGTTGCTTCCTCCTTTAAAAAAAAGAAATAATACCTAATCAGCTCAAATATAAAGAGCAATATGGTAGCTACAAGAAAAAGATACAAGATTTCTAAAATAAGGAAGTTTCTATGCTGTGTTCTGTCATTGATTACTGTTTTACATTGCTTAAGAGATTTGTCACCTTTGTTATTGCAGAGAAGTATGAATCATAGCAAGCTCTTAATATTAAAAGAAATTTTAAACTTGACTGGGTAATAATCTGAGCAACTTGATTTTAAGTGGACACACACTGAGCAGGGTTTGAACTAGATGACCTCCAGAGGTTCCTTCCAGCCTAAGTTTTGCAGTGATTCTATGATTAACTCCCAGAATATTCTCTCGTAAGTCTGTCTGCCTAAAGGACTTGTGAAAACCACCGCTGTTAGAAGGGAATACTGACTTGTCAGATCAAGACAAGTGTGGCATGGAATAAATTGGGATGAGAGGAGGAAGGATATAATTAAAGGTGATTGTAATCTCTACTCTATTTGGATAGTTAGTAATAAACATAATCCTTCTGCCACCAGGGCATATCTTTTTAAATTTTCATCACCTTAATCTTTTTGATTGTTCTGGCTAAATCCTGGTTGTTCTCCTTTCTCCTATGTGCTCAGCATGCTAATCATTGACTGAAAGCAACCAGAATTTCTGCCCTGATGTGATGTTTGCACTTCTGAAGACTGTGGCTTTGGAGCACTGGCAGAAAACCAGTGGCATGAGGGCTTTATGATTAATAGGTTCTCTGTTCAGAGTTGGGATATTAACCCTCCTCATCTAGTGTCACTCCTGGCAAGAACATCTGTTTTGGGGTGATGATCTTATTTTACAATGTATGATGACATGTCTCTTGCAAGACTGATACCAGTTTTGTTTCATTATGCATTTGGGAAACCTTGAGGCTTGAAAATGCATGCCCCACTGTCATACTGTACTGGGTTTGCATGTTAAGGTTTTCGTAGCAAGGGGCGTGTGCTGGTTTGACTAAAATTGAGTTAATTTTCTTCATGCAGTTAGAAACTTTTCACCCTGGGATAAAGTTAACATTTTCTTCAAGTAGCTTTCCAGTGTTTTGGATTTGATATGAAAAGAATATAAGAATTCATTGATATCTTGGCTATTGCAAAGGGGATGAAGGACTTTCCAGCTGCCCAGCGGCAGATGCAGGATAGCGCTGGGGAGGAGCAGAGCCAACACAGCTGACCCAGGCTGGCCAACAGAAGTATTCCATACCATGAACACCATGCTCCATATATAAGTGGGAAACTGCCAGGGCCTGCCCTCTTTTCTCTGTGGTCAGTGAAGAAGGAGGGGCAGGAGGTGCACCAAGTGCTGGAGCAGAGATTCCCCTGCAGCCTGTGGTGCAGCCCATGGTGAGGCTGGCTGTCCCCCTGCAGCCCATGGGCGTCCACCATGGAGCAAGAGATCCAGCTGCAGCTCATGGAGGACCCCACGCCGGAGCAGGTGGATGCCTGAAGGAGGCTGTGACCCTGTGGGAAGCCCATGCTGGAGCAGGGTCCTGGCAGGACCTGTGGTCCTGTGGAGAGAGGAGCCCAGGCTGGAGCAGGTTTGCTGGCAGGAGTTGTGACCTTGTGGGGAACCCATGCTGGAGCAGTCTGTTCTTGAAGGACTGCACCCTGTGGAAGGGACCCACAGTGGAGCAGTTTGTGAAGAACTGCAGCCCGTGGGAAGGACCCACGTTGAAGAAGTTTGTGGAGGACTGTCTCTTATGGGAGGGACCCTACACTAAAGTGGGAGAAGAGTGTGAGGAGTCCTCCCCCTGAGCAGTAAGGCGCAGCAGAGACGTGTGATGAACTGACCACAACCCCCATTCCCCATCCCCTTGCACTGCAGGAGGGGAGGAGGCAGAGAAATCAGGAGTGAAGTTGAGCCTGAGAAGAAGGGAAGGGTGAGGAAGGGTGTTTTTAGGATATGGGTTTTTTTCTCATTACCCTACTCTGATTTGATTGGTAATAAATTGAACTAATTTCCCCAAGTCGAGTCTGTTTTGCCTGCAATGGTAATGAGTGATCTCTCCCTGTCCTTATCTCTACCCATGAGCTTTTTCTTATTATTTCTCTCCCCTGTCCAGCTGAGGAGGTGAGCGATAGAGGAGCTTTGGGCATATGGTGTCCAGCCAGGTTTAACCCACCACATATCCCTTTCACCATAGCAATCAGGGCTTGGAGAAAGACTGTCTACATGCTGCTTAATGTACATGATATATCTGTTTGCGTTCTCTAACATTGCACTAAAGTAGCTACTGATGTGTGATCCAGCTTCAGACTGGAAGGCATTTGGCTATGAATTCTGCAGTGTTGAGCCAAAATCAATTAAATCCTGCTTAGAAGAAAAATGTTTTGGATCAGGCTAAGCCTCATACTAATATAGCTATATGGTCTCTGGCTGGTTCAAAGTGAAAGCAAAGGCAGCCTTGAAGTATCCAAGTAGAGGGATGGAGGTCTGTCAAAAAAAAAAAGGTGGGTTTGGGAAGGATTGCCTTAAATTTTATTTCCAGTCTCCCTCAGGAATCCATCCATCCATCATTCAAAGAGGTCTGCATCTGCCTCATCTTTGGAAAACTGAATTGCAGCTTCAGTTGTTTTTGGGCAATAATTGATGTAAAAATAATTCCGTTGGATTACTGTTAAATTTTGATAAGATCAGAATGCCCCATTTTAAATTTTCAAAATATACCGTTCTTGTATCTTGGTTTGATATTATATTTCAAAAATTTGCTCATATTTGTTGTAAGCAATTCAATACAGGTACATTGAAAATAATTTCTAAACATCTGACTAGATGCAGTGTTTGAATTGGAACAAATTTTATGCTTTTATTTAGTTTTGGTTTGTTGTTTGGGTGAATAGAAAGGTTGAGGAAAAGGGTTTAAAAGAAAGCAATTTTTGCTTTTGAGCCCTATTCAGGTTAAGAATTCTTTGTACACTCAAATGCTCATGACACTGACAAAACCAGGGGCAGACTCTTCTTTGCTGTCACTGTGTTAGGATGTGCCTTGATCCTCAGATGTGTCAAGAGGCCCAGTACATTAACAGTGCAGAATAGACCACTGAATAGATGAAGAAAATAAAATGAAATTTCTTAATAACCACTTAGCAAACAAGATATAAGTCTACAGGTTCGTGTGCCTACTTGAAAGCAATATCAGCAGATTGAGAGTAGGAGGACAGCAGAAACAAAGGCAGAATGATGTGGACAGCTGATAAGAACAGTAGGAGTCAGAAAGAAGAGTAAAAAGGGGTTTCAGAATAAAAGAGAAGTGGTGTGATGCCAGATGGAATACTGAAATTTTCTGATTTGGATCCTGAGTCTTCCCTGATAGATTGTGCAGGCTCAGATAGGTCAATCTATTTTGTGATTTGTTTCCCCGCATCTTTAGACTGAGATGACACCATCTACCTGCTTTGTCAAAGTACTGTCCGTTTATCAACACTTGCACAACATTTTGAATGTTTAAAGTGTCGCACAAATACTAAGAACATTAAATAGGATTTGCAACCTTCAAGAATGTTGTGATGGATTCATAATTATTTTTTCAAGGAAAGTAAATATGCATGTAGAAACTTTGAGAACATAAATGACCATGTCTTGCCTTCATGTCCATCACCAGCCCCTAGCTGGGTTTGAAGCTCAGTGGGAAATGGGAGTTAATGCCTGTCATGAATTCTTCACACAATATGTAGCAATGGTTCCCAGTCCCTGGCAGCGTGTCAGTCTTGTTGCATACCCATGAAAATATTAACCCTGACTTATCTTGGTTGCCTCTATTGAAAGCGAGATGGCAAAGCAAGACTAAGTAATCATTTGTTCATACTACTTTATGTTTGTGATGACAATACGTGTCATAATACCATTCTGTAGTGTTAGAGTGCACTTTTCTTATTTTCAGTGTAGAAAGCCTAGATCAGTGGTTTTATTTAGTTGCTTATTATGCATTGTACCCCTCTTCTGGTTTTCCTTTCTATTTTGTATTAAACACTTTCTTGCTTTAAAGAAAATTTATTCCCTTTTTTTCCAAATAATTTTATTCAGATATTAATAATGATTTATGTTTAAAAATAAATACATGATTGAGCCTAGCTCATTTTGAGCTCAGAGATAAATAGTTATTTTGAGCTCTGTTATTACCTTTATTTAAAACAATTATTATTTTTACCAAAAGCAAACCCTGAAAAAACACCGTATGATCAGATTATTCTTTTTTCCCTTTCACATTAGTCTAGTTGTGTACAGGGGCTTTAGAATGTAGCATATCCATCACGATGCTGTGTCCTTGCTGTTGCTGAAGTAAGGATCCAATTCTGAGCTTTCAGTTTTTCAGAGCACAGTTCCAAGAAGGGGTTGCCAATGTTTTGGAACAACCAGCCTTAAAGCCTTTAATTTTGCTGCTGAATCCACAGGAAAAACAAACAAACAAAAAAATCACTTTTCCTGAGCGACTATGCTAGATAAAGACTTGACAGTGCACTCAGAAATTGAGTGCTGGACTACATAGTGTATGCAGCTACAGGGTTAAAACCATTACTACTGTGATGCTTCTTCACTAGCTGACAGCCTTGACAATATTTATGCAAAATATCAGTGTTTCTGTATTAGGGATTGTAAAACAATGAATCTGTAGTTCTCAGCAAGATTTCTGCATAAAATAATGAAGTCACAGTGACACAGGGAAGAAGAGTCAAGATATATAAAAGATTAGATGAAATTAGTGATGGAAGGCCAAGATACTTGGCTACGCTCATGGTTTAGTTTGCCTGAGTGTGGGGCTTTTTTGTGCTTCTACTGTGAAGGGACATTATGATTTGTTCAGGGCTTTCTTTATGCATTGCCTTTGAGCTGCAGTTTAATATGCTTGCTCTGATGGAGGAAATTATGCTCCATACTTCCATCAAAATAAATGAGTAATTTTCGAATGGAGAAGTAAGAAAATATAGTTTATTTGCAACAAGGACCACATTTTAAGCATTACAGAAAGGTACAAACATAGAAACTCTTTCTCTTGTGGTTTCAAACATGAATTCCAGATCCCACGAGTGTCATGGAGAA
Source organism: Streptopelia decaocto (assembly GCF_964273445.1). Taxonomy (NCBI): domain Eukaryota; kingdom Metazoa; phylum Chordata; class Aves; order Columbiformes; family Columbidae; genus Streptopelia; species Streptopelia decaocto. The sequence continues at coordinate 24,574,253 of NC_138663.1, forward strand.
TATATATATGAAAAAAAATAATGATTTTAATGTTACATATAAGGAATAATCATTACCCTATTAAATTCTAAATCCTTGATGCTGCATAATAGAGTGCTGGTGGTTGTCCAGTAACCGTTCAACACCCTTTTTCAAGAACATTTATTAAAGAGGAAAGCTGGAATGTTCATATTATTTTGTAAGGCATGCAAAAGACAGAAAATAAACATGCCTTTGGGCTGTTAGTGTTAAGGCCACGATTCCTAGTGTAGCATCCTTGTGTCAGTCACTGCCAAACGGATGGGTATTTCTGTGCTCATAAAAGGAAATGCTTACAATATCTGCCCAATTATTAGTGAAGAAGCAATTAGTACCAACCAATACTCTCTTTGGGAGTCTCACTAAAAAAAGCCAGAATCAGATAAGTATGGATTTAACTCTATTTTTGTTTGGCTGAATGAAGCCTCCACATCAAATTAAAGATTTATTGTCAGATCGCTGTGGGGTAACTTGCACTGCTGGTAAAGCAGCTTGATTGCTCTCCCACATTTTTTTCTCTCTCTGTCTGTATATATGCAGTTGTAGTTAGCAATATGCAGCACTTCATAAATTCCACATTCACACAACACTTCACTAACGACAGAATGATTGCCAGACCTGGATTTAAGGTGTTTTGAAATAGATCAAAGTATCAGTGTAGCCAGATGTGTCAGGGACATGCTAAGCCTTGTCTGTCTTTTTGTTTCCTGGCCTTACATCTCACAACTTGCACTGTATGATTTCTAACCTGAAGATTATAAATACCTAGCTTTCTACAGTTGAAGTATGTTTCTAAAAAAAAGTAGAAACAATGAAGGTGGTATAGATTCCTGAACTAGTTGAGACACAAAGATGTTACAGTGACCTGAAATTGTATTTACAGTCCAGCTCCAAGATGTGCAAAGATAAAGTGCTGGTAAATCTCTTATCCCTGTGGAGCAGTCGGCTGCATAACAAAATGGTTTTGATGCGTCTTATTGCTCATTCCAGCACTGTGGCACATCCCTGTATGGATAGGAGATAAGAAAACTCCTAATTGCTGTGGAAAATAAATTCCTGGTAGAATGCTGTAGGTATTTTTTCAGAAAGAAAATGTTCCAATAAATAGTGTTAAAATCTCTAGATGTTTGCTTAGAATAATAAATTTTATAACATTCACTCCCATGTAGGACTGGAGATCTAGGCGCTCATGAAGAAAAGTTTTGACTAGCAGAGACTCTGATTAGAGTGGAAAACCTGAGAGAGAAAATTGCTGCCATTTCCAGTATATGGAATGTGTTCCAAAATGAAACAGAAAAATAAATTTGCTTAGAGTGAGCTCTGTGACACAGTGATAAATCTTTACCTGAAATAAACATCTACCTCCTTGCTGGTAATGGGTACTTTTGCAGTGAAGAGAAATCAACTCTGGCAAAGGACTTTGTCACTAATTATGGTGTCAGCCCATGTATCTCTGACAGCAGTGTAAATATGGTGAAAAGACTGGGGCTTATGGTTGAACATGATCAAACATTGAATCATTGCAGTTTCTGTTGTGAAGAAAATTAGTAGGTGAAAGCAGAAAAAAATATTTATACAAAGGAAAATAATCATAGAATCATAGAATTGTTTTGATTTGAAAATAACTTTATCATCAAGTCCAACTGTTAACCTAACACTGCCAAGTCCACTTCTAAACCATGTCCCTAAGCACCATGTCTGCATGTCTTTTAAACACCTCCAGGGATGGTAACCCAACCACATCCCTGGGCAGCCTGTTCCAGTGCCTGACAACCCTTTCGGTGAAGAAACTTTCCCTAATATTCAATTTAAACCTCCCCTGACATAACTTGAGGCCATTTTGTCTTGTCCTGTCCTTGTTTCCAGGATTTTCACTTACTGCTGCAAACAGAACAAAGGGGTAGGAGAAAGATGTCAGTCAGGCTACTGTTCAGATTTTATGTTAAATATTATTTCTAGTACTACATGAGTACCAGCAGCAGGTGGATGACACAGTATTAGTCCCATCCACATCAGTCTCTCATGTATCTAAACTAGAAAAGCAGCAAATCCTGCAAGGCTCCCTGGGCAGGGTTCACGTGTGCCCCATCCCTTCCTGCTGTGGCCTGCAGAAATGGAGCCTAGGCATGTGTCTCCAGAGGAAGCTGTACCGCTTTCTGGGGAGGTCCTGAAGCCACCTACTGGGGTGTCCAGAACCCATGGTCCAGTGTGTACCTGGTGCTCAGCTGGCAGAAGCTGAGCTGGCCCCAGTGGTGGTCTGTTCCTTGAGCAGGCTGGGTCCCTTCCCTTTAGCATGATGACTTCTGATTTATTTTCTTCTGTCTGTGAGTTAATACTGGCACTCTCTTTGTGGAGAGGCTTTTGTTTTGCTATTTTAATAGGAGTTTCTCTGGATTATTTGGGTGATCCTATCTGTTTCAGTGTACACAGTTCAAGGCTTCTTGAAGCTCAGGGACAAATACATCCTGGTGCCCAAGACAGAGTGCAGCTAACAAAGTGCTTAGATTGTGTTTGTGACTGCAAGGCAGCATTCTTCCTGGATAGTGGGATCTGGGGGAGACCAAAGATACAACTATCTTGTCTTTTATGAAGATGCTTTCTCCTTGGAAATCTAATTTCTGTGTTGTGACAGAATCTACCCCTGGGACTGCCACTGGGAAGCAGCAGTGCCAGACATTGGCTTGTCCTGCGGCTGTAGCGTCTATCATCAGTTCACAAAACAGGTTTTCTCCCTCTCAGGAAAGTAATTTCTTGTCAGAGTCCCTGTTTCAATTACCACTTTGGCTGAGGCTAAGGCTATGTCCACCGCAGACAGAGAGAGCAAACATCTGTCTAATCCAGATAAAGCAAAGAAGACAGGTGGCAACGTAAGATCTGATAATTTTCAGTGAACCTCTCTTTTGTAGTCTGGCACATGTTCATCCACCTGTAGGACTGGTTTATACAGAGCCAACACTTTCTTAAAGATTTTTGGGTTTGGTTACATATTACTTTCTAGACTTTTTCTTGAAGTCTGTAACTCATATTAGTTGAAAGCTTTTCTTTTATCTATCAGATCCATTTCCTGGAGCATTACTATTGTTGTTCATTTTCCAAGAATGGAGAGACTGTGTAAATTATTCTTGAAATTAAAATAAAAATAATTGCTTTGTGTGAATGAGGCCCTCTGGGATTTTAGCTTGTGTCGTATGTCCTTTTATAGATCATACTCTTAAGGTCACCTGTTTTATTTATTTGGTTTCTGCTGATCGTAATATGTCAAGTAGTAGAAAAAATTAAGTGAAACTGAAGCTGTGCTTGTTTTTTGCTTTTTTTTTTTTGCCTAGTAGCATAATCAGAATCAGTATCACCAATGCAATGAGTACCATGCAATTGTTAGGAAAATGGAATAGGAAAATAAAATAACTTGTCGGAGGAAGTTGCAATCTAGTTCATGTAACTTTGTTTTGACCACTGGCGCATGGTGGGGGGAAAAGGCTGACAAAGCAAGTGCCTTAACTGAGATAAGAGATTAACAGCTAGAATTTTGTCTGCCTAATTTAGCTTCTCTACAAGCATGGAGCCTTGTGGCAGTAACTGTCTTGCAGAGCTGTAGTCACTCTGATAAATGACAATTTTCTCCAGTTTTTGCATTTGTGTTTCCATTTTTCCTATATGCTTATATTAAGCTGTAACCTCGCATGAAACAGAATTTTATCACTGTTTAATTCTCTTACTTTCTGCATAGTTCATTCACCTAAAGTTAAACATGTATTTTTTTTAGAATTGAGACATGATTCGTTGCTGAATTAATATGATTTGTATGCACAAGATAGTGAACCTAATAATATATTTAAAAGAAATAATGATTTCTGTTCCCTTTCCCCCTTTCTCCCCTTCTCCCTTCCTCCTTCTTTGCTTTCTTGATTGGTTCTGGTTTTGCTATGAGTCTATAATTTCAGTCCTTTGGGTTTTGCCATTAAAAATTTATTGCTAATTTTTGAGTGATTAAGTCATATAGAAAACCCCTGATTTGTCTTATCACAGAGAAGAGCCAATTTTCCCTTGTAGATACTTAATCTTTGATGCTCAAAAATGTATTTTCATGCCCTCTCCCCTCAAATGTTTGGCAATTAAGTCCTAGGAGTGCATTAATAAATATTCTGTACATCCAGATTACAGTCCTCTCACTCTCAGGCCTGTCCTCTACCCCAGTTAAATTCTGTTCTTTTATTTATTGCAGATGGGGAACTCAAGGAGATTTCACCACTACTCACCCTCGGCCTGTTGTCAAAGTAAAACTCTTTACAGAAAGCACTGGGGTGCTGGCACTTGAAGACAAAGAACTGGGAAGAGTGAGTATTATGTGTAGAAATGAGAAGTATGTGAGAAATGATGTGTAGAAATGCAAATATTGATAAAACATGCCATGAAATGGCATAAGGTGTTCAGTACAGCTCCTGCTCTGCGGCAGCTGTACCAAACAGCTTTTTGTTTTCAGGGTGACTTTTCCCAGTGCTCAAAATGTGGTATGTAGACCTGGGTTACCTTTCAGAAACTTGCATCAGCGATCCATGGCAGTTCTCTTTGTCTTGTTTAAAACTGTTTTTTTAATTCCTAGGTGACCTACCAATGCTTGTAGCTATTCAAATTAGGAGTGGAGACAGGGAAATTTGATGTGTAATAACTGTGGCTAATGACTGGGGACAGGGAACAAAGAACTTAAGTGGTGGAAGGATGGGGCAGGGAATGGAGTGATGGAGATAATACGTCAGACTAAAATAAGAGCTCTTAATCTTCCACTGTATGAGCTTCACTTTCCTTGTCACATTTTCCCTGTCCTGACAGGATCATTTATCCTTCTTAGGCCAAAATCAGGGGCTAGAGAGTGCAATGTATCATAGAAAGAGGAGGGCAGTGTGAACAAGGCAGAGGGTCTGCAAATCTTGTCCCCTTTTCTCCTGTTGAAATTCTCCTCTCTGACATGTACAGCATGGAGGAGAGCTCATGTTTTAACACTCAGCTCCGCATTCAGAGTCATGGCCATTTCTCATTCAAGCAAGGACAGGTCATTGGGAGAAGCAAGGCTCTGCCTCACTTTGTGTCCTTCAACTGCACGTGGCACAAATTCTCTTACACATTGGGTCACTTGTATAGGCTGGGACTGTATCCCCAGTGTTACTTCTTCTTCCATTCTCTCATGTCCTTCTAGGAGGCCTCCAAGGTCACTTGGTCAAGGATGGCTGAGGGGAAGGTGGGAACTGTGTGGGGAAGATTCCCAGCAGGGGTAACGCTGGCAGGAGCCAGGCAGACATCGTGGCAGATACAGAGGAGCCCCAGGGGTGCAGCTCAGCAGACCAGAATCAGCAATATCTGTATTCAAAACAAAGAAAAGAGACACTGAAAGGGTGAACTTACAGGACCTACATAGTGGTATTGAACACAGGGAAGTTTATTCTCTGTCCCTGCTTGCTCAGTCCTTTCAAAGCAGCAAAAGGAAAGTCAGTGCAAAGTTGTGGGCAGGGGAGAAGAGACTTTGTGGCCTGTGTGAACAGTAGCCACCACAGTCATTGCCAAGGAGTCAGAGAAGGAAAGAAAGATTAACAGAATAAAGAGGCTAAGAATTACAAGTGTTAACAGGATCCTCTTGCTCTGCAACCTTAAATAGCCAAAGTTCATGTATAAGCTTGGTTTGTTTTCTTGTGCTGCAGCTTGTCTGAGTTTCTAGGACAAGAGGTTTAAAAGATTCTAAATTATTTCAAAGGATGGAAACATTTCAAATGTAAAATATTGAATGTAGCTTTTGCCTTAACTGTATCTTGTGGCCCCAGATGGTTAGTTTTGTGTTTTTTCTCAGCCTCCTCTCCCTTACTACACCTAGCTACCTTCTGACATACCTGTGTCAGCTGGCCACACCAGTTTAAAGAAGGTAGTAACTTTCCTTTCTTGTTTGGAAGTGGTGAGGTGAGAGAGAGAAAATAAAAATAGGTAGTTGAGAGGGTCTGGGGCCGAGCTCACTGGCCTGTTGTTGGCTGGAGTCTGATCCAGCTTTCCCAGAGACAAAGCAAGATATATAAAAGGTGAGGGGAAAAAAGAGCTGTTGCTGATTCTTACTCCCTTGTTGTCCTTCAGCAGACGGTCTGCATGCTCTTATCAGGCGCTCTAAGGTTTGGCAGTCTGTACCAGAATTAGACTATTAAAATCATCCCTTTTGCTGTTTTTTTTTTTTCCCCTTGTCACAAAAGACAAAGACTGTCAGCTTTTTTCCACTTGCATTGAAGCTTGTGCAGAGATTTGGCATAGCAAACTGAAGTACCTGAGAGATGCATGGATACTGATTTTATATTATATAATCTATTCCTGATTTACCAAAATGTCCAGCCTCTGTCATTGCCCAAAAAATACCTTCTCTAAAAGATAAGTCAGTAAAAGATAAACCTCCCACAATGACCTTATGTACAGCACATGGTCCGTAACTGTGGAAAAGAACATAAAAAAAGGCATGTTCGTTGTGCATCAGCCTGTTTGGGCATCTGGTCTGTCCTCCTGCGCTTCCCAGGTCTGGCAATACCCAAGTCTGAAGACAGACACCTTCTAGCTGGTGATGGTAGACGCTCAACTTGGGAGAAGGGGGAATGTGCCAACTGACCCCTCTGGTTTAACTAATGTATTGAAAGTGGTGGTTACTAGCTTCAGGGAAGACTGAGAAAATATTTGACAGAATTTTTAGAAAATATTATTAAGGCACTGTGTATGCTCATGGTATACATCTTAGCTTTCAAAGGCTTGTTTTGTTGTCAATGTATTTGTTTTCAGGTTTGAGAGCTTTAAGTTCAAGTAGCCTTTGAAAATATGCAGGATCCCACTGGAAAAATTTAATTCTAATAAAGTTTGGCAACTTTATGCCTGGTCAGTACACTGCAGCGATTTTCAGGAGTGCAGCCAATTCAGCTAGCTTTGTTATGCTCTGGAAAGGCCTGAAGATACTTCTGCTGGTATTTTTTCCATATTTAAAAATTCAACACAAACCTGCCGCTTCCGAGGTAGTCTTGCTGTGGACATTAATTCTCATCTGTCAAGTACTTTCTTCAAAGCATGTGGCTTGACCTGTTATCACTTTTCTACATTTGCATTTCCCATGCCCTGCTGTTATTTTGAAGGTTTTGTTCTGTTTAATCTATAATTTGCAATAGACGGCAGCAATAAGCGACATTATTTGAATTTTGAACTTCTATCACATACCAAAGGGTTTCTTCTGCCACCAAGGGACTGGCTTTTTATGGAAACAGATCTAAGGTGTGAAATATGGAGACAGCAGAGGTTTCCCCAGAGTTGCGAAGGAGAAGGCGTTTCCATTGACCTCATCAGTGCATGGCTGTGTCTCACACTCATGAACTTAGGAAGTGGGCCCTGTGATGGTACTACAGCTCCTTGGTTTCAGGAGGAGACACTACTGATTTCCAGAAGTAACTAGCTCATGGAGGAGCAGAAGGGATGCAGGCTTATTCTTTCAGTAGAGAGGGAAGACTGTACGTACAGCTTGACATACTCTTTGTTGGAAAGCAGAGGCTGGGGGCTGCTCAACCTCTGCTGCAGAAGTCACCACGTCAGCACCAAGTGACAGAAGGGTTGTTGTCTGTATTTAACATCTTCTGCCTTCAAGGCATTTAAGATGTGTTTAAGTGACAGTAAGTAGTACTTACTGTGTTGCTTGTCTGACATTTTCCTCTTCCTCTAAAAAACAAACAAACAAACAACAAACCACGAAATAATTTCAGTCATGAATGCCGAGAGAACATTTTACTTGCTGGGGGATATTATTCTGGCTCCCTGCAGTCCGCTTCAAGTGTTTCCAAACAAAAAACAAACCTTAACCTTTATTCTCTGTTCTACACAAACTAGAGAACAATTGAACAAACACAGTTTTCCACTGAAAGAAAAAATGGAGATGTGTGCTGCACAGGAGGGGAAAGGATGCTAATTGGGTCTGGGTTCTGCAGAACATGAACTTCTGGAGTCACAGTCTGTGTCTGTGGTTGTGCGGACCTCTGCATACAGTGAACCACTAAATTTAACTTCTAGAAAGTGAGGCAGGCTGCATCTTTGAAGCTAAGTTTCTTCTCACGGGGAAATGTTAAGAACTTATTTTATTCAAATATCTTTGAAATGTGTGGCACAGATTTTATGTGACTGACACCGATCTGGCTGCCTCAATAATTTTTGTGTGTGCATACAGAAGGCAGAATTGATGTTTGCATTTGTACATGCAACAACTCAGGAAGCATGAAGAAGCCTTCGGAGTCTGGAGTAAATACTTCTGAAAAATCAGACTGGTGGTTTCTGAAAATCAAGGATCTGGCGCCACTTTTCCTTGTTCAGTACTTTGTGTATGAAGATGTTCAAACCTAGTAATTCAAAGTGACAGCCATTGTACTTGCTTAGCACACATGTGAATACAATGTGAGAACAGCAGGTGGTGTTTGATTGCTGATACTTTTTGAATATAAGAATATTTTAGCCTTGTCACTCTGACTGTTCAATTAAAAGGGGGCTATTGTCTCACAACCTGCTTGTCACAGTCAGCTGCAGACAGCAATAATTAGCTGTGGATTTATGTGGTTTTTTTCATTGGTCCTGTTACTCTGGGTTTGATTTAAAGATATTATAAAATAGCTCTGCTCACTAGGTACCAATACTTGTGTGATTGCCTAGTTTCTGAATGCCAACTGCACCGGGCATGTTCGTTATGTTCTGTGCTGCATTCGAAGGGCTGCTGATCAGAGACAATTTTGTACTGTGAATATGTTAATTTAAAGCCTGTCATCCTGCAGAATGTGTTTCTCCATCACATTTTGAAATTACTGAGGTTTCGCAGGTCTGAGTTTTTCTGGCTTTTTTTTTTTTTTTAAGTTTGGAAAATGATCAGAGATTGCTTTAACTTCCCCTTTTTCTCTTGCACCCTGAGCAGTCTGCCTGTCAGCACCCTGCTATGCCTGGCTGAGTGTTATTGTTTCCACGCTAACAGGGATTTTCTCAGTAGCTTCTCTGAAAATGCCTCTTGTCAGAAATTCTTGAGATATTTTTCATTCAGACATGCTCTCTCTTAGATTAGGGGGATAGGCTGTTTGGGAAGGACTTAAAGACAACTTTTATCAATTGCTAAGATCTATTAAGGCTCAGGTGGCAGCAGCATCAGAGGCCCATTGATTGTATAAACTGCAAAGTCTTCCCAGTTCTTTGTCAGCAACATTATTTTAGATAGTTCTTTCACCATGAGTCTGCTCAGTTTTTCTCTTTGATATAACTACCTGTTACCTGAAGCCTTGTCTCAGTGTTTCAGCGGTAATACAATCATCACTGAAAAGCGAGAGATCGCTCAATAGGTGAGATGATGGAGCTTGTGTAAAATACTCATAAGCTCCCTTGGTGATAAAGCTCAAATTAACCCTTTCTTTAGGGGTTCCCTAGGTGAGAACTTCTCTAAGGAAGTTAGTTTCAGGAGAGCCATCTCCTTTTCCCACTCCTACCTCCAAACTTGTCCCTTCCCTTGAGCTTCTTTTGCTTTGTCCTGCTGGCAGCAGCACATCATGACAGAGCTCTCAGAGGACATGAGTGCAGCGCTGTGCCTGGGGTGTTTGGGGAGCTTCAGTTCTTGTCACACTGGCAACAGCTTCTGGCCTTCTGATGTTAACCTGTCTTTGGGCAAGAGGCTGACATAACTCAGAACAGCTCCAAACTTTCAAGTTAGGGGAGAAGGTGACTTGAGAGGAGTCAGTAGACATATCTGTCTAAAACAGGTAAGTGTCCTCTTAGTAAGTTTGGGGCCAGAGTTATACAAACAACATAAACATTAAAGGGTTTCTACACTTTCACTAGTCATCTATTTCCTATCTCAAACCAGCTTCAGCAATCTTTGGTCTATCATGCTATTTTCAAATCAGGAAAACAGTGTATTTAACTAGGAGATCTTCCTATGATCTTTACTCAGACAATGACCAGCAGCATAAATTTGCATGTGCCAAATAATTATGGGTGCTTATTTCATAATATAAAATTTCCCTGTCCTCTCTGCTTGCACTGGCATCTTTTCAAATAATCACTTTTTAAAACATGAAAGAGAAGGCCTTTCATAGAGTGAATTAATCCTGTTGCGTGATGAAAGTTTGAACAGATGCAGTTGAGGGAGTATATGATCTTATGTATTGGGCAATTGTGGATTTTCAGTTTTAAGTAATCACAAATCGAGTTTGAAGTGTCTCTGGTAGAGCACAGGAGTTAAAGAACTTGGTTTCTCCAGTTCATCGTGAGATTTCTTGCATGACCATGAGTGTACTGGTTATTCTGAAGAGAGCTCGCAATGCTGCTTATGATTAAGGGCACGTGAGATTAAGATTCAGTTGTCAATTGCTTGTAACTTAGCCAGACCTTAAGGATTGAGGCTCAAATTTTTCATCCTAGGTATGGAATGAGGGAAGAAGAAAATGGGGATTTGGTCAATGACAAAAAAAAATTGTAGTGCCATTTGTGCTCTGGAAGAGCACATCAGTCATGCGAACTCCTTTTGTCTCATAAAATCTTGTGATTTTCCTATTTGGGGCTGTGCAGTTTGAAGAAAGGACAGGAAGGTGGGTGCCAGAAGCAACAGGAGCTCCCTGGGGTGGCAAGGAGCAGGGCAGAATGGGGGACATCAGGGCAGCCCCACACATCGGGCACCTCCTTGGGGATAAGGACAGGTTGAGTCTTTGGTCTGCTTTTTGAAGATGGCCCAGGCTGTTTTATGAAGATTCATGTCACAGAATCATAGAATGGATTGGATTGGAAGGGACGATAAAGGTCATCTAGTTCCAACCTAGCTACTATGGGCAGGGACACCTTCCACTAGACCAGGTTGCTCAAAGTCCCATCCAACCTGGCCTTGAGCACTTCGAGGGATGAGCTCACCTTTATTTTCTTTAAGGTTGTGTGGTGTGAGCTTTACTAAAGGTGAATTAAGGGGTTTCTGTAATAGCATGTGAGGTGTCATCTGCCTCTCAGCCAGGGCATTAAGGAGGAGCTGCAGATCTTCACTTTCTTCTTTTTTGCCTCTGACAATGAGCCAAAACTCAGCATAGTCTGCTTAGAATTACCATGATTACCAAGGTTTGATGCCCAAAGTCTGAAAATGGTCTCAAAATGTGTCCTAGACCACCCCAACTTGTAAACTCTATCTCAGTTGAAATACTTTGGTAAAAAGAGTAACTCCAGCGCTTGGGTTCCACTCCTAAATACCACGTTTTGGGGTGGGAATAGAGGATGGAGAGGGGGAGCAGCCAGGATGCAAGGACATGAGTTGGCTGAAACTGAATTCCACCACAAGTGTGAGATGGAGGAAAGAGTAGGGATTATTTTGACTCTTGATTTTTCTCCGGTGTACTTACGGCTTGCCAGTCTGATTGCCTCTTAGCTTCCTTGATCCCTTTTGAAAGCTGCATTTGCTTTTGACAACAGGACAACAGCGGCCAAGGATGGTTATCTTGAGAGCTTTATCTAAACATGAGGATACAGATAAGAGGTATTTATGCACAGTGCTTTTGACTCTGAACCTTCTGCTTGCTTATCTGCTCTAAAAAAGTAAGATTGTCCCAAGTTTGGTTTGTTCAAGCTTTCAGAGTATTTTGGACAACTCAACTTTTCTTCCATCCCTTTAAAAGAAGATATGATTGATGTGCCAAAGGTAGAGGAGAGTTAATAGTTGCTTGGCAGGATTGACTGTTTGGCTTAGGTGTACTTCAAATAACTTTTTCTGTTGGGAACTTGATACACAACTGAATCATGATAAATTCTAGTCATCTAATGATACTAGCTTCATATCTTTTAACCTTTTGTATTGTCATCACAGGAGACAAACATTTTTGGTCATTCACAATTAAGAAACAGTGTTTTGAGAATGTCATCTTGTACATATCCATAATTGTGTCACTTTATTTAAGATTTCTGTGTTTGTTTTACATACAAATGAGGAGAGTCATAAAGTTAACTTTCCACTTTTTCAGTTTCAATGTGGTCTGAGGAAATGTTATACTAGATAGAATCAGACCACATGGTTGAGTATTTTTAATGATCATGAGATGATTGAATTTACTGAATTACCGCAACCAAACTACACTGTTTTGATACAGTGAAAGTGTATCCTGCAGGTGAGTTTTATATCCCTTAGAGAAGATAGTTGATACTATTTTATTTTTTAAAATGTATTACAGAACAGTAACTAGAAGGTAAAAATCCCTTAAGCATTGCTGAAAGGAAATCTGAGGCAGAATAGCCTATAAAGTGTCTCCATGATATTGCAGTGCAGTGAGCCATAGTGGAGAGGATGCTTTTAGTACAAATTTCAGGAACTTTTCACTGCTCCTGTCAAGAAACGTTTGCCCAGTATTTTGGTTTCACTGACTTCTTGGGACCTTATAGTTCATGCCACCTGATGATATGGTACACAATGGTTAGTGCTGCCCTGAAGGGCAATGTCAGTATAAAGTTTTTTGTGAAGATAATTAATGCCTGTCAAATGCTTTGTGTGCAACTGTGTACGTGTGTTTGTGTATAATGATAAAAAGTTTGATGACAAAGTTCTTTTAGCTCTCATTGTTTAATGCTGGGAGGCATGACAAGGTGTAATACAAACACAACACAGTGCATACTTAAATATTCTGCCAGATACTTATTCATTGTGAGAGGTTTGAAAACAAAGCTCCAAAATACTTCTTTAAAAATTCAGAAAAGGAATTGTCAGTACTGAAGTTATGAATTAATTATACACTTGTCTGCTCATATTTTCATGCGCATTCTAAAAACTCAGTAAGTTTACAAAAGAAGGGTGTTGCTTGAGATACACGAGCTGTTATAAGCTGGTACAGGACCACAGGAACTGCAGCCTGTAGAAAAGGAAAAATTTGTAACATCAGCTACAGTCCTGTGTGAATGCCGAGTGATTAAATGCAAGGAATGGGTAATAATTGTGTTTATATAATCTTGCATTTAAAAATATAAACAAACTAAAAATCATTTTCTGTTTGATGCTTCAGAGCTCAAAGGTTGCCATACTTATAAAGCTTTTAAGGTTTTTTTTAAGAGATAGGTTTTACTAAAAATGAGAATCATCTTGTTTCTTGAGAAAGAAAGAATAACTCTGTCATAAGGAGTGTTTACTATGCATTTGCAAAAAGAAAAACAAACAAACAAACAAAAAAAACAAATAGCAGCCTCCTGATTTGTTAAAACCAGAATATACTTTTCCTTTTCCTGTCTCTTTAAAAGGTACTGAACATGCTCAATAATTCTGACAGGTTATTTCTCCCACCGGTGTTGTAAAGGTTGCACAATTGATGAGAGGTGATACATCATATTTCTCTCCTTCGCTAGAGCTTCTGATATTAATGGGATGCAGGAACGTGTTTCTGCAAAATACTGAGATAACAAGCTGAAGTCCTTCAGTTTACGTCATCTTTAATTATTAGATCTGAATGACACTATTGTAATATTTTTGGCTTAATAATAACTCTTAGATTTATGCTTGGCTGGAGTTTCTTACTCAAATCCTCGATTTAACTTTCCTAATAACACAGAGGAGAGTATATTGTGTTTTATATATGTGACACAAGGCACAAGGACTATGTATAAGAGATTAACTAGATGGTTAATGGTATGATTAACTTTAGTTTTCAGGAAATAAAATATGTGAAGAATGCCTCTTTTTAGACTGTTGTTACATTTGAAATACTGCTTTGTGATAATGGTAATTCAGAACTCATTGAATGTTATGAAAGTCTCCCAAATAGCATGTTTAGAATATTTTAGATTGATTAAAAAGTAGTGCTTATAAGAAGAATGAAAGGAAATTATGTTTCAGCAGCATTTAACTGCTAAACGTGTGACTGTGGGTAAGGAGTTCATAAAATAGTAATGTTTAATTGTACTGACTATAAATGGATAAACTTTCTGGATGGTAAATAAAAAAGTATTTAACAGCTTGTGAATTCTATTAATGTAAAACTAATGATTAGCTAGTAAAACTCTTGAATTTATAGAAGTATTTTTGAAAATAAATATTTAAAATTCAGTGTAGTTTTCTTTTATATGTCTACCTCTGAAGATTAAACAAAATATTTGTTTCATATCACATGTGAACTAAACATAGTATCTTACATTTATTATATTCCATTTGCAGCAAACATGCTTTGGAATTAATCTCCACTTTCTCTAGTTTTTACTGTAATTGGCTTTTATTAATGCTAATTATTAAAAAGTTGAGTTTGTAAGAAAAAACATTTTGGTTCTCTTGGCTCAAGCAATGTCACTGCTGGAGGAGTGATCTGTTGCAGAATGCCACAGCAAATTGTTCTGATAGGACATTTCCAGCAGAGCACTGAGTAATGTAAAAGTTGAGGTTCTTGTTTAATTGTACATGACTGTTTTCAAGTGTCAGCTGTTCCTTTTTGTTTAAAACTGTTAATTCAGAGTGAACTAACAGAGGAGGAAATTTTATGAACTCATAATATGAAAATTACCCTTTGTAGGAAAATGAATGAGTTCATTTTGGAAATCCATCTATGACAATAAGATTGAGTCAAGTGGTTTATTAGATTTATTAAAGCATTTTTAATCATCTTTCAGAACGGAGTAGATGCAATAAGAATCTTCACTGATTAGAAGTTTCCATTAAGGAATAGCAGGTGGTTTTTATGTCAGCTCATTGAAGTTTTTATTTTATGACCTGCAGGTAGTATTGTATCCAACATCCAATAGCCCAAAGTCACCTGATCTGCATAAAATGATAGTCCCCAAAAACAGCCAGGACAGTGACTTGAAAATTAAACTGGCGGTGAGAATGGATAAACCACCTCACATGAAGCACTGTGGGTAAGTGTCCGTTTTCTGGCTGTTTGTATTTATTATTTTGCCTCATTGTGCTTGTGTTTAAACATATGTAGCTAAAAACACAAAGTTTGTAAAACATTATAAATGTGTTCAACAGTTGCTATAGTATGACATGGTGTTAATATCCTTATTTTATACATAGTCAGGAATAACATTCATTTCAGATGTTCAGTGATGTGTAAAGACAGAGGATGAGTTAACTCTGAAATGCAGAACTAAGAGTACAGTGTCATTTAGAAACTAATTTTGAATGTTGCAATTGATAGCACTTTGGAAAAAAGAGTGGATATTTAGGAGAAACATATTTTTCCATTAAAATAGGGTTAATTATGTACCTGAATGTGATGGTATGCACAACACTCTCCTCTTTTCTTACCCTGTCTGCTGTGTGGCATTTCTTTTGAAAGGAACTTATGTACAAATACCCATTTAAGGGAGCTTTTTCTGCCTAACACTGAAACTATATGGAATAGATTATTCATAAAGGCAGCTCCCCCACCCAACTGCCACCGCTGCTCCTCATCCCAATTGCAAAAACAGGTTTTGTTGCCAACAGTAAGCAAGGCTGTACTTGTTGTTATACAGCAATTACCAGGTCTATTTTCCATCCTTTTAACTTCTGAATTAAGTAGAAATACATTTAAAAAAAAAAAAAAAAAAAAAAGGAGTATTCAACCAGTTAATGTAGAATTAATTTACATTTACAGAATTTATTTACATTTCTTTTTAGTCTCTTCCTGTTAATATTCTGCTTTTTGTATACAGACAGCAATTGCCAAAATTCCCTAGATTCAATAATTTAAGGCAAAACCACCTTATTTAAGTTTTGGCAAAGCTGTAATTGGTTGGGCTGAAATTTCTCAGATATTAACCCCAGCCCTCATTTTGGTTTTGGGAACCTGAAACACAAATGATCAGGACTATAACAGTGAGACTTGCTGGCTGGACACCTGTGGCTGGTGACCAGGAGCTGGCAGGAGAGAGAGGGAAAGCAGTTGTGGAGCCAATGGGGCAACTGGAGCTACTGCGCTTGGAGACTGGGACTGAGAAAACTCACAAGTAAGGGTGCTAACACATGAATAAGGAAAATGGGACATTGTGGCAGGAGAGAGCAGGAAGACTGGGCCGACATGAGTGAAGAGGACCTAGAGAGGAGAAAAAATGCTTATCTCCACTGAAGCATGATGTTCTGTCAGTCCTCACCCTGCACCCCACTCATTTGCAGTCACCAAACATCTCTGAAATGTTTTGGTAATGGTGACACATCCTTGTCTAGCTTCAGTCCACTAGCATAGTTTCAATCTCCTGCTGCTGGAAGGTGTTCAGCCAGTTGAAGCAGTGAATGCTGCAGGGGTGCTGCTGCTCTCTTCACTGATTTGTCAAAAGGCAGACGTGGGGATGGGATGACTTGAAGTTCAGTAATGGATGACACACAACAGATGCATCTCACTTGCACATGACCTGGTTTGGTTGCATACTCCACACTACAGCTATGTTAGCGATGTGCTCCCATGCACCTATCCCAAGAGATGACTGGGAAAAGTCCCCGTTTTCAATCAGGTCACTGATAATGTTAGGATCATGTTGTCTGCAACCCCAAATTAGGGTCCAGAAACAAGGACAAGGCTCCAGTGCTTCCTCCCGTCATGGTCCTGGGTTTCCCCAGAGGCTTTCTTGGCTGGGAGCTGTTCTTCTGAGGTCTTCACAGAGTCTTCCTACCTTCCTAGTTTGCTTTTCCATACAAGTCTATGTCACTATGTCACTGTCTGAGCATTAAGTGGATTGCAAAATCAAATGTTACTTTCAGTAATTTAATTAAATCATTACCCCTTTCTTCATCTGCTGCTGGTTACATCCTCACATCGATTTTTAATCCTACTATCCTGGAGGAGTTTGCTGCTTCATTTTACATCAGGGTCACTGCTGTCAGTGTTCTACAGAAAAATATTGTTGCTCTTCCTACCAAAAATGCTCAAGGTCAGTTATTTTTTCCCTCTCTTTATAGCCATTAGCTATAATGATTATTACCTACACATTTGTTTAGAAAAGTTAGGGCACCAAGGGAAAGCTGTATGGACTCCTCCACCATAAATATAAGTGAAATAAAATAAAAGGTTAATAATTCCTGCAGGAACCATTGAAAAGGTTGGTGAAATACTGTACAATAGTACTGGAGTTGCAGTAAGAGGAAGGAAGATGATGTTTGGAGGGAAGAATTATTAGAAGAATTATTAATGTGTACAGTTAGGAACCATTAATGTTATGGAAAGGCACCATCTGGACACTCTCTGCAACCTTATCCTGAGTTCGTCGGTGACTACAAGTATTAAGCGGTCATATGCTATTTTTTAAAGAGGGATTCCCACCTGCTTTAACGCACAGATTATAGTTATTCTGGTTCTGAACTGCTGTGGTGTTATCAGAGAAATCCTTATTTGTGAAGAGGCAGGAAACACGTGGTGGATGATGGACAGTATTACAGGAAGGCAAAGGAATATTTTGTAGTTAAGGTATTTGAGGGATGCCTGGAAAAACTGGGTTTTATCCCTGTTTGTGCTACACAGACAGACATACCTGTAAGAGACTGAAATGTTTCCACATATAGTATAGTATGGTGTATTATTTGTTTCCTGCACCCGGTTTGATAAACAGGAATCTGATTTCATAGAGGTGTCCAACACTCACAGCTTCTAGCCAAAATCAGTGGAAACTGAGCTGCAAATATACATTGCCCTGTAAAGAGTCCAAATGTCTGAAAAATTAGATCTTCATCTTAATATCTGAAGTCTAAAGTTTTTAGTGCTTCGGTTCTCCCATTATGAAGTGAGAATAATACGACCTCCCAGTGTCCTAGACATTTGGAGGTAAATTTGGGGAAGCAACTGGTAGAAAAGGTTCCTGCACACCTCACAAGCTGGGGACATTGGGCACGGCCACAACACCTGGTCAAAGGCTCATGCTCTGCCAGGCAGTGTTATTGCGGTAGCAGGCTCTGCAGATCCCTGGTGAACCTGCATGAGATAGCAAAGCAAATAACTCTATTCTCTCTGTAAAGCAGTGCTTGCATAACATGAGATTAAAGAGGCCATAGGAGAAAATAAAGTGCTGAAGAACTGGAAGGCAGCTGATACTGTCCTGGATAGTGAAAAGGTCTGGGAGGTTTTTGTTTATTTATGTATTTTATTTTATTTATTTATTTATTTCATTTTTAGTATGTGGTCAGATATTTAAGCACAGTGACACAGAATATACAAAAAGGGAGGAATAAAAGGGTGAAAGAATGTGATCATCCTTGTTGCTGGACTTTCATCATGTTAGCAAGTTTAATTTTACAGCCTTAATAAAAGACTTCTAATGTAGTTAGTATGATTATCACAGTTAAGTTCTAATTCTTCAGTTTATTTTTCAGAAACATCTTATGCTTTATCTTTGCCCAGTCTTTGAACTAGACAACTGACTTTTTCTGTATCGGTTTAATTTAAGCTAACATATAAGATTTATATTTCTCTCATCAGAGAAAAAAGGCAATCTGTGGCCATTAAAAAATGCCTTTCAGCTGAGAATCTCAAAGCTTATTTGAAATGGAATTAAAATTTTACCCCACAGCCAATTGCCAAGTGGGGGGGAGGGGTTATTAGGTTATGCTCTATCATGATTAAAAAAAGAATAATGGTGATAAGAGACTGGTTTCACAGATATAGGAGCTATGCTAAAATATTTCAGTTACTGCAGCATCAGCAAAACCCACAGGCCCAAGTTAATTGTGAGTTCATAGTTTTACTCCTTCAGAAAAGTTTCTCCTATTTAAGACTGACTTGACTTATTGACACAGGAGATATGCTGAAAGACTTCGAAACCTGTCTCACACAAAAGCTTCAGGAATATTCAAATATACAAATTATACTGCCTTAAACTGAGATTTTTAATTCACAAATAGTATTCTGGACTGAAGCACCTTCGGATCATGTTCCCTCCTTGAGTTTCCACAGTCATAATAAATAATTATATTTCAAAAAATACATAAACTTGGGATTTTTTTCATTATAAATTTTTACCTTTCTAAGAGCAAGAAATAAAAATCCTTATGACTCAACACTACTACAAATCGTAATTGCAGCTCATTTCTACCACTGCGAAAAAAAAGGTAGCTTTGCTAACCACATTAGGTTTACACTAGTGTTTGTGTTGAGACATTCATACAGCTATCTAGTGTTACTCCAGTAATAAGATTTTTTTAAAAAACACTTGTTCAAGGAAACACTCCATGATTTTTCTGTGCATTCTGTTATATTCTTTAAAAATAAGGAAGACTCATACATGTCTTATAGTAAACATGATCCTATTATTTATTTTAGACATTTTTTTTTAATGCTTGCATGAAAGGCTCTCAAAGTATGAAACAACCTAAAGGATACATAACCATCCATTTCTATTTAAACTCTGACAATAGATTGCAAGGGGAAGCATGCACAGCTAGAAATTCTGAGTAATGACAAAGTAAACTCATTAATGGGGATTTGTAGAACAGTTCCAATTATTGGCACTTCATGATACTTCAGATTCCTTTCTCATAATTTGTAATGTATGTCTTCTCATAGAATGTGGTAACCTTTTCCTTGTCTAAAATGCAGAGCACACACAAGATATTTTTTAATCCTCTTTATTAAGGTAGTAAAGCCAAAATCCATACAAAAGGAGGTTTTTGAACATTTCTATTAATTTCTTCCATTCCAATCTTGAAACAAAAACAAATCATTACAGGAAATAAGCAAAATTTGACCTAAAAATTTCCTATATAAAATGCTAAAAGCATGTTTATTTCTACTGAGTTAGAATAGCAGCATTAGGCAGGTACTGTTTGCTTCAGGAAGGCTCACTTGGCTCTCCTTAACATGTAATTAAATTAAGGTTGAAAACCCAAGCAGGACAGTTTAATCAACTCAAGATACGGGTGCTACTGTAAATATATTTTCTAATGCATGTGGGTTTTTTAATGTGCCTTTGCACATTTGCTTGCATTTAAAGCACACATTATTTTTAAAAGTAGAATTTATGTCAGTTGAGTTGTCCGTTAGCATAGCCTAGTGGCTACTAAAGGGTATTATTCTATTGCTTCCGATCTAGAAATAAAAAAGGAATTGTGAGATTTTTTTCAAATAGCTTGCTTTAAAAGGATTAGTAGTGCTTAAAGGTCATACTGAAAGGAGGAAAATAAATAATAACATAAAACGAAACTCTTACAAATTGAACAGCCTGAACAGAGCAATATGACAATGTAGTATTATTTGGGTTTGACTTTTGAAGTAAAACATTTCAGCATAACTCTTGTCCAGAGCTTTCTCCAACATTTGAAAGGCAAAATTTCTTCTTATAAGTTCTGTTCTGCTTTCTGCTGTGAGATGTGGCATATAGAAATGTTATATTTACTTTCTTAAACTTTTGTGTTTGGAATATGCTTTCTACAAGCCTTCCTGTGTAGCCTCATCTAGGTGTTCCTGCTCCGACAGGGGGATTAGACTAGATGATCTTTCGAGGTCTCTTCCAATCCCTAGCATTCTATGATTCCGTGATTCTGTGATTTGAGCATGTACATGCCCAGATTTTCTCCCTCTTCATCTGTAAAGCAATTATTTTTGTGACTTTTTCAAACTTGTACTCTCCAAAATTGTAAGGAATCTCTGTGAAATCATTTTTCTCTGTCAACTTCTTTATTATTATTATTTATGGGTGTATTTTCAGAATATTAAAAAACAAACAAACAAACAAACAAACAAACCACCATGTATTTCCTATATTTTTTTCCTCTTGTGCACTTGTAATTGACTGAAATGTTCTTAGGTGAGCATTTATAAATTTAGCTTCTGTTTCCAGTATAACGTTTCTCCTCCAGCTACTGTAGTTTTAGAGCTAAAGGAAATCTCTGAGATGAATGCTCTGGTTAGCAGTCTTCCAAGATGCAGAACTAGAGGATAAGTACTTTCCCCCTCTCATTTTTATGGCACTTGTCACCCACTGATAAATGAGTTCATTGGAGAGGAAGTCGAGTATAACTGTATTACAGAAATGACGCACAGGAATGAACAGAGATCACACAAGGTCACAGGCAACTCGGTGGCCAAACTGAGGATAGCGCTGGGGTTTGCTGGCTACTCAGTGGGCAGGGCTGTACTGTGAGACTGTCACCTGGAGAAACCATTGTCACAGCTACTGGTGAGCTTGTAAGTCAGCTAAGAAGAGCCCAAGGGACACTGAAGTTAGGCAGAGCAGTGGTGGTACTAACTCTTATGTGCTGCTGTCCATGGCCACCTAGCAAAGAAGGGCAAAAAAGAAACAGAAGCAGCTTTGTAACTTCAACATGTGTAATCTGAAGGCTGATCTGAAGATTATCTGCTCCCAGTATCATTATTTCAGAGAAATGTGGAAGGTGACCATACCAAAATGATTCTATTTCAATTCTGGGTTACTTTTACAGACACAGTAAGACGTCAGGAACACAATCACACTTAACAAGCGCTGCAGTCTCCCTGTCACAGCTGGGCCTTTGTGTGAAACTGGTTGCAGACCTTTCTCTGAGCAGAAACACATAGATATATCATAATAATTCTAAATTATTTGTTTTACCAGTGCTAAGAAGATGAAACGAAATTTTGGCTAAGCTAAAATGGCAAGTGTAGTTTCTCTTAGAATGACTTGGTATATAGTTGCTTCAAAGTGAAGAACAGTGTTAGAAACCTGTATATATCCAACATCCTAGAAAATCCTTTCTAATAGTTACGATATGGTAATATGTAGTGTAGACTTTTTCAATTAATACTATTTTCCATGAGATAAAAACAATAACTTTCTACATCACTTTTCAGCAGTTACTGAAAATACTTTTCTTATTAGTGAAGACAGTAGCATTTTTCTTTTACAAAAGGGAGAGGAGGCTATGTGAGAGATTCCTGTTGCCCTTTTTCATTTCTTACCAACACAACATAATTGCCTGAATCAAACGTAAAGATAAGTAAATACTTATTTAACTGTAATGTTTCTTCATCTACCTATGTAAACTCTTCTGTATCTCTTTATAAGGTTTAATTTGTCTTTCCATGTTTGTGCATAGCACATCTGGTTGTAATCACAAAGTCAGTATATTAGCACCATCTAGCTTTCTGTTTGTTGCTATTGCACTTTTTCTTCTAGTTTAAAAAAAGAGTAGCAGAGTACTGACTTCAGCTGCTGCTTCAAACAACAAGCTTCCTTTCGTAGAAGGCTTATTTTTCAGTTTGTGAATATCAAGACTGGGAAGCATAAGGAAAGTCAGATGGAAGAAACTGTTAAGTTTGTAAAATTTTTTCAAATGTTTCCTAACATCAGATAGTTTGGAATCCTTCTGTGATCATTTAGTCATATGACCTCACTATAGCAGCCCAAAAGTTTAGGTGTTTGGGATATGAGATCTTGTATGTTTTCTCAAAGCCACGAGGTAGGAGGGAATACCTCGACAGGTTGGGTTTTCAATGCTAAGACATTGGCTGTGGAAAAAGAAAAAAAATGAAAGGTGCACTGGAGTTGGTAAGGTATACTTTTCTCTATGTATTCTGCATTCAGAAGAAGTATAGATTATCTACTAAGTTAAAATAAATGCCTAATCCCCAGACAACAAAGCTTTGGGAAGATAATTACCAGAGTGAGACGTGGGTTTCAGTCATGTAATCTTTTTTCTTCTGCCTCATTCACAGTTTCTCAAATCTAAATTCAGGTCAGAAACAAACTGTGCATATTCGCCTAAGTGATTTTTGAAAACTAATTCTCCTTTTATTTTAAATGAAATTTGGACTACTCTGATAGATAATAAGGCAGTTTCACTACAGGTAACTGTGATGTTAGGAGAAATATCTTCACTTCTACTCATATTACTTGTTTTTCTTACTGGTTATAAATATTGATCTTTATAGATAAAATAGTGCCTATGTCTTATGAAGATGAATGAAATTAAGTAGATATTTTTGTATTAAATAAATGTTACTTCAGTTATACCTGTGAGGATTTTTTGTTTGCCCTGGTGGTAGTTTAGAGTTTGTGATGTCCTCAAAATTAGTGCCCAAGTTGTCCTAAGAACCTCATTCTCATTATAAGCTAATATGGATGTCAGTAATCTAGAAGATGAACAAAAGCAGACATAACTAAAGGGAATTATCTACGAAAGAAACTTTATTTATAGAGCAAAAGTGAGTTAGAGGAGGTCAATTGACTGGCAGCACAGAGAGAGAGTGAGAGAGAGAGATTATACTTGGCCAGATCTCCACCCTGTCCAAAAACTGGCAATGTGATGCCAGCATCTGCACTGCAGAACTGTTGGGATTGCTGTGATGCTCACACCACTTTTGAATACAGAGATGGCTCACGGTCAGAGTCAAAGCATGGACAATGTGACCTGGTATTTGCTTGCCATATACAGAGGACCTCTGAGAAACTGGTTGAAAGTTTTCGTTGTACTTTTTGACAGAAAGGCATAAAGAAGTATGAGAGTTTTCATTAAGTTGCACTGGCTTCAAACACAGAAGAGATGTGAACTGCAAAACTTCATTTTCCAATCCATAGTTGACCTAGACCCAGCATGACAATCCAAAATCTTAGGACCGGTCAAGACAAACATAGGTAGTTCTGCAGTGCTGAGGTGAACTGTATTAATGCCGGCACTTTACTCAAAACCACTTAGGGAAGATGTGTTGTATAGCTGATGCTTTGGTTGAATTTCAAACACAGTTGACTGTTGAAGGAAAAAAGGGCTTCAGTAAAAAATGTGAGCAGCAACAGAAGTATGCAGTACAGCAAATACCACTGCGTGCTCAGGAATGCCTCCTCTTTAACCAAACTATGCCAAAACATCATCTAACACCCAGCACCACATATTTATATGTGTAGGGTATATTTTCTTTATTCAGTGAATGATCCTGCAGAAGGATATGTTGGAAAATATGCTATGAAAAGTATCCTGGCTGCAAAATTCAAAATACTTCATGAACATAGTCATTGCTGAATAACTTGAACTGGAAAGGACTGGCATTGCTGATCTGTAACTTAACTGCTCTTCCTGCTTCATGAAGTTACACGATTCTTTCAAAACCATAAAAACTATTGACTACGGTTACAAAGAGGAGATTATCTTTCTTTTCGACACTCAAACAGTTGCTGACTCCAAAGATCCAAGACCCTGAAGACAGGTGAGTGAGTATCCCTTTCAGCAAGACAAGACTCATCAATCCCAGCACAGAGCAAACCCAAGTGTTTCAAGAACTTCTGACACATGGAATGAGACTAGTGAGAAACTAACACAAGATTTGAAAACTTAAACAGTGACTTTACAGTTCAGCAGAAATATTGGTCAAATTATGACCCATAATTAATAAACATTTTAAAATCTGGGTCCCGTAGCAATGGTGTATATCTTTTGCTTAGTCGGAGAGTCAAAAATGCCATTCATGTAGCTATAATTATCTTATATTTCTTGCTGAATTCTGACAAACCTGTCCTTTTTACATTCGTGAGGCAACATGTGCTTGTATGTACTAAGGTAAAAATTTCCTGTGTAGGTTATAAGCAGAATGGTAGAGTGGCTTGATTTTTAAGTCGCTTTTAGTGATGTATGGATGCCTTATTAGTCCAAGATGTCCCATAGAGGTATTTTCTGTGATGCTAGATTAAATTGTGCTAAACACTAGTATGTCATTGTGCTAAATGAATGCCAGCATTTTGCCGTGGAGAAAAGTGCTAATGTGTTAATTGCCTTCATTTAAGTGATTTTAATATTATACACTTTTGCAAAATCAATTGAGTGTAATCAGTTACTTTTTTTAAATTAAAATTGAACTTCATGAAAAATGGCACATTAAAATTGCATTAATGATTGATTGGATAATGATGATGGGTTAATGCAAAATTACTACTGCAGGAAGAATAAAAGTGTTTATCCTGCTGCTAGATCCTTGGAAAACAGATTATAGCTATGAGCCTGATTTTCAGTGCTTCCCACAGTAATTGCTTCTAAGGAGGCATGGGGAATCTTGAAGACCTTAATGATATGCTACTGCCACTTTAATTGCTCAGAGAGGCAAAGAGAATCCTAATTGCCAAGAAAAGCATTACTAATTAAGGTGTCATTCTTCATTCATTCCATGGAAATTAATCTGAAATATTTGTAAAGGCTGAGAGATAAATTTAGATACAAACGCACTTAGCTTAACCACAACAGACTTCATGTGGAAAAGATGTACGGGTTAAGCAAGGTTAGTAGTCAGAAAACTTAAAATATTTTTTTTTTCTAAAAAAATTTTGCTTTGTTTTTACTCAGCTTTCTAAGACATGAAGTAAAATAATTGACTTATGATCTATTCTCATGAATATATATTTATATTTAAAACATGATTCTATGCTCACATTAAAGAATTCATTACAACTGTTAATATAGCGTGTTTCTTATATTTCACTGAAAAGCTACATACTTCTCAAAATGTTAAGATTGTTTTCTCTAGCTCTGTGATGAGCAAAACGATGCAAGTTCAGTTGTGTATGTCTTTAGATCATAACTTTAGCAACACTTGTTCAATATCTTTCTGCCTTCAGTAGGACTGAGTATGAATAATTGATTAGGTATGGAAAATCCCCATAATCAGTACTGCACGTGTGTCAAATCCTTCTTTTGGTTTGTCTTTGCTAAAATCCTTAAAAAACCTCACAAAATGATCAATTGGAGTGAGCTGGACCTGTTGGCACCAGTCTGTTTCCTGCATACTGGTTTTTGTACCTTGTTCTCAGTATTTTTAGTGCAGTTATGTCACGGTCTCACTGGATCCTAAATTCTTATTCTTTCGGCACTGATTATGTCTTATGGTTTACTTTAATGGTGCCTTGCATTGAAATGTAAACATCAGTTTTTTCTTCTTATCATGTGAGATCTCAGAACATATGACTGAGCATCTCAGTGACCCATAGAACAACTAGGTACACTTTTCTACACTATCCTATCAAATCTCTTCCTGCAGTTGTCAACTTTAAATCTCTCCCCACCTAAATATCCTGGTCTTCTTGTGCATGTGTGAAAAAGAGGAAAAAGAGAAGTGAAGAAAACCTTGGCATCAAATTTCAGTTGATCACGTTAGAGAAGACGTTACCTCCAGACTATAAAGGTGGTGATAAGCTGTGCTGCAGGACTTGTTGTCATAGTTTATGTGACTGACTCCTAATTCATGGCAAATTTGAATGCAGTATCACTGTGCGAGAGAGACTGTTTGACTGAGTACCTTCTAGCAACAGCCACTTGTTGCACCAGTGGGATAAGATTAAGCCCTGTTCCCAGGTGGCAGATGGCATGTGATGATCCTACCAAAGAGAGAGAAGAACTGAGGGATGAATGGTGCAAAGAGCAGTAACCCAGACTTGTCTAATTGAGGCACCTATGAAGGATTTTTAGCCACTGATGGCTACCAAAATTATGCTACCCAATACAAAGAGGTAGAAATCTGGAAGACCTGAACTGTGCTTGGCATGTGCCTGCTTCTTGACTACAGAGGCAGCCAAGTGTGAAGTGTGCCCAAACGGATCTGTAAAGTGACTCAGTGGTTGCTGGAGACCTGGTCATCACCTTCGATGCGTTTCTGGGGAGTTAGTTCAGTCTCTGCCTGGTCTTGTCTTGGGCTGACTGCCCTTTAGTGACTGGCATGTGTGGGCTGGGCACCACGTCTGATTTCATTTCACGCAAGAGGAGTCTAGTTCGCAAAATGCTGCAACTGGGGGCAATGGAGAGATTCTCTTCAAAAGCACGTCCTTATTCAGACTAAGTTACCAATGCATACTTTTTTGTTATGTACTTCATTTAAGTACCCAAAAGTAGTTGGGCAAAACTGGGCAACAGCTTCTGTTGAAGCCCATGTAAAGGATTGAAGCAAGGGTTTAATCCTGAAAACACATGAAAGACATACTTCTGTGAAATCTTACATTTGTGCTTGCAAGTGTTTGCTTTATTGGAATTTTGCAAAGTATAAGGAATAAAACCTAAACAGAGTTGTGCTTGTTCTTGGAAATACTCAAATCACCACTTCAGAAAGCTATTATTGTGTAAAAAGGAAATTTTCTATATTTTCATTAAAAATAACAAAGCTAGTGGTAACTTAGAAGGCCAAACAATGAGCTAATGTTTAATTGAAAATAGTTAATGAAATTGTAGGTGAGGAATTGAGAAAATCTAAAACTTAGTGTGATTTGTAACTGGCATTTTTTCTAAACTACTAAGTAATAACTTTGGTTTAATTTACATAGAAGTGTTTTTCATATACAAGGTAAGAAGAATAGATGGTTTGACCGTTCAGTGCTATGTTGATTGAAGGTAGTATAAAAAAACTAATGTTATGTTGTAGCAAAATATGTCTTGTTAGGTCCTCACATGGAAGATCATGATTTGAGTAGTTTAGTAACTACATGAAGTGAAGTATAGGCAGGTAATATTTTTTTTCCTTTGCATTGTCTTACTAAAATGACAGCATAGAGTAGGCTGCTTATTTTTACTACAGTAAATGTTGAGCAGTTAAAAAAAATATCACATCAGAGGTGTTCTAAAATTTGCAGTAATAAGTTCAGAGTAGTGAAAGTTTCCCAGTAACTCTACACTTTCAATGAGGAGACTCTGTTCTGACTGGAATGTTCAAGTTGGCTTCTTTGTCTTAAATTTCTTCATACTATTGTTTACACAGTTCCCAAAGTTTGGAAAATTATCATTCAGAACAACATCTGACTTTTACTCTTAGTTTTGCTTTAAACTTGAGAAAAATGTTACTACTCTGTTAATATACCCAAAACATTGCTGAAAGTATCTTTGGAATTAAATTACACACAAGTACCCCTGCTTCATAACCTGTTCCAGAATTCTATATAGTAATGTGTGTATATATATATATATATGTATTTATTTTGTATTACAATTTTTAATTTTTTTTGCCAACTAAGGTCCTTTTGGACATTGTCTGGAAACTTCCCTTACATGCATGAATCTGTAGTAATGAAGATGTGATTGCGATTTTCATAACATTATTACTGTACATAGCCACCTAAGCACTATTCTTATTTTCCCAGATAGCAGGATCAAACATCATTTAAATAATTGTTTTAGATTTTCTTTATACTGCTTTATTCTACTACAAATCAGCATAGCACACATATCATGCAGGTGAAGGATGCCGTTTATTTATTAACCTTTACTTGTTAGCTGATCTGTTTGTTTCTTGGTACCATACACTAATTGGTGACATAAAATTTAAGAAAGTTATTTCCACCTGACATACATTGACATTACATATGGTCTGGCATGGCCTGGCATTATTTGTATACAGAGAGTGCCAGTACTATTAGCTGCAAGGATGGGGACATGCCACCTGCCCATTGTGTCCTTCTGTCACTTGTGCTGCCCATCTGTTACTTGCAGGAAGGTAAAATTCACCTAATTTTCCTCTTTTGGAATATAAACCCCTACAAAATCAAAGGCATTTATGACAGCAAAATTAATTTTAAATGACAATTGTACATAATCAATCAAATGCTCTCTATGTGCCAGAATGCTGGCTTAGTTCGATACTTTAGGGTCAGTTGTGCTGTACTGTGTCTGAGGCTGGATTTCAATCTGTAATACACTATTCTGTACGAGCAAAAATAATTTTAATGCTATATGGAATCTAAAGGCAGAAGTAACTTTTTATAAATTCAGTTTAGTGTTGGTGGTTTGTTTTTTTTCAGCTGGTTGGGTTTTTTTTCTCTACAGTAGTATAATTTCAGTTATTACAGTATTGCATTTAATTTTGACATAGTAACAAAGTCCCCGTGGCCCTGAACTACTGTTGTTTTGCCCAAATAGTATATTCATCACAGCCAGCTATCTTTAAATAGTCCGCATCCTATTAAATGTCAGCACAATTGTGTTGGCAGTTCCATACTGTACCATTTTGTGGAGGTCCTCAAGTAGATCTTACATCCCTGAATAAGTAGCGTGATGGCATTGCCTTGGTTGGCTGGTGGTTTCTGTGGTATCATTGGTGCTCAGTGCTTTCATACAGAGTTCAGCATCATTATCTCTCTCTGTCCTATTTAAATAAAAACTCTCATGAAGGGTTCACCCTGCACTGCAAATAATCTTTTTAGTGTGCTTACTGTCACAAACCTGGTTTAATTTAATTCCATCCTAAATTAACTTGGTGTCTGTTCAGCAGTGTTGTGTTGCTTTGTCTTTTTGTAATGTATGGCATTTTTTTTTTCACTTTATGCATAAATGATAAAAGAGATCAGGTAGGTGAAAAATGTGTATGAAATATAAGTCAGATCCTGTGCGTGGTTTGTCTTTGGAGCAAGAGACAGAAAAGACCTGTTTGATTATCTTTCATGCTGCTTTTATGGAGTAAACTGGGGCCAGATTGGTAGGGGAATTGTGATAGGTGTAGGTTTGAGTTCCACTGCTGTCTCCATTGGGGTCAGACCAAATTCCCTTGCTTTACCAGAGGGAGAGCTCCTCTGCTAACATTAGATTGCCAGCCCAAACTGCCATCTGCATTTCTTCAAAGTTTATTCCAAAGCTGTGAGATAACAGATTCCTAAATAAAAACTACTAACCCTTGTTCGGTATATCAGTGGCTTAGAAATTATTATTTTTATCATGTGTTCCTCCATTTCTGATTCAAAGTTTTAAGTGGACTGCACCATGCATTTGCCCAAGTAGAAGAGAGTAAGAAGCACGATTCCGTTTGCAGTAGTTCTGGCAGGGACAAGTCTACCCAAGGATGTGCTCCCCTCACAACTGGACACCTGACAGCCAATCTCATTTCTAAAAATGAATGTTTATGACTCTCAAGCCCTTTTTGCATTTGGCTGTATATCTTAGCTTTGAAGGGCAAGCTGAAATCTGAAGGAAGGGTCTGAACACATAGACTACAGACTGATTCGTTTTAGGTTAAGGGTCCTAGGATGGGAACCAACACCATGTTACATGGGCTTGATATCTCATTTTAAAGATCTTTCA
The DNA here is from genome assembly GCF_964273445.1 of Streptopelia decaocto. Classification (NCBI taxonomy): domain Eukaryota; kingdom Metazoa; phylum Chordata; class Aves; order Columbiformes; family Columbidae; genus Streptopelia; species Streptopelia decaocto. Next base: position 24,604,203 of record NC_138663.1, read on the forward strand.
GTCAAGACATTTAGAAACACATTCTGAGTAAATTAATGCATCCAAACAACAAGCAACACAATATAACAAATACTGCCAGCAGCTGAGAACATGTGCTAGAGTAAGAACGCCAAAAATTTTAGAGTTGCTTTTCTTTCATTCACTATTTATGGAAAAAAACAAGTATCAGAGAAGAGGAACCAACAATATGTGTAAATGAAGCTTTACTGTTATATTGTATATTAAGAAGAAGTTTTCAAACAGAAGATAACTCTGATCCCTAGATTAGTATTGTATGATTAAGTTAATAAAGTAATCATATGTCATGTAAATTTATATTTCCATTATAGAATGTGAGTGTTTGATTTATTCACAAATACTACATTCATTTTTAATTGAGCTATATGTATTCTACTTAATGGAAGGCTTGGGTTTTTTTCCTTGCACACTCAATAAATTATAATTGAACACCTGATTCCTGCCAGTAACACATTAACATCTGGACACTATCTTTTATGCATATAGATACACTGATTAAAACTCAGCAGAGAAGCAGATAATAGGAAAACAAAAAGACAACATTGTGGAACACTTTCAGCCATAATTTTTTTATTATATATTGAGAAGCATTTAATTATCTTACTTCATTTAATTAGCCCCACTACTTAGGTCAATTGTTTTTCATTGAAATGGCATGTTAGCAACTTCGCTAATTGGCACAAAATAACATGTGACTACACTAAATGTCTTGTCCAAAATAATTTCTTATGGTTTTTTTGCTTTCCTGAGATTTTATATTTATTTCGCAGTCCTTTCAAAAATATATAAAATATTTTGGCAGGTAATGGCTTGATTTAAAATTCAGCATTTCACTTTTCATTTTTATTTCTGAGATGAAGACACAGAAGTTTCTAAGGGAAAAGTGTTACTTTCTGACATTATTTTAGAATCAGGAAGTATCACTCTGCCTTTTGTAGCTTTTAGAAATTTTAGTTGTTCTTTGGAAAGAAAAATATATTTTTAAGTATCCTTTATCATTAAGACTTTAAGCATAATTTGGCAGAATTTACAAATTTAGTCTAGAAGAAAAACAGCGGCGTTGTGTCACTCCAGCTTTTGTACTTCAGTGGATTTGGTGTCTGTTTTGTACTGGTCTGTTTTAAACTAACAATTTAACAAATCTCACAACTCTAACAGAGTAGAGGTGAGCTCAAATTATATAGACATTTTAGTGCATAATGTTAATTTCCAGTGAAATAGTAACAGCTTATAAGAAAACAGACTTTATGGAGATAAATTGTAATTGATCAAAACGTATTTTTTTCTGCAGGAGTCAATTTGTTTTAATAATTGATTACACATCTCTTTAATTTTAGATTCTTCTTTCTATTCCAAACAATTTTGATATTTTTCTTTAAAGACTTTTTTTTTTTTACTCAATTCCTCAGGGTGTATTTGGTATCTGTAGCAGGAAAAAAAAATTACAAAGATTACAATTTTTGCAAATGACTTCCATGCTTTTTGAGTTCTTGGGTAATCTTTATGATACATGTGTTCAACTGTGTTGGGACTTCAACAGATAAAGTCACTTGTCATTATGCAATGAATGTTCTCCCCCTAATCTGAGAATAAATGTATTATTAATATGTATGACTCTGTGCTCCCATATATACATGATTTGTGGAATAATAAGACATTCTGCTTATTTAAAATATTGAAATATAAGTTTCAGAGTTCTTGCCCTGAAGTTGAATTTAATGACTTTTTGTGGTTACACAATTGCATTTTCTTTCTTCAAGTCAGTTACAAACGGGTAGCAGGGATCAATTTGAAATAGATTTTCTTAGTCTGGGCCATTGCATTATACATATCCTGATATCCACAGGAGGGCAGCATGGTTAAATTCAGGGAGAAGATGGGACTATGATTATAATGCAGCTAAAATAATCTAACTTTTGATTGTTTATATTGTTTTGTGAGAGCTTTTATATTTGAGGAGAGTGCCTGTTTTCCTAGCCAATACAGATAAAGCAACTGAATGTTAATTTTAGGAGTTTCCAAGTGTGGTTTCTTAGTAGCTATAAATGTCAAGGTTTTCGCTGTATAGATACGATCTATTTTAGGAGAACATTTAAAAATATTTAATGTGGGAGTTATTAAAGCCTAGTTGGAAATTTTGCTCCTTGAATTGCAATAAAATCTGTTACAGTATTTTGGTAAATCAAACAATTGGAGAGTGGTGGTAGCTATTCCAGTAGGTTTAAGGACATTGGAACTACTCTGCTCTCTAACTCTTGCCTGAGCTATAGTAGGAAATTAGTCCTTTTATGTATGTGTGTCTAAATATACTCACACACACACGAAGTTCTCTTTGGGGAAAGAGATTTAAAAAAAATCTCAATCTCAGATTTGAACAGTAATCAATAAGTGATACAATAAAATTAATTCTAGTATTTGTTCCATTTAAATTGATAGCAAAACACTCATATAGCATCAGACTGTTAGCATAACACCTTTGTGTTATATACAAATAAATGCTTTTTTTTGAAAATGTATGTCTAAAACTTGACATGAAGAGAAACCACTCAAACCTCCTCTCACATCAGATTCATCAGTGTTACAACTTACATTTTCTCTTAGATTTTATGAATTTTTGTTTGCTTGTTTTTATGTAACAGCAGTTTGACAGTTGAATATCACTTCAGTATTGCTATTTTGGGGAGACAGTTGCTTGTCAGAGCAATCTTGTGCAGCAGGAATGGGCTGACCCCGGTAGATGTCTCTGATGCTCCCTCACAGGTGGTAAATTCTGTGTGCCTGAAGTCCTATAGTACCAAACATGAATCAGCTGCAGTTTAATAACTCTAGTGCAGGGACAGTGCTTTTGATTTTTTTTTTATTTTCCATGTATTTTTTACAGTAAAGAACTTTCGACAAAGAGCAAATCCATGCTGTTGTTATAGGCTTATATCTTTCTTGTATACCACTATTTTGTTTTTTTCTAACCACCACCAAAATCAAAACCATTTTCAAGATATTAACATTTCTTTAGGATTTTTTTTTCCTGATTATGTTAATCCATTTGTAAAATCCTGATTTCTGTGAAGGAATACGAAAGTGAGTTACTCAAAGGGAATATATTTCTCAGTGAGGCATTTCTATTGTTTCCCAGAATAACTCCTGCAAAATTCAGTTTCAGGTTGGTTGTTTCTGTGTGGCATTTCCAAGGATAAGCACTCAATCACATTAGCGGTTCTAGTGAAGATTATCATACACTGGGAGCTGTCCTTTCCAGTGCCACAAGGCAATCACTAAACAATACTAGTAGGTGGCCATTTCAGAGTGAACCAAAAGAGCTGCCCCTCAGCACAGGTAGTTGAGATGTAGGACTGTACTACTAGGTACAGATTTTGAAAGTTTAGGAGGATTGCGAAAACCATTATGGAAATTCGTTGGATCTAAAATCCACTAACAACTCATAAATATAGAGACACCATTTCTAGATAAACTCCTAGAACCAATAATAGCATGAGTATAGGAGAAAGTTCTGAGGATGTGTAACTGCAGGCTTCCATGCAGTTGCTGCTTCCCTCCGTATCCTGTTGGGAACAATTTAGAGGCCTGAATGTGCTTTTCAGCAGCCGCTTCTATGTTCTTTCATAGAAAAAGTTTCTTCAAAAGAGCCAAAGGGGCATAGAGTCAGAAATCTTTTGGTTTCTTTGGCATCTCGTGTATTCTGCATAGGAAAGTTTCTTAAAATTGATATTATAAGAGAACTGATTACCTGTGTCGTGCTATGAAAACTTTATTCCTAGTTCTTACTCCTGTGTTGTCATCAAAAGGTGACCAGAAGTCTAAAAAAGTACTATTTTGACTCTACACACCTACAGTTATCGTTCTGCATGGGTAGGTTTTCCAAGGCAGAACATCTCTTTCAGAATGTTAGATTAGCCCCAGTGTCTTGGACCAAAAGTTCATGTAACCCGGTATCATGTCTCCCGCTGTGGCCAGCAGCAGATGACTGGCAAAGTTTCTAAGAGTAGTCTCAGTGTTCTTTCAGACTTCACCCATCTGCAGAGCAAGAACTTTCTGAGCCAGGTTTGGTTCTTTGCATATACTAACATTCAATGCAATTGAATTTCTCTTTCACAAACCGGTCCAGGGATGTCTAAAATGTACAATTAAATGTAACTAATTTGAGTTCATGGAAACAAGCCATAACAGTTGCATTGCTGTGTGAGAATGGAAATTAATGTCTGGCAGTGCTCCTACATTCCTTGGAGTGCTAGAGACGGTACAGAGACAGTCTACACCACGGACATGGACAGCATCATGTTTTTCTGCCATTGTATATTTATGGAAAGAGAAATGGTATTTGTGGGTTCCAGTGTTTACCTGAAGCCTGGTAGCTTAAAAAGGGAGTTTTCCAATTTATGAGCACATGAGGTGTCAAAATTTTAATCCAGAAGAAAATCATATAGTTCCCAATAAAAAGCTTTTTATTTCTGCAATGTCGGGAGAGACTGGTATTTCAAATATTATATATAAATTCCAAGGAGATAACTGCATTTTCCCCACTGTTGCTTAAATTGTGCTTTAGCACTTTTCATTCTGAACTGCTTGGTAGTAGCACTACTAAAAGGAATTTTTTTTTCTATGAAATGTGTCAAGCATTTTAAAGTCTTCACTGTCAAAGTAGTCTCTGTTTAGTATCATCTAAGTGAAGTCATAGCATCCCAGAATCTTTACCTCACAGTGCTGACTGAAAAGAGCAAACTAATATCTATTATTCTGAATTGTTTTTTAGAATGAGTACTTTTGTCAGACTGCAAGCAAAAATCATTTTCTGTGAATGTCACGTTATCTACTTTTCATGATGCCTGGGTACAGAAAGCCTCCTTCATTTCCTCTGTTTCCAGGCAAGTGTGATGCCTGCGTTTGGATTCAGGGCACTGTAGGGATCTGCTGTAGCCCATGGACACAGAAAGGCACTTCCACAGGGCAGTTTGCAGAGCTCTGGAGGTGAATATGCCCCTGATAGTTTACACTGGATCCATACGAAATACAAGGGTAACGTGGTCACTGAAAGTGGCATAGTGCAGTCACAAAGACAGACACATTTAATTTGCCGTTTCCCTTTGGAGCATTTTCTTTTCTATTTTTTGTAATTCATGAACAATTTGCATGTTTTGACACATGGTGTGAAAGAGCTGTAACAGCTTTACAGGCTTCTGAAATGCATTTTCCAGTGTCTGGAAGACAAGGGCTGGTGTGAGACTTTCCTGAATGTTTCTTCTGCTGCACTAGGACCTCAGACCTCAGCAGTTCTCACTTTTCTCGGCTTTGATTTCTCTCCCACAGAAATTAATGTAATAATGCTAACCTCACTCGTTGGATGTGTTGTGAGGAGTAGTTTATACTGAGGTTTATAAAGCACTACTCAAGTGTCAAGCAATGTTCCTATTAAGAAAATAATGCTAGGTAAGTTAGGACTTGTTAAGCTGGTTTTTTTTCAGAACTTTGATGAAGTTTAAAAATAGTGGGTTTATTTGAATTACTTTAGGGATTTTTTTTTTTAAGATCTATCTGTGAAGAATTTTAAAAGATAATTCTGAATAAACACTCTGAATAAACATCTCCTGTGTGCACAATTTGAAGAAAAGTGCTAGACTAATTCATTATGACAATTTCTGTGCTTCATTTCAAATTGCAAATAGAGATACCAGGCATAACGTATTTCCTCATGCGTTTGCTAGATCAGATGTATATCTTTATACTAGTTCACAAGGACTTTAAAATACCTACTAGTGATGATGACAACAAATGTTGTGAAAATACTTACAACGTACAGCCTTTAGCGTGGAAATTTATGCACCTTGTTCTACTTGTGTGTTTTCTTACCATAAAAACACACAACTATCTCTGCTGAGGTCTGTATTCTTTATGAAATTAAAGTTATATCAATTCAAAAGTAGCTTTCCAGACAGTGAAAAGAAATACACAAGCAGCCAGAAGTAACCAAAGCCAAGTATCATTCCTAAAAGAGTTCACTGCTCTTACCACCCTCTGCCACTCTTCCCAGAAGGGAGCTATTTTCAACACTGGGACTCCAGAATTGGAATTGCTTCGGTTGGCGGCTTAGTTCATTGATTTGTTTTGTACCAGTGTGACATTGAGCAGGCTGTTTTGACTGATTCCATCAGTGGCAGTGTATGACCTCAAAACAAAAGTAGAATTTTCATATTAACAGGACCTCAGCCATTTAAGCTTTCTAGACGACGAATAATTTCAACACCCGGCTGGAAAAAGAGTCACCAGTTTTTCAATCTAATTGCAGTGTCATGTGCTTCCAGTGACGTGGAGAGATGTCTGTGCTGGATGCCCAGATGCTTCTAGATGTTCAGAATGCTTCTGAGTTGATTTCAGGTCTGACAATGTAAAGAACTGTTTCCACAGTCAAACTGGATGCTCAAGGGAGAGCAGTGCAATTGAGACTTTTTCTACCACATCAACATTCACATTTGAATTCAGATTTTCACTTTTAAAACCAATCTCTTAGTTGTTCCTGCTTACTGTGGTTTGCTTCACATCATGGAACAGTTTGTATTCACAGACTGTTGTGCCTTTAGAGGGAATTAAACCAAGAGATGAGCTCCAGGGGTGCACCTGTATGTGCTGCAGCCACTGGTAGCTATTTGGTCCATGGGTTCGGACTAGAACTAGTCAGAAGAATTCTGTTTCAGAAAGTACAGAGAGTGGGTTTCTGCTCCTCAGCACCAGCTGTTTCGCAGTTGTGCTGCATTACCTGTTTATATTACAATTACATTACATTTGAATCGGAGCACTTTCTATGTTTCTGTTGCATCTCAAGGATTTCTTTCTTTTGTTACTTGGAATTCTTTCAAGGCTAAAGGATATTTTTCTGTCTTGACAAACACTCCCACCTTACATACCAAATAGTTTTCATGATATGACATAAATTGGATTAGTAATTCTCAAGTTGCCATTGCAGTTACTTCACAGGTTCCATAAGTACTGGCATGCATATTCACAAACGTTGAAGCGCTCTGGAGTGCAGTAAAATATGACTGTTAAAGAATCTAGGGACATCGGATCTTCCAGCACACCAATAACCATTTATACTGTAAGTGAAATTTGTTTGCGGGGGGGGGGGGGGAAACCCACACGTTTTCTTATTCATATTATGAGTATCTTGCTCATTGGAATAAATGGAACTGTCTTCTGTGGCTGTGATGTTTGTATTACTTGACATTCTTCAACATTTCTTTATTCTTAGCAGGCATAATTACAGTAGAAGTTTAGCTGATTTTTTTTCATTCCATCTGTTGAAGGCTTATTTAGTTCTCTTTCTCAAGAGCACAGAAAGTACTAAAATGAATCCGAGAATGTTTACAGCTAGGTTTCTTATGACCCAGGTCATATTGTTGTCTTGAATCAGTTTTCTCTCTCTCATCCTCAACTGAAGACAAGAAATGGCTTAATCTTGCAGGGTTAAATAAAAGAAGGAATGTGGTGCAAGGCAGATTCCTTTTATGCAAGCACAGGGATGACTGAAAGTGCCTGTGGGCATTTGGTCCCCATTGGCTCTCACAGCGAATGCAATGATGCCCACAGATAGCCTGTATTGTTGTCAGTTAAATGGGATCATGAGTGTCTGAAAGGTGTTTGAGAATGAACTGAAAATCATTTTCACAAGTGGATGATTACTTCTGCCACATGTTAACCGAACTCTATCAGAGTGGCCCAGATTTTTGAGACTGCATTAATTGCTCTTTCAACCTTGACTGAGGTTTCTCTCTAAGAAAGGCCTTTGCTGGACTAAACTGCTACACGTATTGATTTTTCTTTCTGTATTTTTTTCATTGTTTGTGATAAATGAAGCCTTTTACAAGCAGAGAATTTATCATTCAAGATGTAGATAGATTGCTTCATTCCTTAGAATAAAAAGGCTGGTCTAAAAATGATCTCTGTAGAAGTAGTAAGTCCTTTCTCATTTCTCCAGCAGTGAATAGCTCCAGTATTCCACACTCAATTATGTTTTTCAGCTATTCATTAGTGCTGATTTTTTCATCAAAAAGTAGAACCCTGCACTCTCGCAGCATGGACTTAGAGCAAATAAGCTGCCATCTTCTTTCCTGTGTATGCCATCACGTAATTGAAACTGAACTATAATATTTAGCAATATGGTTTTGCATTTTTGTAGCACAAGGAAATGCACTTTGAAAAATATTCAACTGTTATGTATTTAAAATATAGTGATGCCCAGACTTTTTAAAGAAAATGGTTGTTCAGTTTGTTTGTTCTCTTTCTGGAGGAGAAAAGATTATGGCTGACACAAGATGATATAAAAAACATTTTTATGTAGGTGTTTCTGTGTTTTATAATGGAAATGTAATTTCTTGTATTTTTATTTGTTTTCCAGGAAAATGAGCTTTAAATATTTAATGCTTATTTTTCTACTATATTGTAAGCATTGTGAGGTATAATCAGGTAAATCTGTGACTACATACAAATCCAGTTTTTACTTTTTAATTTGGGAATCAATGAAGAGAAAGAAAGCAGTATTAAATAGTGTCAGGAAAAATAAAATCTTAGAACTCTTTTTAAAAGCAAAAGTCTCAGGAAAAAGATTGCATGGTTTGTATGTTTGGTTGTGTTTTCATATTACTGCAAAACTGTGTTAGAAAATCTTTACATTGGGGTAACACTTAATGACTCAACGTGTTTTCTATTTTCTATGTGCTGTATAAAAGCAAGTGTACTGGTCTTGAGTCACTGGAAATTATGTGAGTAATATAAAAAGACTGAAGAAGGCAACCAAGCATATACATACTAACTGTAAATGTGCTTTCTAATGTGCACATGTACAGATTGAGATGTTATCTATACATATCTATTATATTAATATACTTTTACCAACTAAAAATCTGCTGTCTATATCTGCTTCTATATATATCAGAAAACCAATCTTTCCTAACTTCTTGTCAGTGTACTCATTAAACACTCTCAAAACATGGTCTTAAACAGAAGTCAAAATAAATCAATTTAGTAATAAGCAATTACTATATCAGTGCTCAGATACAGGGGAACCGTTTCAGTATCTTCCTTCTCAGTGTATGGCTGAACAGTAATAATTCAAGAATTATTTTAGATTATCCCAACTCTGGAAGCTGAATTAAAGTGAGAAAAATTGTACCAAATGGTGTGGTTCATTTTTAGAAATATGGAATTGGCTACTTCTGAATATCAGTTTCTTCTTTGTATTGCACAGAATATTTTACCTAAAGAATTTGAAAGAATAGCTGCTGTGTGTTTCTTGTTGCTGCTGAGGTTTTTTAAAAACAGTCTGAAGAATTAACACAATGCATCTTGTGCACGTTTGTTTGGATGGAGTGAACAAGGCTTGTAGGTGAATACAGATCCACATATGAGTAGAGAAATAGCAGGCTGCAGCTCTGTGAGTTGGTGACTGTGAGGGTCTGCTCTGGATTGTGGTGCTGACATTTACCTCAGACCTGTAAAAAATTATGCACTTGCCCATCTTAAAAAATAAAACATTCTTCAACTTAGCTCTAGGACTTAGTTCGCTTCTGAATCTGTTAACCTCTCAATTTTCTGCTCCAGCGGTGAAACCCAAGTGTCATTTAATTCTGGAAACCATCTCTTTTAGACTTTTTTCTGTTCTAGACATCAACTGCAGTTTCTACAAAACGTAGTATTACTGTTCAAATTTAACAAGGTTCATAGGTCCTTTACTTCCCTTTTTTTCTTTCCAGTGAAAAATAGATGAGAAAGAGAAGTTCAAGCAGGATTCTAAGAGTCTAGGATGTTTGGCTCCTTCTGGGTATAATGTTAGACTCTTAAGTAAGAATTAATCTCCCTCATCTTTCAGGAGCATGCGCATTTAAAATGAGCACAGGATATATCCCTTGTAAATGGCTGAAACTTTCTACGTTAAAAAAACCTGTCACCATTAGACATGGCACTGGAATAGGGATTAATAACATAAGATTGTAACTGTGTGTTTATAGTGATTTGTAAAACCAATAACATAAGGCTTTGCACTTCTCTACTGCATCCCAGCTTTGTGTCATGAATGTTTTTTTCTTTGTTACTTAATCTTCTCTAAGACCAGCAGATTTTAAAGTCAGATAGTTCATGTTCCACTCCCTTGTCTCCCAAGGAAGCTCTTATTTACCACCTTCGTTGGAAGTGACTTATAGGAGGAATAAAAAGCACACATTGCTATTTAATTTCTTTTTTGTATACTTTCTTATTTCATAATTTTGAATTTACTGTAACTTGTCATAGTTCTGCCTATACTGCAGGACCATATGTGGTATATCTTACATGAAAAGTAACTTAAAAAGAAACCAACCTTTTCTCAGATAGCAAATATTCTTTTAAGATCTCTTATTTTAAAAGCACCTTTCTATACAGGGCTCCACTAATAATGAAAAAGAATGGATTAAACCTGGTGTTTCTAGGGTTGGGTTACTCATTTTCTGCTGTGTTCCCATTAGAACTTGAAGTGACTACTGCTGATGATACCAGGATTACTCTCAATCCAAGAAGACCCCTCTGTTAGTCTATGGCTCCTTTGCAGTCATTTAAGTCATGGGAACACAGTCAGGATATCTTTGTACTGTAGCATTTGAGGACTGTGTATTCTCAGTTTTTACAGTCCATGGGGCAGTTGTCAGTTGTCTGACAAACATCAGAGAAACCTACAGGATATTCTGAGGGATGCGGTGGCAGAATCACCGTGAAGAACAGGGCAGGCTTGGGACCGGCCACTGTGGAACCTTTTATTTTTCTGCCCCCCAGTCATTAATCTTTAAGGCTGAGTAAAATTCATCAATCATTTCCCCCTCCACTCTATGGCAACAGTAAAGGGGTTAAGGGGGCAGTTGCAATGCGGTATGCTTTGGGGACAGTAAATGCTCTGATTTAGGGGGACAGGCCTGGCTCTTTTGAACCATACGTGAAAAGTAAAACACTTCATATTTTACAGGGGAATATGCACCTGTCACTGTGGACTGTTTCCTTAGTTGCAAAACATTATAAACCTTGAAGTAAACCCTAGTAGGCCCTTTTTTGGTACCTTTTCTGACATAACCCTTACTTGCTCTCCTTTCTTTTTATTGAGTGTATAATAATCACAGAATTAAGAATTTTAAAAGGTTGTGGTAGGATCTGGACTATTCAAAGAAGGCTACATCACGGGGCAATCCTGTACACAAAGCCAACTGTCCTCTCTCTCATATGAACAGAAAGCAGAAAAACCAAGGGAGGCAGAGTTTCAACATAGGTGTAGCAGGAGCTGAAGAACAGCAAGATACCAGTGCCGTAGTAATGAGGGAGCTGCTACATTATCTGACAAACCACCACAGTTTAATAGCCATTACATAATAACCGTCCTTTGTGATACCTAAAGTAGGAAAGAAAGAATATGCTTGAGTTTATGCCCAGGAGAGGTGGAAAAAGTGTTTTGGCTGCATCTTACTTGCCTGTTTCACATGAGATGTTGGTTCATTGCTCTGTTTTTCAACTGAGTAAAAAACCACCAGGCAACAAAGCCCCAGAAGTGATCAGAATTAGAGAGCAGCAGACCCTGTCCTCTTAACCACAAAGGTACCTGCCCATCTACCAACCATCCAACCAACCATCTGCACTCATAACTGTTATAACTTCTCCGTAATATATGTGCCAGCATCCTCTGGAGAGTGCCCTGTGAAGCCAACTTTCATTGGCCTAAACAATTCGGATCTTTATTCTGCCTTTGACCCACCCAGTTGTGCTAGATGCCCTGATAGAAGCTGGGCAGCTAGCAGGGACATCTCCTGGGTAACACTTTGCTCTCCTATCGGGTTTTAAGCAGGTGATCCTTACCACTCATAGGCTCATGCTTACAATCCCACAGCTCATCCTTTTCCTCTTGCTGTCTTTGTTAACAACACTACAACATGACCACAGTGACACAAAAAAGTGTCACTATAGTGCCATAAAACGTGCTGCAACTTCTTGAGTAATGAGGGTGCTTCCTTTACCACCAAACAGTATAAACATCTGTGGTTTTGTCATCTCACTGTTTGACACTCCTGATTACATCATCTCGTTCAAAGTCTGGAAATTGCTACGGTGACAAGGAGTTTTTTGTAATCTAAAAGTGTTTGTAGTGAAGTGTTTCTTTTTGGGAAATTAGGTTCTAGTTTACTCTGGAAACAAACAAAAAAAATTAATCTTGTGTGTCTGCCAGCATTTTGTTATTTGAGCCTTTTCCCAGTTGGGCACTCTGACTGACTTCTCACATGGAAAGAAAAAATAAAAAAGAGGTGTTGGGCAGTTTAACTTTTCTAACATTCGTTATTTCTGTGTAGTCAAAAGTGTTCTACTTGAAACTATTTTTTCTACTTTCAGAGGCAATTGGTGAAATATAAGTGATAAGCAGGCTAGCTTTCTCGAATATGAGATCTTTTGTTTCTACTTTTTGTCTTATTTTGAGTAATAAGCAATATCTCTTTGCATTTTTGTGATCAGAGTAAATAGAAGAAAAATCACTTCTTAGATGTGACAGCACTAAAGAAGCAGCAGAGTAGGAAGAGCAAATGAATACACTCATTTGTGTTGAATCTTCCTAATATTATGCTGCTTATTAATGGAAAAACATTCTCTTTATTATTTCCTTTGCAGATATTTGTATGCTCTAGGACAGAAGGTTTGGAAGCGGTGGAAAAAACGCTACTTTGTTCTTGTTCAGGTTAGTAATCTGCAATGAAATTTCATTAAAAAGTACTCTTGGACTGTCAATTTTCTTACGCGTGATTTCTGAAGCCATTAGTAAATCAGTATCTTAAGTCAACATATGCAGTGACGTTAACATGAGATTAATAGAATAGGTATAGAAAAGTAGATTTTGAGTGGCCAAAACTGAGAAATGAGTGACTTTCGTGAGTCTTTGGAAAAATAATTATTTTCTGTTTGTGCATATCTTCAGATTGCTGTTACAAATTTGATGTTACAATCTGAACCAGTTCAGAGAACATTGTTCTTTTGTGTTCTTTGTTTTGTTGACAGAAAACTGTTAAATTGTGAATCTCCATAAACATCATACAAAGGATGAAGCCTGTTAACGAGGCTCTTTTAAGAATGAAGGCTTCTAAAACTACTTTACAGAAAGCCTGATTCCTTTCTCTACCGCTCTGTCAGTCACACGAGCCTGGTCTCCTTCTACCCCTAAATGCTGGAAATTGTAAGGATGTAAAAAAAAAAAAAAAAAAAGAAAAAATCCTGAACAAGGTCTTTAGTAAAGTTAAAAGAGGAGAGGAGAGTATTTGCATATTATTCTTGCTAAGCTCGATGTCAATACAGTGTTCTCCCTGGCCTCTATGGGAATTGTCTTGCATATTGATAATCAGTGAGTAATGGTTATGAGGTTGAACAGGATCTTCTGGGAAGTCTACTGAATTCATTTGGGTTATGATTTTACCAAGGTCCTCTGTGAAGAGACTTTTTGTGGCTTTATTAAGATCCATAAAGGTTGGGAAGATCTCTATATAGGGAAGCTGCAAGGCATGTATGTGAAGGGAAAATAAAGTTACAGGGGAAGAAAAAAAAAAGCCAGGTGCTCCCTTGTCCTTCACGCTTTTATTTAAAAATCCTCCTACTTTATGTTCCCCATTTCACAAAAAACAAAGACTTTGTTCTCCCCCTCTGAGTGACAGGTGTCATCTGCATTTTAAAGTGCACACCTAAGAGCCACACAGTCTTTCTGTGTGAGTGATATGGAGCCACCTGGGAGACAGGTTTATTCCAGCCAAGTTAATTTTAACTATCTTCTGTTTTCTATGCTGAAATTGAAATACTGGAGGAGAATATTACAGGAATTTTCCAACTGTGATGGGATTTAGATATCTATTTCATTTTGAAGCAGCCATCAACTCAATAAGGCTATATAAAAAATACTGTGTTAAATCAATATCTGCTATCCAGACAGCTCTGCCTTGTTTATGTAGTCCAGCCGTGATATATACACTGACAATAAGCTGAAGTCAATACGTGTGAAATAAGCATTCAGTAATGAATGTAAGTATGTTGTATTGATATGTTATTGATGTATTGATGAGTCTTGCTCTATAGATTAGCATTTAGTTTACATTAGTAAAATATTAAGGCCATGAAATGCAGTTTTAAGACAGAGGCTATCAGTATGATTTACACATGCTTTGGAAATTTAACTCAGGTGTGAAATTAGATGAATAATGTTGATTTTTCGGGAGCATGATGTGAGTAATGTACATCTTCGTTACTGCTGCACGTATTAGAACTTGTTAGTGGTTTGTGAAAGAACAGCTCAATGTTATGGGAAGGTTACAGAGTCTGGAAATTTTAACCTCTTCATTATATTTGCTTTTCTTCCTTTTACAGTCCAGTCACTTCTCTAAAAGGTTATTCATTTCAAACTAGGAAAAGACAGGGACATAACATGTTAGGTAAAAAGCCTCAGCTGGACATGCTGTGTTTCACTTCATTTACTGTCTGAAAATATCTTCCTCCAGTAATCTGAATACAGTTTCACTTCTGTCATTTTAATTTCATCTGTTCTATTATTTGAAAAGTCAGTGATTTGGTTCATGGTTAATTTTTTTTCTAAACGCCCCAGCTATGCAGGCTCTTGCTGCTGAAGTCCTGAAGTTGGCTGCCTGGTGATGCCCCATAGCAGGGGCCACAGAGTCAGCCTCCAGGTTTGCAGTAAAGCTTCCTCCCAACACGCTCAACACGGGGTCCCCCTGCCCTATGGGGACATCCCCTAGTGACACTTTTCATAAGTCATGTCCACATTTCTGAGCGTATCTGTCTGTCATGTGTGCACAAATTGATTGTTTTCCTCTTCATTAAAAAGTAGGTAGAAGAGCTGCTTGTCAGTGTTCAGACCTGTGTAAAATTATGAAATTCAGGTAAATGCAGTTATAGGAAAAGGGTTCCCTTTTCTCCTGTTAAGCATCACTATCTAAGAAGGTGGATTAATACTGTTTTTCATCTGAGAATGTGTTCCACCTAATCCTGACATTTGAGTACTCATTATTCCACTACCTACAGATCCATTAACTACTAAAAATACACTTATACCCCATCACAGATCTATATTAAAAAGTGGCATTAATGATTGTGCTGGTGGTTCTTTCTGTAGTGACTGATAGCAGCCACTGATAACAATAAGGAAAAGGGTTTAAGAGATTGTAAATGTAAACCAACAAGGCAAGTTCCACATTATTTTGTTATGACTTTTTTTTTCCCCCAAGCAAAGTTTTCTGGAGTTTTTCTGTTTCTTTGGTGAAGAGACTTTAAAATGTCTCATTTTCAACAAAAAGATGAAGTGCAAGACTGATTTTGGCAAGAAAATGTTTTAATAAGTTGTCTGTTTAAATAAGAGAATGCCTTTGAAATATATTTGGTTGAAAGTAAAATCTGCAGCATTATAATCTCTGTCTTGTTTTAGGGGTAAGGTTAAAAATGAACAGACACATAGATCAGCCTGTCCACAAGCTGTTTTTCAAAACCATAGAGTGGCAGAAGAAATCTGAAAAAGCTGAGCATTCTATGCATTTCCAGAATTAGTGTCTGTTAGCTTCCTTTTTGATGGCTGAGTTTGTCTGTATGGTTTGTGTTTATTTATATTTCTCTCTCTCTCCTTGACACAGTCCATTTAGGTGAATGTACTAAATTTGATGTAGAAAGCTGACACTCAGTTTCAGTTGCCTGACAGCATCTCTCAAATTCTTATATCCAATAAAACTGCTTTCACTTTACTAATGTATTAGTTAAACTGGAATACCTGCTTAATTTTTCTCCCCTGTAGACTTCAGCTGTGGTTCTGAAGACATCAGTTCAGCATTTGAGGCCTGATGGCAATTTTGCAGAGAGAGTGTGACACTTGTTCCTTTTGCTCATACATGCTGTGGCAGGGGATGTTCAGTTGCCATACACTGCAGACACATAGCACAGCATAATCCTTTTTTTTTCAAAAAAAAAGGCTTAAAATAATGAAACATTTTTAGAGCATGATCCAGATAAAAATCACACCTTCTATCCTTATTTTCCAAAAATATAAATCTTTTCCAGAGGCTCAAAAATCTTTCATCAATAGCAGTCAAAGTCACTTGACACCCAGGTAGAGTGGTGTGCAGGTACAGCACCAGCGAATATATGAATGAAGCTCAAATCAGCAATCAAAATTTTACTTCAAGAAGGATCATTCCTGAAGTTGTAGCCAGAGCAATAAGTCTAGGTAACAGTTACCTGAGCAGTCAGCAACTGAGATAAAGATGGTCCATTGTCTATTAGACAAGCTCCGTGCCTGTCCTTAGATCCTTGCATAATTTTACAGATCTTAGAAATGATATCATAGTTCAAAACAAGTCAGCGGGACAGGTATCCTTCAGTCCTTGAAGACGGGAGTTTCAGAGGCCCATGTAAATTCAGTTCCCTTAAGTTTCTAGTCTTCAACAGTCACAAACTCTTTCTCCTGGTCACCTTTTATAGTCTTTCCAGCTCTTCATTTAAAGCTGGGAACACGTCAGTTTCAGTGCTTGCGTTTCCTCTCCCAGCTGTTACATTCTTTTCTCCATCTTTCCAGTCGCTTTTTCCTCAGCTCTCCTTATCGCTTTCTGTTCTGTCTCTGGAGTCTTAAACCACGTAGTGACAGATTCTCTTCTCATTGTTTTATTATTTTTTTAATAATGGTACTTGATGCTTGGCCTACACAGTACAGAGTCCACTGAGCCGTGCAAACTGGAGATAGGTGTGAACACAGGGGCAAAAGATCACAAACTGGATGACAAAATCAAACTGAAGGTTCTGGTACTTAACATCTTTAACTAGAATTGGCCAGATTATTTGTTTGTCTTTCCAACTGCATGATAATTGTGGCACTCCTTATGCAAACAGTACTTTTGGGGTTTTTTTTATCCAGCTTCTTGGAATACAGGACTTTTTTTCTCACACAGTATTCTGAGCAGTTTGGTCAGTACCATAGTACCAAGTATTTCCTTACCGGAACCTAATTTACTTCCTTTCAGTTTTTCATAAAACAACAGCAAAAAATATATTGTATTTCAGGAAACTGCAGAGCGATGTGTTTATGGTTTGGTTTGGTTCGTTTTTTTTCTATCCTTTTGGCACGAAGGGGAAAAAGCATGAAGTTTTACATTGTAAATATTTCTGGAAAAAAATGGGCTTTATATCTTCAGCACAAGTGAAAGCTAATTTACACAGTGGTATGTGTGTTCTGGAATGGAATTCAGCAATTAAGAAGTGCTTTCTTATTCAGGTTAGCCAATATACATTTGCAATGTGCAGTTACAGAGAAAAGAAATCTGAGCCTCAGGAACTGATGCAACTCGAAGGATACACTGTGGATTATACAGCTCCTCACACAGGTACTTTTCATGATTTTGAAGTATATTTGTGTAAAACAGCTAATTCAATTTTTTCATTTTGAACTAGCAGCAAATAAACCCAAGGTTCTTTTTTCCAGCATCTGAAGGTTTTGCAGTTATTACACTAGGATCTTCTAGCATTAAAAATCATGCTTTTAGAAAGAAGCTGCTTGTAAGAAGAATGAACAACAAACTTACAATAGGGTCGCCTGAAACATTGTAGGAATGCATATGATACAAGGAGAACATCATGAATTCTAGTCAGTCTTTCCCTTTGTCTCTTTTTTTGGTGGTGGCGTCGTGTCAGTGTACTGTGAAGTATATTCATAAATTAGTTAAAAAGAAGGTGAATGATCACAGTCCTTGCTGAAGACAAATTACTCGGAGTAATCAAAAATAAATTTGAATATATCTGAAAAACCTACACAAGTTAGTAATTAAATGGCAGAGGGAAATCAAAGTTACACATGTAGAGAAAGACAATTCTGCTCCAGCTATGCAGTGGAGGAAGTGGAGGATTATGGATTTAAGAGACCTCTAAGGTACTGAATGAAGAATGATCTTCAGAAATGTTGGCTCAGTGCCTGGAATAATTGAGAAGGTGAATAATGCTCAGAAGGTGTTTGGAAAGCCAAAACAATGTTTCATAAAAAAATCCCGTGCGCAGCCATGTTGACTGTTGTGTGCTGTTCTGGTTATGCGCTCTCAGAACAAAACAATGGAATGAGAAAGAAGTACAAAGGAAGGAGCAGCAACACTGATAAGAGGTATGGAGACATAAAGTTGATGGGAACTTCCAGCTAAGAAAATGATGCCTAGAAGGAGGGTATGTTACAGAAATGTAAAATAGCATGTGACACAGAGAACATGAATAAGAAATCAATTGGAATTTAGTTGGAAATGGAATTATGGAAGTATTTTATCCTGCGATTTCTGTGTTTATTCTGCTTATATGTTACTTCCATGTGTTATCATATGATATTATATCTCTAGATTTTAATCTTTTTTGTAGGTCATAAGTATCTATAAAATGTTTTAACACCCCCTCACAAACACACAGAGGAAAATCCATAATGTAATTAACATCAGAAACAACTTTTATTTATTAAGATTACCTTCCTCTTTCCTGCTCCAGGTCTTCAGGGTGGTCGAATGTTTTTCAATGCTGTTAAAGAAGGTGATACCGTGATATTTGCCAGTGATGATGAGCAGGACAGAATACTCTGGGTTCAAGCAATGTACAGAGCCACAGGTCAATCATATAAGCCTGTTCCTGCAAGTCAGGCTCAGAAGATTAATCCAAAAGGAGGAAATGTCAACACAGATACATCCCCACTTTGTAAGTTGGCTTTCTTTTTCTTTTTCGGCTTTGGTTTTGGTTTAGTTGGTAAAATATTGAAGCAGCTCCCTCAATGAAGTTTAATTAAGCAGAGCTCCTTCACTAAGGAAATGTGCCTAGCAATTTGTTGTTAGCCAGAAGCTCTTTAACTCAGATTATTATTACCAGCCAGGGACATCCTGACTTGCAGGTCATTACTTTTGTTATAATCCATGAAAATACAACAATTAGCTTCATATTCATTACAGTTGACCTACATATTGCCATGGAGATGGTGTTTGGTTTACATTATATGTTTCAGTATCAAGCCAGCATAGTGTTGAATAGAAAGAGATCGATCTGTTATCAGAATTTTGTAGATTTATCACACATTGTATGTATTAATTATCTAAAAATTACAATGCAGACAGTACATTGTGAGCAGAAAGGCACTAGATGAGCTGCTGGATTTTTGCACCCTCCAGTGAAATATTAAACTACATATAAAACATTTTTTCTTTTAAATCCATTTTAAGTTTTCCTCATCTTTCTCTGAAGAAAATATTTTTCCAAAGAAAATCAAGATAGGTAGTATATATTAGCTGTATTTTGAAATTTTCTTATATATAATCTTTGAAAGTATTCTGTCATGCAGGTACCTGCACATGTGAAGATAATGTTTGTTTGTTTCAGGGGCTAAGGGGCAAGTGCAATCTATCTATCTAGTGCAATCCAAGGATTTCTGTAATAGCCATCAAATGTTTACAACGTAATTGGACTGTATACAATAATCCATCTTTATCATATATCTGTATATGCAGAATGATAGAAGGGAGACACGTTTAGACTCAGCTTGGTTTTATGTCTGAAGTCTATAGCAGGTTGACCCAAAACCATTATCCTCCATCAGTCTTGCCATCACCTGGTCTCATGGACTTCCATTCATCCTGTAACCTTTCAACATTGTGCTGTTAGAAGACAGGAAAATGTGCTTGTTGATCTCAGTAGCAGATATATAAAATCCTGACTGAGCTGTCAAGAACATTGAAAAAAACATGGTTTATGTCACAAAAGCACTGACATCTGTTGAATTTTTAATCTGAGCCAACTGTGAAGGCTGAACTAACTGTGCATCATGGGAGGTGTTACAGTAAAGTATTTTGCAGAATGTGAGTAACACTGCCAAAGCAAAGGTGGGGCAATAGCCAAGGAGTGCTTCTGCTCTCCCCCTCCTGGTTACCTGGGTCTGGGCTGGGGACTGGGAGTTCACCGAGTTCCTCTTCTAACGTTTCTTCTTCATGTTCATCAGTTAGAAAGCACAAAATAGGTGACCATAGTCAGACAGGAATTACTCTTCTTCTTGGACACAGAACTTACATGGAAGTAAAAGCAACTAGAAAACACTGACCACAGGGCAGGGAATGTTATAGAAATAAAGAGGTACAAAGAGCAATTGCAAGTTTAGATATACTGAAAGTATGTTTTCTGAGAGAAAATCACTGATAGTGGTAAAGAATTAAAAAACAAGATTGATGTATCTTGATATTATCTTAGGCAGTTAGGGTGATCAAAGTTCAAGCACAGTTGAAGACATTTCCAAATGAAACATCCAGTGATGAAAAGAGCATCACGGAGGAAGCTTCTGTGGACATTTCAATTATCTGAGTGGATCAGCCAGTGTTGTGTAATTGGGAAGTGCAGGCAATTTGCCAAGTGAAGAAATGCTTTGAGATTAGTCATGAAAATATAACATTAATATTTTCTATCTCTTTGGATATGCCAATGATAAGTGCTATAAAATTTCTCTCCCTATCACAGTTTAATGGTATGGGAATAAATTACTAATTTCATATTTCTTTTAAATGGTATTCATATCATTCTCAGTCTCTGAACTAGCTACATCAGAGGCTCTGTGAGAAAACCAGAATACGATTAATATTAAGCTACTGGTGTCATGGTACATATACACAGGTAATACCAGTGCTTAACCTTAGGTGGCATTGCTCAGTTTAGGAATAATTAGTAAGGTTCTTGGCAAGCAGTTGTTTTGAAATAGTTCTGAGAGGATTTTATCTGTATGTTCAATTAATGAAATGTTTTAGAAGCAGAAATAAAAGACATTTTTTCATTTCACAAAGTTTTCTCAGCAGGTTTGGCATCCTTTTATCCATCATATGCTTTGCCACATGGAAGAGTGGAGCAACTCCACCCTGCTGGCATGTTCCCCCGTTCCCCTGTATATCCCATTCCTGCTTGCCTACAGCTACCCCCATCTTCCTTTTAGAAAGAAAAGTTTAACACTGGGCTCCACCACCTTAGGCAGTCAGTAAATTACCTTTATGCTCTCTCCCATGCTACTCAGAAACATGCAAAAACTAATTAGTATCCTCTTCAAATCTATCCTTTGGCGAAACACCAGCAATCCACCAGTGTGCTGTCCCCAACCTGACAGTCTGGCCATATGGGCCAGCTGCTGTCTCATATCTACCACTTTCTCTCCATCTGCTATTTCATTGTCAGATATTTAAATAATAAGGTTCTCAAAATACATCTGGCCTCTGTCTCTAAGCATGTAGCACTTTGGAGTCCTGGTCAATGACCAGGACTAGAAATGTTCTCGATGTCACTATCTATATGGAGTGGCACTTGAGGGAATGTAATGCATGTCTTGCCACTGTCTTTTGCAAAAAAAGCATGTGCACCTTCATCTTCATCCAACCAGTTCCAGCCTCTTCTGTATTAGAGTCATAGTTCTTACCCTACTACTCTCAGCGTTTAAATCTTTTTAATCCCTACAATACTAGATTTCTTGTCTCTGTTTGCTCTTCTTTCCTGCCTGCCTGAGTTAGTTCAAATTGCTTCCACAGTGCTTAAACTCCTGCAGGGATGTCACTGAGCTACAAAAAAGAGGAGGTCACCACTTTGCAAGGCCAGTTCTTGTAGTTCACCCTAGCAGAGTAAACGCTACAGAAAACGTGTCTTTGCTTCTGGTCTGGAATGGGGCAGAGATGATGCCTTGTGATTTTGTTATCACTAGGAACCACTCGAGCATATGGGGGCATAAACATGGAATTCTTGGTAGTTTTAATTCCCTCAGGATGTGATGATTTAGCTTTAGCAGCTGGACTAAAATTGGAAGTTTCTTGCAAGATGGTAAAAGGCTTATTCAGGTTGCTATTCTGCCAAAATGGATATCTTTCTGTAAAAGGACACCATAAGAATTTGCTAAAACTCCTGCAATAGCTTTTATAAGTTTTCAGTATGGTTTTACAATACATATGTTTGTCCTACCTTGATTTAAAAAAAAAAAAAAAGGTAGATTTTTGCTAAATATGCAACCTGAAACAGTGTAGCATGGCAATAGCAGCCAAAAAACAATGAGTTTGAGTTAGGGGCAACTTGACAGCAGGACAACAAATTCCATTAAGAAGGGAAGAAAATCAGTTGTGAAAAGCAGAAGTATTAGTGTTTCAAAGTTCTTCCTAAATACCTTCCTAATATTTGCCGAGATTGAGGAAGTGTAGAGAATAAAATGGATTTGTGGTTTTTTTCTCACTGC
This sequence comes from Streptopelia decaocto, assembly GCF_964273445.1. NCBI lineage: Eukaryota > Metazoa > Chordata > Aves > Columbiformes > Columbidae > Streptopelia > Streptopelia decaocto. The sequence continues at coordinate 24,626,518 of NC_138663.1, forward strand.
GTGTCACCATGTGGCACTGTCTCTGTCTTTTGGATTTGCATGTAGCTTGAAAAAACTCATTTGTGTAGGAGTTTGAAAAATACTATCACTCTAACAGCTTTTAAAGTAGGGTGTTAAATAATTTTTAAATCATAGTCATTATTAATACCTCATAATCTTTGATGAAGTTCTTGCATTTAAAAAAAAATCCATTTTGTTTCAAAAAGATTTGCCAGTTATCTTTTATGTATATCATAACAGTAAAATAAAATGTAATGTATTATACTCGATCTATTTTTCTACTATTTCCTGCTTTCCTACAGCTGGCAAAGGTAAGATTTTAATTGTTTTTCTGTTGCTTGAATATGTTTGGTAACAGATCTTCTGTTGCTATTTGACAATGTTATCTGTACTATTTAATTCACTTAAAAAGAGGTTAATCAGTCACGGATTCTTCTGTAGAATGAAATCTAGCAACTATTTGTATTTTTAAATAAATGGTTTTTGCTTATTTTGCCAAATTATGTATAAGCATATTCTGCTTTCACAAGCTGCATTTTATTCAATAGGTCACCCTACACATTCTGATCATCTGTATGACCGTATCAGAATGTTGAATCTGTTTCATTGGCAATATCCAGTCTCCTGATTTCAAAATACTTAGTTACTTGTCAGTACTTACACATATTTTCTTTTTAAAAAGGGTAGTCTGTTCTATTTCTCTGGTTAACCAGAGAAAAAAATCAAGCCAGTTAATATAAGAAAGACTCCACTATGTTTAATTTGTACACGAGATCAATGGTAGAAATACATATTAATCCTTCTTCTTTTCTGTCATCTGCCTCATTGTAAATAATGGTTCAATAAATCAGATATCAATATAAGAAGGAAAACTTAGAAGTAATGTAGAAACCAGTCACACATTAAACATTTGATTTGGAAAACTTCTATCTGTGTGTGGATCATTTTGGAAACCATAGATAACTTCACATTGTAGTTTAGTACTTTCAGTAGTGTAGTTGTGTTCATATAAGTTATCTTTTAATTCATGTGTTTAAATGTATGTAAATTGCACTAATTAAGAGAGAGCATTTCATGTACCTATGTCAAAAATGTGAGCTAAGTTTGTCTTTAATGATAGGCTAGTCTAATGCTCATGGAAATATTGTTAGCCTGTGTAATCACATATGCTACTGATCCTTAAATCATTAAAAAAATATACTGCTGTTTCTCAGGGATGATGGTCTCATACCTTACACCATCGATGTATTGTCATACTGTTTATTTGCTACATCCACCTTGGTGAAATCTGTCACATGGATGTGACTCTTGCTTTGACAATGCAAAGCCAAGTGATATGAATTAGTTTCTGCATCTTTCCAGGATGTGATGCTGCAGATCCTTCAGCTTGAATTAAATAATTCTCCCATCCACAAATACAGCTGAAAGTTGGACTTGACATGGATCAATATGATCTGGGGCTAAATTTCTAAATGTGACTGATTATGTTAGCATCATGCCCACAGATCAATATTGAGTTTTATTATGAACCTGACTCTATAATTGGGTTTAATCAATAAACTTTTGTCTCCTTTTCTTTAGAAATTTTAGGTTTGTACTATGCAGGTTTTCAAAATTGCATTTAGGATACACTTAGATCTATACTTTTCTAGTAACGAATATAAAAAGACCTAGGTTTGAATTTAAAGGAACAAAGAGCCAAGACCCTATTGAAAGGGTCAATTTTTAAGTTGATAGGACTGTTCACCCCAGTACAGTCTATAGAATCCAAGACAGCTAATGTGCTGATACATAACTAGTCCTTTTGGGCACTGTAAGGCTTTTTCTGTCCATACTTGGTAGATAATTCACATTGAGGACTTGGACAAAACATAGCATTAATGAAAGCAATCACCAGAGCTTCTCTTTTGATAAACCCGCGGGGTTTAAAGGCGTTGAAAGATGCAATCTGTGAAGAACAATAAATTTGGGCCTTTGATTGAAGTGCCATTTGGGATGGTATGTTTTCTCCATGTATTTACACAAAAATGCTGCTCCCTTTTTCACTACTCTTTGCTGGAAGGTTGAAGGAGCTCTTTGCCATTACTACATTAAGGTTCGTCTCATTAAAAGCTGAGTACAAAAAGAAGGCTGGAAATGCCCTAGCTCAAGCCAGTGTGTTCATTTCTGCTCCAGTTTGCCATTTGAGAAGTAGGCTTCAAGCCATGATGAGTATTTCTATGAGTGGTACTTTGATCTGCAGTAAAGATGCTCTTTCTTATCTGAAGAAATAAATGCATAAACCTTTTCTTTTTTTTTGCAATGGAGGGAAGGATATTTATTTGGTTATTCTGCTAAAATTAGAAAGAGAGCTACACAAAACCTGGAAATTACAGAATACTTCTTCTTTCATACTCATAACATTGTTTTGTAAATTGTAACATTTAAAGAGCTCCACTAGAAAACCATGCTTTAAGAATTACTTTAATGCACTAGGTTTTATTTTCCAGTAGCTTTTCTAAATTTTGTTTAATCTGTTAGTGGGTAGCAACTTAATTTTTTCACTGTTACTCTCCATATATTGGTATGATAGAAAAATAATTCAGTAATGTTATTTTCAGATTAAAAATCAAAATTCTGTAATAAGTCACCCACAATCATCTACTTATGTGACTTATTTGAGATACTTGCAAGGCATTTTATATGTTGAGACTTATATACCATCTGTACACTTGTGTTTGTAAATCTGCACATGCATTCACACATATTGCTCTGCGTGTTTTTCCTTTATATGAACAGATACAGACCGTGGTCAGAAACACGGCATGGATGAGTTTATTTCTGCTAATCCCTGCAAATTTGACCATGCTTCCCTCTTTAGACTGCTTCAAAGGCAGACCTTGGACCACAGATTGAATGACTCCTATTCTTGTTTGGTGAGTACTGGCTGGAAGACAGACATAAAGAAGTGAGAAATAGTTGTTACAAAGTAGTTCTTTCTTCCTAGTTCATTCAATAGCTGCAGTTGTAGTTGGAATAAGTGGTCCAATCGATTGATTTCAAATTTGAAAATGATACACTTGCAAGCTGCTGCTGTGCCACTCAATAGAAAGCAAAGAGATCCAAACTGTCTCTGATTTTATCAGCTGAAATTTATCATGTCCTCTATGGAAGTTTGAATAAAAACAGAAGGTTTTGATAATGGTAAGAGCTCCTGTGGTAGGATTTACTGACACCTGTACAGGCATTTTAAGGTACAAATACAGTCACCTCGTGTCAGACATTTTCACCTGTCTTGTAACTCTCCATTCCACTGTGGTGTGTAGAAGAAAAAATACCAAAAGAAAGGAAGCAGAACCACAGGTATTTTAGATATATGAGCATATATGTATTATCTGAACTGAAAAAAACAAATGGGAGTGTAATTATTAAACAAGTAAGGTATGATCTCTGTATCAAAATGAATGTTTTTCAGATTCAAAGGCAGCTATAAAAGATAAGATATTGGTATAACATGCTTCTGTGTTTGTAGCTACAGTTTCTCTTTCCTGCATAACTCTTTTTGTTCTATGCTTTATGGGGCTAGGAGTTGAAAATGGGGCCGCTTCTGGTTTTGTTTTCAGTAGGGAAAACCAAACAATCTTGTGGAAGTCCATCAGATTACACGCACTTGTCAAGCAGGTTTGTGTGGGTCAGACCTCATTACTTCCTGAGGCTTTATTTTTCACCTGGTGTCATGTCTGAAATAGTGATCTCTCACTAAGCTCCTAAAATGCCTCATAGCACATAATTTTTTCACTTTACCATCCCAACATCAGCAAAAAAGGATAACCTCTTTAACTTGTGTTTTCCCATTGATCTGACTAGTCATGTAATACAAAGATGATGATGGGGGTTCAGGTTTGTCTGCAAGTGTAAAAAAAAATTATTTGATGACAGTTGCCACCATTTAAAAATACTACCAGATAAGTATGTGTAGAAAAAGTTAAAGGACTCATTTTCTGTCTGTGGGTTGCACACTGAATCAAAGAAGAGGCCCGGAGGTACATCTGTACAAAGTAATTGGCACTCAAAGAGAAAATGGTTGGCTTTCTAACAGTGCATTGGGGTCAAAATCTTTTTTTATAATAATAATATAGTAAGACACTTAATATAACCTTGAAATCAGGAACTTTTACAAGAGGTTAGGTGAAATACACAGTGCTATAGCAACCATAAAGCAGAAGCATTTCTCATTGTTGTTTTTAAAATTGAGCTTTTAATGAGTGGAATGGGAGATCATTTTTGTTACATTGCATATTTAACTATATTTTTAAATTTTTTAAAAAAATGGGAATATAAAGGTAGCAATAAGAATATGTGAACATAGAAGTATGATTTTTTTCCTGAACAGCTCATTTCCTATCATTTTTAGAAAAAATGCATCTCTTTATTTCAATAAATATAGAGTAACCCCACATACAACTTGTAAAAATTTTTTTAAGAAGTATAAGAATTAATATTAAACACAGTTCTGTATTAAATTACTATATTACATAAACTTCCTTAATTTTACATTCTTCTCAGTATTGATGAGCTTCTTTTTGTTGTTGTTATTGTTGCAATTATACAATAAAAAATACGCAGTTATCTAATACTCCGTAGCATATATATGTTTTGTGTTTGTGAGACTTATACATGGTATGACGTTGAACAAGTGCACAGAAGGCACATATTTATATGAAAGTGACTTCACTAAAACAGATCTCTTGCAGAGACTAAAGTTAAAGTAATTACTTCTTTAAAAATGCATATTCTTGTCACAATTTTCTCCAATGAGAACATACAAAAATTTTGATAATTATTTCCTTTTGCACATAGAGCATTTTGTTATGTTTTCCACAAAAATGTGAGAGAGATCAGTGACAATGGCTACCTATTGGCAGAATATCAGTCACAATAGCCACTGTTTATTAAATGTAGGGATAGGATACATATTATTGCAGAAGTTCTGTTAAAATCCTGTTTCTTTCTTCTTTCAATGAAATATCATGTTTTCTAGCAAGCACTGTGTAAACTACATGAGCCATTGCAACATGACTGGATATTAGTTTAAAATACTGAGTACTTCTGTGCTGTAATAAAAGTGTGTGTTCTCTTGAAACAGCTGAAGCTCGTTAAAGGCAGTAGAAACTGTCTTCACAGAAATGAAATGGGAGCAAATAAATTTATGAAATGACTTTGAGGTGCTCTTGTTTGCAAATAATATGTTAAATTCAAAAACTGGGGAAGAATATAAAATTTAAATTCCTGTCTCATGCAAGTCTTCTGATAAAGTTAAACCACAGTTTATTTAAATCTGATCTGAATATATTTTCAAGTATTGTTTAATAGTATTTTGGCTGATATTTTGTATAAATATTAAACATCTGAGCTTGCAGAAGTCTAGACAAGCAACAGGGAAATATTGGTCTTCAGCTGCTAAACTGACGTTACAAATTCATGACTTTCAAAATAATTTTGCTTATCTAAGTTATTTGTATATTTGAGTTCAGGTGTTCCTCAGTCTCTCTTAACCATTTGGCAGGGATAATGAGAGGGAAATATTAATATCACCACAATGAAGAAAAGAGCAAATAAAAATGCATATTTAGAACAGCTATGCAGTTAGCTTATGTTTTTCTCCCTGCTGCTTTATGGAAGCTAACTATACTATCTTTTTTCATATTGGGAGGCAAAGCAACAAAGGGTCTTCTGTTTTACCTTTCTACATCAAGATTCGATTAGTATTTTTACACTCTGGATTCACCTAAGAAGTGTTTTTGTGCTGGGAAGGGCTGTTTGCTTTGTTCATGTCTGTGTCAGGATTATGCCATTCTGGTCTCAGCAAGACTCTGAGTGAGGCCTCAGTATGCCCCAGAATATCTAATCATTATTTAAGGTCAAATCATACTTGCCTTATTCAGGTGGCTTTTAACAGTCAAATTGTGGTTCTCTCACATTAAGGTTGCAGCCATGGGGAATAAACCATTCAGAAACTGTTTTAACTGTCCATGTTAATGTCCCTCACTATTACTGACATTCTGTTGTAGCTTACAATTCATTACTTCAACAAAATTTTGAAGTGTTACTTTATTTTATACTAGGTTTTGGTATAATTGAATCTGTAATAGATTTTGGATGTATTAGGATGCTTTGGTAAACCATAAATTTTGTGGTAGTGGTAACTCAAACTGCAAATAGTTTCCTGACTGACTCCCTTCAGCAAGAGGCTGTTGTTGGGTGTAGCTTCCAGTGCAATCAGCATTACTCAAATATAAATCATACTAGTATGAACAGTTTACGTAACGCAAATAAAAATGTATGCTTCTATTCTTCATGTGATTTAAAAGCTGTGAGTGGAAAAAGAAATCTCAAACTGTTGTGGGTTTTTTTGCCTTTCTCTTTCAGGGTTGGTTTAGCCCAGGTCAGGTCTTCGTATTAGACGAATACTGTGCTCGCTATGGAGTGAGGGGCTGCCACCGCCATCTTTGCTATCTCAATGAGCTGATTGAACACTCAGAAAATGGTTCTGTCATTGATCCAACCTTGCTCCACTACAGTTTTGCATTTTGTGCTTCTCATGTTCATGGTAACAGGTAATTTAACAGTATATTTTTAAATTCACAGCCTTAGGATGAAGCAAAAGTATTTATTATCTCTTGCATTCACCCAGTAAGGAACTTGCAAACAATGGAATCAGTTCATTAAAGTTTCTTCCGGGCTATTGGGAGTTCTATACAGATTACCATAAAAAAAAAAATCTCCTTTCAGTTTGTACTGTCTTAATGCAGTGTGTTTTCTTGGGCATTGAATAGACAGGCCGATTCAAGGCTAAAGGATATCATCCTGTTAAAAAGGTAGTCTCCTGCATTCTGCATTTGTGGTGCGTCAGTGAATGGTGTTTCCAGTGAACATTTTGAACAATTTTGCAGTTCAAGGGAAGCTTTGACTCCGTTTCTGCAGTCTGTAGCTTGGCAACTAATCATACTATACTGAGTTCTTCTGGCTGTGCTACCACAGGGACAAAAATCATACGTTGGGAATGTAGTGTGAACCCCAGCCAGGAAAAGCTAGGGCACTTCTGTGATTCTTTCCATTATAGCGGTAGGCTGCTTCAGGGCTGTTGGTCACAGTGATGCCCTTGGATGATGTCCTCTTTCCACTTGCAAGACTTGGAAAAAATTAAGTTGTTGCTTTGCTGTGGTAAGCATGTTTTTTGAAAGAAGATTTTGCTTCATCTACATCTTATTCCAAATTCTGAGGGAACTAGTTCTGCTGTTGAACAGCAGGTATTGGAGATAGGATCATTGGATAGTTCAGATTGGAAGGGACCTCAAGAGGTCTCTAGACCAACCTCTTGCTCAAAGCAAGGTCAGTTTTGAGGTCAGACCAGGTTGCTCTGGGCTTCATCCAGTCAGGTCTTAACTCAGTTTGAGCCTGTCTTATTTCAGTGTAGCTATATCTGTTGTCTCTTGTGAACCTCCCAGTGGCAGCTGAGGGTCTGCCATGCAGTCCCCCTAGACACCACTTGCTCCTCAGAGCAAATGCTTTGGCCTCTGACTATCGCTGTGGCCATCCACTGAACGTGTTCCAGTTTATTGATGTCTTCCTAGAGTGGAGAGTGGGTCAGGTCCTATCACATCATAGGACAACATGCATTTATACCCTACTGTGCACACTAGATTAGTAGAATGATGTAGGAAATACGTTTGAAAAGTTAAAAAATAATAGGAGAAAACCCAGTAGATCTTCTCCTCTCAAGTGATCCAATCCTGCTGCTAGGGGAAAACCTACTCGCAGTCCCAAGGGTGATTACTGTGATGCTGTCAGTAAATCCCCAAAACTGAATCATGGTAGGGGTCAGGAGAGAGGTTGCCTTGAAACCAGTCAGTCACAGAGGCCGTTTTACTGTCCTCAATCCAGTGAAGAAAGGACAATCCTAAAAAAGGATATTGTTTCCTTCATTGGCTCAGACAGAGTCTCATCTGTGAGAACAGGAGCTGGGCATTTGTGACCTGGGTGATTTGGTAATGGGAGATTAACATTGTGTAGTCCTTAATATCCAAAATTAATGTGGTTTTGAATGTGCCTGAAATACTGTCAAGAATCTTAATGTTCATACTGGTAAGTTAGGAGATTTTCTGGCTCTTGCTTGGTAACCTATTCTCTGTAAAAGCATGCTGCTTTTGTCAGTTCCTGAAGAAGCTTACACATTCGTATTTCATATTGAGTGTAAGCCTTTGTTGTTTCTAGCCTTTTTATTACTGGTTTCAACCTAACAAGACATATATACGGTGATAATTGCTCAAACTTATTTCAAGAATTCAAAAGAAAGGTAGATACATTTCTTTTTATATACGGTGATAATTGCTCAAACTTATTTCAAGAATTCAAAAGAAAGGTAGATACATTTCTTTTTATTTCATAATTTAAGTGAAGGACAACAGTGTGTGCAGTGCGTGAAAATATCTCAGGGAGCACATCATTTACACAGTGGTAAGCACTCTGTTTGTATTCTGTCTATTCCTTCTGTACAGATATTCTCTGAATAGCATTATGAGTGTTTTAGGAATAAAAGAAGTGTTGAACAGAGAGGGTCTGACTAGAACTGAGATTGTAAAAAGGAAGAAAAAAGAAACATGAAGAAAGAAGAAAAGTAAGTCAAGGACAGAAGCAGACACACTGAGGATGACAGACGCACATACACACATAATACATCCACTCATTCATCTGCTGCAGCACTAAAAAAATAGTAAAAGGAAAAAGGAATTTCACAGACAATGCACGACAGGCCAAAGTTCTAGGCTGATCCCTGGCATTATACATCTTAGTTTTATAAGTCAGGCTGAGAATTAGGAAGACCACAGAACAAAGACAAAGAGCTTTATACTCTAGGCATGATGTATTCAAGTTAGATTTCACCTTTGCTCCACAGAGGGATCTTAGACCTTCCACTAGCCTGAGAAAGATCATCAGAAATGATCTTGAAGTCAGGCGATGGAGGAGCATGTAGAGATGCAGCCATATCTGTTGTTCAGATCATCAATTTCTTTTAGGTATGAATTTGAGAGTAGCAGGCAATCTAGTGACATCAGTCAAATGATCAGATAAAAGTGTCACTTGCCTTCATTTCTGGTGGTCTGGTGAGGAGAAACTCAAGCACAAATCAGAGCAAATCTACAAAATATACCAGGGCCATACCAGGACATATGCCGAGCACACCAGTGACTACATCTGATTTGCTAAATAAAACTGGTGAGGAAGCACTCTCATACAATGGACCCCAGCTGTCCATTAGCCATACGCACTCTCTAGGATCCCAGGCATGGTTGTAGGATTGCACGTACTGAATACTACTCCTAGTAAGCACGCATACTGGTACCTAATGTGTCTCTTACACCAATGTTGTTGGTTTGGGAACAGAAATATTTATTCAGGGTCAAACACAATGTGCTGAGTCGTCGACTGAGGAATTCAAACCTCATTTGTGCCTTTCCTTTTCTGCTGGGAAGAGTACTGTGACTGGGCTAACAAACTGCTTATGTAGAAAAGGTATTTCTGCTTTTGTCAATGACATTCGTAAGACATACTCTTCCTAAATAGCCAAAAAGCAAAATATTTTAGTAGAAGAATAGCCTTGCTGAGTCTTTAAACAAAAACATATCCTTGTTTCTGAATCAACTGCTATACTTTCCTCCAGTAAATAAAATCAGCTTTTGCTGTGCTTCTGGTGCTATGTAACTTTACAACATCTCCTTTGGCTCCTCTTCACAAAGTTTTTCTTCTGAAATGTTCCACTATATGGACTACATGGTCTCCATCAAAGTCACTAGTTCACAAGTGGACTTTTAACATTGCGGTTATGCATGCGCTTGTGTGTCTCTGGTGGAAGTAAAGTGGGCAGAACAAGGAACTGTAGGATATTCCTGAATGCTGACGTTTCAGTCTAAACAGTCCAGGTAGGAGCTATTGTTTTCATCCCTGTCACATTCACTTTTTTTGACTTTTCATGCTGTGACTTCTATTCAGTCCCTCCTGTCTGAAATGGATGCTGGTGGGTATCACATGAAGTGCAAAGTGACTTCTTTCCACCTGCTGAGTTACAGACTGAATTGAAAAATTCAAAATTCAAGCATATTTCCCAGTTATATACATTTTTCTATTCAGAAAGAAAGCTGATTTATTGGAAGTTCATATATGAGAAATTAAGGTGCAAATAATGCTACAAAAATCACAGAAGATAAATAGTTTCTTTCTGCCTTCATTTTGAAATCTTCAGTGCATGTGTGTTTGCACAGAAGAACAGTCAGGGTTCTTCTAAGCCAGTCATCTGTCTCCAGCACTGACCTGCTTGAAGTAAGAGAAGGGCAAGCATATGCAATATTTCCTCTTAGTGCTCTTTCAGTCTCCCACTCTTTGCAGCTCAGAATATGCCTGTTCAGTAACTTGGAGTGAGTCTCTGCTTGAGGTACTTGTCCGTTGCACCCCTGAACCTGTGTAAGCCCTTTGCACCCTCAACACCTTTGGCAGCAAGTTCCACAACTCAGCCTCCTCTTGCTTGAAGAACTCTTGCTTTGAACTTGACTCCTACATGTCTCATTTCATTCTCTGATGCTATTGGAAGAGATGGAGGAGAGACCCAAAAAAAAAAATGAAATCCTTCTCTGTTGTTGCTTTGATATTTAAGATTCAAGGAGTATCAGTGAGCCATACATTGGTTACACTGAATGGATGGTTTCTGCTAATTTCTTATCCTTTTCTGAAAATTCCCAATGTTGATTTGCTTCTTTGACTGCTACTGAACAGGGATTGTTTCATGGAGTTATTCATCATAACATCAAGATCCCTGTCCTGAATAACAACTGATTTGGAGATTGGACTAGATCATCTTTTGAGATCCCTCCTAATCCCTAACATTCTGTGATTCTGTGATTTTCCCTTACATTTATCTACCTTGATCATTATTTGCTGTTTTATTGCTATTTGATTTCATAAGGTTCTTCTGGAATTCCACACTATGCCACATAAGTATCTGTGGCATAAGAATTACATTTACTGTCACCTCAGTTCTTATCTGTTTGCCAGGTCATTTATAAATACTGTAAAATAACACAGGTTTCAGCACAGATCCCTGCAGAACTCTACTGATAACTTACATTCACTGCAGGTACTCACCATTTATTCCTGCTCCCTCTTTTTTCACTGTAAATGTAAGGACTTTCATTTTTAACTCAGTGGCTGCTTAGTTGCCTTGAAAGCTTTTGGTTAGAGCTTCTGACAAAAGATTTTTGGAAATCTAGGTACATTGTGTCAGTCAACTAGCACTCATCCACCTGGTTTTGATCCCTTTAGAGAACTTCAAGAAGATCAGAAAATAAAATTTCTCTGCCTTATGGCTTCAAAGCCATACAGACTTCTTCACAATGGATAATATGTACCCAGTTTTCTTTTTTTTTATCCTTAAATATGCTTATATTATAGTTCCTTCTAGTTTTCTGGATGTATGTGAAGCTTACTGGCCTGTAGTTCCCCCTGCCTCCCCTGGAGACAACTTCTGATTTTTAAACTGATCTCACATTCTTCACCTCCCATTCCTCAGGAGGAAGGCAGTTCTTAGTGAGAACTTTCACATAATCACAGATAATTCAGTTCTGGACCTAGCAACTTACTGCTGTTCATTTTTCTAATTTGTTTCATAAGCTTTTTATTAGTTGCTTTAGTTTTGGACAGATTCTGTGCTGAAAATAAACTTTTTCTTTTGCTATGAACGAAGAAGGGTTCCAGCATAGGAATCATCTGTCACCATTTAATTTCTTTCATAATAAACACCAGTGCAAATAATTCATTTCGTATCTCTGCAATAGCCTTGCCCTCTCTAAGAGCTCCTTTTAGATCCTTGCCATCATTTGGCACTGTAGACTCTCTGATAGGCTTCTTGTTCCTGTTATACTTGAAGGAAATGTCTTAAAGTGGAGTAAATGAACACATAAGAGAAATGAAACTGGAAACTTCAGAGTGCTATGCATTCATATATTTCTTTTCATTTTTCAATGTTTTGTGATAAGAACCATTTATTGCAATTTTTCACCTTGTGTCGAGTGATAAAAGAATGTTCAAAGAAATCATACCTTTCAAATCTGGGACAAAGAACTTTGTAAAAAATAAGGAAAATAATACCATTACATTGCTCTTTCTCTTCTAATCATTTTTTGTGGAGCTTCTGAATAGATATTTCCGTATCTTCTGACTGAATTAACTCTAAAGTAAAGTTGTCTGTATCTAGCTGGTTTATTCTTCATTTTATATGTTTCAGAAAAAATATCTAAGAAGATTTAATCTAAAATTCCAGAACTTAAGTCAGTAGTTTCACCGTTTATTCTCACATGGTCACCGTGTGACATGAAAGGTTTTGTCCAGTTGATGTCCTCCCAGAAGTGTTATGTTTTTATATGTATAATTTTGTATATTAAAATAATTGAGTAGCATATTGACTTCTTAGATGATTTTCCCAAGAAACAATCGCTAGCAGGATTCTGTGGAACCTTTCAGTTTTAAATAGCTGAAAATGTTTCCTCTTTCTACTGTGCTTCTAGTTCGCTCTCAACCTCACATATTCTGTGTTGTAACGATAGCAGGTGCTAGGTCTTCTTTTACTGTTTTTTATTGTCAATTGGGCCTTCTGCTTTAATCTTAGATCTGTTCCAAGGCTGTCCAACAGCTGGAGGAAGAGCCTGAGATAGCTTACAGTGTGGATCTGTAGGGAAGTGTTTTACATCAGAAGTTATATTCCATCAGTCTACCAGCATCTTATATTAATTCCCTATCATGTTTGTTAAAGCATCTAAACACTTAACAAGAGTCTTTTGGTTTCTTAGTTTTTATCTTTTTTTTTTTTGTCAGTCCTCTCTAATGGAAATTGTAAGAGTGGATTTCTTATGATCAAAAGGGTGTTTTTATGCAGAAGTCTTTTGTTATCGATCACCATTTGCCAAGAATCATGGAATGAGGAAATATACCTTTTAAGATTGATATGCTCTGTGAGTTTGTGCTTTTAGATAAGAAGCAGTGTTCTCTCAAAACTGAAAAAACTAGTTGATCCTTGGACATTTATATCCCTTTTCTTCAAGTGAACGTAATCTTCCCCTTTTCTGAGGCTTGCTGACAAAGCTGAGAACTTTTTCACTAGATCTTTAAGTTTTATGTACTACCCTGTGCCAAGCATCTTGCATCATCGAGTTGATCCTTCATTTTTGGAAGCTGATCATCTCCAAGGTGCATGGAGCACAGATGAAGGTAAACCCTCTTTCATTTAATCTGCATTCTTCTTTTTAAGGGGTTCACTTATGAGCATGATACCCCCAAGCCTCTGATGTGAGGCCTCTCTAAATACTTGGTTTGGCTTTTTTTAAGTTAATGTTGTTCAATTAACGACAGAGCTTTCTATCTATTAGTGTTGTAAATAGCCACAAGAAAGTCATCAGTAAAGTTCTCCTGAGTTCAAACGTAGAAGCAAAGTTCTTCACTCGGTTGCGGGCACCAAGTGCAGCCATGTTGACCTCACCTTTGGTTTACGGAAGGGTACTGTCCTGTGCTGGAAAGTGCTAATAACTATAATAATGTTATATTAAACTTTATCTTCACTACAGTATTAACAGAGACACATTTTTTCAACATGTCAAAACAAATCTGCTTCTGAAAAGCCTCAGAGAATTTGTCAATATAAAATTAATCTCAATTCACACATTATTAAGAAATACTAGAACAAAGTTCTGGCTATTTAAGGTGAGACTTGCCATCTTAGGCAATGGAAAAACAGCTAGTGCTGTTACATACTCTCACCTTCCCTAAACATTATACATTGTTTTTTTCATTAATTTCAACTCATTAATGCCTATACATACCCTTATATTTTGGGTAAAATGATATTATATTAATACATTCTTAGCTTTTCGGTAGAAGGGTATTAATGAATCTCACCTAAAATATAACTGCATAAATATCATTAAAATGAACCTGATTTATCATCTTAATCTGTTTTAGTGGCCTTCAGAATTGGTCTTTTTCGTTCACTTGAGAAAAAGAGAGTATGACCTGTAAGCAGGTGTAGGATCAGCCTGAGAAATGCGTACAGCAGAAGGCTCTATTGTGTCATTTTTTTTCTCAGAATGGTTGAAGAATTGTTAATATAAACAACAAAATGCTCAGTCTTCAAGTGCCTGCTGGTTAAAGCTATGTTTAAATGCCACTCGATAATTTGCTCTCCTCATTTTCTGTTAATAAAAAGATGTCTGTTCTGCTTACTTCTAAGCTGAAATGTAAATTATTGTTTTTCTTAGATTTGTCTAACATAAACCATGGACTCTGCAAAAACCTTAATTAATGCATTTGTCTTTTAGAAGATAATCTAGGTATTAAAGTATTTGGATATTAAAGTCCTATAAATAGCTAATAAATCTCTAAAACAAAATTCTAAAGAAACTTACTAAGAAACAAGAAATCAAAATTTTATCTTGCTAATTTGAAAATTGTCACTGTACTTTCATTTTATTGTGCATCCTACTGAAATTAAAAATAAGTGCTCATAGAAAGCACTGAAATCTTCTAAAACAGTTTGTTTCTAGGAGCCAAGATGACATTTAAGTTTTGGTTTTGTTTTCCTGTACCCTTGAAATGTAGTTTATTATATAAATATATTGAAGTAAGACCTTAGCTGAAGTATTTTTCTAGTGTTTTGTTTTTCATCATAATTGGTCATCTTCCTCTGACAGGTTTTTTTGGTCAGCCTTACTGTTCTCATGTGTGTGTGTGTACATTAGAATATCAGTCTGTGCATTCTCCTCATACTCCTTTTTTTTTCCTGACAGACCAAAGTGATGGTCTATGTTTTTAATGGGGAAAGCTTATTATGAAGACTTTAAACATTTCTTTTTAATTATGCAAATATGCAAAAAGAACCAGCATCAACACTATTCCAGAGGAAAAAAAAGAAAGTCAGTTGTGTTCAGTTAGTATTTTACAAGTCTGTCTCAACAAAGCAGTCTTGCTTAGGGTAACAATTCACTCTCTGAGAGGCCACTAGGAGAAGCTGTTCCCAAAGTTGAGGGCTGTAAACAATGTGCAGTCAACCCAGTGTCCATCATACCTAATTCTCATTGGAACTGGGATACCCCAGCTATTCACAGGAATCTTAATCCAACAATGCATCAAGTGACCTCTGAAAATTATTACAGGTTTTAAGACCTCTAGACATCAAAATATTTCTGGAGGGTACTTCCAAGCCTTAAAGGATTACATTAAGTGAGAAAAAACAGTCCATTCCCAGAGAAAAATGTAAATCCACCAACTAATCAACCAGCTTCCCTAGAGTAACTGCCATCAGGACAGCAATTTTGCAAGATTGTCACAGTAAAAGTTTCTTTAAAAATTCCGGTCAACCTCTGTTTTTGGTGTCATTATTTAAGTGTCTTATGGTCAAACAGCTACTTCCCGTTTGAATTTACTAGCTCTAGTTCATGAGGTGTTTCAAATCTCTTTTGATATTTAAGTCTGAGTGAATTAAACAATTTGAGATGTGACCAGAGACAACATTACATTTGTGCCACTTAGATTGTGATCTAAGCGGACAAGACAGACCAATCCAAATCCAATTGACGGAGTTCTTATAAACCAGAAAACTAATAAAAGTGAGAGAGAGAGAAGGCTACTCAGGTTTTGAGTGTTCAGTTTCACCTAGTTCTCTAGTCCCAAAAGCAGTTGTGAAGAATAAGGAGGAAAAGAAAATGGAGGAAACGAAAATTCACTCTCCATTTACTTTCTTGAGAAGGTAATGTTAAAATGAAAACTCTTCTTAAGACAGTCTATCAATTTTCTTGGCTGAGTTCTTGAACAAGAGGTCCCAGGCTTCAATAAGAAAGCTGAATACTGTGTTTGAATTGAAAAAATCAGGTTCAAACCACTATCCATAACATTTGACATAGTAGGAAAGGCACACTTCTTATTGTTTTTAGTTGTAAAATATTCCTTGCATAGTTCATGCATGAACTAAACCTTTGAAAAACATATGACTGATTGAGTCTGATTTTCTTGGCTGGCACAGAAATTTCTAAGTAAAAATAACCAGCTGTACTGTGCTATTTGATTTTATCCTGTCTTAAAAGCAATTAAAGAAAAAGATCCGGAATACATCATGAATGGGAAATTTGAAACAATTTTTTTTTTTTTTTAATGTCAGCTCATCTCAGAGTCAGGTGGTTTTTTTTTTTTTTCTGTGGTTCTTTTATCTCAGTAGTAGGCAGACATTCCCAAGAGTAGCAAAATAATGATCGCCAGTACAGTAGGTGTCTCAGAACTGTGTTGTGAAAAAGTATTTTTATATTCTGCTTGTTGCAATAAAGCTAACAGGAAGAAACAAAATATTCATTCAGAGTTCTTGCTGTTTTCTAAAAGCATATTTCAAGAGATGAGCTTTTCAGTGCCATAGACAGTACATTTTTCTAACACTTTTTGGTGTATTCTTTCTTCTGGAACGCTTGCTTTTATGCAAACATCCACTGAAAACATACTTAGCAATTCTGAAAATTTTAGGTATTGTCAGTGGGGTTCTTTATGACAGCGAATTCAGTGAAGTGACAGGTCCCCGGTATGTGGTGAACCTCGCTTTAGTGCAGGTTGACAGATGTGACATCCTACTGGCTCACCTTTTTCACTTACTGTTATCTGGACCCCTAGGTCTTTTCTGTCGTATATATGACATGCCTCAGCGAGGTTTAATATGACAGAAGTATTTGCTTTATCACTCCAGAGCACGATCTCTCCTGACAATGAAATCAGACAGTGCAATTTACTTAAATTTGAACTTGTTCCATCTGTCAGAAGGCTGAGGTAAAGTATCCTGGCATCCGTCAAAAGAGAGAAGATAAGTTATTGCTCTTTCGCGTCAAATTTATACACTGGTATATTGATGTGCCTAGTTACTCATATCTCCACCATATCTGATTTTTATTGTTGTCTTCACAATAATTTAAGGAGTTCAGGCATTCTTTCCACCTTGACTTGACAGATCACAAATATAAGTGATTTAAAGAGTGTGACCAGGTAGCAACTTATCCCTTCTAGATTTAAGTATAGTACAGAAACTAAAAGTAGCAACTTACCAAAAAGATGTTCATAGAATCACAGAACGATTCTTAGACCATTCTTAGAATGTTGCCTTTCTTCATGTCATTTTACTACAATTTTCTCAGTTAAAGAAATATTGAGATACAGTTTTAGAGTCTCTGGAGGAGGTACACTTAGTACCTGACACTTAGTGTCAGGTAGTAAACTTAGGTGGGAAGCAGTAGCTGTTTTGTTACCCTGGAGCACAAAGTTAAGAGAGTAACAGGAAGTTTTCAGATCTTTATTTTTAAAGTATGCCATATGTGGGGAAATTGTGACTGTGCAGCTAAAGTATCATTTGGAAAATGTGTATTTAAATTTCTTTCATTTTGCCATTATTTTAATATAAAGACATTAATAACACCTTTAGGATAAGACTCTTAAGTGTGTGCTTAACGTACTTACTACAAGGCTTATTATTAGTTATTGGTACTTAAATTTTATGTTTAAAAATGCCAGTGCTTATTTTTTTTTAAAGACTGTTTTTTGTTGCATCCTTTATGCTATATTTATATGGAAGTCTTTACATGCTGCTATTTGTCAATCTGGGATGGGGATCAAAATCTATGCTTGCTCTAAGCACGTGGATTTCTAGGTGTTGCGTGGTCTGGCTTTTCTCACTGGGGTTTCCTTCCACCTTTATTTTAAAATCACTTTCAGCCGTATTGTGCATCTGGGAAAAGATCTGAAAGATTCAAGGAGCTGAAATTCAACAAGGCCAGAGCAGGCTCCTCTATTGTGCTATCAGTACTAATTTTCTTGAGAAAGGAAACTACATATTTGGGAATGATTTGGGAGAAATATATGCTAACTTGTGTTCATATCAGGACCAGGTAGAAACTGAAGACTTGAATGTAAAAGTCCAGCTCGAAAGTGAAGTTGTTTGTCTAGTTGCAATTTGTCGTTACTATAATCGCAGCTTATTGTTTATCCTTCAAGACAATGGGAAAGGGGAAAGGACAGTTAGCACGTGTGTTAACTGAAAGCTTTAAAAATAAAGATCACTCTTCAAGGAGGAATCTGTATGAAGGGATATCAGCATTTATTAAATATTTAATATTACAGGCCAGATGGAATTGGAACAGTATCTATTGAAGAGAAAGAAAGGTTTGAGGAAATTAAGGACAGACTTTCCTCCCTTTTGGAAAACCAAATAAGCCATTTCAGGTGAGTGTATAATTTATTCAATTAATGCTAAGTTTTACCTGGAAGAATTTTCTCATGGTACTCAGTTTTGATCTAGAACAAGCAGAGTGAAAATAAAGCAGTCCAACTGCAAATATTTTTTTAATAAATAAAAGATGAAACAATTTATTTAAGCAGGTGATTGTTCTTAGAATTTATTTGTGTATCATATAAGCTGTGTTCTTTCTATGGTAGAAAAGATTTTTCAAAAATATAGGCCTGGTTTTTTTTGATCCTTTTAAACTTTAAGCTCTCTGTGACTCTTTGTATTTGAAAATGATGAAGCCGTGACAGTTTCTGGATTAGTGCTGATCAGAAAAATTATTAATATGTAAGTAGAGAACACCATTTTTATATGGCAGCTAAAACTATTTCCTAGATGTCTAATGTCATTTGTTCAGTTCCATTATACTTATCTTTCCTAAATCAGCAAAGGTCCATCACCCTTAATAAAGAGTTTGTCATATCTAAGGACTGTCAGTGTAAGGACTGCTATAGCAGTAGAAGATGTTTAGGGAAGAAGTATAAGAAACAGAGCAAACTTGGGGTGATATTTCTTCTGGTATCTTTCTGTTTTCTAGAAACTGATGCTGTGTGAATCTTAGTATAAAATTGGCATCTAGGCCACCAAATCTGTTAGTTTATCACACTAAGCCAACCTATCTGCCATAATTCTGTTGATCTAACCCTTTCTTAGAATGTATTTATATAAATTGTCTCTGTATCAGCTTATGACAACCAGTTTCACAGTTTAAATAGAGCTGTGTGAAACAACTTTCTCTTGGTCAGCAAGGTTGTCTGTAAGTTTGTTGGATGCTACTCTGGTGTGATGAGGTAAGTATCTAGTATTCACTGGTATCTATCCTGTTGATAACTAGGTTGCTTAGGGATATTTTGAGCATAGAAGACGTAGCAGTTTTCACTTGAGACTTCATCTCTGTATTGAACTAAAGAGAGTTAGGATTGTCCTTGAAGACAATTACTTTTGGGAAAAAAAAAAAATGTGGTCTCTTCCCATATTTCCTTTGAAGATTCTTCTCTGACACATTTTCTATCTCTTGGATTACATGGGATTAAATAGGTCTTTCCAGAGAAGCAGTATAGAACAGCAGTGGACAGAGTGCTTCCTACCCAGGTCTTGGGAAGGCAGGAGGAGTGTACTGACAAGGAACATCATCTGTAGGAAGTTTTTGTGACAATCTTCTCATGCTTGCTGCAAAGAAAAATGAAGGGATATTGGAACTGGAAGACCTCTGGCCTGTGGTTGGCATACTTAAAACCATATCATATCATGTTTACAGTAGAAACATAACCGTTGTAATTTCCAATAATGTAATTCTTTTTACTATATACACAATGGTGAGGTCAGTGAGAGTAGCTGGGGCCCCAAAAATACTGAAGCAGCAGAGCCCTTCTAAATGTGTACAGAGAGAGGAAGGAGATAAAGCAACAAGAAAAGAGTCTGGGCATCTTCAGAATAATTCTATTAGCCTTCAGGCCTTCATGTGCATGATACTAATTACAAAATGTATAACAATGTCTAAATAATTGAGTTGGAACAAATAAAGGTAAAACCCATAATGTCTACTTACCTACACACTAGAGTATGTTGATGAGCTCTATCAGTGACCATTTGATCTTTCTGCCTCAGTCTTGATGGGTTTAGAGGGAATTCAAACAATGTCAAGAAACTCCTCCTTAAGACCAATGAAATGTGCCATACAAAGATGAATGCCTCCATCCTTCAGAGGACTCTAAGGTTTGCCTTAAAATCCTGTTTAACCAAGATAGGCAAACAGTGCTCTGCCAGGTGAAGAGCAATTATTATATCTTCCTCTGAGCAAATGTTAGAAATAAATAAAAATAAAAATAAAATAAAATTAAAAAAAAAAAAAAAAAAAAAAAAAAAAGGAATGTCCAGACTTAAATGAGGACACTCTCATAATACTGGTAGAAGAATCACCTGTGCCCTGGAATCTGAATTTATAAAGCATATAGAGTTACAAATAGTATAAAGCATATAGAGTTACAAATAGGACATCCTGATAAAGAATTAGCATTAGACTTTAAAAGAAAACTTAGATAACGTAAAAAGGTCACCTATATCATTTATTAACACAGAATAACCAAGGCTGTGAGATTGCTTTCTGAAGAAAACATGGTATTAAACATGGTATTAAAACCACTCCAGATTCTAGTCCATCAAAATTGTGATGACTGATTTTGAAAAATACGTCCATCAATGCAAAGTACTCACTGAGCTTCTTTGCTTTGGCCTTACTGTCCCTGAATGCCGAGTGCCCTTTGTTCCGTGTCACCAGGTGGTCCCACCATCTCCCAGGCTGATGTCCTGCTTCCACTGTTCTTTCTAGTACTGTTTCTACTGTACTGTTTACATGTGCTCTAGAATATTTTAGAGGCTTTCATGTCCTCTTTTTCGGGTAAGTTTTAAAATAGCAGATTCTCTATGATAACCTCTTTATCTTTTTCATGGAATCACAGAGGGTGTTTTAGTTCTTTTTTCAGATGACTTTTTTTTAACCATGGCATGCATTTGACTTGGAATCTTATTTTTTGAATTTTTCCTCAGGCTGCTTGTAGGTTTCTTGCCCTTTTATTTTTTTTTTAATTGTTTTGGCTTTTGTTTTTCAAGTTCTTCATTTTTTCACAGTTTCCATTCTTGAAATTGAATATACATGTACAAAATGTACCTGGTTTTAATTTTATTGTTTTATGATCACTACTACAGAGCACCTCTCCTGCTCT
This sequence comes from Streptopelia decaocto, assembly GCF_964273445.1. Lineage (NCBI taxonomy): Eukaryota > Metazoa > Chordata > Aves > Columbiformes > Columbidae > Streptopelia > Streptopelia decaocto. Next base: position 24,647,626 of record NC_138663.1, read on the forward strand.
GCACCTCTCAAACTGTGTCCTGTTCACATTTGAGACCAAATCCAGAATAGCATCTTCTCCAGGGGGTCCTAAATTAGCTGTCCAAGGGAGCAATTCAAAACTGTATCATTGTATCTCATCCTAATGAGACATGGATCAAGTGTACGTGTGTATAGTTGAAATCTCTTACTATTGGTCATCAATGTGCAGTTTCTCTAATCTCAACATTTCCTAATCACTCTTGTCATCCTAATTAGGTACAGACTTTCAAGGATCCCCAGCACTATTCTTTTTCCTGTAATGCATTAGAACTTTTCTAAGCTTTGCCCTCGCTCCGTTGCTTTGCACTCCATGCACTGCTCAGCTGTCACTGTGGACAGTTTAACTGAAGAGTCTATTCCTCTTACTGCCTTTTCAGTGGGGCACTCAACATTTGCTGTGTCCACCTAGGTCACTAGGTCACACCCATCTGAAAAAGATGCTCTACCATGTCTGTCAGCTAACTGGCAGCTTCCAGTTTTGATAGTCCCCTATGGCCTTTTTAATTTTCAGTGCTATCAGCCTGTCTCCATTTTGATTAAGATGCAGTCTGCCCATCCCATGCTGGTGGCTCTCATCTAAAGGATTTCGCATTTCTTAAGGTATTTACACCTTTCCTCTCTGTCATCTTACCGACCCACTGAGACTTTGGATCTCTGCCTGCCCCTCAAGCGTCAAATGTGAAAGAGCCAGTATTTCAGAGAAAGATGCTGTGAGGGTCTTGAACTTTAAGCTCTTGCCTGACTGTGTGAATTTTATCTCTGGAGTGTTCCTCCCACACTTTCATATATTGCTGGTGCTAATGTAGACCATGAGTGCTGCTCCTTCTCTGTTCTCCCCTAGGTAGCTTATAGAAACATCTATTGATGTCCACTGCCTTTGTACCGAGCAATTGACTTACTGCTTGGTCCTCTTGGATGTCACAGACCCACTTGTCCATGCGTCTAATAACTGAATCGATGACTGTCACCATTTATGTCTCCTGATCCTTAAAGATCCCCTCAGCTGTGGGATCATCCTTGCCACAGCTGAACAGTATGAAATCAGATGCCATGGGGGTTTTATCCAGGAGACTGAATTTCCCCTTGCCAGCAAGTTGCTGTTTCTCTGCCTCCTCAGCAGCACAGAGGATGCAACACTGGAGACAGAACTGCTCGGAGTGTCCCTTTAGGCCTCTACTGTGAACATTTCCTTTTCTTTAAGCTGCTAATCTCAGAAAACAACTCTTGTTTGCCAGAAGCTCCTTGCACCAATTGCACACACAAGCTTGCTGCCCACGTTGTACTCACACCTACTGTCTCCGCAATAAACTGCAATAACCCCTATTGTACTGTGGGACTTGTGTCTGCATCATGAACTTAAAACTGGTTTGGTTTTGGAAACTTATTATGTTATTTACGTTGCAGAACAAACCTGGAAGGAAGTCTTTGATTTGAAATATTAAGTATAATCAAGAAATGAGTGACATTTATTCTAAAACTACCATTAGAGGCTGATAGTAATAAACTATTCCTATTGTGGGAAAGACAAATCAAGGATTATGGAAATATACTGAAAAAGGAGGAGGAAGAGATAAAACACCTAAAGAAGTGTTCTGGTTTAAGATTACTTTAAGATTACACCTAATGGTCATTAAATCTGCTTTGATAATTTGTTAACCTGTCCCCAAAATTTGTTAGCACTACAGTAAGAAAGGAATAAAATGAGGCAAAGCAAATACTGGAATTCTTGTAGTGGGAAATCCTTTTTTGACCTCATTTACAGGGCTTTATTTTAGCTAATCAAATGTATATCTAAAATTCATTGATCGGAATCCTTTTATTATAAGAAAAGATTTTACTATTGGAACACATTAAAATATGAGGCTACCATTCTCAGTGAGTAATAATAACAAAAAATAATCTCAGCAAAGTAAAAAATCCTGTTTCCAATTGGGGTTATCCCAGCAAGATTTTCTAGACAGGATTAAGAGAGGTTACAGTTGCCTGAGCATTGTAGTCTCATTGAGTTGGTATATCGGATCATTCAGAAGACAAAAATGAAAAACAAAGCTATGAATGGAGTCAGTTTTTAATTTACATAATTTTAGAAATATAAAGACAGAAGTGGATATGCTTCAAGTTGTAGCTGATAAAATTAAGATAAAATAAAAAGCTTTTCCAAGCTCTTTATAATAAAATGGGGAAAATATGGAATATCTGGAGACATTTTTGTTTCCATATATCTCTAGAAACCGAAATTTCTGACATTGTATCCTTATCTTTATCCAGTATTAAAACACAGCGTAGTATACAGAGTGATACTTCACAGCTCCACCAGCTGCTGTGGTTACATGCGAAATAGTACCTCTTTCCAGGAAGGTAATGATTTAGCTTATCAGAGACCATTAAATATCCTTTATAGTTGAGAAAGTGGAAGTGAAGCCTTTTGCCGTTTGTATTTTTTCTGTATTTAGTCCTGAGCTGCTGGTGGGCTGGTAGTGCTGTGCTATGTAGTATGTCATGTGTGTGCTCCATGGTAGACCATTGAAGAGGCCTCCTGCTTTCCTTAGTACTTTGCATATAGGGAGTCTTCCGCAAATATAATTTAATGCCAGTTGTGTACAGTTACTTAGTTAGGTCTCAAAGTAAATTCTTAACTTAGGTATTATAATTCTGATCATTTCCTCTTTCTCTTTTTTCTTTTTCTTTTTTTTTTCCTTATGTTTTAAGATACTGTTTTCCTTTTGGACGTCCTGAAGGAGCTTTAAAAGCCACACTTTCATTACTTGAAAGGGTAAGTTTGAGAATATATTTTAAGTTCTGCTTAAGTACTAAGCCTGCATTTTTCTTTTGTTTTCAGGCTGCTTAAAGTAGACTCATGTCTTCTCAGATATTTTACCACTGGTTTTAATTATTCAGTGGGAGGGTTTTTTCTCAGTGTTTTCCACAGAGGCAAACAGCTGTTTCTGTAAGACTTATTTATTGGGCTTTCACTTTGAGCAACTGTAGTGACTCTGTTTCTGTATAATTTAATGATTACCCAGCATTACCTCTGAAGCAGTACAAGTCTAGAGCCCTCCTTTCCTGCTTTCTGCAGTTTGTATTAATATAATGCCGATATAATGTCTGTACTGATATGTAACATTTAAAAGCATCTATATAATCCAGATAATCTTCCATAAGTGCATATTCTGAGTCAAATTAAGAAAAAAAAAAAAAAACTATATGCAGAAAAAATGTCATGGGCATCTATAAATGTAAACTCTGGCCCAGCAAATCCTCTTGTATTGACTGGAAGGGAGAAGACCTTGTAATGGCAAAACCATCTCAGACTTCTCTAAGGAAAGGGACTTTAAATTCCAGCAGAGATTCCAGAGGAATTTTGGCAGCCGGAGCCCAATGAAGTTATGTCTGTGTAGTTCTGCCAAAATCTGAGTAGTCTAGTCCTGAGAAGTGTCAGTTGTTCTGCTCTGCACAACACTCCATGGATGGAGATCTTGTCTTAGAAAACCTCTGTTATTTTCAAAAATGCATAGGCAGGCTGGGTATATATGATTTCTTTCACATATAATCTCAGTGCTTGTCGTGCTGTGTAGATTCCTTTGTGGTACATCAAACAGCTGCTTCCTCTCGCTGTTCTTGCTGTCATGAACAGCAACGGTACTTTCTGTCTGGTGCTCAACCAACACCATTGTCAGTGTTGACCACCGGGAGTAAATGTACATACCTACACCTGCGAATTCCCAATGGGTTACAAACATTTTATTTTACCTGTATTTGAAAATTTTGAAAAAAAAGATCTAGAATAAAAGGTTTTGAATACTGTATTTTCACTTGTTGATAATCCAGAAGTTATTCATTAAAAAGAAGCAAGTCAACAAAGGTAGGTATGTCATAGGAGTGCGCAAGTAATGGAAGAAATCTGCTTTGTAAGAACATCTTTCTAATGGCTTCTCTGTTGCTGAACCTGTTTCTTTTCCACCATATCCTTCCCAAGACCCTACATCTTTCTCCTTCCTTTTAACAGTAATTTTTAGATATGTTGTATTATATAAGGGTGTAGCTTGTCTAGGGATCCATTGGAGATGCAATTTTAAAAGGTTGTGAGTCATCTGAAATTTAATTTTTTACATTAAAATGTGATAAAAGCATATTGAGTTTTGTTTACTTCTGCCTGTTTAAAGTTAATGGAGTCCAGAATTAAAGTAAAAATGCAAGTCAATTGTTAACACTATTTATTCCATTTCTTTGGATGACCAATATCTATGTTAGTAGCCCAGAGTATATAATGTTGCATCCATATAAAGAGGTATATATTTTCAGTTTACCTCACTTGCAACAGGTGATTCATTTTATTAAAGTCTCGTATTTTAAAAAGATTACTTTAAAAATTGGCAGATTTTAGAAAAGCTTTCTATAATCTGTTTTTCTACCTGTCAATAATAAAATATTCTGCCAGAAGTTTAATATTTCCCCTGCCTACTATAGATGACTATTTTTCATGGCAAGGACATGCTGAATTTGAATAACTTTATGAAGGAAGAAAAGTAAGTTGACATGGTGGTGTTCACAGTTTCTCCTTTACACTGTTGAAGAATCAATAAGTTTGCAATGGTTGAAGCTTTTCCACAGATGAGAACCAAGCACATTTCCAAATCTTTAGTGGCCACCATGATCCAGCCCGTTATGGGAATGCTCTTGTTATACTGGTTTTGGTGTCACCCAACTGGAAACTGACTGGCATGCTGCAAGATGCCAAATGGTAGGGGTAGTCTTGTCTAGTATATAAATACCATATAGGCAGTCAAACATGAATTGAACAGAAACCTCCAAAGACAAATATCTAGTCCTACCCTCTGAAATAATTCCTTTTTGATTTCTGCCTTTAATCATTATCAGATCTGTAGTAACATTAGGATATTTTTATCCTTTTCCTTGGATTTTGAGTAATGACTGTAACCAAGTAGTAAAATTTTCTCTGGTACAGGTTTTAATGAAAGATATTGCTACTCCCATACCAGCAGAAGAGGTGAAGAAAGTGGTTAGAAAATGTCTGGAGAAGGCTGCCTTGATCAATTACACTCGACTTACAGAATACGCCAAAATAGAAGGTTAGTACAGCAATCAACTGCCAAAGTGGCTGTAAAAGCCAACAATGCCTATTAACTGAATATTCTGTGAGCAGCCTTTTCCCTTTACTGAACAAACCCCTTCCACAGCAAGGGGAAATGTCTCATTAAAGTCTCAGCTGGTGAACTATGGAGCTTTTTCCTATTCATTGCTTTAATATGCCTCCTGGGACCCTGTTTGAATGGAAGACTAGGACTTCTTAATTTAAGTTGCCCTTTGTTCTTACTTTTGAGTTCTCCATAAATCTAAAAGGTTGTTTATGGGTTATTTTTTATTTCTCTAACTATTCGTAGTAATTAAACTACTGACAGGAAATTCCTTCCTTATCAGCAGTAACAGCACCTTGAAATTTCAAAACTCTGAGTATAGATGCTTTTCTGATGTACTTATAAGACAGACAGATAGATAAATGTTGCTTATTTTTGCTGTTGTGTTGTCAGATGTATAATAGTAGCCTGATCATTAAAAACTTAATGAAACCCTGATTTCCTGAATGAACTAATGGAACAAAATACTAGATCTAATGATAATCAGCAGTTTTCTTGGAATTTACATATGTTCTAGAATGTATACCGTGAAATGAATGATGACTTCACTCAAAAAAATCAGCTAGCATACACAATGTCATTTTAATATTTGTAATCCCTATGTAGCATAAAAATGAAGTCATAAAAGTCAACTGCCTTTTCAAGACACATCTGTTATTCTCCATAAAGTGCAGAAAGCTTGAGATACACCTTTACAGATATATCCAGGACTAGAAAACAGTGTGTGTGCATCCATATAACTGGTTCTTTTTGGAAATAGAGTCAACTAGCAGGAAAATATATGAAGAAGGAATTCTACTTTTAAAAAGCCAGGTTATTTAATATAGCACGTTTTTGCATAGCATGTTATTTCTAGAAATGCACTAGAAGAAACCATTATCACAACAGCAAAATGAAGATGCTTCATATGTGTAGCAATATTACAAAGCCAACTTTTGTCCTTTTTCCGTTTCTGCTCAAATTCTCTGAAAATCAAGAGTTAACCAATCTCACAACTGATTAACAAAAACATCATCTCATCACTATAGCAACCAGTATTATATCATGGGAGTAACAACATGATACCATCTTAGTAACCACTTTATCATAATTAATTATGATATCATGTTGTGTTAAAGAAAGACGAATGAATATTAAATCTATTCTGGAAAATGAAAAAGCAGAAATACCATTTTCTTTAGTTTTTCTCTTTCAGTATTCATAAAAGGGATTTTTTAATGTTCAGTATTTCATTTTTTTAGGTAACCTGTTGAAATAAGGGGTATAAAAATATAAATATTTTTTTACAGATGACAAAAGCATGCAAAAGGTATCTAAACTCACTGACCCTACATTGGATTCAAAAAGTTTTTTTACAGTGAAGTAAATACATCTTTGGCCAGGATTTTTAACTATATCCCAGGGAATTATGGCAGTTCCACTGCAAGTACCAAATTTTGCGCTCTAAATATGCACACTGTTAACACAGCACATAAAACTGCTGTCCATCCCATGGCATATTTTGACTTCGAAAATTATTGTCTTTTGGTTGAAACATAGCTAGATTTCTGTAAGTAGTTTTAGAGTCATGTAATTGTAAACCCAAAGCACAATAAATGATTTCATTTCATAATTAAGTCTAGTATCTCAACAAGAAATAGGTTGAGTACTTTTCTGCGAATAGAGTACTATTTCAAAGTGAAGCACTCCAGCATCGTAACATCAGAAAAACAAATGCATTGGTTTTCAGTAGCAAAGAGACCTGTATTTGTCTTTTTCTATACTCAGGTCATCACAAATATTCTACATTTTTAATGATATAAATAGAGCAGATTTCAACCATAGGTTCAGTTCTGTTTCTTTAGGATTATGGGAGCATTATTGTCTCCGTGCACTGAAATTACATTCTTCTCTTGAAAGTAATGCATGTTAGTGTTTACATCAGTTGCTTACTCCTCAAATTGCATGTGGAAAGCATATAGTCATTATCTTTATAATGCTACTGATGTCCTGAAATGTAGCTGTCGTACATTTTTGGGACTTTTTTCCTACTCTTTGAATATTTATTTGGTCAACAACATCATATCAGTCAAAATGCAATTATTGCATGGTAATATCTGCTATAGACCAATAGTAACTACCTAAAAAGCAGAGATGCAAAGAAGGTTCTAACCAAAATTATATTCTTATATTCTTACTTTCTTCCATTATTTTACTATTATATGTGTTTCTAAATTCCCAGGCACAATGTGGATGCAGACTCAGCCACTGGGCATGAAATAGACACTGTATAGACCTACTAAATAAAAATACACTACCTAAATATATACACCGTTTATCCATCAGCTGACAAAACCCATCACTTGGTTGAGCTAACTATCAGGACTCTCACTGCTATACTCAGGATTTTAAGAACTTTTTACCTCCTTATTTGGTATTTATTCTACTCTAAGGAAACTAAAATAGTTATATTTCTGTAATGATGTTTTTCTTCTCTTTTTTTTTTTTTGTTTTACATTTAGCAACAACAGAAAAGGACTCAGGTGATTACTATTTGTGTGCATGTCTGCATGTATTACAGATTTAGTGTGTTGTATCTGTTGTTCTATTATTCTTCTTGATTTCAACAATATCAAAATATTGACCAGAATGTGTGCACATTAAAATTAATTTTAATGTAGTATAGCTCATACAGTCTTCATTTTCACTGATACTTAACTATGACGTGCATATTTGTTAGCAATTTAGATAATGTTATATTTTGGAATATTATGCAATTGTAGTTTCTGTGAAAGAGGTATAACTAAGTGATACAGAAAAGTTTGGCTGTTTGTGTATTTAGAGAAATGTAATTTCATAGTCATTGGCAAAAGTGGTATCCATTTTTTCAGTGGGACTGCTGGATTTATTGATGAAGGTCTTGACAGGAGAACTAGTTTCATGAAGCTGGCTCTACATTCATCTGACATGGCTTTGTTTAGTAATATGTTTATTTTTCTAGTCACAGTTTGTGTGGGTGGTAGTTCTTTGTGTTCCTAATTTCATGAAGCTGCTATGTTGTATATTCTCCAATAGTGCAGAGAGGTTTTTTTAGTGCTTATATCCAAGTATTTCATAGAGTGATCATAAAAAGAGCATAGCTGATGTAGTATTTGTAGCTGAGTAGCACTGGCTGCACAGAAGTATGAGAGGTTGTACATATATTTACTTTGAAATAAATGCACACACTACTTTGTCTTACCTTTTTTTAAAAACATGCACACAGACCCAATGGAAGCCTGATCACGGTGCTTTGTGAGGTTTCCACAAATATCAACCACAGTTATGGGAAGGGGCATTTAGTTGGTAGCTTTCTTGGGATTAAATGATTTTTTTACTGGAAAGACAGACTGGGGTGATGACTTTAAAGGTTCCATGAAAGGACTTCAAAATGGAGCTCCTTCCCAGTGAGGGGCTTGAAGGGAGAAAGGTGATTCATTTTTAGAGGAATAGCTTCTTTAGCCAGAAACCAAGGAAAAGATACTAGCAAATTATAAAAACAACTTTCTTTTTTTTTTTTTTTTAAAGATGGTGTTCATAACTGAAGATTTGAAAAATTCCATTGGTTCCCAAAATTTCCACTGTTTTTCATTAAAGCTTTAAATGTGTTGGAAATAGAAGAGCTTTATTTGGAATTGTTAAAAAAGAGAGCAGACAGTGCAGTGGTGGTACGAGCATTCGTGTCACAGCCTGTTAGAATGAGTCACTCATGTTGATCAGGGGAAGTCCTGACCCCTCTGATCAGCGGGGACAGGTTCATTAAGCGGGTGGCTTAGAGCACTTGGAGGCTCCTTCAACACTTTCTCTGTGAAAGGATCTTTCTCATGCCATCAAATACATATGTACCCTAAAAATGTTTCCCTACTAGGTAAGATACTTAAAGCTAGATAGCACAAATACTCCATTTGGTATTTTGACACCTGTAGATATTGAAGAAAATATCTCTTCAAATTAGAAATTTACAAAAATGTGGAAATTAATTTGTGAAATTAGGAAACTAATTTTAGAGTTTGTGTCCTTTGACCTTTGCACTCTAAAACCTCAGCTGTGCACTTTAATGTGCATCATCTCAAGTACAAATCTTCATTGTGCCACACATGCTTGTTGTTCATATTTTTTCTCAGGTTCATAATGTCAGAAATACAGACCATTAAGCACAGATGACATACAGCTACAAGCACAGGGAAAAAAAAAAAAAAAACAAAAAAGACTATACCTGATTTCGGTAACTTTACATTCGGTGTATGCACTCTTTAAAATAAACTATTGCCATGTTCTTAAGATAGGATAGCAAAACTGTCCCTTCAGTGACCTTGTAAACAATCATATTAGAGAATGGATGAGAGGAAACCCTGTCACATACAGTGAGTAAATGGAAATTTGCTGTGTGAGTTAGGTGAAGCTAGAGATTTATAGGCTGTGTTTATAATTTAATTGCTTCATTAAATTCCGCTTCTGACTAATAATGCAGCAGAAAAGTAATCAGCTCAGAAAAGTTACCTTTATTGAAAGGAGTAAACAGAGTGTGTTCCCCCAGAATTTTGTGCCCCATTGAACCCATTTCTCTGTTGCAAAAGATGAAGCAACTGAAAGATATCCCAATAAAATTATATTTTAGCTTGGCTAACAGGGCCAAATCTTACTCCTGTTGATGTCTTTACCTAAACTCCTACAGATTTCATCATGAACATTATGTACAGTATGCTTAGTCCTAATACAATATATTGCATTTTTGTGGAAAATAAGGAGAAACTATTTCTTGATAATTATTATTTATTCTTTGGCTTGTGCACTATATACTGTATAGAGATTCTTGAATTGCAGGAGTGTCCTTGTTAGGTAATACAGGGGTGAACATGCAAATTCTTTCTGTTGTGAGAATCCTTTATCAGCAGTATGGTTGCCAGGTTCCCAGGTCTGTTCCCCAAGTGCTCTCATTTTCGCAGTCTCAATGGAACAAGACTCTGAATGCTTTCCCAGAAGACGGTGGTTACTTTCTTAATGGCAGACACAGTGGTATAAGCAGCACTTGCATCAACAGGATTTGTTTGCAGTCAGGATGACATTTTATTTAGCACTCCCATGTTGTTGTGCAATTTTGAATATAGAACAGCTTTCTTCAATAAAAATTACATTTGCAATCATAATTATGCAGAGTTCAGCATGTCATTCCTTACAACATGTACAGCTGAAATTCTCATGGAGCAGCTAATCTGTTTAGTCAGTATAATTGCTATTATGAGGAGAACAGCAGCAAACCTACTATTATAACGTTGAACTATGTCTAAGAACTCTCATATAATGCCCTTGTAGTTTGCAGTAAGGGTTTATAATTTGTCAAGGAGAGGATCACAGTATCAGTAGGTGAAAATCTCTTTTTAAGTATTAACCATTTTCATTTCAGCACATGCCACCTTTGAGAATTCACTACCTGAAAGTACTTTTTAGATCATTTTGTGTATGACATATTTTCCTGTCTTATTCAGTATTTAACTACAGTTAACTCTTCTTATAGATAATGTTGAACGTAACTGGACCTGCTAGATGCTGAGGCCAGAGACAAATAGCATTCTTCAGATGCATTTTGTATAGCTTCCAGTGAAGAGCTTATAGAAATTTGCATGCCTCCTTCACCTGTTTACTCTGCTTCAGAAAAGATGGCCTTCCTTATACAGAATTAATAGGTTTTACTTACTTTTTATACACATCCATTAACACACACACACACAGAGTAATAAAATACTTTATTTATTCCTCCTCAGAAAGGAATGGTTTTCTCCATTAAAATGTATTTGCAATTGGAATGGCTGAGGAGTAATGGACTCTGCTAGTGCTGCTGTCATTCTCTAAGAGAAGTGATGGAAACTTATATATAAATACATTTTTCAGCACAAGGGCATTACCTTGCTGTGGAGAAGTAAAGGGTTTGGGTTAGGAGTTGGAATGGTAAATGGCTGTGAAGAGAACAGGGCAGTATCTGTCATTGTCCCTAGATATTAATTTCTGAGGCAATGGACTGATTGTAAAGCTTTGCATTATTAGGAAATTATCTTTTAAGTCATTGTTTTCAAAAGTCTGTAGTAACTAAAATACTGGGCTCCTTCTGCCAATCAATTTTAATAAAAGGAATGAGAATAAATTCCATTAAAATGAGAGCAAATAGTTACTGTGTAGTGTGCAATTGCTCAAAGACAAATCACAGTTGTCATCTCAACATTTCTTTCTATCAGACAGACTGCCAAAGGCTGAGTAACTGTTAACTCCAAACAACAGAAGGTCAGGAGCAACTCAACAGTTTGCTCTTTTTAAAGGGCATTGATTTTTATCATAAACATTATATACAAGTTTTTAAAGGATGGGTAGTATGTAAATGCCCTCAAGGCTCAGAAGGATCTCTCTGACTTAAAAAGAAGAACACTACAAACATTATTGAAATTGAGAAGACAAGTGGAGAGAGTCATCTTACCTGGAGAGGAGTTGATTAAAGCTCTCCGTGCATGTTCATTTCACTGAACTAACAATGGATTTTGCACAGCGGCATAACAACTTCTTGGGCTCTGTTTGTTGTGCAACTAAACAGGAAGTAGATAATATGAGCAAGAATCTCTGGTTTCAATTTTGTATCAGAGGTCTGGAAAAGAACCCCTGGATTGTTAGGTCCATGTCCTGATACTCCTTTGTAAAGATACCCATGTCCTCTCTTAATACCTGAGCTGAGTCAGTTGTTGTCACTGCTGTTCCCCTTTTCTGCCCACTGCTTCACCCATGTGAAGGCTGTTGCAAGTCCTGTTTGCTCCATTAGTGTAGGAATCACCTTACAGTCAAATTAGTTCCTAGTTTTTAGCATACTAACCTTGTCCTATACTCCTAATGAAGGATAGTTCCCTCATTCATTAGCATTTCATCCTCTCCAATTCCTCCTTTCCCTATTACAGAATTACAGAATCACAGAATGTTAGGGATTGGAAGGAACCTCGAAAGGTCATCTAGTCCAATCCGCCCGCCGGAGCAGGAACACCTAGATGAGGTTACACGGGAAGGCGTCCAGACGGGTTTTGAATGTCTCCAGAGAAGGAGACTCAACCTCCCTGGGCAGCCTGTTCCAGTGTTCTGTCACCCTCACCGTAATGTGAGGGTGATGCTTCACACTCATGCAACCTAAGCTTCCATCACCTTCTTTCAGAGTTTTAGCCTCCTTCATTTTTATCATCTTAGGAGCCTTTCTCTACTAAAGTTTGAATTCCACGTTCTTGAACGTTGGTGACAAGAGCTGTGCAAAGTCATCCCCATGAGATGCCTTGCACAGTACTACTAGTACTATTATACCAGAAATGCTTAATCTGATATATTCAAGTAACACTTGTCTTTCTGTGTCTATATCATGCTTTTGGCATTCTGTGAAAAGTTAATTCAACCCACTCTTCAGAGTTTTGATCATTTCCAGCTGGCAAATTCCCAGTGTATAGCAAATATTTATTGTTGTTCATATGTCAAAATATATTGCCCTCCTTCTTGAAGTATTACATTTTGTTTCACTCTCCTGTTCTTTGGAATTATACCATTCTCATTGCTGCATTTTGGCCATGCTGTATATCACCAGTGTTTTACAACATTGTTATCAGTGCACTCCTAATATTTATTCTGAAGTCATTGCTGAGAATATTAGGAAAGCTCATCCCTGAGATGGATCTTCAAGGAATTTGTCAAGAAACCTTTTTTTGCTCTTTCTCAATGTTGCCTATTGCCTTTCTCTTGAGGTAGCTTCTTTAACCAATGCGCAGTTTCTTTTTTAATCCTCATTTTCTTCAGCTTAACTGGTAGTTTTCCCATAGGGCACAGTATCAAATGCTTTATTAAAGTCAGAATAGATGAGATCTACTGAATTTCCTTTATAAGAAAATATCCTATCAGGAAAAGCTACTACACAAGTTTAGTGACCTACCTTTGCAAATCTGTGTAACATTTTATTTGGTTTTTGTTCTTTTTATGTCTTCAAATAGTCACTTCTTCAAAATTTGTTTTAAAACTGTCACCATCACTTTTCCCTCTTCTTTACCTGCCAGCATTAGATTTGTTATTGTCAGCTTTCAGTAAGTCCCTAAAATTTAGACTCTTGAAATTATTAGATTTTTTTAATAACACCTAGTGCTAAGTCTGCACTTTCAAGTGCTAGTTTTCTCTCAGTACAGTGGGTTACTCAGGTCTCTTCATTTGCAAAGCCCTTCAGTTTGCCGTGTTTGTTACCTCCACATTTTATTCCACGGTAACAGAAACTGCTGAGGACATTAGTTCTTTCTCCTATTGAAGAGAAATTAGAAGTGCTTGCATCTGTGTTTCCAAAACTAGAATACAAAGAATCATAAATCAAGTTCATTTGATCAGCAATTTAAAATTGAAATTTCTTTTCATCTCTGCCTTTTTTCTTCTGCTTTTACCTTTTCAGATTTGTTGTTTCATTTTTTTCCATGAGCCAAGATTCCCTTTTTTGGGAAAAAAAATAAAATACACCAACCAGACAGTGATTGTGCCATTAAGGTAATTTCATTGAATGCTATGATAAATTTTTAAAAAATGAAAACATTGTAATGTGACCAACTTTATATAATGATAGATCATAGACTCAGACGTGTGAACTCTACCTTTCTACAAACCTCATAATCTCTGTGTACATAGGTGATAATGGCAATTAAAAAAAAAAAAAAAAAAATTGTCCCTAGAAACTAAAATCCTATTGAATTCTTAGAAAACAATTATGGAAAGACTGGTTTCAACTCCATAATTATAGCCAAATTCCATAATTTATCTAAAGCTATAATCTTTTTATTTTTTAATCAGAATACAGGATGTCATCCCAAATGTCCACTCCTTACTTTTTCACACAGAATTAATTCCATGAGAATTTGCAAGAAAATCCACCACAGTCAAAGTGAAATTATCTGTGGGTGGATTATCCCAGTCGCAGATTAACTCTGCAGAGTCGGTTCAGATCTAGTAACATGTATTAGCTCCAGTTTATTGATGTTTGTACTGCTTTTGATACAAGTCTAGAAGCAATCTTGCTGGTTTCATGTGTCAAAAATGTCTGAATTAATGGGCCCTACTAGAGTAGAGTTGGCTCCATGCGGCTCAAGTTATGATGTGTCTATGTTATCAAATTATATTATGGCCCGTTTTACTGCAGGGCTTCCTTCTGCATCAATATAAGTTCACTCTCAGACTTCTGTTTGAAGTGAATCAGTCAGATTCCTTGGCAAGAGAGCTGTTATAGAATAAAGGAAGGCTCATTTAGGCTCCTTGCACTACAATTGGATTTGGAAAGAAATACATCAGATTTGGGTCCTTCTGCACAATATCCGAACAGGCCATATTCCTTCAGAAACTCCAAAACTCACTGAGGCCATACACTGTGGTGTGTGCAGCACATCCTGGAAGGAGTTTGATAGCCAACAGTCATCGCATTATCTGCCCTCACGTGGGTCTAATTCTGGCACATGCATAGAAATGAATTACTTGGTGGACAGACACCTCTGTTAGTAGATACCTTGCACTTTCTCCAGGCTTGAGTTCTAGTAGCATTAATGTTAAGTAGCACAACAGCTGAGTGCTGCCAGCAACAAGAGCAATAGTGCTGTTGAAAATCAAAACCAATGCCAGATGTCTTACATGAGGGATCAAAATACAAAGTGGATGCTCTGTGGCAGTTTGGCATTACATGAGCTGGACCAAATCCTAAGCTGCAACATCACTGCCGAAGTCTCCAGCCCCATCTAGCTGTTGGATGTGAATTTACCTGTTAGCCCACGAGGGCTGTGAATTTTGTTTTTTTGGCATCCTTGGGATGGGAAGTAATGATCCAAGGGAGCAGCAGTTCCCAAGTGTCACACAACACTTGCCTTTTTTCCAGCATCCCTGCTGTTGGTCTGTGGGAGACCCTCTGCCCTGGAGACAGGTTGAATCTCCTGAGTGTCTTGGCCTTCATATGCTTTTTTGAAGAAAAGGAGGAAGGGTGAAATATTGGACAGAGAAAACCAGTAAGGGATACATGCTGTGCTGGGGGCAGGGGGAAGACTGGCAGGCCAGAGACAAGTACTTCCCATCTGCACTGTACTCATACCCAAGGAGGAGAATCACCTCTTTAATCAGCACATTCCTGTGCTCATGCCAATGAGAAATTAAACAGATGTGTTCAATAGCTTACATGCTGGGGAGAAGAAGAGGTGAATTGTACATTTACCTCCAAGGATAAATGCTCTACTGGAAAGCAAGCTGAAGTTAGGTTTTAGATATCGTGATGTTAGATTTTAGACATACTGATGGGCTCAAGAAAGGAGGAACAGAGAGAAGTTATGTGACCTGTGTGACACAGGAGGTCAGACTGGACGATCTGACAGTCCCTCTGGCCCTAGGCTCCATTGGTCTGTGAAGCAGTCACCTTTTCATTTCAGTAGCATTTTAGTCAGTTAACTTAGCTCATTTAACAATATTTTCTTGGTACCTATGTGACTCACTGATAATGCATACTTGTGAAAGTGCCCATTGTTTGCAAAGCCTGGCTTGCTTTTTCATTTCGGCAAAACATGAAGCTGAAAACAGATGATTGATGGCTTTTTGTGTTTATTTTCTAAAAGATGTCAAGCAGCATATTTACTGACTCGACTCCTGCTGCAACTTGTTAGTTTGAGCAGTATATCTTAACAACTCTTGGTAATTGTGGGGAGAAAGGCATAATGAATATAATGAAAACTGACAGCACTGATTTCCATTCCTGTACATTTTTTACGCTTATAAAGGCAAGCACAGTATTTTGCTCAGATGTTTTGGAGGTTCCAATGCTTCCAGATAACAGTTTATTGGTACTCATATTTCAAAGATACTACTTGTTTGGTAAAAAAAAAAAAAAAAAAAAAAAGTTAATATTTAGGTTTTTTCTCTCCAATTGCTTTGTGGTCCCTTGTTTATACACTCACGCAAGTGGTGGTTATCCATAACACATATTTGCTAGATTTTTGAAGAAAAAGTCCATGGGTTACAGAGAAAAAAGACTAGCTGATGTGGTAGCTTACAGATGGAAAAGGAAACTTTAGACAAAGCTTAGGTGGAATGTGTGGAAGCATATTCTGTGAATAAGTGAACAACAACACAATTAGAGAGAATTGTCAATGGGTGCAGAGTGAGTACAATTCTCTGCCACTTTTTCTTATCAATAAATCTTATAGGAAAATAATTATTTCAATATATTATTGAAAGCTGTATGAAGCATCAAGAGTAGCAAGTAGTAAATCATTTTGGAATAACCTAGTAAACAGCGAATAGCATGTGGATTTTAATGCAAAGCTGAAACAGGAATTCATCAAGTCTTATCTGTCCCACATTTTTAGTTGTTTTTAGCCACTCCTGCCATAAAAAGTCATTCAGAAACTTGTCATACTCACCTCAAAGGGACATTTACAGTTTTCATCATCCTTTTCCTCGTGAACACACTAATCCTATTAAAAAAACTGTTCCTGAATGTTAGTCCCATAATGACTGCAATTCTTGCAATTTCTGGCTTAAATAATTTATGATGACTGAAGTATTTTTATGCCAACATCATCCCTGATTGTAAGTAGGTCTGTGTAGGAGCACTTCTGATCCCCTCTTTCATCCTTCATTTTATTATGCTTATTATGCCTTTCAGGCAAACAAACAAGCAAACAACCACACAAACAAAACCAGACTCTCCATTCAGCTCCATTTCTGATAGAAATTCGTAATTCTTATCCTTTCAATGCCATTTCTGATCAAAATTCATCACTTCAGCACAGAGACCCAGAACTGCATTTCTTCGGTGCATTTCAATGGAATTGAAACTTCTCTGAGACCATGTTTCTCTTCATCATGGTCTTGTCACACTGGTGATTCAGGATAATCTCACAGCTAATCTGGGGTCTTTCTCCTGTTCTCCCTGCTGATAATGATGTCTGTTCAATAGCCAGTTTTAGGCTCTCTTGAGCTTATTCCAGGTATGAAATAAGTGAACTTAGTCCAATGAAAAAACTCAACATCAGATTCAATACAATTATTTTTTCAATATAATTATTAGTATTACTTTATTAGTAATTTAGAGGAGCCCTTCTAGGGTATAATTTTTTAATAGTGTACAGCTTCTTTAGTTTCATTATAAATTAATGCAATTATGAATAAAATTATTTTGTTTACTTGATTATTGGTAAATTCTATGAAGACTAGGTCGATTTGTAATAAAATGATTCGTTTATGCTGAAATCAGATGTGCTAGTCATGCTCTGTATTAATTTCACTGGTTTATTCCTAAGGCTCATTAACATCAGTGATACTGAGAGTGATGTATCAGCTGTATGAATAGTATTTGCTATGTGTTCATGGAGGGGAAGACACTGACCACTAGAGGAAACAGTAGTTTTTCCAGGATAAGCATAAAAAACACTGTTTGAGTCCCATAGTAGTCTTTATCCTGTAACCTAAATAATAGGGGCTAGACCAATCCTTTCTGATCTCACTCAACATAATACATTAATATGGTTGTGGTTATATTCGTGTAATTGTTCTACAGTATCATATGTGCAAATTCAGTACAGTATAAATGACCATGATCTTGACATTGTGAATGTAGTTCTGTGCACTGATGTGCTTGGTCCATGCTAATACAACACCTCTTTCTTGAGTTAGATTGTGGTCTTGGAAATCATATTATCTGAATATGTCTGCTCATGTGGTCTATTTTAATGAGCTTTGAAAATTTGTTTGTAGTTGCCTCAGTAACTAATTTGCCTGCCTTGTTTTTTGCATGAAGATAATGTGGCTTCGTAGTCAACTTTAAGTAGATGTTTGCTGGAGGTTCTAATCCAAAATTTCTTCAAAAATTGCATTAAAGCTATATATTTCAGTAAGGTACTATTCATCAGTGTGTTAGTGCTGAAGAACCGGACAAGATCACCTCCCTTTAATATGTCTGAAAAGTTATTTTGACTTGCCAGAAATGTTAAGTGTGAAAAATATTTAGTGCATGCAGTTTGATATTCTTACTGATACCAAGGAGATTATCTAAGTTTTTTAATTAATCTACTAATGTTCTATGTAATGATCAATGCATGAAGTGGGAAATAAATGTCAGCAGAATTTTCTGCAAATGGAGATGTGTATTCATGTGATCCATGAATATACACAGAAAAGGAGAAAATAGGATTCCTGAGACCCTTGCTCATCGTGTGTTACCAGCTCCATAAGTCGTCTGCAACCCTGGTTAATGTGACCATACTTTATATATGACTATAGCATACAACATCATTTCCATCCCATGGTTTATGCTTAGGGACAAGAGCTTTGTTAGGTAAACAAGCTCAGATACTGAAGCTATTCCTAATGATACAAATTAAGTAGTTGGACAAATTACCTGGTTAAACTATGACTGTGAAAAAATACAGTTGTTCTCTTCACTTATCTTACATGACTTCCCGGGATCTAGTCCCATGAATTTTTTTACTGAAAATTAAACTGTAAGTGTTTTAGTTCATGTGTTTTACCTTTGTTGTTCGCTTCCTTTTTAAAGTCTCCTCTGTAGAATGAGTGATCTTCATGTCATTTGTAACTTTCGCATTTGACCTTGTTTTCTTTTATGTGGAGTTCTTAGTAAACTTGTGTCAATTCTCTTATAAGATCTTTATTTTATAACACTACTTTTCACAATCGTACTGAAAAGAGTGCAAATTCCCTTTTATTGCTGAACAGCAAGTAGAAAAACAGTTATTTGAATAATCAGTTATTAGAAAGTAGTTATTTGAAAAATTATTGTGTTTTGTACGTCTCTTATTTTTAAATCTGTCTGAAATCTAGTGTCTTATTTAGATAAAATGTTTGGAATTTTTGACTGCTGCTGGTGACAGTAATGAGTCATCTAGTGAGAACAGCATTGCACTGACAGTACAATAACAAAAAGGGTCTCTAGTGTCTGCTGTCTTTGTATATCTGACCTTGAAGACAATGAGAACGTGCTTGTTGCAGAAGTTGAGCATCTAATACATTGATGCATCTGTTAGTTCTTGCATATTAAATCAGATAATGTTTATAATGATCAGTGATTCTTTTGAGAATTAAATATTTTCCAGTGATCTCAACATTCAGCTGCATTTGCTTGTCCTAAATGATTGTCCTTAACAGGAGAAATTGCTTGTACTTCAGAAAATTGTAACACTGCACCATTCCCATTCCTTTCTGACATGGTTTTCTCTTACAATTATATCTTATTTGTAACTAAAGCAATTTTGGTTTACATTTTATATTCATATAGAGACCATGAACCAAGCAACACCTGCTAGAAAACTGGAAGAGGTTCTTCACCTTGCAGAACTCTGTATTGAAGTATTGCAGCAAAATGAAGAACATCATTCAGAGGTGAGGCCGTAGCTGCATCTGCTGTAGAGAATGGTTTGTTCCTAGATTTTTTCTCCCCTGATGTGAAGCAATTCTGTCAAGAAACATTTTAGCTTTACTTTCTGACATATGTTTAAGGCAGTTCACATTTACAGAAGAGTAAGAGACTTGAAGCTTATGAAAAGTGAAGTGAAATAAAACTCTACTTGAATTCGCTTGAATGAACTTGAGGTTTAGAAAGGAAAATTAAAAAGCATAAAATAGAGAAAACGTATTTGTGCTGGAGGTGGTGAAATGGTATGGAAAACATTTCTAGCCTTATACAGTTGTTCCTTCCAACTTTTCACCTCTTATTCAAAATAGAAAATATATCTGAATGCTAGTTTTCATCATACTGTATAGATCTTGGTTTTATTGTAAAAATAATGATGCATATAATAATCACATTCACACTGCTCTTCTGGTGGTTGGAAAATTACTGCTTTTAAACTTGCACTTTTTAAAATGCCATTATAAGTTAGAAGAAATAATACAGAAAAATTTCACGTTTCTTACTCTCAAGTCTTTTGCTTCATAATATGGAAACCATAATATTTAGAATATTTAGAATTATAGCACCTTTTATATCAAGGAATTACAAAAATAAACTTGACCAGGTACACACAATTGTATATATTATTAACATTCAATTAATAAATACAGTTTTCTAAGGTTCAGGAAATTGTTTTTAAAATGTTCTCAAAAAACTCAATAAATATTTTTGGGGAAAATATGCAAAGGGATAAACATTATTTCGTCTATATAGTTATAAATATGATCATTCAAAACATCTGGTTTTATATCACACTATGGAATCTAGTTTCTAGCTTACATCTGTCATGTGTGAACTTGTTATAGATGTTTTATCTTATACTGAAGAAACAGCTGTTTCGATGATTTGAAATTAATTCCCTGGAGATCCTGTTCTACACTACGGTTGCCACTGTGTTAGTCTGCAATGATTGCTTAATAAAACGTATATATTTTTGTCTTTGTCTTTTGAGGACCTGTACTACTGTAAGAATATTAGACTTCTGTGGAAAAGAACACAGATGAAACAGATCAAATGATACATGCATGATTAAACATCTCTGTTCTAAGATTACCTTCTGTACTAGTTATTTGCAGTCAGAGATGTGGTATTCTTCAGAATGGTAAATATATTGCATGTGACTTGAGAAAAATGCATTCAGCAAAAGTTTTCAGTCTAATCTGAGAAAACCTGAAAACAATAAAGATAATTTTTAGATTTTTTTTTCCTTCAGTCATGTAATAAAGGTTCAATTTTAGTGAAATCTGTAGAGCATGCAGAATTTCAATAGTAAAATATATCTGAGAACAAGATCATGAAATTATACATTCCTATGGTGACTTCACATCATAATGTTAAGTAAATGTTCAGTGTTTGATGATGCAGATGGCAAAAAGGATCAGTAGTGTCTAAAATAGGATATAACATTTTTTAATACTAGTTTGTTTTGTTTTGTTTTTAATTCATAACACTTCCAAATTTCTGGGATTCCCAAAGGGAAGAGAGGTATGTGATTCCAGATGAACTAAGCACTATTTTTCACCATTTATAGTATGGAGCTGTGCACTGAATGTATAGCATAAATTGTTTTGATGATTTCTGGTGTTATATTACCACATTTGTGTGTCTTTCTGGAATGTGAGAACTTCAGTTTTCCTTTAATCTGGTCAATGTTTTTGTTCTCTTAGAATGTGTATCACCAATTGTTAATTGCCTTTAGCTTGTTTTCCTGTTACCCATAATGACTGAATAACTATCTTAGCTGTAGTATTTGTTTTTCTATTCTTGTTTCTTGTTGTCTAAGCAATGTTGGATAGTTCTATAAAGGGTCAGAAGAAATTTTGGCTGGGTTCAAAGTGTCATTTGCAATGACGAAGAAGATGAAAAGAAAATGTGCTGGTTTACTGCTTTTGTTTTTGCTTTGTTTGTTTTGAGGTTTTGGCAATATATTCTGGAAAGAGTTTTGCTTACCTAAAAGAGACACCTGCCAATGCCTGTATACATTTATGTTCTTCTTTATTTCTTTGCATTTAGCTATTTTCTAGGGTAAGGAGGGTTTTCCTTTAATGAGCTCCCATTTAAACATGATTTACTAATGACAAACTTCTTCCAGTTTGAGGAAAAATACTCCGTTTCAAACTCTTGCCAAAACTTTTGAAGTCCTATCTGTCCTTTTCACTCTGATGCCAATCAGCATCCTTCAGTCCTGACACCGCAACACACGAAGTACTTTTCAGTAATAGCAGAGCATGTGCAGTATTTCTTTAAAACCTCTTGCCAATTCATCTTTTCTCCATTTACCCCATGTCAAGAAGAATTACAGGCAGCCATCAGAAAGTCCAGGATGCAAAAAATATTTGTAGAACACTTTTCAGGATTTGTCTTTTATTTCATGCCTTTGAGGCGTGAGTACATACTTCTACCTTACCTGGGACACATATTTCAGAAATACAAGTGAGGATTTCTGTGATGTTATTTGAAATTGTGAGAACTCAGCACTTGTATAGACCAAGCTACATATGTCCCATGTTGGTAAATCAAAAATATTCAAAATGAGATATTCACAGTGAGGGCCATAAGTTTGAAAGTAAAGACATTTTCTTGTCTGTTATGTGTAGGTATTTCTCACCATCAGATATTTTTGTTAAGTCTGAATAAAACCCTCTCATCTGTGTGTGATATTCATCCTATTTCTTAAACCCACTTCGTCTTTAACTCCAGGATAATACAGCTCCCTCTGATCCAATAATCAGCTTCAATACTGACCTTCCAAAGCCTAGATTTCAGTGTCAGTAAAAAGGTACAAGAGTTAAAATGTGAAGCAGTCTTCAATGTGGTGCTGACTTTGCTTGCTGACATAATATTTTTCACAGATTTTTTCTCTTCTTTTAAATTAAGTTACCTAAGAGCTTTTTTACCAAACAAAACCGTGTATTCCAACATGTTACTGAAAATTAAAGTAGACATTAGTGAATTTCTTAAGATGTATTTATAGGATTTGTGGAAGGAAAATTGGATGCCTTCCTCAGGAGAAACTGACATATTTAAGGCAAAAATAGGAATTAAGAAGTGCTCTGTATCCATTAAAAAAAAACCCTTAGAATTCAAGGAATGAAATTTCACATTAAAGCCATCCCTTTTGATTAACAAATGAGTGTAAAATGTATTCAGAAGAATTTATTTGGAAAATAAATTAATCTGATTACTTATTGCCTTAGAATTGAATGAAATCAAAAGAAGCATATACAGTAATTTTTTAATTCTCTAGCAAAAAGAGTTGCAAGGATTTATACTTCTTTTTTGACTCTTTGTGTTACATTTTTGTTCTGATTATATCATCTTTCCCAGCATAGTCAGTTTGATATCTTATATTTTTGATACGAGGTTTTAGAAAATATTTTCAGATTTTTTGCTTGACCTGCTTATCCTCCCCAAATGTGATGGGAACATGAAGTAACATATCCAAGTGTATTTTGCCATAGATAACAACACTTCTCTTTGCTTTAGGACTTGTGTTTAGTAATTCTATTTTGTCATGCTTGCAGGCATTTGCTTGGTGGCCAGAATTATTGGCTGAGCATGCAGAGAAGTTTTTATCTCTGTATTCTGTGGATATGGACTCAGCACTGGAGGCACAGCCGCAGGACTCCTGGGACAGCTTCCCACTTTTCCAGCTGTTGAATAACGCCCTCAGAAATGACAGTAAGTTCTTAAGTTTTCTACTTTTTATATGCGTAAGATTTTTTCACTGTGTTCACACCTTAGGAATGTGTTCCTGAATAATATAATTCTCAAAATGAAAGTGACAGTGCATGTGCCCAATTTCTTGGAAGTGGAGCAGTTTCTTTCTCCGAGCACCATTTCAGTCCACATTCCGGCAATCCCTTAACCATTCAGTATTCACAAGTTGTTCAGTTTTAAATCAGTTGTGTGCAAGCAGCATAATATTTATTTGATATATGATATTTCATATTTAATCTATACCGCTTAAATAGATTTCCTTCTAAGCCTTCATGTAAACTACTTTCAAGCTAGTTATGTCTGTAAAGCTATTGTAGGCTTAGCATCAGTGGAGTAACACACAACAAATCAGTGTTATTTTCACTTGGTACATTGTTGTATTATTATTTGGGTTGGAGACCAGAATTTGAGATAGCTGTATTATCTTGCATTCGAAGAGAGATGTTGTTTTTTTTTTTAATAATAGATAAGTGATATCCTGGGCATGTTTTGGTTGAAAGTGATTTTAATAATGGAATTAAAGAAATAACCAATGAAACAAACAAACAAAAAAATGAATAGATGTTAATTTAAAAGCATTGAATTGCACCTAACATTTTAAGGCATCATAAAGAAAAAATAATATGTTTGTGCTATGTTTTGTATGTTTACTCTTATTCTATTTTTAGAAAATTAGAAAATTATCTACTTTTTTTTATTATTATTTTTGAGATCCAAATGCAATTTTTATTGGATTATTTAAGTTATTCCAAAATTTGGGGTTTTTTTAAATAAATACAAGACAAGATTTTTAAATATCCTTGTAAAATTTATTTTATTTCTGTGGAAGTTCAATAACTCTTAAGAATTTTAGCTCCGTGTATGGAAACTGCTTGACTGAAAGGATAGGAAATAGTATTCAACAGCTTTTCTTCGAGGTTACACATATTGCAACCTGTATTATTTAGCATTGTAAAATTGTTAACGTTAGCTGCCGAGTGTTTATTGAAATATATAGGTCATCTCAGTATAGTACATGTTGGCCACAACTCCATATCATGAAATGGAGCAACCAGCAAGTGTTCAATTAACTGTGGCACAGTGGATGATGAGCTTCATTGCAGAAAAGGGGCAAATGGACAGGCCTGCTAAACTAAAGCTGAATCTTAAACAGGATTGTTCAAAGTCACTGTTATTGCACCACGTGAGATGTAGTCTAGGATAGAGTGGAAGAACATGAACATCCAGTCTTAGAGATCTGTTTTCATTAATTACGTTTCCATACCCTGACATTTCACAATACGTGAAGTATTGTATTCCTGATAATTTCTTTTTTCACGTTATCCTAGTGAAAGAAAATGTATCTGTTAATGTTTCCCTTAGTTTGTTTTAGAGATACACATGAATGTTGTGTCTGGATCTTTTGTTGGACAAACTGCAACTACAGAAACATATAAAAATTGCCATGATTGTGGTAATTTAATCTCAATTTAGAAGGCTGCTAAGAAGGGTGTAGGAAATGTTCGGTGTTGGTGCAGGTCTCATAAGAGTTAAACTCCCGCAAGGTGGATTCTGCATTACATTAAGTGGGTGTCTGGTCATCTAAAATCCAGATAAAAAAATCTGAAGCCTGTATTCAGGTGTCTTTCTTAACCTCTTACATTTTCAGTTTAGGAAGCACATCTCTAGTTGTGTTGTTGTGTGCACTTAAAACAGTTATTTGCTTTCTGAAAGCTGTGGAGGTATTTTACAGTAGTCTTACAAGAAGGATTTGTGGCAGCAGTTTTAACTACATTATTGTGTCATTTCTCTTCCTTTACACTTTGGTTCCAACCTGAAAGAAGTGATAGAAACAAAGAAGGATTGTCCTCAGGTGCAAAAGGTTGCTGGTAGGCTACTGATTTTTCTTTCATTAAAAGATCAAATGGATAATAACACTAAGTAATTAAAACAACCTTAGGAAAGACATTTTATGAAAACTCTCATGTCAAAGCAATTATTGGAAGAATTGTAAAACCTTAACTGAAGAATACAAAACGACTGCGATATGAAATCTCACACCTGTATACCAATTTCAGTAATTCCCTAATGGTAATAGATACAGTAAATGACAGTTTCTGGCAAGTGAAAGCCATCTGGAAAATTATATGCTTTTTTTTTCCCCAGAACTGTTGGAAAGCAACTGTGGAAATTAGTCACCTTTTAATCGGTGGATATGTTAGCAAGTAGCAAGTGACCATTCTACCAAGAACTGATTCCCAAGTGGAACATACCTCAGGGCTTATTCTTTAATTAGCAGGCTTTCCACCTTGCAAGTGCATTAAAGCCATTAGAAACTGCTCCCCATGCTTATACAATCAACTTTACAGCCTTCCAAAAATGAAATAAATGATTCTGGTTTTACCCTAAGTGAAAACCTTTTCCTGAAAACTATCACCTTCATAAAGACAGATTTATAAAAAAAAAAAATCTAAAAAGGGAAAAACTGGAATGTGGTCTCATGAGGATAAAAAGGCTAGTGTTAATAATTAACAAGGAGGGTGAAGTGGAGTAAATTAGCCATAATAGAGCCCACAGTGACTGGCAAAGTCACCTCTCATTATCAAAAAACTCATTAGGAAATGAAGAGGTGGAAATCCCACTGGGTTATTCTCACTCTCCAGCTATATCAGAGATTACTTTTCAGATTTCTTTCAAATAAAGAACTGTTAGGTCACCATATTGCATATTAGGTTAATCTTCAGTGAAATTTGGAGGACTGACACCTGCATGTTATTCTATCTCAAGAGCTTTAAATGAGCTCTAAATCTTCGATGCAGGAGTCGGTTTTCATGTAAACCTGACATGAGGAAACTCCTCACAATAAAGAAACAATCTAACACTTACAGCATTAAAGAAAACTTTCATGTAAGACTGTTTTTATGACTATGTCACTAAAATATAATGTTAGAAAGACTGCGAGATAATGAAAATGCATAGTCTTTGCTATTCAAATAGGGTCAAATGTGTTATTTTACGTAGTATACAAAACATTGTAGAAGATTCAAGCTGAATACTTCAAAGCCAATATTAATTTAACAATGAGGAAAAAGTGCATTTTCCAATACAGCGTATAACTTTTCATGAAGTGAAGCAGGGGAGGAAAGGGGAGTCCTGACTGAAGCTTCGCATTTCTAGTATGAAGGACCCTGTTTTGAATCACTTTAAGCTTCTTCATTTTTTTCTGACCTTATTCCACAGCAATTAAGGGTTCATCAGTGAGTTCATCACTGATTGCTTTCTTGTTAAGTCTAACTGAAGAACTACTTAAAACAATGAATGGAGGAGTATAATCTTCCTATAGAGCAGGAATATATTCCTAATATAAAATATTTCAGCTTTTCTGACAAGAGCTAACAAATAACAATGACATTTACTGTGGAAATGAGTAATAGATTGTAGATAAATTTGTTGTGATTTTTCAAAATATAAAGGTTTGAAAAAAAGTATTGTAGCTGCTTTTATAGTATACATTTTAATGATCTCCAAAGTTTCTATTGTTCATACACAATTAGCCTGACTGTGTAAAGCTTTGCAGATTATACAGCAATAACTGTCCCAAATATCTCTCTTTGACAGAGAAATTATTTTTTCCAGAATTGCATATTCATAGAGGGAAGCAGGACATGGTCGTTGCAGGATCGTGTCTGGTTTTCTGTAATAACCATGTTACTTCTTGTCCACAGAGCTTATAAATTCTGTTATGAAGGGGTCTGCTCTAGAAGGCAATTTACTTTCTGTAGTTGTTTAATTATTCAGATTAATCAGTGCCTCAAGACAGACATTTATTTTCTCTTTGCTTAAGACAGTGTCAGAGATATCTTTTAGTGGCATATGCCTAGTTACATGAAGTGTTTGTTTATATATTTAGCTTATTTTAGAGATTTTCAATTGTATATTCAATATTCTGCTTCTTTCCTTGCCAAGTTTTCTTTCCAAGTATCACGTACTGACACTATATACTGTGCTGTTGCTCAGCATTATTGTATCACTACAGTGGCACAATTCAGTCAAAACTAGAAGTGTTACAAAGTTAACTCATAATCTTTTTTTTTTCCATCATTATTTAGTGAAATGTCTGTGTACCTGCTGTAACTCAGCCAGGGCTCACCTGTAGACAGTCTGATGAAGCTGATTTAAAAAAACTCTGGCTATTGATTTCAAACAGGATAGGTAATTATGATTAATAAAAGAAGTAACATGCTAATAATATCTAATACTGCAGTACCATTTTATAATCTGTTCAACATGACATCTCTGATATGTTTTTTCCACTATTGCTGTTAGCAGAGTCTCAACCACCACCAAAGGCAATATCACCTTCCTGCGTTGTCACAGCCTGTGTACCATTTTTGTACTAGAATTTATACATGTCACCATAGCCTCTATCTCTTAAACTGCAGGGTGGAGATGAGGTAGAAAACAAATCGGATTTAAGGTAATCAGGGCAGACATCAGACCCACACTGTTACCTCTCATCAAACATCCTCATTAATTGTAGTAGTAATCTGTTCTTAGATTAGAGACTCAGGATTTTTGTTCAGTCCTGTTAAGAGTTACTTTGAAATCATAACCTGCCTTCAGATTAGAGCTACATGTTTTGGTTAGTCATATGGAGAGCTAACTCAAGTTACGTTATTGCTCACCAGAATATCCAATAATTTTTGACTGAATTTGAGTTTTAGGCACAAGCAAATTGTGCAATAAGCTGTTCACATCACTCTGTCTTGTAAAGATGAAATAAATTTTCAGCTTGCTTCCACATAATACATCTCTAAAAATCACTTTAATGTATGTCTCTTATGTAAAAATATGCAAAAATTTTTACATAAGCTGAGACACTTGCAATTTTCACCAAAATTTAAGCACCTGATTAATAAA
The DNA here is from genome assembly GCF_964273445.1 of Streptopelia decaocto. Classification (NCBI taxonomy): domain Eukaryota; kingdom Metazoa; phylum Chordata; class Aves; order Columbiformes; family Columbidae; genus Streptopelia; species Streptopelia decaocto. Next base: position 24,675,918 of record NC_138663.1, read on the forward strand.
TGCTCTATGGAGACAGATGTAATATAAACAGGAAATTAGCGGAAATACAAACTTTCTTTTTACAAGTTTTTGGCTGTTTTTCAACTGCTATGAATACAAAATGGAGCCTCAAGGAAATTTCCTTCTTGAAATTTACTAGTTTTATTTTGGATATAAAATATGCCAGAAGATCCAAGTGCTGCCTTCCTGAGAATCCTATGGAGAGCAGGATAATTATAGACTGTCTGGCAAAGTGCTAATTTTATCAGTGGAAAAGACTCGTGTTAACCTGTGTCATTCTTCCATTCCTTTGATTCTGCAGAAGCTTTTGGGAACAGTGTAGCACGCTGACTCCAGGATAACTCCCAAGCTGTGCCTGTATAAGTAAAAAGCAAAACAAGCCCCACAGCTGCTGTTGTACGCAGTCACAGTAAATTCTTTTTCTACTGTTAGAGGAGAAACCTCATTCCAGTGCTGCATTATTAGACTGTACTTTTCACCTCTGGTCTTTTCTTGTCATATTTTAATATATTTCAGCTATCTAGTATGTAAAAACTGAATAAGTTTTCTCTTCAATATTTCAAGAATTTTTCACTTGGGGATTTGTTTTTGTTCCTCTAATCTATTTTCCATTAATATTGTCTATGCATTAATTTGCCCTGGCATAGGCTTTCATTTTGTTGTTGTATGTGTGAAAATGAGATGTCTCATATGAAGAGAGTGTGGGGTGTCAGTATTGACAAGACAATGGAGAATTAAGCTACATAGCTTTGAAGACAAGTGGTAGTTGAGGGATTTGAAGTGTGGCATTTCCTCAAGGATCTCTTGTTTCCCATCTGCTTTGATGCACAGGTGGTACCTTTTGGCAAGATCAATTCTAATCATTGGGTAGAGTGCCATGAGTCTGCTGATGATACTCAGCTATATCACTTACCCCTGTGCTCCAAGTTCTTTCCCTGCCCTGCAGTAACGCTTGACAGAGATCTCCAGATGGATAAATCAGAGCTGCCATGTCCTCAGCCCTGGGAAAACAGGATGCTCACCGAGTTGTTGATCTGAGAGAGCTCTCTCGGTTGTGTGCCCATGTACAGAGGGATGTCTGTGGAGGCACAGGCAGAGTCTTGGCATCGTTTTGGAAGGTTTCACTTTTCTGAAAAGGCTACTGTCAGGCTCTTAGGAGAATGATTTGGCTTTTCAAGTGAACAGCTTTTGTTGGCTATGACTTCTTTAAATTTCATTTTGACTTTGGAATAACAAAAGTTGCCCTCCTGCCCATGAGGCTTTATTACTGTAATTCCCAGGGTAGGTCTTGCAGCAGAGCATTTCTGCAGTGTGCTCAAAACAGTAAACTACGAACTCATCCCTTTAAGTAACTGTGGTTGCCTGACTAATGCCAGACCTGCATTGATTCACTATAAAGCAGCAAAATTAACTGAATTGACACAGTTGTATTCTTCTTGTTGTTTTTAAGCTCGAAGTTGTCTCAAAAATTCAGCCTAATATGTAGCTTGATACCAGCCACCTTATGTTTCTCGAAGGTGATGTTCATCAGCTGTTTACTGTGAAACACACAGTGTGTGGGCAAGCTTCCACACCCTTGTGTTAATATCCAAATCCTTCTCAGTTGTTATTATTGCTGATGACAAATGCTGTAGTTTTAAGAGATGTGAATATAGAAAAAATAGCACAATTTTGAATGCCTGATATACAAATAAATATGCCAGAACTAGCTCGTTAACAAGTAGTTCTATGAGCAGTGTAAATAATGGAGCGTGTTTGTAATGGACTTACAGGTGCTCTCAAGGGTGGATTCTCAAGTGTTTAATAAGAGCTGAGCCAATGCCGCTGTCTTTTTCTCAGCGGAAACCCTAGTAATCTCTGCCTGCTACCTAGCTGCCTGTTTTCATGAAACTACATATATCTGATATTTCCACCCCGTGTGTAATATGGTTGAAATTAGCTTAAAGTTTCAAAATTCTTAAAAAGAGCAAGGCAGGTGAACAAAACTAGAAACCAGATTGTATTAGTATTGTCTCCTTACGTAAAAGCGATTGATACATAATTTCCCATTACTCTATGAGTAGTTCTTGCCTTCAGATCATTGTAGTCAAGAAAAAAATAATAACATTAATGTCCAGACACTCAGCCATAAAGGGACTTCCTTGCAATACAAGTAGCAATAGGGAACTGAAACTTGATGACACATTTTCCCCATAGTCTCCGTTTCTCCCAGGTTTAGTTTGTGGTGGACATCATTCAGGAATGGAAGGCAAAAGACTTTCTGGAAATTACAGAAATTATTTTTATGTTATGCAAGGAGTTGTACTAGTAGTGGAACAAGAGGTGTTATAATTTTATGAGGTCTCTTTCAGGGTTTTGAGCCCTATGATCCAGCCTTTTCTTAACAGGAGGAGGAGGAAGCCTCGTCAAAATGCAGTTGTGGTACCCATCCAAATCAAATGAGAAGCTAGATACAGGAATAGGTGGGAGAAGAAACTCACAAGAGAACTAGAAACAACAGAATATGTGTGGGAGAAAAGGAGGGCTACTGAAATAATGAGAATTTCTCTCTATGGCTCAGCTTGCCTGTATGATTTCCATGTACACATGGGAATATTATTATAGTCCTAAAAATAGTGCTGGATTAATGGGTGAACACAGACACATTCAAAACATGAAACTGATATGCTCCCTTGGTGGGGTAGGACACTAGTGTGCTAAGAGTTAGGATTTGCTAAGAGAACATTTCGAGGAATACAGGGACAAGCAATGGTGGTGGCCAACTAATTTTCAGGTTTTCAGATCAGTTTGCATTGTGTATACACTTTTTCATGCAGTAAATCCCATCTGTGAAGCCGGTGATTTTCTACTGCTTATAGCTACATTGTATAATATGCATTATGCTTATAATATGCTCACCAGTAAACTCAATTTCTTTCAAAAAGCAAGAGAACACTTCTACATGTACTACACATTGTCAGCTTACATAAGCACTTTAGGCAACTAGTTTAAATGGATATAAGACTACAATTTCTGTAAAGTCAGAGGTGAGCACACCAGAGAATCTGCAAACTTCTGTAAGCAAAGTGTAGAATTAGCATCCTTTAAAATTTTGTGAGACAGTTGAGAGGGCAGAGGAGAGGCGAGTGTGGCTGCTGGGGTTGTTTCTCATGGACGCTGACTGGCTGGGAGGTGCTTTTGTTCCTGGGGTCTGGATGTGCTTTGTGCATGTGTTAGGGTGCGAAAAGCCAGGATTCTGGTGGTGAGCTCTGTCCTTTGAGATTTTTAAATATCGACATGCATAGGCATACCAAGGTGTTTTCTATTCAAGAGCTCAATGAATGTCCTGCCTGGCTATGGGCAATTATTCAGGACTTTGCCAGCTCCTGAGGACACAGAGCAGTTGGGTAAACTGTTATTGTTCCTCCAAACACTCGTATATCACATATTGCCTTTTTCTTTTAAGCAATCTGGAGGACGTGCTGCATGCCTCTATATATTTGCATATAGCTTAGTGAGGCTGGAATCATTTATTGTAACCTTCATTCTGCTTAACATAAGGAGAGTGAAAATAACTGAATGACATCGAATACTGGTTCTTGGTTTGGTTGGTTGGGGGTTTTTTGTTCTGTCTTGGTATCTAAGTATTGAACAAAATTTCTAAGGCCTAGATTCAGCAGGGCATATTATTAATTTTAAGAAGCAGCAACAGGATTCTGGTTCAACAAAGTACTTCAGTAAGTGCCTACTTTTGTAAAGTGACAGTTAAAAGTATACTGCAGTGTCCTCATGGAGGACTTCATTTATCTTTTATGAACCATGTTTCCTGCACAGGCTGGATCTTGTTCTTAAAATGCTTTTGTATACTCAGACATTTTAAGAGATACTTTTACCTACAGCAAAACAAAACAGGGAAAGGCCTGACATGTTTATTTGTGTTTTGTTTGTTTTTAAAGCATTTTTGTGCAACGGAAAGTTTCACAAGCACTTGCAAGAAATTTTTGTTCCCATGGTCATCCGCTACATCGATCTCATGGAATCATCAATTGCCCAGTCCATTCACAGAGGTCTTGAACAAGAGTCATGGCAACCTGTCAAGTAAGTGCTTTCTACAAGTTCTGAACAAAGCACCTGCCTATAGCTTTCTGTCTAATCAGGTGTTCTCCCCCGTTGTCCTCTAAATATTCTATTTTTTATTGTATTCCTACATTGTTTATTTCTTCACAGGAGCATCACCAACAGTCTTCCTAATGTAGCTCTTCCAAAAGTTCCAAGTTTGCCTCTTAATCTTCCACAAATACCTAGCATTACTACACCAACCTGGATGGCTTCTTTGTATGACTCCACGTGTGTATTCTTCAATAACCTTCTGACTGTATGTCAGCTCTGCATGGCCTTGCTAGTGTTCTGTGCAGCTGTATTTGGATTGCATGGTGTTTATGATCCCTTAGTTGGAAATTATTGTTTCTTGGGAGTGAGCCAAGCATGGACTGTTAGTGAGTTGCGCTTCCTAGTGCATTAAAATGTAGCAGTCTTAAACTTAAAAAATCAACTTGACAAAGGTTCAGTTATAGTATGAATGGTGTTTAATACCCTAAACAACCTAATGACTCTTCTGAATTAAAACACAGTGGGGAACCTTTTGAATAATTGATTTTAGATCATGTGTTTTTGAAGTGAGACAACCCATCATATTTGTGCATGGGTTCGATTAACTCATATATTGGTTCTGAAAATCACTGATTGCAAATATTGTCATTAGATTAAATATCTGTGTTACAGGGAAATAGTAAAAGGTTAATTAGTACCCAAAATAGAAGTACATCAATTTGTCTGTTTGAAAAAATATGTATTTATTTTTTACTTTTCTTCAACACTTCAGTGCTCTTTTCCTAAAAAAAAAAAAAAAAAAAGAAAAAGAAAAAAAAAGAAAATAGAGCAGATGTGCCCTGTACTATAGGTATATTCCCATAGTTACAGGCCAGATTTCTGTGTGAGGACACATTCATATACACTAGAGGAAGGCTCAAGAAGAACCCTGGTTTAGCTAAAGTTGTATTAGGAAAGGATGAATGTGCAAGGTTTCAAAAACCATATGTTCAAGATGCAAAGCTTGATAATATGATTTCAAGCCAAGTATTATCTTCTCAAGTTTTGTAACAGAGTTAAACACTCTTAACAAGTACTTAGATCCATTACTGCAAGAGCTGATAGTTTGTGCTCTGCCAGACTTCTGGCACTTGTATGTTGAGTATTATGATTGTTGTTCTGCTGATAATTCCCCTAAAAGTTGACAAAATTCCTCTTAATCCTTGGCTTTGGTACCTTTGTGTTTACTATAATAATGCTACATTTCTCCTGATGTGCTTATGCAAGTCATTTCAGCTTTGAATACAAACTAATTGGTCTTATGCTACTCAAATTCCTTTGAGTTATTCGCATTCTTTCAAGGGTTACTTTTTTTAAAGAATAGATTTCAGAGTTAAGAGTTGTTATAATCTTACATGTGATCTTCTTACAGTCTGTATTCTAGAAACCCCATCCAGTAGAAATAACTTGTAGGTATTAAAATTGGTGTATTTTGAATATTGAATTTATAATTAATAGATAATAAATATGGATTCTGGTTGGAGGTGGTAGAACTTTCCTAAATAAAGGTTTAGGCGTAGCAATAAATTCCTAGACTGTATTGTCAAAAAATGTGTGAGGATAGTGAAATTCAGCCATTGGCACATTGTCTTTGCACATCTTCTGGTATTAAGGTTCGTGGTGTGTATGGCAAAGTCTGCTTAGCATCCTAACCTAATCAGTGAGGTTTTCAAAGAGTTTGGTGAACACTTAGGCTGATATGTGCTGTAAGCACTTGCCAGCAGTAGCTGTCGCTCTGCTGCTTCTCAAGAGAAGTGGGGACAAGTGGTATCCCCACTGCAGTGTAGTCTTTGTAAGGCCAACATCTCCTTTCAGCCGCCTCTCACAGCATTTGAAAACGGTCTTCTAAGGTGCTGGCTCTGCTGTAGGCACCTTTTCATGTTCTTTTTTTCCTAAATATGGAGTTTTCAAGTTGTATTTTGTGAAATATGTATAAATTAACATTCAAGATTGCAGGTAGTATTAAGTTACCTTTGTAATACTGTGGAATTCAGGTACTATTTTAAGAATCGGCCTACCTACGTCCTACTGAAGAGCCAAGTAACTTCTCAGAATGGCTGTGGGTTGTATTTGAATCAAAAATAAGTGTGAAGGCACTGCAAGCCCATTATTTCTCCTCCCAAGGTAATGAGTGCCCTCTTTCCTGCTGTTTGCAGTGTCTGAGCTTCTGGTAGAGGAAGTGGTTTACTTTCACTGTTACATGAAAGAAAGGAGTGTGTTATTTCCCCCACTTGTCCCATCCAATCCTTTTCAGGAAGAACAAAGCTTCCTTTTCCTAGTTAAATTCTTCAGTGAGGAGTGACCAAATACCGAGGGTCCAATACCTGTTAAGCGAAACCCAGTGTTTCCTGTCACTTTTCCCTTTCAATGTGATGAACACACACCTACTATGGACTGGAATGCCATATTGTATTGTATGTAGCATCAGCAGAGACACCGGAGTTCAGGAGCCCAGGCCATGCTTTGTCAGTCATCGCAGGTGAATCCTTCTCCCCACTGACTGCCCCAAGTCTTTCTCTCCCAGTCCACTGTGCTCCCTCCTCCCAGCCGTGCAGGTGATGCTGTAGCAAAAGATGACTATGTATGTCACTAAGTTGTGCTGAACTTCTCTCTTTCTCTTTGAAAATGGTGATTTTTGGCAATGAAATGATTTGAATTACACAATTAAGAATCTTTGGGCAAGAAGAATAAGAAAAAGCAGTCTGTGAACCAACTGAGTTACAGTTAAATGTCTAGCAAGGATGCTAAGTCCTGTGTCTGTTTTGACAGCAATAGGAAGAGATTTTGTATTCTCCAAAATTGTTTGGTTCATTTTCATGTACATGCTGTTATGTTCATATTTAAGTCCCTTCATATTCAACAGAGCTGTTATGTGCCTACCTAAGAACTTTTGCTGAAGAGATGAAAATATATTCACTGTTAGGCATTTCTTTGTGTGCATTATTGATTAAAATAGATTTTTCCCTCTTTCACTTAAAATTTGCTGCAATTCTTTTGAACAGTACCAGAGAAGATCATTTATATTTTTTAATTAACTGGTTTCTTTTTTTTTTCCTTGAGCACATGTTTTGCAGGAGTTACTGTATGGTGCTTATAATAGCACTTAGGGAGATCATTACCTATTTTCGGTTGTTTTGGCTTAACCTTTTATTATTTGGAATTGGAAAGGGAGATATGAAAAGGGGAACATGTTATGAGTAGCAGTCTGGTTTTGTTGATTGGTCTCAAGAGAGGACAACTCAGAGGACACCTTGGCTAGACATGCAGAACACTGTGAATTACTGTTCCATTTGGCTGAAGACAGCACCCTTAAAGAACAGAGAAGTCTGAATGTTCTATAAAAGTTTCTAATCAGCCAGAATAAGGAGGTTTTTTCCCTAATTATTCATTAATTCAAATATACTACTTTAAATTTCATTTTTGTTTCCTTTCATACTTTAATTTCTCTACCTCTTCTAGACCTGGCTTTTAAGTTAGATTTGTGAGTGATTTATGTTGTTTATGGTTTAATTTATATAATATTATTGTTTTCAGTGCAGACATGACATAGATTCACTGACCAAAAATATTGTAGATACAGACCTGAGGTTGTCCATTGGTATCTGATGCTAGTCTCGAACATCAGGTTCAACAAAACTCCAGGCTTGGAAAACATGGAATAGGACACATGCTTGCAGGAGAGTAGTCCTGTCTTGTCTTCCAGCCAGAGCAGGCAAGATCAAAGGAAATGTGTCAGGTATATTCTTCCTGCTGTAGCTCAGCTATAACAAGTGACAGGAGGGACTGGCTGAAGCAGTCACAGTGCTCTGATGGTGACGTGAAGGGATCTGCTCTGGACATGTCTGAGCTCTGCTGCTGGACCTCTCCATGTGCTTGTGGGCCACGCTTCAGTGCTGTGTTGGGGACCGCAACACTGACTCTGTAATTAATGAAAATCCTCTTCTGTTGAAGAAATTCTGAGTTGACTTTCTGAGACCTGAATATACGTCTTGAGGCAGCATAAAGGAAGTAGAGCTGGTCCCTGTTTTGTAAACAATCCCCACAAAACATTAATGAGTAGTAACTCAATAATAACCTTAAAAAAATGATAATTGCAGTAATTTATAAAATCACCATCATTGCCTTGATAAATTCTACAAATTCTTGTAGGAAACCAGCTGATTTTGAATGGAAAATGTCCCTAGAAATTTAATATTTCTCCTATATTTTAATATCCCAAACTTCCCTATGGGGTTTCGCATCTGGGCAAGAAATATATTCTACGTGTACTCTGGAGTGGTGTGTGTACTGATCTTGCAGGCAGTGGACTTGCTTTATTAGTGGACTGTTTGACTTATTGTCACTGCTTAGGTAGCTGGCAAGCCTAGTAGGAAGCTGCCTCTCTCAGCTGTCAGTGGATAAGTGAACTGCTTAGGAGGCTGTATGCAGCTCCTAACTTTAATATTCTAGATGATCTTGGAGGAACATTATGTCTTGGACCTTTTTTTGCTGTGTTCAGCATGATGCAAGGCATAAATAATTTAGGTTAAAATGGACCTCTAGAGATACCTGGTCCACTCTCCCAGTCAAAGTGTGACCAAATACAAAGTTAAATTGCCATTTGAAAAAAAAAAAATAGAATGGGCATAATATTTGCCTCTTTAAATCTTTGGAAACCTTATACTGCTATGATCTGATTAAAAAGAGTGGAGAACTAGATAGTACCTTTTGCAGAAAGAACTAGTGCTGAAACCTGAGGTTTTGACCAGCAAAACACTGAAGTTTGTGCTTAATTTTAAAAGTATAGCTATATTGAATAAAGTTTTTGAAGGAAAATACCAGTTCCATTTCCTTTTAGAGCAATATTATTCCATTCATTAGATTGGAGTACCTTTACTATACATGTTAAAATAAAAAGGTTCTTGAATAATGGATGGAGATTCCAATGCTTTACTGGTTTGATTCAAGTGCAGGAGTTAAAAACTGAGTTTGGCTCTTCTTCTGAAGAGACATAACCAGCCCCTAGTAAGGAAATGTAATCTGTAGACTCTATGACTACTTCAGAGTATTGAGGGATGTGTTGGCAATTAGTATTATTTCTAATGTTTTTGCTGATTAAGAGGCCAGGAAAAATCCTAAAATACAAATAAAACAAGTATCTGGTACAAATAGCAGTAACAAGGTGATTGAAATCAGTTTTCTGAAACATTTAACAAACAAATTAGATGTTTGTGTCTGGATGTGTGAAATAGGAACGAATAGTTTCTGTTGTAGCACTTTATTTTCCTTCCCCATCTTATTAGTATGATATGTTACTCAAATTCAAATATCATTGCTGAATAAAAAATTGAAGGATGGGAGCTTAAAATTACATGAAAAAAAGAAAAAATTAATTAGTTTCTCATAGAATGAATTAGTGTTTCATGAACCTGTGTCCATTATTGCATTTATTATAATTGTGGAACTTCATTTGGTAGTCTAATAAAACCAAATTAAGTGGCTACCAGGGAGTGAACGTGCATAAGAATACATTGATGTTATTGAGAGCACATTAGTCCTCCTGAGTCCTAAAGAATTTCATTTGGAATTCCATTGGATGAAAAAGAAAAAAACTATGGAAAAAAGAAAACTGGTTAAGTTGTATGATCTGATGATGAAAAATGGTAGTTCTGTTTCTTGAGAAAGTATGGATTGTTTTCTAGAAAGTATGTGTGCTTATCAACTGTAATTATATGCTGACATTGTCTCTGTTTCTGTCCCTATATAATTTATCTTCTTTTACTGCAGTCATTTCAAAAATTGACTTAGTCTCTTTTGAATCAAATAATGTGTATAATGTAGCCTCTACAACTTCACTCACTGCCAATGTACACAGCAGGTGTAATGAAGTCTTCAGTATTTGCTTATCATATAACTTAAGAAACAGTCTAACAGGGTTATAAACTTTCTGAGAAGTTTGGGTGATTTGTTATTTCTATTTCTTAATTAAACTTAGCAGTGTGTAAGAGTGCTCCCTATTCAGGTCCAACCTTAACGGGTAACATCCCTGTGCAAGTTGTAATCTTAGCAGTCCCACAGGTGTTTTTCCTGTTCCTGCTGTTTTCTTTCAGGAGCAAAATGCAATGAAAAATTAACAATTACTGTTTCAAATAAGTGGGGAAAATATGCATGATATCAAAAAAGCCTGTCTAAAACTGCGCAATATCCTGCTATGCATAATGAAGACACTGAAACATGTGCCCTTTGAAGCCACAGCTGAAGTCAAGGTCGGTCACTTGGCTTCATTTCACCACCCGCTGTCTGTGCTGACCGGTGTGGGGCGGTGGTGTTGCTGCTGGCTGAGGGGTGCAGTAGCTGGTCAGATAGTAGAGGTCCTTTTTGGTTTTTTGGTTTGTTTTTTTAATCCAACCCTGCTCTGTTCTCAACACACTCAACACTCACGGACTCCTTCCATGAGAGCTGGGATCCCTTAACACTTTGATAATGCTGTCCCTTTGTCATGAGGCAGAAGAATATGACAGTAGTGACATATTTAAACTATTTGTCTCTGAAATGGGACTCTCAGTCTGAGTTTCACTGGCTTGTGTCACTAATATCTTGAATGCTGTGTTGCGTAGTATGGCTGTCCTTAAACAATAATCCAGGCATTGCAATACAATGCATCATGAAAATGTAATTAATCCACAATGACAGTGGAAGTATAACTGCTTAGTTACTGCTAAGATTAGCCTTAAATTGTTTTATCTTATCACAAGCAAATGTCTTTGAATTTAGCAATCAGTTCAGGATGGAAGAAGATCTTTATAACCACATGGACAATCTGAGATGACATAGAGCCATATTAATCCCCTGTTTTGTTTGTACACTGATTTCTCTAAATGGTTTCTGTTCTCTTTTTGCACTGGGCTCTGATGTTATTCCCTCAGTTACAATTAATGAGCATTTATCAAGGGACTATTTGTCTGGTAGCCATTTTACAATATTGCTACTAGCATCCTCATTTCTTTGGTAGGCTTATCTACCAAAGTTATGAAGGCAAGAAAACATATGTGCAAAATCTTCACTGATTTGAAAAGTCCTTACTAATTAATAACTCTTGTACCCTTTATTTTTTCTGTCAATTTGAACTTTGAGCTGCTTCATTTTCCATGTTCCACATCATCCCGTCTACCTCCCTAGCCTGTCTTATTTCTCAGCTAACAGATGAGAAAACTTTGCTATTTTCATCCTAATCAAAGTCATTTAAATCTTTCCATGAACATTTTTGCATTCTTGGAATAAGAGCAACTGTGCTATGAGATACAGTGAAGTGAAGGAGGAGAATGGTGTGATAAGGAAATCTTATTACCTTAGATAATTCTGCGGCAACTGAGGTAGACATCATACATTTATCTTCTGTTTCTTGGGGACTTTGTTTTGTTTTGTTTCTTATAGCAATGGCTCAGCTACATCAGAAGATCTTTTCTGGAAACTGGATGCTCTGCAAATGTTTGTTTTTGATCTTCACTGGCCAGAACCAGAATTTGCCCACCATTTAGAGCAGAGACTTAAACTCATGGCCACTGACATGATAGAAGCCTGCGTTAAAAGGTACAGTTGAAATTATCAATTAAAAATTGGGAGAGATTTGAAAACATAGGAGTGGCGCTACTGTCTTGAAAAGGTACATCTGTACCAAAATGCTGTCACAGGAATCGGGGCAGCTCCAAAGAGATTGTGACTTGTGTGTATTTCCCAGCATCCGGCAGTCCGTAATTTGGCAACATACAGGAGATACCAACAATGTCTACATATATTGTGGGTCAGCCCTTGGAAGTGAATAAACCAAATCTCTTTTCTATTCCATATTTCTAGGAAATATTAACAAATCTCAGAATTCTGCTAGAATGTGTTTTTTTCTATTTGTACATTTTTCCTCTCCATTACTGTATTATTCTTTATGTTAATTAATAATACTACATAATTTTGTTGCTATTTTAGAGTACTGTCTCTAAGGTACATATTACAAACTAGAGTATACAGCATTTCTGCGATTATGCAATAAACAAAGGAAGGCTATCTGTAAGTCATCTGACAGAAACCAAGTTTTATATTGCTAAGCTTCTGGAAATTGTATAAAACATAATGTTGTTGGGTTTTTTTGGTTTTTTTTTTTCCTTGAGCTCTATCTTATAATTAGGGTATATTCTTTAAAATTAAGCATAGGTGATCTAAAAAGATCTCTGCCGTATATTTCAGTACATACCATTGAGTTCAGAAGGGATTTCCTATTAGGTGCTTCAGAAGCCATGATCCTGCATACAGAGAAAGCTTAGTCTGGACACATAAAAATACTGATTTAAAAAATATATATATAAATATATATAAATATATAAAAATAAAAGTATAAGGAAAGAAATAAAGGAAGTTTGTAGACAATTAATAAAGTCAATCAGAAAATATAAAACATCAATGAGGAAGGCTAAAGAAACAGAGAAACTTTAAAGTCTGGTAAGGTTTAAATCTGGTAACACAGTATTTTATTATTTTCTATTAAACATCTTACACACAAGGAGACCCTCAGGCTTAGTATATGAGCCTATTGTCTGAGCTACAGTGATGAAGTCATGGTAAAAAAGGCAGAAGCATTTCACAAACATATGTACTTGATTTTGGAAGGGGGATGATACAGCGAACAGAATAAAAGTTTAAGCTCTGTAGCAAAGGAAGAGGCAATATCTACTGAAATTGAAGTCATGTAAGCTTGCATCTACCTGTTCTAAAGAATTTGGCGTAGAAGCTCAGTCAACTACAAATATGTAACAAATCTTAGAAAAATGGTGAAATCTCAAAGGACTGGAAGACTATTTGTGTAATCTTACTCCTAACAACCATAAAAGGAGTAGCACTGAGATGCAATAGTGTATTGATTATCTTAACTTTGAGTGTGGAAAAAAATGAAAAAAAAATCTTTACACTGGGACTCTTATCAACAGGACTAAAATACAAAGGTATACAATTAGTGCTAGTTAAAATAATGTATTGAAAAATAAATATTTTCAAATTCATCTTATGTCTTTTTTTAAAGATTATTACAGATTAATGTGGAAAAGCATTTGTGTTAATATAAATACTTGGATTTCTCCTGGGCAGTAAATCTAATGCCACATTGTCATTATCTAAAACTTTGTACCATACAGAACTGACTGTGTGGATTTTAATGTCACACACAAAATAGGTTAAAAATGGCTCACTGCCAGGATCACAACCAGAAGCAGAGAAGAGAGTTATTAACAGAGACATTACAAAATAGTTCCTTATGGATCACGTTTTGGTCTGTGATACCAATCATGACATATTTGGAGCTTGCTTTTGTATAAAATAAGAAGTTTCTGGTGGCAATAAGTGAAGGTTTAATATTACATAATGATCCTAGTGTCAATGCTTAAAATGTATTAATATTTTAGAGTTAATACATAATATACTAGTATTAATACACTAAGTATGTTTTAGTGTTGTCAAAGATACTGTACATCAAGTAGCAAAGAAAGTAAATTTTATCAATAGGATGGATTGTATTAGACAGTAGCAACTTGGAAAAGAATGATGGAACTATTCTATTATAACTCTCATCATGATACTAATACGATGTATAAGAATTTTTAAAATGGAAATAGGATGCTTCTGTTCCCATCTTCTTAAAATTGTGTGTCAGTTTCTGGCACCCAGATTTGAAAATAAGAGTGGAAATAAAACATTACTTTTATATTTATGTATTCTGAACTATCGTAATTTATTTTGATGACATTGCTCCTTATTTAGAGTGGTGTGAGAAGAGGTTTTTTGTATAATGTATCTCCTGATGCATCTTTCTTTTCAATATAAATATTAATATTTGCTTAATAATAATCTCATTTTCTTCAATAAAATTCTCTTTTCTATGAAAGCCAAAAGAGGATTCATAATTATATTTCTTATAAGTGAGTATTCGGTATGATAAACTACACTTTAACATAGGAAAGCTGGAAAATGTGGGGTATTCTTATTGCTTTAAATTGTTCTTAGGCATCATAGAAGTTAGGCATATTGTTACCTGCTAGGCAAGAAGATAATACTTTTATTATTCAACTGAATTAGCTAAAGCAGACAGAACCTTGAGACTACCATCAATGCAATTGTTTACTGAAAGGGTGTATATTCTGCATTCTAAATTCTTCTCACGTGCATGTACATTATTAAGCTAACATATTTTGTAAGGTTTATACAGTTATGTACTGATTGGTCAGAATTATCACAGAGACTCATATTATGAATTGTGTTTTAATAAACAGAACAAGAATTGCATTTGAACTCAAGCTGCAAAAGACAAACAAATCAACAGACTTGCGGATCCCTTCTTCTCTGTGTACAATGTTTAATGTCTTAGTTGATGCCAAAAAACAGACGGCTAAACTCTGCATACTGGATGGGGGGCAAGAGGTAAGTGGAATTTTGTATGTTTCATTCCTGTGTTCAGTTCATCTGAAATATCTCACACTGCAGATTAATTTCAAACTAGCTGAAATGTGTCATGTAGCTGTTTGTACAGGAGCGTGCATAGACTGCTCCCTAGAAGCATCATGCAAGACACAACCCCTCATCTTCTGCCAGAAAAGACAGACTGCTTCTGGAATTTATCTGCTTTGACCTGTGAATCTGTTGAACATTAACAGGATTTCTTGACTCACAGCCATTCTGGAAATTTCTCTTGGGTTGCAGCAGAGAAACTGCTCAGAATTCTTTTGTAGTATTAAAATAGAGCCAAAATATTGTCCTTTGCAGACAGGTTTTAAATAAGTAAGGATTTTTTTTTTTTAATGGCTCATATACCGATGCCTGTGTACATGCTGAAAATAGAGGAAAGAAATAATCAGGTAATTTAATGGGATTATTTAATTTGGTCTTCAAGGACAGGGACCTTTTTGGCAGTAGTTTGCTGCCAGAACTGTGGACACTCCACAGTGGAGCACTGATGTGCTGTTGAAGGACATGTAGGCTTTACTGACTACTGTCCTTCCCGTGTTGTCACTCTGGGTGGGAATAATCTGTGTATTGAAAAAAGACATCCTACGTATACTGGTGAGATCACCGTCATAAAATTAAAACTGTTCTTGCTATGCTAATGCATTAGCAGTGTAATTTTGTGTGATTTGGTTTTGGGGAGAAGGTATAATAATTTGTTAGAATTTGGCAACAAAAAACTATGTCTGCTTTGAGCAGTTTCACATTTACATTTTTCATTATACTGTTTGTGTTGATTTTTGCATTTCTGTACTGTGCTCTTCATTTTATTGACTCATCTTTTTAAATTAGCGTATTCAATAGAATTGTCTTTTTTTTTTTTTTTCAAATTCAATGAGACATTCATCATTTTCCTGTTCTACCCTGTCATCTTTATTTTTCATTTTGGTTTTCCATGCCACGAACCAGTTTGCTAGTCAATGGGTAAGTGCCTTTTCATTGTTTTTTATCCTACATATTTTATTTGGTTATTAACAGCCAGTTTTTATTTTAAATGGTAATATTGCTTTTCTTGCTAATTTGTTAGCCTAGCCCTCAGAATCCATTTACAGCCCGACCTTGCTACAAACTGATTATCAGCTTCTCAATTCGTCTTTCCTTGTTCATCCTCTTAAGGTGGTTCCAGATTAATTCTTCACTCTTGTACTTTTTAGACGAAATGTCCTGTCTTACTGGGTCACAAAGCTCTCAACTCTTTCACCTCTCAGTGGAGCAGAACAGCAAACCACTCATTTGAGACTCATCAGTTTTAAACCAGACTATCAACTCTTCACCTTATGCTGATTCTGCCAGTTCATCTTAGTGTCTGAGCAATACCCTGCAAACACACATGCACACCCTTCCTTAGCGTAAGAAGATACCAGGGGAAAGGCAATACTGATACCTCCATGAAGACCTGCAGACAGATGGTATAGCCTCATTCTCTACGGTCATTCCATCCCTCTCACCTGCTCTGGATGATGCCTCATCCAGCGAGTCCCCCTCAGAGACAAAGTTCAGCATTCACTGTTGCCTTTTGGACTGCAGACCCTTACCAGATTCTCTTCTGAAATCTTCCCATTCTCTACATTTTCAAGCTCCATCATACACTCTTCACAATACCAAAGCAGAAATACAGCCCTTGTTCCCTTCTAGGCCTGACCATGACCCTAAATGCTTCCAGTGCTTCTTTTCAGTGCAAGAGTTTGACTATTTGGCATACCTGTCATGAAATACATATTTCTTTCATAGTCCCCAAGTTAATCTTCATCCCAATTCATCTAATAAACCAAAGGAGTCTCAAGTTTTTCACATATCAGAAATTATCAGATTATGGGGAAACTTCCTTCTTTCTCATAAACTTTGAATTATTGTCTACCAGTTTCTTCCATTCCCAAGGCTTTTTTAGAAAATTAAGAAAAAAGTGGCTTTCCAGTTGCTTGTAGCTGATATCATAATTGTTTGAAACACTTCAAGATTTGTTGAGTGAAATGCTTCTGGAATCTCCCCATCTGTCAAAGAAGGCAGGAGAGCATCTCATAACATAAACAGTTGCATCTCTGACTTCTCTATAGGAGCTCTGGCATTTCCAGTTACTCTTAGCCACTTGGTCTTGAAACCTTTTCCGTATTACCTTTCTTTCCCTTATCCTCTTTCATTTTCATTTTCGTCTCAAACATGGACTTTTATGCCAGTCAAGGAAAGCATTCCGTAATGCCCAAGTTAAAATTTTTTTAAAGGGCTGTTCATTCACGTAAATGTTCACTGAATATCCACCTGACAGTTTCTAGAACTTATTCCTCAAGTGGTGGAAGTTGTTATTTAATTAGATTATTAGATTCAAACATTTCCTTGAATACAGTGTGCTATTTTCATTCCCTATATGGAGCTATAAGCAGTTGTATATCTTGTTCAAGTAGAGTCAGCTGCAGAAGTTTTCGCCCTTTCTTGTCAGATGGGAGGGAACTCTAACTTAACATGTAATGAGGGTTTTCTGGTCGTGGTTAGCCATCAGCACGTTGAGTTTAGAGTTTAGATTTTATTATGTTTCCTGATTTTCCCACGTTACTTCATGCACTGCTCACCATTCACCCAAATGTCTTCCAGTAAAGTCCACTCTCATAAAGAGTCACAAAGTCTGCCATTCAGGATGGCTTTCCCGCCTTGACTTCTGAATATTATCTTCAAGCCTAAGAGAAGCACAGCATAAGTTTGCTACAGGCAGGACCATTACTTTGTGTTTGAAGAGAGCTCACCTGGGTGGATGCTTTCTGCAGTTGCCTTAAGAGAGTTTGAGAAGCAGGTCCAGGGGAGAATCACCTGATCTCTAACACTAACTGTTGGTGCCTGCAGCCTGCTTCATGGACAACCAGAATGGCACTTCATGGAGTACAGGGGAAGGGTACAGCAAGACACCTAAGTAGCTCACTGGTTGGAGCTATTTCTAAAACAGTTGCCCACCTGTCTTCTTAGTTTCAGTGTATGTAATCTTGGGTATTGTATGGTGAACAGTATCCCATTTCCTTCTTTCCTGAACCAGAAGCCAACAGGTGCTATTCCTTTACAGTCCATGGATCCTAAGTCAAACCAATAGCAGCAGTAAGGAAAACCTTTTCTACCACACAACATTCAATCATCCAGATATTTTTCAGCTTTTGTTATTTGAGATAAATATTTTAAAACCTATTAACTTAAAACTTCACAATCTAGATGCTGCAGTCTTCTAGCAACATTCACATTTTTGAGTATGGTAGGTAAGAATCACACAGGAAATATTTCTGGGGGCAAGAATCAGATAGAGAATATTTCTGGGACCTCTTAGCTTGACAAGTCATTAGATCTGAACTGGATTTTTAGATCTGAGCCAGAGCTTGTTTGTTCTTTTGTGTAACTGGGTAGTAGTAAATGTCATTGGACTATGCTATTGAGTGCTGCATAGCAGAACGTGTATAGAAGTGATTTTAGTTGTTTCAGAATTCCAGCCTCCTATTACCCTATCATGCTTATAAAAAGAACAGAGATACACTTTTCAGTTTGGAGAAAAGTGAGTGCTGTTTCAGTGGAATGTGCCACAGCCAGTGCTTTGTATAAAATGTCTATAGAAATGAGAAGTGGCCTTTAATTTGATAAACTTTGTTTCTGAAGCTATTTGAGTTATAAAATTCAAGGGGGAAACTCATTTAACTGCGTAAGTAGTAGAGGATTATAATCGACTTGATAGTAAAAAGTGTAGAGACAATTTAATGTACATGTAATATTGTTATATGTTGGCAGTAGCAGTTTCAGTTCAGATGATCATGTACAATTTATTTTCACGGCAATGCAACCTTAAAACATGCAAAAGAAAGCTATATTGGAAAATCTTAAAAAAAAACCCCGAAGTAATTAATAAAGCCAACTCCAATATTGGGACGTAGTGAGGTAGAATGGAAAAGGAAATTGAATATATTGTGGAATTGTGCAACTTACAGTTCTCCGGTGATAAGCACAAGATTTATGAACAATCTCCTCTCTTTCCCAAAAGCACAACTGTCAAAAGGCACTAAAATACTTTGTCTCCTTTCTAATGATAATACTGAGGCTGCTAGTAGGAGCAGTGAGCCATATTGGGAAGACCTGGGACACAGCAACCCTGGCTGTACATACAGACTGAGGGACGAGATGCTGGAGAGCAGCTCTGCGGAGAGGGATCTGGGGGTTCTCATCACTGGCAAGTTGAACATGAGCCAACAGTGTCCCTGGCAGCCAAGAGGGCAACCGTGTCCTTGGGTGCAGCCGGGCGAGGGAGGTGATTGTCCCGCTCTGCTCTGCACTGGTGCAGCCTCACCTGGAGCACTGTGTGCAGTTCTGGGCACTACAGGATAAAAAAGATATTAAACTACTAGAGAGTGCCCAGAAAAGGGCTACAAAGTTGGTAAAGGGTCTAGACCAGAAGCTGTATGAGGAGCGGCTAAAGTCACTTGGTTTGTTCAGCCTGGAGAAGAAGAACCTAAGGGAAGACCTCATGGTGGCTACAGCTTCCTCACAAGGGGAGGAGGAAGGGTAGACGCTGATCTCTTCTCTCTGGCAACCAATGACAGAACCCAAGGGAATGGCAGAAAGATGCACCAGGGGAGGTTTAGGTTGGACATTAGTAAAAGGTTCTTCGCGCAGAGGGTGGTGGAGCACTGGGACAGGCTCCCAAGGGAGGTGTCGCAGCCCCAAGTCTGACAGTGTTCAAGAAGAGACTGGACAACACCCTCAGACACATGGTGTGAATTGTGGGGTTGTCATATGCAGGGACAGGAGTTGGACTTGATCCTTATGGGTCCCTTCCAACTCAGGACATTCTGTGTTTCTATGACCAGCCAAATTGTCTTGAAAAGCCAGTCTGGTTTGGTTACATGCCATGACATGCTTTGCCACTAAATGTAGTTTTCTCCCATGTGGCTCCCACACCTGCAGCTGGATTTCTTATTTTACTGGGAATTATTCTAGGGCAACTGGAAAGGCAGAGGCCCCTTCAGGGGCTTTGGGATGATGCTCCACAATGTGTATTCAAATAATTTAGCTGTGGGAGCTGACTGGTCAGGATTCAGAGTCCATGTGGATGGTGATCACGTCAGCCAGCAGAACAGAAGTGTAAAGGCACAACTACCCATAAATGCATTTGGAAAAGGGGTGAGGATTTGTCTGCTCTCACCCTGCAACCTTCGCAGAAGTAGAAAAGCTGCAGTCCTAGAGATCCTGATTTTAGGATTGTGCACACAACCTTGTCAGCTCATACCATTTTGTCATTAGTTCTACAACAGTTGCACTCTTTAAAAACCTGTCTCCTGGAGTCAAATAATCTTGCATGAGGATCTGAAGTTTTGTTTTGTCAGGGGTGCTGTGTTAGTGGAAGGTGGGATTGGGGAGGTGTGGGTTAAAAAAATTATGATTTTTGTAGTTTGCAAAATCTTGAAAAAAAAGGAAATCAAATCCAAAATAAAAATATCAAATATTATTTCTAAACAAATATAATTATTTTGGAAGCTTTATTTGATTTTTTAATAATTTGGTTTACTTCTTGGTTTTCTTGGTCACAAGTGAAATTGCTTAGTGATTATATTCCATTCCTATGGAATTGTATTTGCCTAGTGGTGAAAAAAAACAAACAAAAAAACCCATGGCCTTGGAATATACATTGTTCCATTAATGTAATGTACCATGGAGATAAAGTTGCAGACACTTTCTGGGAGTGACAACTGTGATTTTGCATACATCATAGGATTACCTATAGCTTTGACATGCATCTGTGGGAACATCATTATTTATTGTTTTCAAAGAGTAAGAAACCATTACTTTCTGAAGACTGTGCAAATAACAGATATCCGACAGTTTGGGGTGATTTAACTCCTTAGCAGATCAAGAGAATATTATATTGGCCAAGACATTAATTGATTTGAATAAAATATATCTGCCACTATGGAAAATTATTTGATGTATTTCTAATATGTTATTTCACTCTTCTGAGATGTTTGTTGATGTTCTTCTGATATGTGTCTCGGCATTTTCCAAGCATTTTTAAACTTTAAAAGAAATTAAAACCAAAAATTAACATGCATGGTGTTGGTATCTGTAACAGATACATACGTGTGGGTAAACATATCTGATAGTTTTATTCTCTCTTAGGTTCAGTAGGTGGGATGTTTAGAAAATCATTCCTAAATATATTAAGCAGATCAGATTTAATGTTTTGGTTTGTATGGCAACAATCTGAGACAGATTAAAAATAGCCTTTAAAAACTTGGAACTCTGGAAACTATTCAGCTGGCAGCTGCTAAGTTAGGCTAATGTTTATACTGACCTCAGTACTTTTTCTCCGAGCATTATGCTGTTAACTGTTCCAAGGAGCCTTGAACTATGAAGATAGGGTTAGTCTTTACAAGTCACATTTTCTGTGAAGTGGCTATTGGGGACAATCTTTCCTGTCAGATAAATGCTTCTACAGGAAGAATTACTGTTTAAATTGATGTGCCTCCTTGATAGAATGGGATCCCTAGTTCCTGTTAATTTCAGGAGGGAACTCTGTAGTATTATCTAAAAAGTCTTTCAGATTTATTTTAAAAGCATTTACTTAAAGGCACCTTTTTTTTGTGAAAAAGCAAAAGAAAAAGGCTATGGAGAATGAAGTCTATTTTATTATGCCTTTTATGGCCTATTAATTTGTTACCATCTATTCTGCTTTGTTGATGAAATTTTAATTTTGCCCTTGCTTGAGCATATTGTAAGATTTGTATAAACTGCAGCTCACTGTGCTAATAGAAAGGCTCTTTTAGGATTAACAATTGGAGCTCATTTTATTTCTAGAGGACATTTAAAATAACTTATGAATGAGAGTTGTCAGACATGAAATGCTGTATTAATTAAATCTTATTCTAGTCTTTTTTGCTTCTCCAGCTAAACCAACCCTTTAGAAAAAAAATACATGGCCACCTTAATTATATAGGAGAAGACAAAAAGTATCCTTCACATTCCTTCGCCTGAATAAGAATAAGAACTCAATTCATCTAAATAATAACCCCATTAGCTGCTTAACTCAACAGTGTACATGGGAAAATTTTCAACACAGAATGTAAGAAAGTGTTGATTGGGTGGATCATTTTCAAGGGTTTGTTCTTCTGATGTTCAAAATGATAATTTTAAGTAAATCTGATCTGGCAGGGTTATCAGCTTTGTACCATTTATGACTTATGACAAAAGTGTGTGTTCATAAACATGCTAATGCTTCTTTATCTTTTGAAATACAGCAACAATACCATTCAAAAATAGACGACTTGATTGACGAAACTGTTAAAGAAATTATTTCACTTCTTGTTTCAAAGGTAAAACAATTTAGATTTTAATTTATAATAAAGTAGAAAAATGCATCTCTGTTGAACTTCTGAAATGTCTTTCAATATCACGGTTTTTCTGTACACAATGAGGCTGGCAGACAGCAACATGATTTGTAAATAATAGTCATGCAAATTATACTGAATTTACAAAATTAAATTTTATTACCCATAAGGTAAACAATTTCCCTGCAACTTGCTAATTGGATAAGTTTCTCTTCTGTGCTTCTGTTACAGATAAGAGCTGCTAGCAGCTAGTAGAACTGGCAGGACTTAATAATGTCAATATTAGCTTATGTAATAGCATGTTTTATTTTTTGTTCAATTTTTCACATCAAAGATTTATTCCTATCGCTAAGTCCTATTTAAATTTTGTATTTAAAGATGGACAACATCCAGAGTACCGGTATAACTTTTTAATGAGATTTTGTTTTACAAAACGTTTAGTTTAAAAATAATTTATAGTATAAGTTGCTGTTTCTTGAAATCTGCTTTGTAGCGTTTTTTTATATTTGAAAAGAAAAGATGTTTTGACATTATATGGGTACTTGGAGAATAAGTGAAAAACCAAGTTAAACAATGTCGTATGTTACGGTAGCACCTCTACTCCAGCAAAAGTCTTAAGTGTTTAGTATAAAAGAAAACCTTTCAGTCCCTAATAGTTTGAAGGACACAGCAAATAATGACAGAACAGCAAGATTTTGTAAGACACTTTGTTTTCTATGCATTGCAAATTACCCAGAAATATCTGACTTTCAAAATAGGAGAAATAAGCTGTAGATTTACAATTTGCAAGTTAGTGGAGAAAAAAATTCATATTTTCATCATGCCTTCATTTTCACTTGTTACAGCTTGCTGGCAGGGGTGGGGGGATAGGAATCTCCTTTTGGATTGATATCCACCATGCTTGCACAGGCGTTGAAGTTTTTTGCAGAATGACTGTAGAAATTTAAGCAAAATGTGTTACTTACTGATAAATGTGTAAAAAACACACACATTTTTTCTCTAAAGTGAAGGGTTGATGGATACATTAACTACAAATGGTTCAACTCTACAGTTTTGAATTTTACATGCTGCCTGTCACCACTCTGAAATGATCTGTCAGGTTATGGATTTAGTGTTCCTGAAGAGGAAGAAAGGAGAATTTAATCAGGGAAAATCATAAAAGTTAAACCTTTTTCTTTTTATTTTCCTTTTTTTTTTTTTTTTTTTTTAATAGCTGAGATTATAGCAGAAGGAAGAAAACAGTCATATTACTCCTGCATGTATGCACAAGAAATTCTAGAGACAATTGCCATCAATACAGGGGGATTTGCATTATGAGGTGCCACATATACCATTATAAGAGGTTGAGATCTTGGAACAGGAAGCAAATATTCTGTGTCATTGGCTGATGATTAGAAACTTAACTGCTCTCTCCTCACTTGGAATGTGAAATGCCAGTGACATCTTGAGTGCTTCTGTTTCAAGGCAGAAAGCCTCTGAGGGTACAGAGAAAGGCTGATGTTTCACTCTTGGTTTTGCCCAGGAAAAATGCACATCAATGTGCATAATATCTATCTGTGTTCATTTTTTTCATCAGATATATTTTAATTACTTTTTAGCCTTTGCATGTGTATTATTTCATTTGTGTTGCAGTGAAATAAGTGTTTCAATAATTATTTTTAACTGCAAGTCATCTGTGAAAATGAAAAGTCTTTATCAAGTCTTATTTCAGTAAGACTTTACTTGATAAAGACTACACTGTGCATTTTGTACACAAGACTTACCAAGCTAAAACATTTAAAAAATCACAGGAATAGCACAAAACAATGAAACAAAGCACAGTCTGTCTCAGGGTAACCAACTCAGAGAATGTGAGGTATACAGAGGAATGCTCTTAGAGCTTCACATTTCATTACACTGAGATCTCAGAAGACAAGTTTCCAGCTTCGTAACTAAACCCTTCATTTATACGGACATCTTTGACACTGCAACATTTTGCTCTCTGTTCTTTTGTGTCCCACTTGGATTGGAACCATTTGTGGACCGCTTGTTGTTTGTGAGATCAGCCCCTTCCATAGCAGATCTTTGTACAATGAGGCTGAACACCCTTCTGCAGAGAGAATTCTTGCCAGTCAGATAAAATGAGTTAAAGTACGAACAGCAGCTTCTCGCAGGCATACAATGGCAAAGAAGGAAGCTGGTATTTGGTCTAATAAAGGGACTGTAATTATCCTGTGCAAGGGATGCCGAAACAACTGCCACTCTCTCTCGTGATGTGGTTTTATTCCTTGATTGGCACCTACATACTGGTGTCTTAATTAATCACTGTAAATATGACAGGTTAGATTGATAAATGACACATGTAGGTTTGCACTTGCTCCTGCTCCTTGAACTGTTAAGAGCAGGGCTTATTGTGAAGTGATGATCTCAGTTCCTCTGGAGGTGACACTGTTGTGACACTGTTACAGTGCCCATTAACAGCATGCCAGATGGAATTTTGTTCCGTCCTCACACTCATAAAATGATACTCATGGCTGTGGGAATGATTGTATTTGGAGCAATGGATGACTTTTAAAACAATCTTTATATAAACTGGAAAGCAATTCATATGTGTAAAATAAATGTGCATTAATACAACAGGTGAGAGATATTTTATGCTATGTACCACCGATTACTTGAGCAACAAAACATCACAGAGGGACATGAGAAGAGGATTTGTTTGTTTTAAAGCTAATTTCGGAGAGTTTAAACATTAAGGCTATAAATAATGCAATTAATAAGATTTTTTTTTGTCAGAAATAAATTTGGGCAAAAGCACATTTTCATGCCACTTGCTGAGTAGTCACACTACATGGAGAATCACAGGTGAAAGTGTGGGGGAGAGGAACAGCACCATACCAGAGGTTTGGGGCCTACATTTACTTGCCCCTTCTTGCCTGTGTAGAAGCAGTTCAACAGCACATGCTGTTGCTGAAGATGAGCTGACAGAAAAGACTCATGTTATTACACTGCTGAGTGAAATCAAGGCTGGGTTTCTATTCCGTAGCAAAGAGGAACATGATATCAAGATCACCACTTTTAACAATTGTGCTCCATCATCTTTGAAGCTGTGATCTTAGAAATTGTGGTGCTAGAAAATAATGAGTGTTTTATACCCAAAATACATGCTGGGTACACGTAGTCCTGTATTTAACCATTTCCAGAAGCAGCAAAGTGGTGTTGGGTAGCAGACCCACCTCAGGAGAATTTTGGGGTTGAGTTTCTGTTTGTGCAGTGATTCAACATTTTCCATCAGTTCAACTGATAAGTGAAGCTGAGTAAAGAATGTTGTCCTTGATTTCAGCACTTCATGAGATGGAGAAAATGATCAAATTTACAGTTTGCTTTGCCCTACTGAACAATAAAAATCCGAGGAAGAAGAACTCAGATTCTCATACAAAATATTTACTTCTCATATTGTGTGTTTAGATTTTTCTCTGTGCTTTTCCTTCAGGTTGTTTCAGTGTTAGAAGGTGTGCTGTCTAAATTGTCAAGGTACGATGAAGGCACTTTCTTCTCATCATTAGTTTCATTCACTGTAAGTATTTGGATTCACAGTGGTTCTGTTCTTGTATCTGTGCATAACTCTGAAATTGTGCACAATCTGTAGCAATAAGCACTTACCATGTGTTGTTTTATTTTTGATTTACTAAAGGTGAAAGCAGCTGCAAAATATGTTGACGTTCCAGTAAGTACAACCCTTTTAATTTATTTTTTCTAGCATTCATAATAATTCAAAAATAGAGGGTTTTGTTAGCTCACATTTTTTGTTGTTGACATTTTGCTTTCCTATAGAGATTCGTTGTAGCTTTACACAGAGTATTTAAACAGTCACCACAACCCTCAGAAGGCATTTCATTTCCCTCAAGCAAAGCTTAGAAAGGTTATTCTCAATGCACTTTTTCAGTTGGGGAAGAGTGGGCATTGTAACTTAGTCTTTTGTAGGGGTCTTTCCATCATTTTGATAAATTGTTCACAAGTATAAGATAAGTCACAATTAAAAGCATCATATTTGAGTATCAATTATTTATTGATTTCTTACTTTGGGACCCAATCTTGTTTGTTTAATCCCTTGCTTGCTAAATCTCTAATTGGTTTAAAATTGCTTGTGCAATGTTTATTTGATGTAAATAAAACTAAATACTGTAGCTGTTGGAGCTCTTTTATACATAAAAGCAAAATTCAACTATCAGAATATTTTTATTAGAGTATCATAGTAGAATATATTTTCTTTAAAAAAAAAGCAAGGGAGAAGGTACATGAACTTACAAGAAATAAAGTGATAAATATAGAAGAGCACCAGAGATGCTAGACTTTATGTTTGCTAGAAATCCTTTCACCAGGTCTATACTTAAAAATATAATAGTTGCAAGTTTATAATATTACATATTACATATTTTTTTAAATCTATGCATGATAAATAAAAGGAAAAATCTCTATTTCTGGAATTTGTAATTTGGTTGTCTTTGTATTCACTTTATTCATAATATAACAAATTGTAATGTTTTTGTTTGGATGATATTTTCATAATTTTTTTCTTATTTGATTAAACGTGGACTTTTTATTTTTTATATTTTTTATAAAAAGGAAGAAAAAAGTAGGTTTGATCGTGCATTCAAAGGGATGACCTCACATCAAATCCAGTTAATTTAGAATACCTCTTGTTAATATATTGTACTGTGGACCTTCCCCAAAAGTTCCTTGGCAAGGCACTTAATATTCAAAATCCTGAGGAAAAAATTAATAAACAAACTACAAATTCCTTGCTTCCATCAGGGAACATGAAAAATTCTCATAATTACATGGAATATCTATGAGAAGGAGATGTCAAAGTCTTTTACCATTGGCTTGGATATGTTGATGTCAAAGTTAGTGATAATGATAAGGCTGAAAAATACCTTTGCCACAAGTTCAGGGGAATATTGCGAGTCAGATCCCACAGGGACCCCCACCCGGAGGGAGGGGAAGGCAGAGAGGGGACGTGATTGCTGGAGCCCCGTTGCCTTTCTCACATTCACTGAATGGTGTTGCTTGATCTGAAGAGATGACCAGATTATCAACAGACTATCAGGATCCTTGCATTTTACAGCCTCTTCACTTTTCAGCTATCCCACACACCTTTCCCACAGCTCAAGATATGAACAACACTAGAGAAACAGCACTGCAGTTGTAAACTACAGGTGTAAACTGTGCTTCAGGGAGGCTGTGCATCTAACCAAGCCAGCATTTCCCAAATACTAGAGGACATTTTTCCTAGGTTGAAGGAGTTTGATAGGCTGGGTTTTTGGTTTGCTTCTCCACATTCTTCCCCTTGTCGTGAAGACACAATTGAGGCCACAAAGAGCCGTTACTGTCCCAAGTGACAGTAAGTGTCCAGTCTGAAGAGGCTCTACAAACACCGCTTGTGGTAGTTACAAATTCCAACTGCAAAAGAAGGCTGTACATCATCATGTTACAAGGCCGTCTCCTGGGTTCACAAGTGAAGGGAGAAGCGAGAACGGTGGCACAGGGTGACTGGAGCTCTTGGTCGTGTGATGATAACCTGGCAAGCCTGCACTGAAGCTAATTGAATTCCTCTTGTGGGGGTGTACTTTGGACATATATGGTTTAAAATCTCTTTGTGTCCCTCCTTACCATGTAGCTGTATATATGGAAATTACTTAAAGGTAACCACAATAGGCCCCTTCTCTTGATACAGTTGCAAATTTGTGGAAACTTGCACTTTGTTAGAGGACCCCATTCTGCTCCCATGCCCCACCTTCATTCAAGGATCTCCCTGGGCCATCCTGACGTTGTCCTTAGGGTCCCTGAAACAGAGGTGTTGATCACTTGGTAGATCTGGGGGAGAAGGAGGTCATGGGGAGCAAAAGGCCTTTGAGAGTTTTTTAAGTGTGTGAATTGAACAGAGTTTTTGATCATTGATTATCAGGCTGAATATTTGGCAAAGAGGGAAAACCACGCTCATTTATAGTGAAATAAGAAGAAACTAACTAAACAAAAAAGATGTTAGAAGAAAATTAAGGTAGTACTGAGTGAAATGTTTTATAGAGAGGTAAAGGGGATAAAAAAGTGAAAAGGTAAATAATAATAGAAATAATAAAGAATTCAAAGAGAATGAGAACATTCTTGGATGATTCTTGGTCATTTGGAGGAAAAGGTTAATTCTGTTAACATAAGTAGGTGATTTAGAGTTGGTCACAAAAACGCGCGCTCGCCAGCAGGCATCCCTCAGTTTCTTAGGGCCAGGGTGAGACATGTGGACTCAGACATGCAGTTTGTTTGGCTGATACGTTTGTGAAAATGTTATGTTGCTATCTACCCTTCCATTATTACCAGATATTTATTAATAAATCCATTAAAAAAAAAAAGAAAAAGAAGTTTCATCTCTTCTTTTTTTAACCTGTTGAAGAAAACATTCAACATAAGCCTCTGTTTTTCAGAATGCCTTTTAGTAAATAAAACTTATGTGATCACCTGGAGCTCTCAGCGCTTCCCGAGTCATTGCGTACAGGGCTGTGTGGACACTGTGTATGTTTCGGTAACTGAAACACCAAAAGCAATATTAGTAACAGTACAAAATAACCCAGACTAAGCAGAGTAACAACAATGAAGGCTTATGATTTCCTAAAAACGATAGTGAAAAATGTAGTTGCTATTACACTCTTTTTGTTGGTAGTTGTCACAATATGCACTGCTCTGAAGTGAAAAAAAATGCAGTTGCAGTGCACGTGAAAAAAACCAAATGTTCGGAGGAAAATAACGCAAACATTACAAATATAAGTAGAACATCAAGGATGCAGTTTGTTCTCTTGTTAATGCTATGTTTTGATGTCTAGGAATGCAGGAACTGATTTAGGTTACAGTTCTTTTTAAAAAAACAACTCACCCAAATCCACTATAACTCTTTGTTAGTTTCTTTTAAAGCCCAGGCAATCCTTAGGAGATGTAGAAGTACAACCTGTCTAATTTTTTTCCATGTTTTTAATAATCTGTTCACAAAGCCAGTTAATTAATGAGAATAGGGAAATAATGCAGTAGAATTGAGGGCAAAAGATGTATACTGTTAATCTCAAATGATTATTATTCCTCAGTCATGTAGATAATTTCACCGTGTTCAGTTTCTCATCATGTAAGTCAGTTTTGCACACAAATAGCTGTGTCTCTAGCTGGTCATTTCTACACCCATTTGCCTCATTTACAAATATAACAAGAGCAATTACTTATACAAATTGAGCATCCAGTTACATGCATATTTATATGCTGCTTTTTGTTCAGAAAGGTATGTTTAAATCCCTTTGTAGGAGCCAGTAATCTATGCCAGTCATGTAGAGGGCACAGAAGGAACCTAATCCTCCTTCACTTCATGTAGGCCACCTGTCATACCAAGTGCAGAGAGGCCACGTGAAGGACCCAGGGCTGACAGCAGCGCACAGCTCGCACAAAGCCCGGCCTCTCCCTCCGCTCCTGCCTTTATGTGGGGATCAAAGGTATGAAAAGGGGCCTCACACATGTGCCAGGATTTGACTTACGGTGTTCTGTAGAGGCCAAAGTAGGAACTCTGCCTCCTGCCAAGCAGATATAGATTGGGACCTTCCAGATTCCTCCATTTCCAATATCACACTTGGACTGTGTGGCCTCTTTTAGCTGGCTTTAAGAAGCAAACAACTTGTTTCTGAGAAATCAGGTGTGGCCATATTGTGCCATTCATTTTTAAGCAGGTTTTACTTGGAGACCTCTGTTTATTAAAAACAAAGAGCACAGAACAGTCATTATCCTCATGCTCAGAGCTTCTTCTGCCTTCCTCCTCCCAAACCTGGGAACTAGCCCTTCTGTTTTTGGATCCGTGAAAACGAGATATTGGAGAATTGGAAGGAAAGCCCTGCATCATTTGTTTTAAGTAAACAGCATCATCTAAGTAAGCAGTGCTCGCGAGTTACCTCTTAAATGGAGATCAGAAAGATGGCTGCTAATCAGTAGGAAAGTTCAAATAGTAAAACATACTGATATCTGATTTTGTCAGTTACTATAGCATGTTGTATACCTTTTGCCCTACAGCATCAAGATCCTGGTGCAAACACTTGCGTGCCTGTGTTGCCCTGTGAATGCAATGAAACTACACATATATGTAAAAGCGTTCACATAAATGCTTGCACAATCTCAGTTTAAGTTCTGCATGACAGTTCTCTCTTAAAAAAACCCAAATGTTTAGCCTTTGCCAAGATTGCTTTTTCATCTACATTAAGATGCATTAGAGGCAGGGAAAATGCATTGTATTTTTTCATTTAAGCAAAATAATATTTTTCATAGCCATGTGAGAAGAAAATATGACCTTTAAAATAGGCTGATTGTACAAATGATGCATCTTCCTGGCTGGCTTAGGTATTTTGATTTGTAAGAAATTAAGGGAGTAAGGGCTTGTCATGAGTACAAGTAGATTCCGTTCCAAAAATATTTTAGTGATATTTTAATTCTGTCATCCCAAAGCCCAAGTGATGAGCCTTGCGGCATTTAGAGGAGAAATTTGAGGCAGTGAAATTTTCCAACTTACTCTTTCATGTGGTGGTGGACACTGAATAAGGAGCTCCTGTGTTTCTCACAATAGCCCCCTCCAGCTCATCACTCCTTTTCATTTCATTGTTTCATCCACACTGCAGTTAAAACGTCTCCCTCCAGGACGCAGGGAAAGGGAAGGGGGTGGAGAGGAGAGCAAACACAAAGTGGGATGAACTTTGTTATTATATAGTTAGTCTCTAACATCTGTTCTCATCTTTGAAACATGAATGCTTTGACGGGATAGCAACTCAGTAAAACTAGATTTTTTTTAATTGGTAATATCAAGAATACAGGCTTGTTTAATACTCCCTGATGCTAAGAAATGTTCTGTGACAAATGCCAAAGTGGGAAAAAACATAAGTATTTACAGATGTACATTCATCTGATGATGATTTGTGACAAACTGTTGCATTGTAAAAAGCTGTGCAGAAACTTATGTGTATCTCTCCTGTAGGGAAAGGCTAATACTAGTGGCACCATTGAGCTTGTTGCAAACCTTTCAGCAGTGAAATATTTGAATGCCTGCAAATCAAGGCAATGCAGCATTATTTTTTACTAGATGCCTCAGGCATATTTTGCCAGTGGGAGCAATGTGTGTCAGTACAGCTTCTACATCATCTTGGAAACTGGAATAATGTATTTTAAAATTCACCTCCTTGTTAAATAGGCACTATGATAGTGTTTCCGTATTTGAAGTGGGAAAGTTAAGCTCTTTCTTCTTTATCTGAATTTGTTGCTCTGAAAAAGTGTCTGTTGATCTGGACCCACCTACCAGTGAATAGTAAAAGAGACAACCTGCACCTGTGGGATTAGGTGCAGCAGCAGGAAGTAAGAGCACTTGCAGTATATAATTAACAAGGATTTTTTTTTTTTTTTCCCAAACAGCATGTTCATCTTGCCAGGTTAACTAGTGATTAACCCTAAAAAAAGAATTTGCTGAAGCCTACACCCTTGTTTAAACTCATTCACTCACCAGTGTATTCAGTTACTTGTGTAACCAACGACAAAGTAACCCTATTTACAACTCTTCATTTCCTGGTATTTTATTTGATGTCTTTGTGTTTCCAGTTTCTCTATTCATCTCTTTGTTTGGTTCTCTTTCATTTTCAGATAGGCAAAACATCTTGTCTGCTGTTCTGAATAAAACAAACCTACAATAACTTTTTATCTATCATAAAAAAACACTTTTTTTTTTCTTGGGGAAGTTTTCAGACAGAATACCTTTTTTACACTTATCCGGATAAATGTACCAGGTTAAATTCTTCTCCCAAAGATGTGCAAATAACTCTCTCCCATTAACTTCAGCAAATGTTCTACCAGAGGTTCAGAGGAGCAGAATTTTTTATTTTGGATACAGAAGTGGAGACTGAGTTGCTTAACTCTGTCTGATATTAGTAATGAAATGCCCACTGTGACAGTTACTTAAAATGTATCTCAGTTTCTATTTGTTTCTCTTTTAAGGTATATCCAATTGCTTAATGGTTGGTTGTTTGGGGTTTTTTTCTGAAGTTTAGTAATCCAAAAGAGAGCCGTACAGGATCATGTAATCAGAGGTTCCCATCTAATACATAGTACCCATTTGAAAAAAAAAAAAACAAAAAACCTAAAACATGAAATATATAACGCTAAGCCTGTTTCAATTTCAATGCTTCTAATAGCTTTCTTCTATACTTTCACATATTTAGGGAAAACTAATAATTTCAATGTATACAATATGGAGAGACAATTGAGTATTTGATATACTATTGCTTAATTCATTGGTTAATGCCTGTTGCCCACTATGAGCAGCGATAGTTAGCTTGCAATGGTTCTGGTGAGTTTTTAAAACAGAGAGTCATACTGCTGGAGTATTGATAACTCCATTACCCAGACATATTTCTACCATAGGCAGACACTGTTTCACAGGAAAATTAATTTTTTTTCCACAGCAATTTCAAAGATAATTATCCTGCACACATTAAAGAAGGATGAAGTGTTTTAAGGAACTGTAATTCTAATTGGTAAATGTCACCAGCTGTTGCAGTTACTCTTACTTGTGTATATTCTTTTAATGATTACACTCCTGTGCCACAAGCTACATGAAAATATATTCACTAGGTGTGAAATTCCCATATGTCACAGCTTCAAGACTAGGTAAACATCTCAAAGATAAGGGGAGAGAATTAATGCTGGTGAGAAATGTTATTTTTCTAGCTTTGCCTGTCTGCAAGATGAACATTTTTTATTGACCTTAGTAAAATTTTAAAAATACATGAATCAGAGAACCATTAGGTTTTAGCATTCAGTGGAAGATTTATTTTTACACTTGAATAAATATCTCCAATGACTATAATCAGCCTTTAATTTGTTAGATTTTGTCCTTCACCCACACCCCAAGATTTCAAAATATTTACCTGTTATGCCTCCAAGTTAAAACTAATCCAGTTCCTATAAATTGCCCATCGAGTTTTAGAAATTACATAAGGTTTCAACACTGATTGTATTCCTTTCTACCATCACAAATGAGCACGCTGAGAGAATATATGGAGCTTTCTGCTTTAAATCTCTTAAATCACTTTGTGAGTTTAATTTAAAAGTGTTTCTGTCACATTTTAATGAAGAAAATATATTTTTATCAGTGAAATCTATTGATTTCCATGAGCCAGGTTTTCCAACAGATAACTGTTTTATCTATTGTAATCATACACTTTTATTTCTATGCTTAGAATCAAGGTGTGTAACTCAGATATAAATATGAATGGTCCTGCTTTCCTCTTGACAGTTTCATGTAGGCATGTACATATGTGATAAGTTTTTAAAATTATCCAGGAGGTTTCACTCACTGCAGTTTAGAGGAGAGAATGTTCTCATCCTATTAGTGTAATGGCAGTTTCTGGACAGGTAACAGCTCAAGCGTATTGCCCCTCTCCTTCCTTCTTGTGCTCAGACCTGTTTATATAAATTATAATACATGACTTATATGATAATAAGGAATGAGAAAAAATTGAAGTTATCTACTTGTAGACTAAAAAGGAAGCCTTAATATAAAATTATGTGTATTTATGCATACAAGTCTTGAAAATATACTAAATATTTCACTCTTACAGCTTGGTACATATGCTGTTGTCAACCAATAACAGCTTCTGAAAAATAGAGATGACTTATGCCTGGGAATTCAGGGACTGGGTATAGCTGCCTTCATCCTCCTTCCCTAGAGCTGTTAATTTTTCTGTGCAGTCAGTTTTAGCTAAATCTGAATCCTTCATAAGTAGCTTTGTAAGGCTTACCGTGAAGTATTATGAAACTTAGCCCTCTTTTGCATGCCATGAACTTTAAAAACTATTATTTGGGAGTAACTGATACTTTTACAGACTCACACAGAGGGCATTTACAGAAGGCTTTCCAAAGTGCTTATGTTCATTCGTGGTTCCTGTTAGAGGAAAGCAGAGCAGCATTTTGTGGATACAGCAGTCCAGGAGTCCCAGCTGGGCAGGAGAGAAGTTTCAGCAGCCACTCTGCATGGCCTGACACAGTGTCACACACACTGACATATCCTGGCATGTCCCCTGTTTGGAAGTGGGGTATGAAAATTATACCTAATCAGCCATTCACACAGAACATAGATTGGTACAAAAAGGGAAACATTTCAGCTCTTGTTCCTTCCCTAGTCATCTTCTGAGCTAATTATGCCAGTGCAACAGTTTCAGAAAAATAGGGCTACAGGTCTGCTCTCATACCAACCTTTTTATGCTGTTACTCCCAGGAAAATACTTAGTAGAAATTAACCTCAAACACAAAACTCAGCTGTATATTGGAAGCAAGTTGCAATGAATCTGAGGTGATGCAAAAGGAACGGAATGCTTTATTTAACCATTCTCTGAATGTGATAACAGGATCTGGACCTTGAGGGTGGAGAAGCTGGGGCAGCCTCACTAATAAAAAAGGGGAAAATGTCCAAGTTTGCCATTGACATTATCAGAGCCAAGGCTTCATTCTGTTACATATGGCAATTTAGATTTATGACTCAATCATCCATAAATATAACACTGAGAACTTCATTAACAGTGAACCCTCCTGAACTTAGTAACTAACCCAGAATTCACAGTAGGTTTAGTCAATACAGTTTATACATGTATGAACATTGTAACATAATCTCAGTTTTCATTATGTTTAAGTATAACTTCTTATAAGTCTCAATTGTTGAGTGGTCTGTCTCTTTCCCTTCCCACTACTTTTTGCCCTTACTTTATGTCTCCACAGAAACCAGGGATGGATCTAGCAGATACATACATTATGTTTGTTCGACAAAACCAGGATATACTTCGAGAAAAGGTCAATGAGGAAATGTACATAGAGAAGTTATTTGATGTAAGTAATTACCCTTAAAAAGCTTGCTGGTATCACTACTGCATCAGAAGGGAGAAGCTTCATTTTTTATGATCTGTTTTCAGCAAACCATTCAGATGTTCTTCCCTGTTGATCATATTTGCTTTTATTTTTTATTTATCATGTTCAACTATCAAGGATGGCCTTCTTTAAGTGGTTACTGCATGAAAAGTTTAGGTGCTAGAAAGCATAAATAAAATTGTAGAAGATTATTATTTGAAATGGTAATTTTTCCACTGTGATAGTTCAGTTTCATTCCGTCTTTTGATTTTGAATGTGCTAATGAAAAGAATTGGATTGCTGTGGTTTGTGGCCTCCATTGCAAATTTCTTCAAGTAAAGAACAGAAAGAGGCCAGTTACGCAAAGTATACCTACAGGTTTGACTGGTATTTTCATGGAGCGACTTTTAGAATTTTGTTTTATGGATTTTTAGTTTAAGCCTCTTAAAGCTGACCAAACTTTTTTTGAATTGTCAAACTGGTTTTCAAAATTCTGCTCCCACTTCTGCAAGTGCAGAGTAATTATCTTCCTCATCCTCCATGCCCACACAGTGCTAGCTATCCTGTATCTTCACGATAATTTCCCTCAGTTTCAATACTGGCTTCCACAGACTCCCTCCATTCCTTTCTTTGCCCTGATTCCTCTTCTTTTTGTTAGAAATTACGGCCTACTCTACCAAAATTTTCCTCATACAAGTCTCTTCTGTATGGCCACTAGCAACACTCTTGGGCATATTTCTGTTCATTCAAGTTCTGACCACTAATTTGAGTCTAGTATGTCCCTTTTCTGAGTGGTTTGAAGGAGAGGCTGTAGGCAGCTGAAATTGTACCTTCTGTATAAATTCAAAGCACTACAGATGTAAAATATGTCTAAAATAAAAGTTATTATAAATTCAGATCAGTTTACATGACAATGACGGCAGTCACTTACAGTCATGTAGGAATTTGAGCAGGGAAATAAGTAATCTCTGGCACTCCGCAATGCAATTCATTACAAACCAAATTCTGGAACATAATACACACTTTGAAATGTATTTATTTGTGTGTCATCTCCTAAGTATTTTAGAAAGCTTTGCTGGCAGTTTTGTTTAATTATGCAAGTTACAGCAAATGTTTTCATAACAGCAATTCACAGCCTTTACTGTGACACTACAGTTGTGGCAGTCACAGAAGGTCCCACAATATAGACTCTCAGCCATGGTATGTCATGTCAGTGTTTGTTGTTTGTTAGACCGGGTGGTCAAAATGAGACTTATCTCTCAGATTTTATATTTCCAGACACTCTCAGGCAGCTTTACCAAAAAAAAAAGTATCATCTGTTTTAATAAGCTAAGTGCTAATATGTGTGAAAAGAATGATTTTATAAAAGCTTTGATGCCCTGCAGGGGTAGAAAAATTATCATCCATCCAGCTGGCACCTTCACAAAGTACTAAAACCATATTAGCAACTTCTGCTTCAGTTTGCGTTTGCACTGAATCTGCAAGCATATGTTTCATTTTCAAGTTTCTATTTTTTTTATTTTCTTTAGGGTTATTTTTGCTTATGTTGTAATTTTCTGAACGTTAATAAAATTATGTGCCTAAAGCCAAGTCTGACTCTCACTGGAGAGGCCACATTGATTTTGTTGATGTATTGGGATTGGACCAAATCTTAGGCTGTGTCTGTAGCAGTGAACTGGCCAGGGCACAGGTCTGGGAACTAGCAAGGGTTCATCCTCACCATTAAGTCATGAGTATGATTCCTGGTGTGATTTTGGATTAGGCCAACTAGCACTAGCCCAAGGACTGAGTCTCAGTACAGCTGAGGTTAGCATGGACCTCTTCCAAGTTTTGTTTCAGCAATCAAGCTTTTCAGCACCAGAAAACATCTCTTGTGTGGATGCAAGCCATGACATAACACTTGCCTTGGAGATGCAAAACCATTCCTCTGCACTTTTACTCAATACTGTGCATCCTACGCTGTTGTGGCCAATGCCTAGAGCTGCAAGGAGAGAAAAAAGATGTACATGATAAGTATTCTGTGT
The DNA here is from genome assembly GCF_964273445.1 of Streptopelia decaocto. NCBI lineage: Eukaryota > Metazoa > Chordata > Aves > Columbiformes > Columbidae > Streptopelia > Streptopelia decaocto. Next base: position 24,712,864 of record NC_138663.1, read on the forward strand.
ATCAAATACCTATTTGCACCTATATTTTTCTTTATATTTGGTGGTGTCACATTTTGACATGACATCACACCAGGGATATAACTAAATAGACAGAATCAGGTAAATGCACTAGCAAATATGTAACCTCATAGCATGCAGAAATTTAAAACAAAGGTGTTTCACTGTGTTGAATCACCTTTCCTAGGATTAATTGAGATTTAGAACAGTACAACTGAGAAAGATTTTGGCCATGATTTTTGGAGGGATTTTTTTAAAATTAGTGATATAACAAAACTTAGATGCCGTTTATAGATTCAATTCTATCAGGTTATGTTTCAGTGGAAAGAATCAGATGTGCTGAAGTTTTTATATAAATATACTTAAAGCCATTTGACTGGCTACAGTTGTAGATCACTGTTGATTTCCCCTTAAAATACTTCGTATTTGCATCAGATAAGAAATCATCAGCAAAGCAAAACAGGATAAATGCGTGTCTGTGTTTCAGACAGGGAAATACCTCATCCAGAATAACCAAAAAAAGACTGTTCTGTATGCTAGAAGTGATAGATACAGACAAGATCAGGCCTCAGACACTATTTTAATCCAAAAAATGTGTATTTACAAACTATTTATGCACAAATTTCATTGACTTGATTCAGGGCTGCTATACACTAACAACTATTACAGTGACCAAGAGAACAAGGTGTCTGTCATATGAAGTAATGTACACATTAAAGAGGATCATTTAAATTGAAGAATAGTATTAATACAAGTAGAAATGTCGGTCACAAAATGGGACACAAATATGTTAAAGCTAGAATCTGTAAAATTTTCTGTCTATCTGAGAGACCCAAATTAAGGAGAAGACAAAAAATGTGCATTGTTTTGCGGTGGTGATTGATATGGCTGGAAAAGCACTACCATGCTATACAAAATGTGGGAAGAAAAAATAATTAAAAAGAGAATGGAATTTAAACTTGAGATATGAATCTTTACATTTGTGAGAGGCTCAGATCTCCAGGAGACTTTGAAAGACGCCTGGGCTGCTGCTTATTTCTGCACCATTTCTAAAGAACTTAAAGCCTATGCTTCAGTACTTCTGCTGATCATGCAATAGGACCAAAGTGGTTTTTTTCCCTTCCTTTACTCTGAATAACTTGGCTTCTGGGTACATTTCACTCTTCACCTCCTCTGGAATGGCTCCAGACAGCACAATCAATATGGCTTGGTGTTCCTGGTCTCTACAAGGTCAGTGTGCCGACTTCTTGTTCTCCAACTTAAACATCAGATTGAGAATCATGGAGTTTTCTGCCTGGTCAGTATGTCAGAGACACTTTGGACTTTTTGTCTTCCTTTGTAGAAGAGCTGGGAATTTTACTTATCAAATTCCTTCCTGTCACAGGAACTCAGGAGATTTATCTCCTACTCTCATGCTGTAGAAACTTAGAGTTGTGGGGTTTTGTTTGTTTGTATGCTTGTTTGTTTGTTTGCTTTTAGCCTCAGATCTTAAAGAGCACTAGGAAGTCTTCATAATGCATCGTATATGTGGATGGTCTGCAGTAGCTCTGGGCTAAATGTCTGCTCTATGTTAATGATTCCTGTAGGCTTAGTTCAACGAATGATCCATGTGATTCCCTCCGATCCCATACTCCACTGAAATAAACTAAGACAGTGAAATTACATTGGGACAAGTTGCTTTAATAAATTCAAATAAATCGAACTTTTTCTACCATTAATACTGCAGTGACTCAGGTAGATTCCAGGTATAACAGCTAAATCATGAAGACAGGCATTTCTGTGTTTGTTTAATTATTACTTTTAAAAATTATAATTAAAAGCATCATCCACTGAAACTTTTTTGAAGTTTAATCACTTAAACCAAGAACTCATGTTTTAAATAGTTTAGTAAAATGCTTTAAAAACAAATTTGTACTTTAGCTACCTAATTTTCTCATCCAGTGTTTGAAAAATACTTATCGTCAGGTAAAGCTGTAGAAGTAACTCTTGGTGAATGGGAAAAGGAAGTATTCATATAGAATTGCACAAACCTAGAAGAAATCTAAAATATTACTAATTATTATCAAGGCACATCGTTTATAAAGACAATCTGCTTGATGGATGATGTAAGAACATCCATGCAGCCTTTCAAAGAACAATGTTGTGTATCTGCTCACAAAATTAACAAATGTAAAAAATATCCAACTATGAAATTCCCATGGGGTCTGGTTCTACACTATCAAAGTAAAAGAGAGTTTTACCATTACCTTCAATAAAAGCAGTGCTGTGTCCATAAACATGCCAGGTTATCATCACTGACTAGCCTTAGATTCATGTTTCTACCTGAATTTTTAAGATGGGACTAATAAGTCTTGAATTACTTAGCATTTTAAATTACGTTAGACTTATAAATTAAAAACCATTTCCTTCAAAACAAAATTGGATTTTGTTAACAAACCATTTGAAAAATATAAGTCATTTTGCATAAAGCACTGTTTAAAACATCGGTGCAATACTTTATGTAGTAATTTAAAGTTCCTAAGTGCCACTTGGGTAGATTCGCACTTTCTTGTACCTGTGAATTGAACAAGAAGTATGAATATTCTTGTCTGAACACAGAAAAAAATAATTTCAAACCCTTCCTTTCAAAACCCTTCTTGACTTATTTGCCATTAAGAGCATTATCTAATAGGTTGTATTTGTGTTGGGCCTATTGTGAAAAACTTCAGTTGTACTATTCCAATTTTATTAAGACTATATATGCAATGAAATATTTATGCAATAATTGATTGCTGCTTTCAGAAATAAATCATTGGTTGGGACAACAATTCTAACACACCAGTGTTTTACCATTGACACAACTTAAAGCTTTTCCAGTTTCCTTAGGCTTTAATTTCTGAGAAACCAGTGCACGAGTGTACCGTAAACACACAAGGTAGTCAGCGTGTGCACTCTGGAAGGGTCAGCATTGGCAAACATGTCCCTTCATCATCTTGTACAAGATGCCACCTGTTAGCAGATGTTGACTTTGGCCCTGGTTGTCCCTCTCTGACGGGTGTTGAACCGGTGCAGTGTGACTGAGTAGTCCTGTTGACTTCCCAGGGACTGTTCAGACGGGTGAATGTCCTCTTGGTCATGGCCTCATGCAGGGTAGTAATTCAACAAGCAGCATAAGGGATGTTAATGGCAGGGAGTTCATGCAACTTTATTTGGAGTGCAGAAAGACTGAACGTCTTTATGAGTAGTATAAATGCTTAAGCACTCCAGATTTATGGAGCTGCTTTTGTATTTCAAAAGTTCAGATGTAATGTGATATTCTTTCTCTGTTGAAAAAATGCTTGTATTTTGTCTGGAATGTGAATTAAATGCTAGTAGTGTTTCCATATCACAACCATTATTTTCCTTTTCCATTAGTAGCAGGGATGGACAATTAAAGTTCAATGATGTACTTGATGTTATTTGAGGTAGTAATTATTCTCCAAAGATTACTATGTCATGTACTTCATTCTGTGCCTAAATGGTGATATGAAGTACTCATCTAATTCATTTATGTTTGCCATTATATCTGCAAGTACATTTTTAGCAAATGCTTTATTCAATTGCATCATTTCTATAAGTTTTCTGACCTTTTACAAAAAAATGTGTTAAAAATGTGCAAATGCTTCCCCCTGGCAAGTGAGATAATCTTCAGCTGGTGTTACACAGCTAAGAGCAACACATATTTTATGTAGTACCAACTCCTTGTACTGTCCATGTCTGCCTCAAAATCATAATTACCGTAGTAGTTAGTATTCAACAATGCTTTTCTAGAAAACTTAAATTGTGATTTTTTTTCTCTTATTCTCCAATTGCTTCCTGTCACGTTAATTTTTATAAGTAATCTTCTCTTTCTTTGTCACGCAATTATTTGTGAGCATGTGATTTGACAAAAAGGTCTACTTTTCAATCTAGATTGTATGCCAAGGCAAATTCAGCAAGTTGAGACTAGGTTGAGCTGGTTAAAGGCCACATTTGAATCAAAAGCTGTGTTTGTATTAACCTCTGAGAAACATGAGAGGACCGTGCCTAATTGCTTAAAAGACACTCAACAAAAATGGATTGTAGCTTGTTGATCTTCTTATTTCTTTGATAACTCAGAATAATCTTCAAGAAATATGTGGGCTTCTTCCTCAGATTCTTGAAATTTGATCACAGTGCAAAATTGTCCTTTGGCACAAACCCAGAAATACACATCTTTGCATGATGCACCTGGACATATGTGGCAGGTCTGGTAAAATCAGCTAATTAACAACACAGGCTTAAACAGGCACCTCATCTGGCAGTGTAGTTAGTTGCCTGATGGTGCTCAGCAGGATTTGGTAGTGCTTTTTATTTTTCTATCCTAATGGTCTGCTGCCCACCTAATTTTGCCTTATTGTCAGCCACTACTTACCGCAGCTTGAGGCCCTCCCAGGAGGCTAAATTATTATCAAAGGATTAGGGAGATGTAGCCTTGCAGCTCTGACATTTCTGATTACTTGTCTATGCCAGAACACTAATTAGCTGTGACTAATTAAGAAAAATGTTCCTGCCATAGAAAACCATTTAAAAGAACTGAGAAGTAGAAAAGCAATTGAAAAGCTGAGCAGTGCTCAGATTTGCCGATGCTCTTTAGCTTTTCACCAAAGTCTTAACTCACCTTTAATTATGTCTCATATTTTATAGGGAAAATAGAAAGCTCTTGATATGAGAACCACTCTGCAGTTTTCTCTTGATCTAAAGACATTCTCGTAATTTTAAAACAGTTTGTCCTGTCTTTTTAAATAATTTTAGAAAAATAAATAATTTTAGAAAAATAAATAATTTTAGAAAAAAATGTAGGCAGTGTCACCAAATGTGGACTGAAAAAAGTGAACTGTATTAACTTGCTCAAATATATGAAACTGTTCTTCAAGTGGAAACCACAACTTGCAAATTTACTGCTCAAAGTCTGTTCAAAGTTCACTAAATTATTTCTGGTTTTCACACAGATTAACCCCATTTTTTGAGATAGAAATCTCTATAAAATAACAACAGTTCATTTGAAAGCTGAAAAATGTAACCCCCATCTGATTTCATATAGTATATAAGTTTTGATTTTTCTTTTCTCTCTGGAATATGCTGAGAAAAGAAGTGCCCACTCTTGGAGGGTGCTGATTATGCTGCTGTCAATCCAGCAAAGTTCAGTACTGTTGAAATCAATAGGACCACAACACACTTAAAGCAAAGCAAGTGCTTCTGAGTTTGCTGCTTCAGGATCAGGATATTCAGCACTTTGTAAGCTGTTCTACACTGTAGCTGAGGGTGTTTTCTCTAGAGGAAACCATAACACAATGGCTGGTCTTGTTATGGTTTTGATATGACACATTTCCTCACTTCTTACTTTTTGATGCCATATTTAATTTCTGAATTTCCATCCTGCTGAGTATCAAACAGACACAAAAGATTTAAAAAGGGTTTTCTCAAGACATTGTGTATCCCATAGAGTAGTCTGCATTTCATATTCATTGCATGGATGTCTGCCACCTTTTACACACTAATTTAATCATAATATTTAAATATTCCAAGAGGGGGAGTAAGAAACTATGAAGCTGATATTTCAATATCTTGCCAAAAGAGCTCCTTGAGTATAAAAGGTAAATAGATAATTATTTTTGAGCACTAAATATTGTATCCTGATATTCAGAATTTCTTATGCTGTCCCAAACCCTAATTTCCCAGACTTGTGTGATGTATAAATTGCTGTAAAAAGGCAATTTAAAATGTGCATCATTAGTCAGAAGAGGAAAACAAATGGAAAAAAAATCCAAACTCTAAGATTTTAAAGCCCATCTGATTTTTTCTGAGGGAATTTTATCAGTTAGGGGTGGAACTACGAGGGCTTTTTGCATGTTGACAACTTCCAGACCAGTTTCTAGTCTATACTGTTCATTCGTTTATATAACTTACTTAAATGCATCTATCCATCACTTGCAGTATCCATTCACTAAAAACAGTAACAAATTCTATCAAATAAAAGAGAATTCCTTCCAACATCCAGGCACAATTTAGTCCTTTAACCTTTTTATCCTGCTAGGCACAAAGTAGCAGCATCTCATTCCAAGCACTGCATTTTTTTTTTCTTATCTAGATGGCTTGAAATGTGTCTAGCAACTTAATGGAATCAATTGAGTGTGGACAGCTATAAAAATATAAAATTGCACTGAAACTTTAGATGAGTCTGTCAGTGAGTGTTAACTGTGGCCGCAGCTTTCACATTCTACGCAGTCAAGACAAATCAATAAGGATTGTACCATTTATATTGTCTTATCTAACGTTTGTTCACCATGAAGTGCCAGGCACAAGCACCATCTAGGGAATATTGATTTCTTGATGTACTGTAATTCACACACGTATAAACAGCAGGAGAACCTTATGGTTTCTCAAACCTTGCTTGCAGATTTGATATTTATACTTGTATTTCATTTGGGTCAAGCTTAGTTTAAAAAGGAAAATCAAGCAAAACTCTGTATAAGTGTTCACAAACAGACACACAACCACATAGTTGATCATATTACAAGAAAAATAGTGCCAGAAAGCATAATAATAATCTAGTTTTTCTGTAATGAGTCTGGAGCAACAGAAAGAGGTTGCTGTGTTGTAAATCAAAACAGTACCAGGTGAGGATGCTGCCGCATGCTCTGACAAAGTCATTCATGGGTGGGAAGAGATTCTTAACCTGTTTGATCACAGGGAAATGAAGCTTTAGTGCTGATTTAAATGTACAAAAGTATTGACCTATATAGAGATTATTTCCTTTAAATAATTTTCAAGTTTCATGGTATTCTTTTTTTAATTTACACAGCATTGACTATCCTTTGTACTTACACTGCACTAAAAGTGTTTACGATGTGCAAGAAATAGAGTACAAGTAATGAATGGAAAAATCAGCTGTATAATCTGCCTAGCTAAAAGAGTGCACAGGGACAATAGGGTCAGAGATGGAAAGGAGCAAACCAGGCACCTGCCCGATTCTGGGACACTTTCTCCAAAGAGATGAGGGGAGGCGGGGGAGGGGAGAGGCAACAGGGAGACAGGAGGCTGGACCTCTGCTCCGCATCAGCACTGCTCAGCATGGTGCCAAATCCATGGGGCATGGGAGAGGAGTGGCTACACCACTGTGCAACTCCCTGTCTACTTCACAGCTGCATCCAGCCCTGTCACATGCCTCTGCAATGACGTGCGGAGTAAACAGATGATGGGTCAAGATTGCTGAGATGGAAAGAAATAAACTGCCTGTAAATATTCACCCAGAGGAACCCAGGATGTTTTAAATCCTGTAATTAAAATATGTGCTTGACCTCCTTCCACATGGAGCAGGGAGTCTAAAGAGAAGACTAATGTGAGTGTAAAAGTCACAACACAGACTTTGGCCCAATTCAGTCTACCCCACTTTTGGTAGATGGAACAGAGTTTGAGAATATACTCGCTTTAAGGGGGAGAATGCAGCTCACAGGAGGACTCTGCCACCTCCCTGAATCACCCACCCTTTGCCAGTGCCTCACTCCAGGGAGCCCCAGGTGAGTGGCCAAAAGCAGAGGTAGGTGTCTCAGTTGGGTGCCTCACAGCCAGAGTGAGCCTGGACCTCTCACCTTGCTAGCGTTACACATGCACTTAGGCCTGGGAAGACTGCTTAACATTCATGCAGCTAAGCGCATTTGTAGGATTTGTAAACCTCAAGCCTGCTAGTGAGAAGCTAGTGTTAAAACGAGTAACAACTTTGTCATTTTGCATTATGTTCATTTGTTTACTTTGAGGATCCAAGCTGGCTTTTGTTTCAAGGTCACTCAAGTGATGTCCCCCATTCCGTGCCTTGGAGGGTGTTTGCAGATATACCCAAATTGGAACACAACCCAAGTGTAGCAAAACAGACAGTGTTTGCTCCAGAGAGCTGTAGCACCAGAATAATCTGTGGAAGAGCTGTTCACAGGTGCACTGCTTACCCAGAGTGGAGTAGGGAACTTGTTTGTGCTGTTAGTCTCCTACAGTCATGAGCATTATGTTATTACCTGGTATTTAAAATCAGAACAGCAACTCTACATGTGTCAAGACACTGAGGCAAGTTATGCATGTCTAATTTTGCACACTTCCAGTTTCCCAGTGCATCTGCCATATGTGAAGAAGCCAGAAAAAAAGTGAAGGTCACAAACATTTTAAAGTAACATAAATACTGTAAATTGCTGTTTAGCAACCTAGTATACCATGCAGGGAGAGATGAGAACTGTGTATTTTGTATTAAAAGTGTATGTTTATTTGTGAATTGGCAGTAGTTCCATAGCAACTAACCAGCTTCTAATTGTAAGCCCAAAATATGAAAACTTAACTTTTCTCCTAAAAGGTAAGGTTTTCATATGTTAGATATTCTTTGTTATTTCAGGACAATATCATTTTTGCCTAGAAGTTTCAGAGATGCTTAACGTGCTTTTAAATGAAGCATATTCTCTATTTTCTTCTCATTGCTGATTTCTGAAAACTAGCCTGCTTAATTTTTTCCTTGTATCCCCAAAGTACCTCACTTGTTCACTTGTTTGTCATCCTGAGTTCTGCTGAATGGGGTCTTTCTGTCAGGGTTTGGGTTTCTCTTTCTGTTGAGCGCCTTTCCCTTTTCTCCTGATTGCTCTGGGAGTGACAGCGAGAATCCTTCACCCAAATAGGCAGGGAAGAGACTGACTAGAGACTAAAGTGTTTGTTTCAACAAACACATTCTTAAGAAAAACAGAATGTTTTTTGAGCTCCCTGAGAAGTTCATTTGAGTAATAGTACAAGAAAGGCAGAAGCAAACCAAAAGAAGGGTCCCACTGGAAGGAAGAAAACCTTTCTTCCTTGGCCAAGCAAGGGTGCAAGAGGCAACTTAATGAATCTGCTACAATCACACTCACAAAAAAAAGGGAAAGAAGAAAAAAAAAGTGTTGTTTGTACTCAGAGTTTGCAATTTGAAATGACCAAACTGATCCCTTTATCACAAGGAGTGTTGAAGCAGACAATAGTATGTGATTTCTTTTTCACTTATTTCCTGGTACGTGTGTCTGTAATTTAGGCTGTGAACATTTTTGCACATTCCCAAGCCAAAGTTCAAAACCTGATTTAGCATTTCAGGCCTATGGGAGGAAGCAAAACATGGAAGCTGGGTGAAAGCCTGAGACATTTCCAGGAGGGTGCCTTGATAAGGGATGCTCAGCATTAGAAGTGTGAGACCATGGTGAGGGTGGAGGGTTGTGCATCAGGGCTCTGTGCAAAGTAGCAGCACATGAGGGAACACAGGGCTTGGGAGCATTGCAACAGAAATGGCACAGCAATAGGGGGACTGTTGGACAGGTCCTTGAATGAAAATGCAGGAAGTAACTAAAGAAAAATGGGGAGTAGAGATAAACAGATCTTTTTTTCATATTACATTTACTATTGATTTAATCATTTGTATTTTCCAGATGAAGGGCTTTTAAACATCCAGTTTTTGGTGTGGGGGAAAGGCTTCAATTTTTTTGTAGTGCCTGCTAACCACAGGGTTCCAACAAGGCTAACTCCATGGATTTTCCACTCGCGCTTATTTTAATTGTAATTTCTTTCAGTTTTGTTAAATGAAAATTCCTAGGGAAAAAAATATAAAAGGAATAAAAATGGTGGCATTGTGGTGATCCCCAAACCCAATATTATTCTTCTCGAAATTTGTGAACATGGAAGAAAATGCAAAATTAAGCCCTGAAACTTTCCAGGTCTGGTGTCTGCATATTAATGGATATTATACTATTATTGGATGAAAGCTAAAGTATGTTAAAACATCTTCTCAGTTTTATATGTGTTTTTATTTTATATGTTGTAAATAACAATAAAGGTAATGTGTCTGATACAGTAAAAATAGAGAAAATTAACATGTAAGTAAGTAGAGCTTGAGCAGTGTCCATGAAGTGGAGATACAACTGTAACTTTCAGCACAGTTGTAATGTCAGCTGCTTCCTTCTATATTAATTTTGCTACAAAATTTATGCCACATAAAATTATTTCTCTGCTCATAAAAATGCTTTGCATCAAAAGGTGGATAATTTTTTCATTCTCCAGAGAAATAACATAAACTTCTTTCATGTTCTAAACAGAAAGATTAATGTCTTGGTGAGGGAGGGAGGGGAAATATCACAGCCAGAAGCATTAGAGCGTAAGGGTAGCTGAACAGTATCTAGGCTACAAGTGTACTAGAAAATTTTGTTGTATCCAGAGATGGTATAATTTCTATTTCTACAGTCAGAGGCCAGCTAAATGACCACTTCTGCCAGCTGAATCTTACTGTCTCTAATGTAGAAGCACATCATAATAATATAAAATGCTCTGTTGATTCAGAGTAATAACACTGAGATGCACACACACACACAAATCACGTTTGCATGGGCTTCCCACAGAGGCAAAATTGTGGATTTTGATGAGACTATTTTTTCAGGGATATCACTTGTCAGCTTGGGCCCTCAGAGCCAAACCCAGCTCAGCATTTTCTATTGCAGCACTATGAGACTACGTTTAATGAGAAACCACATCCTTGTGCGGTTGGATGATCTGCCGCAGAAGGACAGTGTCTGTCACCATGAAGCCACGTGGAGCTGATAGTGGGCTGGGAAAGCTCTTCCATGAGAGCTTTCTCTTCTCTGAGGTTTCCCCAGCTTCTGTTCCTTCATTTTCCTTGTCAATGACATGGTTATTCTCATTGGAAATGCAATTGTAAGTGCCTCACAGACTGGTGCACATCTATGTGCACTATGTCACGAGTCAACAAGTTCTAGTCCTCTTCTGGCAGAAGAAATGGATGTTTTGGCCAGTTAATAATCATAGAATCATGGAAGCATAGAATACCAGGTTGGAATGGACCACAAGGATCACCTAGTCCAAACTGCAAGAAAAGAGTACAAATAAATTATACTGAATATGCTACATAAAATTTTCTGACTATGTCTGCCTACAGTTGCCTCAGCCTTCAAAGGTTTATCAGGCTCTCAATCAAAAGGCTACCTAATCATGAGGGAAAAGCATAAACCTTTTATGCAAAGTTACTTCATTGTTACTTTTAGTTTGCAACTAAATATTTTTCATTTCTGCAAAAATATAAAGATATTTTGAATGTTAATTACTTCTTCTGACTTGATTTCTTACTTTGTTGTTCCTGTGTGTAGTTGCAAGATGCAGATGACTTTCTGATGTATCGTGATGGTCCACAGGTTGAGAAATCCTTCCCTAGTTTTTGGGGTTTTTTTTCTAAGAGTTACAAAGGCTTTCCAGCCTTCAGAAGAGTCTATGAACTCTTCACTGCCCAGGTAAAAATCCTCATTTAGGTGGATGATGTCTACACCAAAACTTGAAAATACAGCTATAACTTCTAAACCTCAGAGTATTTTCAAAGACAATGCAATTAACACTTGGTTCCTTTGTTATCATCAACATTCAACAAAGGAAGTCAGTATGATTATTCATACTTTACAAAGAGGGAAATAAGTTATGAAATTTAAATCAGGTACATTTTTCTAACTTTTTACTGTTTGCATTTTTAAGGAATAACTTATTCTTTTATCATTCAACATTTTTTCAAATGTTCTAAAAGTTCCTTGGGACACTGCCAGTGTTAGCTATGAAAATCTTGAAACAATAAAATAACATTGCCTTTTAATAAAAGCTAGGCATTTTAGCATTTGTTGTTTAACATGCTCATAGTATTTCTTAGGCATTTTAGCTTATGCTGCCTTTGCTGTACAATCTCTTCAGTGAGAAGAGTACTTTCTGTTATTGTTCTGGTAGGAAAAGTAGAGCTGGAGGAAGTAAAAACATCCCGTTTTCGTCTGAGTGACCCAATTCCTGATCAATAGTGTGATAAAGGCTTCAGTAGGAGGATAAAGTGCGGTTCCTAGAAAAGCTGTTCCCCCTGCCATATTCAGCAGAAAAAGCATTTTGACAGTACCCATTTATCAAGAGCAGGCAAGAAATAGAAACTCGACGGGGTCTTGTGTCTCAGGCGTTAGGGATACCAGCCCTAGAAGGACCGAAGCATTGTGTATTAGTATGTATTGAGCCCCCTTCCAGGTGGCAAACAGCTGCACCTTTTTATAAAACTTCAAAAATAAATCTGAAGTGCTTGCTTTCAGTCGATAAGTGTTATATTTAATTGAACAGTTCCGCAAATGTTATCACTCAGGCCCCCAGAAAGACGGGGAATATTTAATATATTTGTTTTCTATTTCTACCGGTCAACAGAATAATGAAATTCCTTAACTACTTCTCTTTAACTTGCCTGAAGAAAGCACGGTATGTTGCTAAATCGCTTTTCACTGGCCCTGCCGAGAAACAACTTTAATCCTTGTTAGAAAATTGCAGAGTCTGGGCCTGACAAAGAGCTCATGCCTGGCGCATTGTGCGCGGGGAGCAGGGCCAGGGGAGCCCTTTACAGCTGCAGCCTCCCGCCCGCCTCAGCTGGACTATTTAGGCCGGGAGGTTTGTCAATCCCTCCCCACAATGGAGCCAGTTTTTCAGTGCCCGTAGCCGCGCCGAGCCCCAGTGGGGATCAATGCTGGCCATTCAAGCTGCACCCTCTTTCATTGCTTTGGTTTGTTAATTTAAGACTAAAGGTCCACTGAGGGGGTTTAGGGTGTTTAAGAAAGCTGATGAACTGTTTAAGAAATCTGATGAACTGAGAGCGTTTATAGCCCTGGTGTGGCAACTATTGGCACTGAGGGAGCTGTGTCCTTGTTGACCCTCTTGTTATTAAAAATGCACAAGTGCTGCGCTTCTCAATATTTCAACACTCTTTCATTGTCAATACCACCTTCTGAGCCCTTCAGCTTGTTGCTTGCTCTAAAGATCTTCTTAGATTGGGTTTGAAAACTTCACCTTAAACACTAGATTAGACTGATGTTCTGTTTTCCGTGCTCCTGTTGATTTGTTGAACCTTCCCAGGGCTGGAAAGCAAGTAGCAGCTTGATGGGGAGACGGGCTGCTAATATGATTTACCAGTCTACAGTCATGCACAATAAGTGTGAATAAATACAGGGGTCTCACAGAGTCAACCCTAGCCTTTCCTTTTCTCTTATTTTTTTACTTTAAAAGAGGTATCTCAGGAAAATTAAGTGAGTAATGCATGCCCTTACAGGAGCTGGATGAGCTATAAGACAAAGAGGGGAAGCAGGGAACCAAACATATTTTTGTTAAAGTGGTTGGCTGCTGGTAGGTGCTGATGTGAAAAAAAAATATAATAAACACTTACTGTTTTATTCTTGCATAGACGACAGCAAAGAACATGGCATTAATACTGTATCATTGACATCTACAAGAGTCTCATTGTCCTTACAGTGCTATTGTTACCAGCAGAAAAGTGACCTTTTCTTAAAAGCAGCTAGAAGGGAGGTTTCTTTCAATTATTTTTGCTTTTAAAAAATGTGTAATCTCAGGGCCATTGTCCAATCACTGAAGCTTTTGAGTTTGCGATAGAATCCCGTAAGTCACAGCAGATGCATCCCTGCCTCTATAACATGCTCATGGTTCTCAAAATATGTGGCCTTGGATTCCACCTTTGAGAGGCATTTGCAGTGCTGTGCATTTTAACAGGCTCCAAAAGAAGCGATGGCAAACAATTTACTTTTCTTCTTGCGAAGTTCAGTACATTTATGTTTATGCAGTTTCAGCCTATAGTAAGAGCTCAAGACTAGCTGGTATAAGGCAAATAGTGAACAGAAATTCTATCCACAAGTACCTGCAGGAGGACTCTAAAAATATACTGGATGTGATTTTTATTAAAAATACTGTGACAACTCAAAACAATGATACATCTGTTTTCTAAAACAGTAGCAGTTGGATTTTTTCTCAACAACGTATGTTGACAGAAGAGCAAGTACCATAGTATCAATTCACAGTCACCAAAATAAACATTTCTACTGAAAGTTCAACATATCAAAACTAGTCAGAAAAACGTATTATATTGTCTTCACTCACAAATATGAGTAGCAAAATTAATTCCTTTAAATTTCTTAGCTTTGTTTTCGGTGCATGTAACCATATAACAGGTATGTGTGGAGAGTCTTATTTTTACTGCATCCATCTTAATTAAGTTTCCTGGCAGGGCTTTAAAACATGTTTTGCCAGAAAACTGGGGCTGGTTCTGTTCTCAGTGATCCTGCACCGTTCCGTGCTGTTGCAAGGGGAAACCGATGGCAGAATTTTCCATCCTGTCTGTTCATGTGAGCAAGTTTGAGCCCATTCTGCTTTCTATTTAATACAAAACAAATACATCATAGATGTGTTACTGGATTTTTTTAATGGAAGAATATCAGTTCTGAGAAAACTCCACTACTAAAATTATTCTCTCTACCATAATTCTGTTAAAGATTAACAACTGTAGAGTCTGAGTGATCATATAATAACTGAGCTCGTCTTATTGCAAATAACAACAGATATTCTAGGTAGAATGCTTGGCATATGAATTTTTATGTTTATTAGATCAATAGAGTTCCCCAAGTAAATAAGCTCAACTGTATTTTATTTTCTAGACATCTGTATACATACAATGCCTGTCATATAGTTTACAGCTGCCACTTAGTAACAACTCTGTCACATTAGAAATATTTTACAGGTACCAGTATGAATGTTTGAGGTGAAATAATGTAAATAGTATGAGGGTCATTCAGTGATAAAAGAACAGTATTTTATGGGTACCAAATCAGTCCCACGTTTTATTGAATAAATCAAACTGCTTTTATGAAATGTGCAGCTATCCGCATTTTGTGTGTTGTGTTTGTTCACTTCCATAAAATAGTAAATTAATAGGAGAAACTCACAAAAATGTGAAACTAACATACTTCAAATGATTTATAATTAAAATATTTTTTAACATGTTAAGCAATCTAAATTGAAGCCATTATTATATGAAAATCTTATTTCAAACTTATCTTAAAACCGATAGTTACAATGAGATGAGACTGCTTCCTGTGAGGAAAAAGTATTTACATATACTTACTGTATGTCTTTAAAGCTTTTTCCAGAGAGCTTACATTTTTAATGAAAAAATATATTTTATATATTTATCTTTTGTTACATCCAGTAGCCAGTAATTTGTTTTCTTTTTTTCAATATATATTTTATTTTATTGGTTAATGTAGAGGTGGCTGAGACATGTTAGATCCTTCCTTTGAAACACTTCACTTACCTTGCCTAACTTGCTGCATTTCCAAATATGCACAGTTTCCTCTCTTTGCATTTTGATGTATTTTGTGAAGACACAGGAAATTACATTAGAAAATAATTTAAGCCTCTTCGCTGTGAAGAAAGAGACTAGAAACAGAGCTACGATACAAACTCTTCTTATCTCTCACTGCTAAAATGAAAAGAAAAATCCCTTTTTACAGTTTGACTAAATGACATTTGGTTGGTCTTTTACAGGAGGGGGAGAAAAACTGCTACAACTATATTTAGTAAAATCTCTTTTAATCCAGTTAATGTGAAAGAACTATTATAATAGCTGTTTAGATCTGAGCATTTTTACGGTAACATAGACACCAACAGCAGAGAGCTTATACTTATCCCATCCATTTGTGAAGCTTTGAGTGAAAACATACCCATGCCTAAGATATAAAAAGGAAATAAGGTAGGCTGTAATTATAATTAGTAATTAACATAAAGCAGAACCTTAACGTGGTTATTTTGGGAGGGGTAGAGTGGTGTTTCAATCATACTTAAATATGGTTTGCATGGATTTCTAATTTTTTTTTTTTACTTAATAAAGATGTGATTTAAAAGAAAAAAAGCAAGGCAGATTCCATATTCTGTGTTTGATGCTGTTTTCTTGTTTGGACTGGAAAATCTAGGTCTTGCAGATTTTCTTTTCCATTGCTGTTTTAGCTGTCAATTCTCTCATGTAATTGTGTATTTAATATCCATTCTTACTGACAGATAGCAAAGTGCATAATGCTATTTTGCTTGAAAATGTTGTAACTGAAAGATAAAATGGCAGTTGCTAATTCAGGTAAAGAACAGTCTGGGTCAAGTTATCTGATTTCCTACTGACACATGCAATTCTTTTAACAGGAAATTATATCATTGTTGACTTCAAGTGCTGATCTGTGATCATTTCAAAGTGTTTCATTACCTCTCATTACCAAATCTGTTAAATGAATACTGCAGGGCTGTTTGGTATTGTGGTGTGTTGGGTTTTTTTATCCTTCTTTTCAGCAATGGTACAGCAACTCCATGAAAGTCATCTGCATGTGGTTGGCTGATAGATTAGACCTTCAGCTTCACATCTACCAGCTAAAGACTCTCATCAAGATAGTGAAGGTAAAAAAAAATGTGTTTGTGTTAGACTGCATAGCAAAGAGAGAAAAGTGATGAACTATTAACATGGATAAGTATAGATCACCCTAAAAGTTAAAAAATATGGAATAAAGTTGCAAACTTATGTAGGTTT
Source organism: Streptopelia decaocto (assembly GCF_964273445.1). NCBI lineage: Eukaryota > Metazoa > Chordata > Aves > Columbiformes > Columbidae > Streptopelia > Streptopelia decaocto. The sequence continues at coordinate 24,729,317 of NC_138663.1, forward strand.
AGGTTGGATATTTTTTTCACAGTTGTAGCAAATTTCAGAAGAAAACAATTTATTAAAACATCATAATGTGCACTAGTAATTGTCGTCCATTCTGGACTCAGTGACAATTAAGATTGTTCCAGGGAATTTTAACAGATTACTGCTAGCTGTACAGCCATGCTGTATGGTATTCCTACTAAATTATTGCTTGTCATACTACTGATTTTTTTTTGTTTTACCTTAATAATCCAAATACCATTCTTCCTCCATTTTTCCCACTCTCCTAGAAAGCATGTGATTAGTAAGTTAAATTGGAAAACAATATTTAATATATCAGACAACATTCTCTAATCTTTTATACTCCAGGGTAAGTATCAATAGAAATACCAATCCTTCCAGTCCAGGCCTCAGTCGTTTACACTGGCCAATGTCAAATGTTTCTGAGGAAAGTGTAAAATACCTTGCAACAAACAATTATGGGTTAACCTACCCTAAAAGAAAGTTTCCTCCTAACTCCCTTTCAGATCTTATTTAATACCCTTAGGCAAGGGACAGAAAGCCATTTCAGATTTTTTCCTTTTAATTCTTTCTTGTTTAACCCTGGACATTCTTATAATCTGAATACATGTGGAACAAGAAGCATCTGTTGTCAGTGGTGATCTTGATCTCTTGAAAATATTTTCTCATGAAAGTTTGTGCGAGACTATAAGGTCAGAAGCATTTTAACTCATGGACACTAGAATTGCAACTGCAACTTTCAGGATACACTAGCTAAAAGAACAATAAAAACCACGGAGATATATGCAAGAAAACAGTCATAATAATGAAGGCATCATGGCTCCCTGAACCACCCAAGCTTAGCTTTGCTATTTTGACCTTAACTGACTTCTCTGGGAACAGAATTTGGCTCTCCGTTATATTTTGTATGTGACAAAAAGGCAAAAGCAATTTACTGTTTGTGATTGAAATTAATGACTCTTGTGAAAGGTTTAAAACTCTTCCCAAGTGAAGGTAGTTATCCTCAGGGGTGAGGTGGGGGAAGCGTTACAGGATCTAAAACCTCTTTCTAGTGGGACTGAAGAATGGGCAGGTTAAATTATGCCAGTTAAAGGTCACTTGGGAGATTAAAAGAAGAGACTCTTACAAAACTGAAGCTCAGGCGAATGAGCAACACTGGAAACCAGCCTTCCCTCTGCAGCCTGGCACACCAGTTAGCCCTCTTCAAAAAAAGGAGGTTCCCAGCGACGATGGGAACACACTGGTGATGGTGGAAGCCTTCCTGTGCACATGCCCCTGGTTTGCTTTTGCACATAAATTCCAAGTGTGTCATTCCATGGCACCTTCTGTGGATACAGAAGATTGAAGAAGATTATGACAATCATAGAGGTTCTGGTCAATGTACTGAAAGACACAAAATCTCGTCCACCTGTGTTTTCATGGGTGAAGAAGACAGAACTGGTAAAACAGGAACTCAGTGAGCAGGAGGCTGCTGGGAAATAAGAAACAATGGTTCAAGTAGATTATCATAACAAGCTTCACTGCTGCAGCCCAGCTGGGGAGAGACACATGGGGAGGCACAGTTCCTCCAAACTCTAGAGTGAATGAAGGCACTTTTCTGTTTGCTGTTGGAAAAAAAGGGGGGCTGTGTTGCCCCTGTCATCTCCTGAAAATATTCCAAAAAATAAGTAGTAGGTCATTTTTAAGGGACATGTGATGAGTAAGAAATAGATGATTCTTTCGTGTTTGGATGCAGCAAAGGTAATGGCATTGTTAGAAATGATAAGGAGAAATATTGTTTGTTACCATTTCAGCCTTTTGATAGCATAAAAGTATCATTAGATGTCTGAGACATGCAGAGGGATGTGACTAAAGAAGAGTCAAGGACCAAGAGGAAAGTTAGGAAGAAACAAAAAATTAAGCGTGGAAGTGAACATTATTATCCTGCAAAATCATGTCAAGAGAAAAGCCATGACTGAACTCCAGAGTGCTGGTCTGAGAATGGGAGGAATACAATGTAAAACTGAAAGAAATTGCTGTAGGACCTGTTAACAGCCTAAAAAGAGATTGAATACACAGTGTTATAAAAAGGGAATGCTATGGTGACACTTGAAAAAGACTGGGCAGGGTTCTTGCAGGAGTGTGTGAGCAAAACATAAGCTGCATCCATTGACTCTGAAGTTGATCTACGAAAGTCAAATAAACCTGCGTTGCAGTGATTCAAACAAGGTTTAAATAATCATCATAGATAGTGGCAGAAAAAATTCTACCAGCTTAGTGTTACTCATTTTGAGAGGTATCTTTTGAAGTTTCGTGAAGTGTTGAGTGAAACATAATCAGCTCTTTTTTCTTTCTCTAAGGGTTGTGCACCGTCTCTTCCAGCAGAGGAATGGGCCTGATAGCCCTTAATTATCTTCCATTTTCTTTTTCCGGTATTATCTTTCATAAACACAGGGAATTCGTAGTGACAGTGTACACAAAATAAGAAACTGGTTGGATCAATTTGTTCTTCTTAAGCTTTTTAGGCTAACCTCAGGAAAGATTATTTCAAATGTGGTACAACCTAAAATTAAAGAAGGTAGAGTAGATGATTTTCCATTTGCTCACTTGGACATAGTATCAATGAATAAAACAATTCCACTCAGGATTCTTACTTGATAGAAAGTCAAAGAAGAAAGTAATATCTGCTGGTTCACAGGAAGGCTGGATACCAGGGAAACAAAACTTTCTCATGTGGAAAAAATAAAAGGGTAGATGTGAGTCAAAATGTAAATTAACTGACTGAAGTAGTCACCCAAGAAATGTTTACATTATAGAGTATAGATAATAATCTAAAAATTATTTTATTTTTCCACATTTGGCATATAAATGTAATAATAAATGCAAATAAAATCATATTATGGGGAGTCAGACATTTGCGTTTTCTGTGAAGTCACAGAACCAACTGAAGTGCAGTTCACATTTCGATATGCAGTTAGGAAAATACTTTGTTGGTTTCATGTTGGATAAAGGAGACAAATGGAAAATACTGAGAGATCACCATACAGTTACATAAATGTAGTACGAAGTGCAGTCTCTTAAAGGAATGATCGTCAAATGTGGTCATTGTAGACTCTCTAGAGTTTATAGAAATCTTATGCTGCCCAGAAACTAAGACCACAAAATCTTTAGCAAACTCTAGATGACAGGTCCATAACTGCAGGAGGAACACTGGCGTGCTAGAAATGGCCAGGCTGTAGTGGAAGATTTCAGACTTGCTCAAGTCCAATTCAGGATGTTTTATTTTTGCTGCAGAAAACCTACCGAGACTTCAGGCTGCAAGGCGTGCTGGAGGGAACACTGAACAGCAAAACCTACGATACCGTTCACAGCCGTCTGACTGTAGAAGAGGCCACAGTCACAGTCACGGATGCAGGAGGACTTCAGGGCATTACTATGAAAGACAGTGATGAGGAGGAAGGATGATACTATTTCACCAGGCATTTGGAATTCAGGGGTGATGGTCTGAGGGTGGGGGTTATCTTTGGCTTGGGGTTTTCTTGGTAACTTGTCCTTGTAGTTGCATTTATAGTTTTGCCTTATGATACAGGTGCAGAAATGTAATTTGTTACAGTTTTTTTAAAAAAATGAAAGTAAGATTATCAGAGGAAAAGTGCCAAGGACTTTTTGAGAACAATGGTTGTAGCATATTTTAATGTATAGCTTTGCTTAGGGCTGCAAGAACACTGGCATGGAGTTTGAGTTCCACTTGTGATTATGTTTCTTTCCCTTTTGTTCATTACTATTTGTTCTTGTATCTCCATCAGCTATTGATGTCCTGTGCAGATAAAAAGAATGTGTGCCTCACTTAAAACCCAACTATACAGGAAATCATTCTTGGAATAAGTCAGTGCGCTAGGTAAAAAAATAGTGTATTTTCACAATTACACTTTGTTTGCCTTTTTTTGTGCTTAATTTTACATTATTATGTGATGTGCATTAAAAACTTTAGTCTTGGTTCTTTGTATTTTGAGGTTGTTATATAAGTAGTAGCACTTCAAGAACAGTCAAATACATACAAACTACTTAGGAGTGTTGTTGTGTCTATTCATTTTGCAAGTTTAAAGATATCTCATCATGTTGGATGTCAGTAAGCTTGCCATCAATGTTTCTATTTCTGTGAAAAATTTCAGGCAATAAGAACACATTTTGTCGTGACCACTTCTGTATCTACCCAAGTTTGTATAGAATTCTACAATTAAAAGATGTTTTGAATATTTCAAACCATTTGAACTATTGTATCATTGCTCATAAGAACAAACTTCTTGAAATATTATATTTAGTTTATATAATGATTTCTAACAAATATATTTTATAGAGCAGATACACATAGCAAACAAATATCCAAAGACATGATGCCTTGATAAAGAAAGCAAACAAAACCCCTTCACTGGCAGATGAACAGACAGTGTCCGCTGTGTGTTTTCCTATGAGCTGGGTTTGTGTAGACAAAATAGGAAAGAACACAGATGACAGGCAAAGAAGGAAGGAAGGTTGCTGAGCTCCTTGTCGAGCCACGGTGTTACATGTGAAGGGTTTCGTTGATGGACTGTTGAGGATTTATGAGGTTGGTGTTAAGTTTCCCTGCAAGAACAGACCATAGGCCTGGCCAGCCAGGCCAGGAGCTGCAGCCTTGGCCCCAGTCTGGCTGTGGGAGGCAGTGGGGTTGGGGGAAGCCAGGCTGCCCAGCTGCCAAACCTAATGAACCAGAGAGATCAGTGCCAGTCAGGCCCAGAAGGAGTTTGTTTCTGCAAACATCCCCCTGCTTGCCCTCTCCCCAGCATCTTTACCTCCTTGAAACCCAGTGGAGGTGCCTGTGGAGGAGCCAGTTGTAAATGAGTAAAGGAGGCAGGTGTCACTGTGACAGCCCTACTGTGCCTGCCGAGGCATCCTGGTGCTGGGCCATGAGAGCTCCATGGAGGGCTCTACTGAGACTTTTAAGGTTCTGAGATGACACAAGGGTAGGAAGGGATATTAAAACTGGACACTGCCCACAGCAAGTCACTAACAGTATAGTGACCTGTAGTGGGAACTAGAAACACTGGAAGAGAAGTGGCTGCCACCAGCACAGCCCAGGAGGTGATGTGTCCAACTCTCCTTCAGCAGAGATGACCTGGCAGTAACCCATCTGCCCATCCCTGTTAGCCAAAAGCCTCACCTTCCCTGTGGACTTGGCCTCTGTCTCAAGTTGTCCCCACACTGAGAAGGGTTTCCTGATAAGGCTAACAATGCTCTGTATTGATTTGAACAATTACAGAGTAGTTTATAGCTATCTCACCGGTCAGGGCCTGAAGAGGAGTCATAGGCCATCATGGTCCTGCCTGGCTTTACCTGGGATCCTCACCCACAGCTTCTGCTCAGTGACTTCACCACAGCTCAGTCCAGGGCTGCCAGTCTCTCCTGCAAAAGTGAAGTACAAGTGCTGGTTTCTCACTCACCTACAGTCCCAACCTGTGCTTGCTTATGGGCCCTGTTGATCCAGACACTGACCCATGGATTGGCTTCAGACCTGCCTGTTTATCATAAATGTGTCAGTGACATGGACTTCGGGATGCTACTGGCTCTCATACTGCCCTGGCCTGTCCTGCTCCCTGGTGGTGGGACCATCCCAAGCTAGTGGGGCCCGGCCCTGCTGGCCTGGGGAATCCCTGGAGCTGCCTGTGTGGCAGGGAGCAGCCAACCATTTCTATGCCCTGACATCATCTTTAAAAAAAAAAACCCTCTATGAATTTTTGTGGATTGAAGTGGGCCTGAGTTACTCAAATTTCATGACACGTGATACATGTTCACCCAAACGTCGAGCACTTCGCTGTACAATTTTGTCTACATGCAGTACTTGCAAGACATGTCTGTTAGGGAGTTCAAGATGAGTAAGAAAATAGTAGGTAAAAAAAAAAAAAAAAGATGATGTAACCATGAAGAAGTTGCAAGATGTTCGGGATTTCAGAGAAATTAACTCAGACACAAAGTATGTGATAAGTTATTATTAGAGAGGCAGCACAGCAGACATCACAGGAAGGCAGATATAGAAATGACAGCACTCCAAAGGTCATTCCATTTCTTATTAATTCACATATTTTCTTAGCAGCTAGATTTGTGAAACCATGAACCAACGCCAAGCTTGAGAAGGCCAATGAGTATCTGTGTGACAGCTTCGAGCCAGGCACCGCCGCCGCCAGCAGCCGCGGCAAAACCCCGCTGACATGGAAGCAAGGTCCGCTTTTACATTTTAATTTACGCGTTTAAAGCCTCAGCACGCTCCTGGAGCTGCGTGCCCGTTGGGGAGAGGCGAGCATCACCTCTCGCTGTGCCTCTTGGTGCGAGGCAGCCAACAGGTCCTGAGGCTCCGCGGCGCTGCGCGGCGAGCGCGGCCCCCGCCGTCGCCCCCACCGCGGCCTCCGCTTTTCCTAAGCGGGCGCGGAGAATCCTAAGCGAGGAGGCGGGGGGGAGCTTGTGTATTTCACCCCTCTGCATGTTTGTGGCATAAAAGGAGCTTTGAAGCTAAACCAGGAGAAAGCACGACGGGTGCGCACCCCGCGCCGCGGGCGATGTTGGGGGTTGGGAAAGCGGCTCTGCCCCCGCCACCTCGTCCGCCGTCGGGGCTGCAGGACGCCCGGGACAAGAGGTCACACATCTCGGCTACCGGTTCCCCTCTCCCCCGGCCCCAGGAGGCGATGGGCAAGGCAAGGTCAAGGCCGGGGGAACCGCTGTGGCGGCAGGGTGGGTTTGGGGCACCGAGTCCCGCACCTCCAGCCGAGCCCAGCACTCTGTTGCCGCTGAGGGCCTGTCCCGAACCCCGCAAGTCCCCGCAGCTCCCCGTTGCATCACCACGCCGGCTGCCGCTGCCCACCACGGCCCTGCCTGTGGCCGGTCGCACCCGCGGGCTCAGCGCGGCTCCCGCTGGGCGCCGTTTGCGGGCGCACCAGCGGTGAGACTCTGCTTTTAGAGCCAAGCCGCGCTTTATACCAAATCCCGAGCAGAGAGCGGGCAGGAGCCGGCCCAGCTTCGGAGGGAGCGCTACAGCGAGGGGACGAGCGGCTCCCGGGGCACTGGCTCATCAGAGACGCTCAAGAGAGGAGGCTTTCCCCTTAGCCCGGGGAACACAGCACCCACTCAATTCCTGGGGTCCCGAAGGTATCTCGGGTCAAGCCCCAGGTGTCTCAAAGCTTGTGGGGGGCCAGGGCTTTCCTGGGACACACCAAACTCTCGGCGCGGAAGGCGGTGGGGGCACCTCAGCTTCGGCAGCAAGTGCGGCTCCACGACGGACACGGCAATGCCAGGCAGGGGTGTAAGGCTGTGGGGTGGGTTGCTGGTGAGCCCTCCTGCACGGAGAGCACCCGTTATGCATCTTCGAAGGGGCTTTTAATCAAACTTTGGACTAACTGCAAACGAGCGCCAGGCAGACGGCGGGAGGCACAACGCAGCAACAGGAGAGTCATCTCGCCGAGCGGGAGCTGGAGTCGTTTCGTGCGAAAAGGGCGGAAGCTGGGACCCCTGTGGGACACGCCGAGACACCTCGGCCGGCCTGGGATGCCCAGCGCGTTTCGTTTGAATAAAGACTGTTTTATTGAGGGTAAAAAAAAAAAAAAAAAGAAAAAAAAAAAAAAGAAAAAAAAAAAGTTCGTGACCTTTGGGTCAATATTGTTTTGTTGCTTCCCGATGGCTGCAGAGAGTTGTCCCCCGTGTCCTTGCCCGGGCGGGGGTGCCGGGCGAGCCGGGGACTGCGGGGAGCCCTCTCCAGACGGCTCCTGCTTTTGTTCTTATCTTCACGTTTTTCATGTGGTTTCTCCCTCCCTCTCGGCAGCTGCACCCCGAAACGGACCCCGCCCCCCCCCATTTTGTCCCGGTTGCGTGCATGGCAGCCTGTTGATGGCGGACCCCTTGTCCCCGCCGTCAGGACGAGCCCGGAGCACTCCGCTGCCTGGAATACAGCACACAGGCGCCCACGCAGCCGACCAGCTCTTTGCTTTGCTCCAGGTTAGCTCCCAATACACTGGGAGAATATAGAAACAAAAATAAGTTAATTGCTCCTGATCCTATTCAAGAATCTTAAAAATAAATAGCTTCCCCGAGCCAAAGAGCGCGAGGCGTTCATTTAGCAGCAACGGGGCTAAACATTTGTTGAACTGGGAAAGGAACAAATGAGAAAGTGTCATTCATGGCTCCAGCTGCCGCTGGCCCCTCCCAGCCACTTTCACCAAGGGCCCTTTGGAGCTGATGACACCGCTGGGTCCCCTCACAGGCGGACTGATTAGATTAGACGTGATTGCTGCAGTTCACGTTCGTAGCTGGCACACTTAGACAAATCGCATGCATGAATTACGGGAGGGCCGGGAGCGCTGCTTTAGAGGGTCACTCGTAATTTAGATTATATGTGATTAAAGCCTTTATACGTGAAAAGGCTTAATTTTCACCCGTTTGGTTTTCGGTTTAGAAGGCTCTGTAGGAGATGTACCGTACTGTCAAACTTTGTTTTACCTCCGGGATCACTTGTGTTTGGCGGGTCAGTGTCAACTGTTTTTCTTTCGTGATGGATTCCGCTAAAAATAGTGATACTATACTCTTTTCCTTGCGGGGCAACAGATCTAGAGCGATGCCAACACGCACTCACTGTAAGGGAAGTACATAGTCTCAGAATGTACGTGCACATATACAGAAAGTATTTCCCCGGATAAAATGTCAGTGGAGAAAACACAGAAGTGTTACAACTTTAAACAACCCGGCGGAATCCAAGCGCCTTTGCCCGCGCTCCTGAAGCAGCAGAGCCCCGGGCTGCTGCCCGGTGCGCCGAGGCTCCGATGCCGCCTTTCACTCCGTGGAGCCCCGGTTTGGCCCCGGCAGGCGGGCAGCGGCATCAGCGGCTCCCACCCAAAAGGACGGCGGCGCTGGATCTCCCCCAGCGCCGGCTGATAAACTGGCACACCGTTCGGGTAATCCCGGGGTCTACTTCCCACCCCTCCTCTTTTCCCCGTTTATATTTTGACTTCCCTTCAAAAGACAGCAAACAAGCAAGCCCCGAGCGGGAAGGAAGAGCGAGCCCAGCAGCCAGGGGCTAATTCTGGTTTTAACAAACTAGGGTCAATGCGTTTCGTTGCGGCGGGGTTTGCCGGCCGACAGGCTGCGGAGTGGGGCGGCGCTGGTCGGACACGGGGTACGGCGGCGGAGCCGAGGAGCGGACGGAGATTTCGTCCTGCGTCGGGGGTAAATCGCCTCTTCACAAAGCCGGCGGCTCGGAGGGGATGGCAAAGACTGGTATTTAATGAAAGCAAACCCCAGCTTCTGAACCGAACCTCGATGGTGGCACTAACAATAAATATTATTACAATAATAACAACAACAGTAATCGGGCTCTGACCAGGCGCCGCCGGGTTCGCTGGTGCCGCCACCAGAAATATTTTCCGTAGCCTCCCGGGTCCCTCCACATTAAGCTCACCCGAATAAGCCGCCCGGAGCCCGGCTGCTGGGTGCCGGCCCGTCCGCAGCCGCGGGAGCGGACAACGGGTGAGACGCAGCCGGCTCGGGCAGGAGCGCTGCGGGAAAACACTTCCAGGAAAAGATTAATACACGCAACAGAAGGTTAGCGGAGTTATTATCCTTTTCAATTCATTTTTTACTTAAAAACGCAATGGAATTATTCATTTTATTAAGGAGGAAGAAATTAAAGATTAGGCTTTAGGCGGTATTTTACCTCCCTCTAATCGCCTCTGGGATCGGATTGGAGTAATCCTGACGACGAGATGAATTCGCCGGTGACTCGGATTTCGAGTGCATGTAGAGATACGTTATAATAATAACGCAAGTGAGCAATATCAAGAACATAGCTTAGGAGCGATTGAAACACAAAACCGATTAGGGGGAAAAAGAGAACAGCAGCTTTTCCGGGCAGAACACGAAATCAACTCGAGGCAAAACTTTTGCCCTTAATTCCTCCGACGGTCTGTAACTCTGGGAGGCCAGCGGGCTGTCTCCTTCCCCTATCGGCCCTTTCTGCCGGGACTCGGTACGTGCTGCCAGCTTGGAGAGAGATTCTGGTGCCCCCTGGAAAAAAAAAAAAAAAAAAAAAAAAAAAAGGCCAAGAGGTTACTTTTCGCCACTCTCAGATCCTATATATTTTCCTGCCTCGGAAAAAACCTCCCTGCACCGGCACAACTACTGGATAATCGCAGCTCGGCAGATACGTAACATCGCTAAATGTTGGTCTAAGCGTAAGGCAAAGCTCGGGACAGGACTAAAAAAATATATCGAGATTGATTTTTAGTAAGTCTACCTATAGTGCGGGCAGCTCCAGCACTAACAAGGCTCCATCTCTGGGAGAGAACGGAATGACTGACTCCCCCCCCCCCAAAAAAAAAAAAACAGTTTTTAAAAAATCTGGCTTTTTGATTGCTGTTTCGTAATTAGACACGAAGAGAAGTTTTCGTGTGTGCTGCGAAACGGACGCATATCAGTAACGAAGTAACGAATAATCAAGCTCCCGCTTCTTCAAGAGTGTATCTCAGTATTGAGGAAGCCAGTATAATTGTAATGGCAGGGCTGTAATTGCTGCTTTGGGATATTTACCCTGCTCAAATTACACTACATATTTTACTTTCAAACACATGTCAAAAAGTCAATCCCAAAAAGACCGGTTAAGAGCAAGCTGTTAACATATTAAGTATATGGGATTTGAAGCCTCTAAAACCCACTCAACAATAATTCCCTTCTTCAGCACCAATCAAGAGGAAATTTGCCTAGATTGAATTAAATGCAAATTGCTCTGAAGGAGGAAATGCTCCTCCGGCAGGCATGAAATAAACGAGAGATATCGACACCCCGGAGAAGTAGGCAGCCTGGGGCAGCTGCCCCGCCCGGCCCCCGGGTCCCCGCGGCCACCGCCCGGCCGGTAACACCAGCCGAGCCGGGGCTGGCAGTGCCGGTGCGAGAAGCAGCAGGTAAGAGGCGGGTGGCTGCGGCAACCCGATCCGGGGCAGCAATTACCGTCTTAAAGCCGCGACCCATCTGCCGGGGGGGCGGTGGCAGCTGCGCCTCGGCCGACGGCCCCCAGAGCGGCCGCGGGAAAGCAGAGAGCAGGGCTGGAGAGAAGCAGCGGGGCCGGCACGGATCGGGCCCTTCCTCCGCTCCACGCTTGTCCCCACGGCTGTGTCCATCCAGGCGCGACCCGGAGTCAGCCCCAGCTCCTGTCGCCTGCCTGCACTCCGGGGCACCAAGGGAACGGGGCGGACAGGGAGGTCGCAGGGTGTGCGAACCGCATTCCCCGCGGGGCGGGGTGCCGGGCGCCCGCCCGCCGTCGGACGCCTGTGCCGAGGATCGGGGGGAATCTCTTCCCTGTTCCCCGGCACCTCCCCGATGCTCGCACGGGAGCTCCTGGCTGCGGGGTTACCTTCGTGCAGCACCTACTGCCTTGTCCTCCTCAAACGGGCCGCAGTAACCCAGGGCGACATCGGCCCGGTCACAGCGCCGAGGTCAAGGATGTCTCCCTCCATCCCTCCGTCCCTCCCTCCCCCGCGCCCCAGCCCTTCCTCCCTGCTCCAGCTTCCCCGCAAGCGTGTTGTCCTGGGCCGGGGGTGGGGGGAAACATAGCTTTTTGCAGGCTTCCCAGGCGGTACCCGAGCAGTGGAGGCCGGCCCTCCCTGCCTCGCTGGAGGCACCTCTCCAATAGCAAGACCCAGGATCTCCTTCTTCCCATTCCTGGCCTCGGAGAAGGGCAATGCCGACCCGCGGGTGTGGAGGTAGCCCTGTGCGCCCCTTCGCCGGAGAAGTGTCCAGCTCTGCCCGCGGTGCCCCCCCGGCCGCCTCCTGCCGGACAGGAGGAGGATGGAGGGACCCTCGGCTGCTCCCGAGGATTTCGGCATCGGCCTCTCAGTCACCAGTCAAGTGAATCCCAAACCGACGGGAGGAATGGGAGCTTGTTCTGACACCAAACTGTCGGGTGGTGGAACAGGGGGATAAATACAGAAAGCGCCTTACCCACCTCTGTCCTTCTCCTCCACCCCCTGCTTCGCTGTAAGTACAAACCCCCAGGGCGTTGGAGCTACCCATCCAGAACAGGGCCGCCAAGCTTTCCCTAAATATATGGGGAGCGCATCTGTTTAGGTGTATATGTATCTTTAAGCAGCGTGCGTGTACTACGTTTTTTTATATATCTATACCGATCGTCAGTTTTCGATATTTGTGTCGTGCATGTATTATTTAAGGACACGGACGCTATATCCAGTTTATATGCAGGTTGCTTTATATATATGTATATTTGGTGCTTTAGATTTAAAAGGTACTCCCTCTTCCTACCTCCTTCTCTTCCTCAGCCCCAGGTTTTGATTCACCCTGTTACTCGCAAGCACTCGTTGGATTTGGCCCGGGAGGCTCCCGCATCCCCATGTGTTGCTTTCGCCGACTGCCTGTCGCAAGTTCCCCGATCATTTTTGTACTGTGTTTTCCAAAAGCTCACTGCCACCTGACCTTGTTTTTTAAAGCAGTGAGCAGACCAGGAGCAGACCCAGGAGCAGAGCAACTATCTCTCTCCCTTCCTCAGACACACACACCCCCACGCACAAGGAGAGCTCAGGCTGGAAAATGGCAAGGAAACAAACAGCTTCCCCTCCAGCCGCTTCTTCTGCAGCACCTCGTTTGACAAATACCCTGGCGCTCGCCCTTGAATTGGGTTTCACATCCCTGTTTAGCACTTGGACAATGATTTTAGATGATGTCACTTAAAGCCAAACAAGAAAATTGATCTCGGATTTGCTTGGCCTCTAAAGCCTGGTTAAGCAGATTGCAAATAATAATAATAATAATAAAAAAAAAAAAAAAAGAGAGAGAGAGCGAGAGAGAGGGAGTCAGAGGGGAGAGAGGCAAGAAGGAGGGAGAGACACCTCCTTCCCTGGGCGGGGGAGGCGCGGGCGCCAATGAAAAGTAGGCGCTTACTGGGGGGGAAAAAACTTTTCCTGTTGACTGTTGGAAGCGAATTGAGCAATTATCTAGTTTACCTTCTCCTCTTGGAAGTTAACGATTGGCGAGATCTTGGCTGCGTTATTGACACAACACTTTCTATTGATAGAAATAAGTAGCGATTGTCCCGAGTCATTGGTGCGCCAAAGTAAACTGTGATGGGCTGGCATGAGTCCACTGGACTGAGAAGGCTGGTTCCGCCGACGGAGGCTGTAGTGATGGTGGCGGCGGCGATGCTGGTCTCCCTCCTTGCAGATCAGTAACAAGAAAAGAGGCAGAGAGAGTGAAAGAAACAGAGAGAGAGGGGAGAGCAGAGAAAAAAAAAAAAAAAGAAAAAAAAAAGAAAAAAAAAAGAGGCGTCTACCAAAGCGGCTCAAACCGGGCGAACAAATGCAATTCAGCCATGGACAATAGTGGCCACCACACGGCGACCAAAATCCTAGCGGCAACTCCGGCCAGAGAAAGCCTGTCTGCCAGGAGCAACATGATCAGCACGCCCAAGCCCCTCGCCTTCTCCATTGAGCGCATCATGGCGCGGACGCCAGAGCCCCGCACCATCCCCGTCCCGCAGCTCCTCCACGGCTCCGTGGCCAAAGGCGACCCCAAACACCCGCTGCACCTCAACTCCTCCATCCCCTGCATGATCCCCTTTGTCCCGGTGGCGTACGACCCCCTGCCCAAAGCGGCAGTGGCTGGAGCGGAACCCAGGAAGGCTCATTTAGACTCCTCTTCCTCGCCCTCCTTTAGCTGCGGCGATCTCTTGAACTGTGCCCTGAGCTTGAAAGGCGATTTCCCCCGCGACGCCCTGCCCTTGCAGCAGTACAAACTGGTAAGACCCCGAGTGGTCAATCACTCCTCCTTCCACGCCATGGGAGCCCTGTGCTATTTCAACCGAGGCGACAGCCCTTGTCACCCGTCCTCCAGTGTCAACATCCATCCGGTGGCTTCTTATTTCCTCAGCTCTCCTCTGCACCCGCAGCCCAAGGCTTACCTGGCGGAGCGGAATAAGCTGGTGCTGCCGGCCGTGGACAAGTACCCGGCGGGGGTGGCCTTCAAGGACTTATCGCAGGCTCAGCTGCAGCATTACATGAAAGAGAGTGCTCAGATCCTCTCGGAAAAAATCGCCTACAAGACCTCGGAGTTCAGCCGCGGATCCCCTAGCAGCAAGCCCAAAGTTTTCACGTGTGAAGTTTGTGGAAAGGCAAGTAGAGCCGCAGCCCGCCTCCCTTTCCCCTGCTTCCCCAGCCTCCTACCCCCGTCCGTCTGTCCGCCGGGTTGTCGGTCGCTTTCTTGCTTGATTTTTAAACTACGGCTTCCCCTCGGCGCTCTCGTCTTCTAATCGCAATTTTATTTTGTCTGATTTCACTCTCAAGGTATTTAATGCACATTATAACTTAACTCGCCATATGCCCGTGCATACGGGAGCCAGACCCTTTGTTTGCAAAGTTTGCGGGAAGGGTTTCAGACAGGCGAGCACGCTCTGCCGGCACAAGATCATCCACACCCAGGTGAGCCTCCATCCTTCCTTCCCTCCATCTTTCCCCGAGACCCCTTCGCTCCTGTCCTTTAGGGAGCCCGGCGCTGTCCCGCCGCTCCGAGGCAGCGTCGCGGTGCGGGGTCGGCCGAGCCGGAGCCCGGGATTTTGTTTGTCCCAAGTGCGGTGGGGTAACCGCGGCGTGCCCCGCTCCCGGCGATGGCGAGCCGTCAGCTATCACACAAACCCCGCAAACCAGCACACAAACCTTACAAACAGCCAACAAACCGGGCAACAAGCTGTGACTCGGCGTTTGTTTCCCTCCAGGAAAAGCCACACAAATGCAACCAGTGCGGCAAAGCCTTTAACCGGAGCTCGACCCTCAACACACACACGCGAATACACGCCGGTTACAAACCTTTTGTCTGTGAATTTTGTGGCAAAGGATTTCACCAGAAAGGTACCTGTCTCCAGCGCTCTCTTCCTTTCCCGGGCCTCCCCCAGGCGAGGTCAAGTGTGGTGACAGTTTGCAATGGAGGGGGGGAAGTTGATTTTTGTTTTAATTTCTGTTATTAGAGATTTAGGTTAATTTTACCTATCCCTAGTCCCGACACATTTCCTACAGCATGCCCCACGGAGTGGGGCAGAGCTTTCGTTTTCGGGGGAGCGCAGGGGCAGCATTTCCGCGGGCAGCGCCCGTTGTACACGCACGGCAACACGCAGCTTTGGGCTCATTTTGGCAAACGAGTTTGCCGCCTGTTTTCCCCTCCGAGTGCTGGAGTTTGGTTAGTTTTTCTCCTCGTTGGCTGGGAAGGCTAAGCTAGGGAGTTATATTTCTGCAATTGGTATGATTTTGATTTATTCGATAATTTCCTTTTCATCTGTCAAAAGAACAGCCGCGGGGAGGATGGGGAGAAGACGGGTGTTCGCTATGAGGTCGGCTAAAGTCGGGCTCTGGGGGTGGGACAAAATTTGGGGATCTTTTTCTCCTCTTTGAAGCGTCCAGTTCTCAGCCCCAGGTCCCTTTTCCCTTCTTGTCTCGTTCCCAGGCAATTACAAAAACCACAAGCTGACTCACAGCGGGGAAAAGCAGTTCAAGTGCAATATCTGCAACAAGGCTTTCCATCAGGTGTACAACCTGACCTTCCACATGCACACCCACAACGACAAGAAGCCCTTCACCTGCCCCACCTGCGGCAAAGGCTTCTGCAGGAACTTTGACCTCAAAAAGCACGTCCGCAAGCTGCACGACAGTGCCCTGGGACTCCCCCGGCCCCCCGCCGAGCTGGGGGGGCTCGACCAGCCGCCGCCGCCCGGGCCGCTGCTGCAGGGCCCGACGCCGCTCCAGCCGTGAGGAGCGGCCGCCAGCGCGGAGGGAGCGCGGCTCGCCGCGGAGCTGCCGCCGCTGCCGCCGTCCGCCTCTTTGCATGCACCTCTTAAGCGGTTTTGTGTATTATGCTCTATGTGGCCACTAACTTTATGGGACTGATATATTTTTTCCTGTTTTCTTTTTAAGACTGTTTTTCTGCTGTCATTGCATCTCACGTGGAGAGATGTTTTTGTTTTTTGGTTTTGGTTAGTTTTTTAAAAACGAAAAAGCGCCAAGCCAATTTCTGCTGTATTTATTTGGGATCTGTATTACCCTAGCAGGGAACACTGCACCACTTTAATTATTTCGATGTATATATATTCCCATTGTGCTGATCCTGCCCTGCCTCCGCTGCCTGCTGGCTATCCCCCCCCCCCTTCTTGGTTTCCCCCTCTCCCTCTCCACCCTATATATCATATCTATATGGACAGAACTGGCTCTCTATGTACGGATTTGAATTTCGGTTTGATTCTTGCACGTGGGGAAAAAAAAAATCGTTGACCTGGTGGAAATAAATATTTAAACACGAGTGACTGCGGCGGCGGGGGTCGGTGCTGCCGGCCCGGGGGCTGCGGCTCGGCCGGGCGGGCGGGGAGCGCAGCGCTGGCGCTGGCTAACGGCAAACTTCTCCCGCTTCTTTGACAAAACACGGAAACAACCACTAAAGACTTTAATTAAGAGGGGTAATTAGTTCGGATTGATCAAAGCCGGGTTGTTATGTTATTAGCTGCTCAGCAGACTCTGCCAAGCCGAGCCTTGAAAGCGGAGCCCGCTCGTCGGTGGGCGCCTGAGGAGAGGCGGGAGGGGGAGGCTGGGTTTGTAACGCCCCCGGGGGTAACCCAAACAGCCATGAAAAACGGGTGCTGCCCCCCGGGAAGAGTAACCGTACCCGCTCACGTCCCGCTGCCGTCCCCTCCGGGCAGGGGGGCAGCGCCGGGAAACGGCGTGGGGGGCAGGGCGGGCGGTTCTCTCCGGAGCAGGGCCCGAGGACGGTGAACCCCGGCCGGGCGCCGGGGGAGAGGTCCAGGGAGAAGCGGGCGCTGGGGGTTTGTCCCGTTCTCGGGGTATCTGGCGATCACGCCTGCTCCGGAGCGCAGCCCTCACAAACGGGTGATTTGGTCCCGCGGGGACTCCCTGCAGGTGACTTGATCTTGCAGCACCCGCAGCCCCTCCTCGGTTTTGGCTATACGGGATGGAGCGAGACGCGATGGTTGTAATTATGCCTAAATCGTTACGTCCAGGAGGGGGATATCCCTTTGCAGGCGGCGCTCCCGCCCTCCTCCACAGGCCGCCTCTCTCAGGGGTGTTTGCAAGCAGCAGCTCTGGCCTTAAAGTTTAAGCCGGCGGCACTTGTGTCACCGTCCACCCTTGAAGGTGGCCGAGAGGGGATGGGAATCTTTCTCCTTTCACACATCCCGGACTACTGAGGTAATCCGAATTGACGACTGTAGTGCTACAAAGCAAAGCAACAGGTCCGACCTCCAGCTCGGCCGGACCCCGCGCACACCGGCAGGCTCAGCCCCTATCGGGGTCCGGAGGAACCGCGGGGACGCGCCGCTTCCCTCCGGCTCCCGGGAAAAGCAGCCCAGAGCCCCACGGGTGGTTCGGATGGAGGGACCTCAGTGCGGCCCACCGACACGCCGTGCGTGTGCAGGGGCATGGGGACCCCCACGGAGAGGGTCTCCGCTTCGGAGATCTCGGGGAGACGGGGAGCTGGTCCCCGTGTTTTCACGCTACTTTGCGGCGGCCGGGGCCGGCACGGGTGGCAGAGCGAGAGAAGTGTGAGAGGGGAGAGCTGAGTGAGCAGCTGAAGGGACCCCGGGTACACCAGGAGGCGGGGAAGAGGCAGGGAGGAGAGGGGACAGGCTGGGTTTCCCCTGAGGACCAGTCCCCGTGACCGCTTCTCCTCCAGCTTTGCCCGGCTCCCGAGTCAAGGAGAGGGTCATTCGGGCTTCAAAACGGATAAATCACTCCCAAAAAGGTGACTGAAGTGCATCGCTCGTTTTTTTTCTTTCCGTGCTTGCCAAAAGTAAACCTGTGCAACACGTAAGGAAAAGTAAGATGTCTCAAAGATCCTACGGAAATTGTGTGGGTGTGCCATTTCTCTGAGCTTTTTCCTTGAGTGAAATCGAAGCAGAATTCCAACTTACTTTTCTTATTGCTCAGCAAGTGTGATAGTACAAGGTACTGCAACTGTCTTAGCAAAGTGCCAAGTATCTTCATTTTATGACTTTTAAACAGTTCAAAACTATTCAAGCACTCCAAGTGTACTGGAACAGTCACAAAAGTATTTCATGTAATGATGAAAGGATTAAACATATGATGAAATGAAAGAAGAATCTAAACTAGCCACCATGTGATGAACATGTAACATCAGCCTCAAATCAAACATCTAGATGAGGCCTGAAGGCACCACAGAAGAGTGTGTGCACTGGTTACCCCGATCCCTGGCAATTCTTTGCTCTACCTTGTTTCTCCAGACTGTTTTCTAAGTGCTGGGAGAAAGCTCAGGCTTCCCCAGGCAGTGGCAGCTTATTTATTCATTTTCTGTGGTTAGAGGAGAGAGAATTTCTGATGTTGCTTGACCATAGACCATTTACAGGTTTATAAATTATAATCGGTATTTTGCCTTCCTTCCTGTAAAAGATCTGAGCCACTGCATAATCTGGGTTCTTCTGTGTCTTCCTGATGAAGAATGCTATTTTGCTATGGAACTCATGTACTGGAGTGTCTGTGTTTTGAAATGGAGTAGAAATTAGGCAGTCTAGTTTTATTCCAAGGTGAAGTAGAGAAGGTCAGTGATGGGCATGGATAAGTGTTCCTCTTTCCTAGATTTCTTGAGGTAAACACTACAGACGTGGGACTTCTCAGGGAGATAAGGGTAGCTCATTTGTTATTTTGCTGTATAAAGCCATGTTTGTGTCAAAGGCTGCGATTAATACATGCCTTGGAAGGCCTGTGCAGCATTACCCTTAATTTCCTGTCTTTCAAGATTAATCTCAGGTTAAGTGAATTTCTAGTTAATGGTCAGAGGCAATTCAAAGCTGCTGAAATCATCATGAGAGACAAAAGCTATAATTTCATAGACACCCAAAGCTTAGACCCGCTAAGAGCTCTTCTTACCACAGACGAGTTTAATGCTTTTATTTTATTTTTATTTTTTTAATTGTGAATAATTTTGACAGGAGAAATGAAGTCACCTGTACCTAAAGGAAAGGCCTTACTTTTTGGTTCTTGTTTGCCAGTCAGAGTCATTGCCGTATTATCCGTATTGTGCATGACAACTGGTCAGCCTTATTCTGGCAGTCCATCCTGGATGCTGGGAGGAGAAGGCATTGGTGTCTCTGGAGCTGCTAAAACAGAGCTGTAGAGCTGAGCATTAGCATCCCGACCACACTGTGGCCCAGCCCCCATCGATCACAGCAGCTTCACTTTAGTACAGAATAAAAGGGAGACAAGACTGCTGCCTGTGGGACTCGGAGCCGAGAGCTCTTTTCAAGGAGGAGCTGTTTCCCTCTACCCTGCCCAGGATTTCTCAGATGGGACTGAATTTCTTGTGTCCTCATCAGATGCTATAATTATGTTAACGTGAGTAATGGCTGAAAGTATCTGGAAGAACTACCAGAATTACCAAAGCTGCCATACGTCGCTGGAGAAATAAAATACAGCAGCAGCGGGATCTTCTCACAAAGTTCTTTCTGAATATTAAATGATAGTGGCTTTGCTTTACTACTGCTTTATTGGTGATCAGACACCCCTCCCTCCTCCAAGGCGGAGGGGGAGAGTGGGGCAAAGATATTAGCACTATGACATTTTTTGTTTGTTTATAAAGAAAAAAATCCGTGTATGTCAAAATGTAAACTAAGCGCAAAGCTTACCAATAGCTATCCAAGACTATGTTCTACTTCGCAGGTTGTTAAACAGAAATCTGGCGTACCTCAAGGCACCCAATGTGGATGTTGGACAATATTTAGTCAAAGATGCCTTTTTTTTTTTTTCTTTTCCCCCTTTCTTTTGTCTTTTTAATTCCCACAGTTGTGAAAACAGAGAGACTAAACAACGTGTTACAGGTTCACGTGGATTCACCTCAAATGAAGGCATGTTGGTCACAGCTTAGGACCAGAACAGTTTAATTGGACAGTGATTGAAAACTAGAACATTAGAAAGCTCCTTACTCTGCACCTCATGTGCCATACTTAGAATTGGGACAGTCACCGTTTTGTTCTTCGGTGCTTGGTAAAGAAAATGGAGACCTAATTTGAGCCTGAGGTTTGACATGGTAGTACAAAGTGATTCTAACTCTGTAGGGATGTAAATCTTTCCACCCACTGGCTATTTGGTTACTGGCTTGCTCAGGTACCATCCTTACAGAGGGGGTAGTGAGTTGTACCCTGCTGGCAACTGCAGCAGTAACAATTCAGTAACTCCCACCTCCCCCCTAAAAGCAGGGGCAGTTTGAGGTCCTGTAAGAGTGACGGTTGCTACAGCTCCACTTCATGCTGGGTCCTCCTTCTCCTCCCGGCCTGGGTTACTTTTGGATCACCCAACAGGGGCTGCAGAGCACCCAGTGAGCCCCTGCAACAGCTGCTGGGACTCACTGACAGTCCCCTGGCTTTGCAGAAAGTTCTCATTCTCCTTCAGTAAGCTGTGACTCCTGAAACAATACAAAACTTCTCATTTTAAAACCCGTGGTGATATTATGAAGTACAAGTAGTGTTTATCTTCAGCCGTCCTTTGAAGCTCTCATGGAGTTTATTTAAAGGTTCCACTGTTGAGTCATCCTGCTGTAATCAAAGTCTTGCGTATTTGATTAGGCACAGTATTAAATCCAATAACCATGCCTGTGGAAATACAAAACCTCCTCCCTTTCTACCTTTGAGATGGCTAATATTTCACCACAAGTATTACGTGATTTCTAAGAAATCATCTGCAGTTACCAATCAATTAAAACACACAGAAAAGCTGTTTTTCTGATATTTTTTTTCCTGAATAATTATATGAAAAAGTAATGCCTAAGCTTTATTTTGTGTGGAAAATGAAAAAGTGATACTTTACAAATGTAAGTGTGAACAACTTATCTGCAACTGTACAGGCAGGTTAAACTTTTCAGGGATGGGACAACAAAATTCAGTGGCAGACTGACACATCATGTAAAAGAAACCTTGATTCATGGTACTTCAGCTTAGAGGGATTAAATACAACTGGTGACACAAAATGAACCTTTTCAAAATATTTCTAAAACACCTCTTAACCTCTTGATAATACCATGAAATATCTGAAGAGTATATACCTCAACATAGAAATCTTGCCTACCTCAGATATAAAAGAAATAATCTTGAAAAATAACATTCTTTTTAAATAACAATGATGAAAATCACTTGGACAATAAATATATTTAGATGAATACTATTTTCTTCTGAACAAGCAATAATTTGCAAAAGTAATCTCTGCTGTGGAAGTTAAAATCTGAACCACAATATAATCAGTAAACCAATCATTTGGCTTTAGCTAGAGAAGGCTTTGATTGTTTCTTTTCCTGTGTTCACCAGAAAGTAAAAAAGAAATGGCAATCTCATTTTCTAACCTACTGTATTTTAAAGGAACAATATGTTATTTCTTAAATAATAAAAAAACAATTATGAGGAATGCAGGTATTACATAATATCTTTTCTTTTATGTTTGCCAGAAAATACATTAACCTGTATTAAGAACACATCTTAAAAACCACTTCAGGTTAATTTAAATGAATGCTAAAAGCTGAGGGCCAACGCTTGCTTCTGTCCAGTAATGCTTTTGCATCCTGTGAACCTAGGAAGTGCAAAAAATGAATTTAGATGACATTCCTCAATTTATAGGAGCACCCAGTTTTAAGACCTACAGTAGAACTGGTTAGAACAGTTAGGTAAAGACCAATACAAATTCATAATTACTTTTGTGGACAACCTGTAATTACTATGATTTCACACAATAAAGTAATGGACTGTTTTGATTTGTTAGTCCTAAGCAGCAGAAACACCCTTCCCTATAAACAGTGTTTCTTCTGTTCTTCTGGAGCATGGTGATTCTCTAGCTATGTTCTTCTCAAATACCTTTAAAAATGCAGTGTACAGTGGCATTTTTTGTGAAAATATTAAATTATGTCAGGATGACAACTACAGCAGAGACTGAGTTAGCCCAAAATGGATCTACCACAAGACAGGCAGCTGAGTCCTCAGAAATGCAAAACTCACGTTTCTTGAAAAAGCAGGCAGAAATTGTTCTAAATCTTCCCTGATGCTGAATGTTATTGCACAGCAGACTAACTTGTAGTGGGAGTTAGAGTGGGCAAAGAGCTACTTTAATTTCTAGAAGCAAAGGCATACATCACAGCTCAGTTTCATTTACTATATTTAACTTACATCTGTCTCTATACTAATTAGAGAGGGTGCTACTTTATAAGATTTTTTTCGGAATGTTTTTGTAGATTTTTTTTTGACAAAGCATTTACAACTCTCTGTAGGAGTTTACAATTCGATTTTGAATTTTTTTTATACATTAGTACAAAAAAAAATTTCATTGGGAGGAATTTGCTTGAAACCAGAGATAACCAGCTTAAGGGTGAAGAAGAGTCTACTGGGTTGAGTTCTTGCCGGGGAGGTCACACTCACATTCAAATACCCCTTCTGCTTCACAAGCTTCTATATACTCCAGTAATGTCTGTCCTATGCTATAGAGTCATTGTGTCTATCTGAGTCTCTCCTGCTTTCCTTGGACTGCTTCTCATTGCATAAATGACAAGCAGTTGTTGGACCAGAGAGAGATGGAGATTCTACTTGGGTCCCAGGTCTGCAGCACATGATTAGTCCCATTGCAGCTGTTCAGTTGCAACAATTCAAAAAAGAACCATCTTTTAAAGCATGGATTAATTAAAAATGATCTTACTATGCCTAAGCAACTCATAAGCAGACAGAAATTATTTAAATGTGGATGTCAGGAATTACAGGAGCATTTTCCAGTCCCCAGACTGTTTGCTATTCCATATTTTGGGAATTAAGTTTTTGTTCTGTGTCAATACTTTTGAAAGATCTTGGTTTCACCCCAGTGCACAGGGAAGATAAATTATGGAATTAAGAGATTATTTGCTAACCATCATTCTTGTTTTCCTGGTCAGTTTAGCTGGTCATGCCCTTTGTAAGAGAGGTCTCCTTCCTTTACAAAGCTCTTAGCCTGTTGTCATTGCTGTTTAAATAGTTTTTTCATTTCTTAAGGAGCGTGAAGCACCAACCTGCAATGTGTCCCACACTCTTCTCCAAAGTTTATTTATAGTCCCTGTCTCCTCCCCTTTTTAATCAAGTGGTTGCCAAACAACACATGAAATAATTAGGTTATGAATCTTTTTGTTTGTTTTCTTTTTAGCAAAGTTCAACTCAGAACAATCTTGTTCAATGCACTGTGAGTCAAAACAGCCTGTGTACCTTGGGCAATGCTCACACCAAAGTTTTTGGCAAATTAACATGAAACAAACAAACACTTATGACATAGGTGCCTCTAATAGCATGGAACAGAGATACATTCTGTCCTGAGTCAGGTACTGCCTTCACTGCAGGTAGTTTTCTAGCAGCCTCCTGAAGCAATTCAGTTACCAAAATTATGACTTTTGGGAGAAAAAAAGAAATCCCAGCAACTGGTGCTAGTGACCATTTTTTGCATTATGATTTGGTGGTAAAGCTGCTTATTAATGTAGCTGGAGGATGTGCAGGTGTACCCTGCTTTGCTGGATTGACTCACAACCTCAATGTCTGCACCTCAGGAGACCATCTTAGTCCTCAGCCTGTGGAGTGAAGACACTCTCCAAGCCTCTTCATTTATTTTGTGTCTGACATGAAGAGATTGATAGGGGCAGTGGGACAGTAAGCAAAAAGGACTTACTTCTTTCTCTGCCCTCCTGGGTCAGGCTTTCAGAGGGGTTGGAGCTGCTGTTCTTGTTGGGTGTCCTGGAGAGCACGTGTTGTTTTCAAAAAGTCTTGGAAGTGGGGATGGAACCCCAGTCCCACTGCCTTACAGGTGCCTGCTGGAGTCACTGGCTGCTCTGCGTGGTGTGCAGCTGCCTGCATAGTATCTCAGCTTAAAGGTGAGATGGAAAAAATGCTCTCGTGTAAGATATTGTAGGGTTTTTTTTCAGATTTCCCCTTGGACTTGGGTAGGGTCTATCTTGCATTGTGAAGACTAAGGAATTTTACACGTTGGATGAGCTGAATCCTGACAATTGCCGTATTTCTTTTTCAAGTATAACTCTTGTTTGTACCTGGTAGATTTTAAGAACCCTTTGGCTCCCATCGAGCCAAAGCTGGAATGACTCTTTCTGGAGCCCATGATTGTGTCTGTATTCAACTGTGAAGACTTTACAGCTTAGCAAAGTACCTGGGCAGATGGGCTGTAATTGCTGCAGGTAATGTCAAAGCTGTTGCTGTTCCCAGTACGTAGCACAGCTGAGGGAACAGAAAAGTTCTGGATTTGTCCATAAAGAAAAATTAAACTCATAGGAGACTTCTGCTGGCTCTTTAAGACATATCTCAAAATTAATTTGAATGTATTGAATTACTAAAACTTTGTGACTGTTTATAATAATCAGGAACCTGTCCTTCATTTGCTTTAAAAAATGGGTCTTCATTGGAAGGTAATTTCTTTTGGATATCTGTACCTTTCCACCAAAAATATTATTTGAAAGTAATACCACCAGGGAATGTATAAATTTACCTAGTGAAGGCTAGCATAAGTAAAACTGATGATATAAGTTCCCCATATTTTTCCACTCATATATAATACTTTGGGTTGTATGAACTCACATAAAAGGGAATTGCTTTATCTGTGAAACATTTCCAACAAGTGCAGACAACCTTCTTGACACTTGGATACCTATCAACCTCTTCAAATGTTTGAGAGCCATCATACCAATACCTTATACTTCGGAAACCAAGAGGAGAAGAAGCACTAGGAGTGGTCTCATGGTGGTCTTGAGCCTGCTGGGGCTGGAGCAGATGTGAAGCTGAGACCTAGAAGAGCTGGTGGTGATGACTGCAGACACACTCCTGCTTTCCTGCCTCTTCCCACTGCTGGTGACCTGAATTACCTGGCAGCCTATGTGCCAGCACGATGTCACTGTGAGTCATTTGGCATCTTCTCAGTGTGGCAGCTGCACTTGCAGGAGGTGTGATCCATCTGCAATGAAGAGCTGCAGTTTGGAGACCCTTGACCTCGAGCACCGGGGCTCCTGCCAGGCTGCAATACTGAAGAGCCAATGTAATATTACACTGTTCTGATCACACTGAGGGTCTCTGGAGTCTGGGTGAGGGTTTTTTGGTGTTTTTTTTACTCAGAATGGCGTTTAAATCCTGTTAAAGTGAATGGAAATAAAATCTTTCCTTTGAGTTCAACTGGTCAGATAAGACAATTTTGGCAATTATCTTGTGTTATCAGCAATCTAAAAAAGTAAAATAAGGTTTATGGTACCTTAGTTTGTAACTAACAATTCTCCATCCCCATTGGGATTTCCTAACACCATAGCCTGATCAATCTCTATGTTCTCAAGTATCACAGTATCACAGTATCACAGTATGTTTGGGATTGGAAGGGACCTCAAAAGATCATCTAGTCCAATCCCCCTGCTGGAGCAGGAACACCTAGGTGAGGTCGCACAGGAACATGTCCAGGCGGGTTTTGAATGTCTCCAGAGAAGGAGACTCCACAACTTCCCTGGGCAGCCTGTTCCAGTGTCTGTCACCCTCACTGAGAAGAAGTTTCTTCTCAAATTTAAGTGGAACCTCTTGTGTTCCAGCTTGATCCCATTACCCCTTGTCCTATCATTGTTTGCCACCGAGAAGAGCCTGGCTCCATCCTCATGGCACTCACCCTTTATATATTTATAAACATTAATAAGGTCCCCCCTTAGTCTCCTCTTCTCCAAACTAAAGAGACCCAGCTCCCTCAGCCTTTCTTCATAAGGGAGGTGCTCCACTCCCTTAATCATCTTCGTTGCCCTACGCTGGACCCTCTCCAGCAGTTCCCTGTCTTTCTTGAACTGAGGGGCCCAGAACTGGACACAATATTCCAGATGTGGTCTCACCAGGGTGGAGTAGAGGGGAAGGAGGACCTCTCTCGATCTACTAACCACCCCCCTTCTAATACACCCCAGGATGCCATTGGCCTTCCTGGCCACAAGGGCACAGTGCTGGCTCATGGTCATCCTGTTGTCCACCAGGACCCCCAGGTCCCTTTCCCCTACACTGCTCTCTAATATGTAATCTCCCAACCTATACTGGAACCTGGGGTTGTTCCTGCCCAGATGCAGGACTCTACACTTGCCCTTGTTAAATTTCATTAGGTTATTCCCCGCCCAACTCTCCAGCCTGTCCAGGTCCCGCTGGATGGCAGCAGAGCCCTCCGGCGTGTCAGCCACTCCTCCCAGCTTAGTGTCATCAGCAAACTTGCTGATAGTACACTCAATTCCCTCGTCCAAGTCGTTAATGAATATATTGAATAATATTGGCCCCAGCACTGACCCCTGGGGCACTCCACTAGATACTGGCCTCCAACTAGACTCCGCACCATTGACTACCACTCTCTGGCTTCTCTCCCTAAGCCAGTTTGCAACCCACCTCACTACTCTATTGTCTAGACCACACCTCCTCAACTTAGCTGTGAGAATGCTGTGGGAGACTGTGTCAAAGGCTTTACTGAAGTCAAGGTAGACCACATCCACCGCTCTGCCATCATCCATCCATCTTGTTACATTCTCATAAAAGGCATGAGGTTGGTCAAGCATGACCTACCCTTGGTAAAGCCATACTGACTGCCCCTAATAACCCTCTTATCCTTGATATGCCTTGAGATGGCACCAAGGACAAGCTGTTCCATTACTTTCCCAGGGGCAGAGGTGAGGCTGACCGGTCTATAATTACCCGGGTCCTCCTTCTTGCCCTTTTTGAAGACTGAAGTGACATTTGCTTTCCTCCAATCCTCGGGCACCTCTCCCGTTTCCCAAGACTTGGCAAAGATGATGGAGAGCGGTCCAGCAATGACTTCAGCCAGCTCCCTCAGCAGTATCTTAGAGTTTTACTTTATTACTGTTTCTAAAACTCTTGAGCTATACCGTAGGATCCTGTTTTCTTGTGAGAATGAATTCTTCAGTCAAAGCAGCAGAAAAATCTTTATAATTTAGATACAGATTTTTTCATCCACTTGTCAAGGTTTATCTAATAATGAAAAGTGCTGTGTAATTTTTAATAACATAACTTAAGTTCATTAAGAGCTTAGACAGAAGCTTCTTAGAGTTTGCCATCAACTTCACTAGGACTAGCATGAGAGGTGGGTATTTGAAAGACGATAATACGAATACGCTGAAATACTATCCACTTTGGTATCCAATTGCTTTGTGAAGATATTATGTTAAAATCAAAATACAAGCATTCTGAAGATGGAAAGACAGCAAGATGGAAGTTGTTACAAAAAAGTTAAAGATTTTATTTCTGTAGAAACATTTGGACATCAACAGTGATGGGTATAATAAGTAAGGCACACAATATTTCCCATCCACAAAATGTTACCATGCCATATTCCTTTCAAAATGTGCTGCTGAATAAATATTTACAGATAATACTGCATTTTTGGAGTTAGAAGTCTGATCACTTCAGTAGATATCTGGGCAGTGTCATTCTGTTGCCAACATATACCATGCAATCAGCCTTATACTCACAGTGGGATACTGCTGCTAATTGCAACAGTTGTAGCTCAGAATAAGGTAGCAGTTTCTCGGTGAGATCTAAACAAATTAAGGTTAAATTTAAATTAATCAATCAGAAAAAGCAACAACAACTGTTTGTTGTTTTTATAGTTCATTAGCTATTAATGCTAATAGCAGTGTAAAGGGATTGCTAATTTTCTTGTGATGTATTGTATAGGCTATTATCCAGCAAAAGAGAGTAGGTTTCAAACATGACTTGATGGCTTAGGAACAAAAGTCAGGTCTACTGTGAGCCTTCTGAAGGTGCATGCCTTAGTATCCGGGTTTTCTGATGGGCACAGTCGAGACTGGCCTCTCATGGGCTCCTTGTGAGGGAGTACCACGTCTGTTTGTTTTGTTTCTTTCTTTTCCCAAACTGGGAGATTTTCCTGTTTTTTGCCATGAGAAAGACACAAGGGTTCAGTATCTATGAGTTCAGAGGGTATTCTGTCTGTTATTGGCTCCTCCTGTCCTGAACCTTCATCACACCAGTGAAGGAACCTGTTGTCAAGGAAGACAGATGGAATTCAAAACTGCGTTGTTTGATTTTTTTTTTTTTTAAATCCCAATCTGACCCCTAATGCCACCATTTTATATTTGTCCATATTAAAGACAAAACTGGGTCATAACAAGATATCCTTGAATAATATACTCTTTTAATTAAGAGGAGCATGCTCCTCATGATGATGAGGTGGGTGACTAGAGCACCTGTTCTGGCTATAAAACTCTGCAATACACAATAGATCCCTCCCTGCTCTGAAGAAGCAGTCTGAGTTAGGCTTTCACACTGGAATTACAGTGATCATGTCTAAGACCACAGATCATGTCTAAGCACAAAGAAACTTGGCACGTAAAACCAGACATAGGAGAAAATCTTCATTGTTAAGGTCACTGACAGATCCTGTCATCTCTGTGAAATCCAATTGAACTAAATCTTTGCTTGATGATTCAGCTGTGAAGGGCAGAGATTCAAGCAATTGTTTTCTGTGGCTGATAACTGAAAGCAAACAGTGGAGATTCAATATGAGGTTTTTGGGAAAACTCAAGATTAGAAACTTGTTTTTCCCATAATTTCTCTTTACGTAAGTAGCTAATTTTTTCTCCCCATCCCTCTCACTCTCTCTCTCTCTCTCAGACACACAGAGGAAAAAATACTTTATGTATACTCATTAAAACCTGAAACGGTATACTCATTTTGTATCTGGGGCTTTACAAATTCCTGTAGAGAGCAGGTAACTGTGTCTTATTGACCATCCCAACCTGAATACCTGGTTCCGTCAAGGACCCCTGCACGTGGGCACTTGGCTTTCACAAATTCTTCCTATTCAATGCAGCATCAGAATGGAAACTGCTCACAAATAACAGTGTCATGGAGGCATAGACTCAGCTTTAGTAAAAGGAAAACTCTATACAGGTCCTACCAAACAACCACATGACAGTTGTATTGGCTAATTCCAAAATAGCCAATTAAATAGAACTAGATAATCCTCTTGGGCTCAGAAACTCACTTGCCCATACTATCAAACCAGTTAGCCCAGTCACTAGCATGGTTTAGTGTAGGCTAACCAAAACAATTCCCAGGCACGGTTAAGGGATTAGTATTGGCCCGAGATCATTGCCACTAGGCAGGCTGGATGCAGTCACTCTATTTTTGGAGGCTAAGAAAGCTGAATAATGTAGATACAGGTTGGTTTTGTACCAAACAGGCTAAGCACCTGCAAACCAGTCCAGTGTATGTTTTATTTACTAACATAGAGGCAGCTACTGTGTATTCTTGTGCTTATGCCACTCATGTGGTGTTTTCATGGAAGGGCTGGACTGATTACACATCTACAAGAATAAACAAAGCAAAACAAACTGTGCTGGGCATATAGAGCATGTCCAAGCCAGCATTCCGTTCCCTCATTTTCTGAGGAATGATCAAGGGAGGGCTGGACTGAAAACTTCAAGAACCTGCCAGGGCTTCTTCAACCATATGGTTCACTCAGACATGGGACTATGTTTTTGGTGCTCTCTGGTGTGGTGACACAGGCATGAAGCAGTGTTTAGAAGGTTGTTGTATACTTTTTCCCATACTCATGATGTCTCTGCTTTCCACTGACTTAACATATTTTTCTGTGTCAAATTGCTCACAACAAGGGAAAATGACCTAGAAATATTCAAACTAAAGAAGTGTTACAAGCAAGTCTTCAAAATGCATGCATTTTTTCAGGAATTCTGTCCAACAGATACAGACAATCATTAGAAATCATTTATTTTGGTGCTTTGTCTGACACTAATTTTCCCTATTAGAAGGTTTTAACAGTCTCATTGTCTACCAATGATGAACATGTCCAGACTTCCATTATAGTCGCTGGAGAGAAATAAGCATTTCTAGAGCATGATCTGTCTCCTCTAAAACTGGTTGCATGAACTGTACTTCAAGTGTTTGTTTGTTTGTTTAATTTTGTTTTTCCATTGAATATAGAAAGAGTAGTGATAACCACCTTGGGGTACATGCCAATATTTGTATGCACCCAAAGCTAAGCTGGCTGAACAGCACCTTCCTGTGCCTTGCTGGTAGGCACATGGCCACACACACCAGTTATCTAATCCCACCCACACACCATGCATTCTTTGGAGAATAGATGGCATTCAGAAATGCCATGACTAATTATTCTTCTTAAGAACAGCAATACCCACTCTTTTCAATAGATATATATATATTTTAAATCTCCTCAGTTGTGAGATGCCCTTAACCAGTAGAAGTTTTAGCAAACTCATCAGCCTTCATGTGACATGTTTGCAGACATGTCCTCTTGCATGGAAACCCAGACTGATGCATTTCCTTTGGTGGTGGCCTTATTATTTTCTTTCTGTGCCTTCTGCATTGTATATCCTGTTAATCATACTTCCCAAAAGATAATAGTCTTGTGGTATGGACTAAACTTCATATTCTTTCTCAAGAGATTCAGCTTATTTGCATTTCAACATCCATTTCAAATGTTGTCTTTTTTCCTGGGTCTGTTTAAATATTTGCATATGCTTTACCACAATGCAGTTCCTAGTTTACATAGTAGCCAAAAGATGGTTTCACTGCTGCTACATTAGTTTTTTGGAGATGTTCTTCCATTGTGTGCATGTATGAACAGTTTCTTCTGCTTGTCTGTGTTAGATGCTAATGTAAAATGCTTCGATTTGTGTCTCTTTGTACAAAGCTTTCCTAACGACACACATTCCTTTCCTGCATGATATAACCCACATCTGCTAAAAACCTGTAACATCTTTGCCCTTGCTACATGCTTCTGTTTCTAAGCTGGAGTGTCTGGTGCCATACTGCTGCATTTTGTGTGTGTGTAATTTTTTGCTGGTACTACTTTCTGTTTTATAGTATGTATGTCGCTGGTGCTAGTGAATATTTTTCTCTGCTCTTCTGAATAGCTTGTTCTGTCTTTCTAAAGATTTTTTTCTAATATGAAGTTGTCCTGTGCTAGTGGTTTATTTTGTATTTCTTGGAGTGTCATCCTTTTGTGATCTTTGTCATCATGATGTCACATTTGTCAGTGAAACAGCTATCTTGTACTAATAGGTATAAATGCATTCCCACTCACTAGCTGTCTCTGTGGGTTCCTGATTTCTCTCACAGAAAACACTTCTTTGTATGAAGGGTCTTTTTCTTGACAAAACAGTAAGACTCAAATAAAGACTCAAATAAACTACCTATCTGTTTTTTTTTCCCTTGCTGCTTCACTTGAGACCCTTGCTCTGCTGATACCTCTGTCTTTTTGCCCAAACCTCTTTGGAAATGAGCAGCTTGCTGGATTGCAGACCACTTAGCTGCTTCAGATCCTGCACAGATTAACACCATTAACTCCTTCCACTTAGTTCAGCTCTCTTCAGCAGCTTCTGTTTTCTAAAGTCCTTGCAGAATGTATTTCTGGTATTAGTCTGCACAACAGCCATGGTCAGTTTGCTTGTTTTCTGCTAATGCTATACCATCTTGGTGAGGCTGCTTATGGCAATGGAGAGCTGCAGATGGATACAGCGAAAGGTGTGTGAATAATTAGCAATTTGAATATGTGTTCTTGTACCCTGGTTCAGGCTTGTTATGTTATCTCAGGGCTTAGACTCTTACTGGAGCCCAAAGTCCCAGCTTATCCCTACTGCCTGTGCATTGGGCATCTTCTACACCTGCCTCGGAGAGGGGTAGCTGGCTTCCCACTTGGGAAAGGTAAAACGTGGGGGGTCCTGTGCTGTGCTTGAGCTCTTTCACTGCAATTGATAGGGATACAAGATGGCACAGACCACATGTCTCTGAAAACTTAGACTGCAGCACCTAGCCTTTAGTGTGGTTACTCAAAACTTGTCAGATAAACTCTTAAATAGAAAGCAGCAAAGCAGTGTCTTACAGCCAGAATCATACAGAATTAAGCACAGAGACAATAATTTCCTAACAACTCCATAAAATCAATTATTATTAAACACAATGCCTGTGTGACAGAAAAGAAAGGCAAAAGTATGTGGGTGGGATGCTTGCAGAATTATTTGGCATTGGCATGCATCTTTTCTCTTCGCTCCATGACTCTATTTCTAATTTGAAATCATTTTCAGTAACAAAAATGAGGGGATGCAGAATTCGTGTTGAACAGCAGTAACTGATTGCTAAAACATGAGAGTTAAATCATGGATATGTTGTCAGGATATTGCTCAGGCAAAAGTAGTCGTTGAAATATGGAAGGGGAAAGAGTAATTAAAAGAGGTGGTGGGTTTTTGTTTTGTTTTGTTTTGTTTGTTTAGTGGCATTAGTAGCTTCTGGTTTAATTGTGAGTTAGTACTAACATGACCAACCTCTATTATACAGGGAAAATTAAGGTTTTAAGTGAGATTAACTTGCCCATGAAAAATGAGTTTGGCTGTGAGACCTCTGTCCTAGGGGAGGTACATCTATTAATTAAAGCCCACATAGTTCAGCAGAACGGCAGCAGCGGAGTGTGTGCTGAGGCTGACGTGCCTTGGCAGGATCTCTGCTCCCCAACCAGCAGCTTTGGGCTGGACTCTGTCTGAAGTGGCTTGGGAAGGCGCTGTGGTGTCAGGAGTTTTCTTCTTCTGTGTGAGGAAAAGACAAATATTGTTCCCAGCTGCTATATTTCATCTCCAATAAAGCTCTGGCCAGTAATGATCGCTCTTCGTATTTTCCAAAGCCAGAAATGAGACTCATGCTCTTTTCACAGGCTCTTGGATTTCTTTGCCTTTTTTTTTCAGCTTCTAACAGAAAATGAAGTACCACAAATATCACATAATAAATGCATGACAACAATGTGCAGGGAAGAAATGACAGAAGAGCGTAAGGTCAAATGAAAAGCTTTTTATTTTTTTTTCTTTTGATAGTTAAGTTGCAACAAGTTATGTTATTAGACAATTCCTCTCATTTCGATAAAAGATGACTTGTTTAAAACACTAGTTGAATTTCAACAAATAGTGTTGTCCTTACATGTTTGAAAGACTTTCTTCCATGCTGTTCTTCTAAAGAGGAAAGGAGGAACGCCAGACTATGAGAGACATGGACCTCAGTGACTGAGTTCAGTTCCTGATCCAAGAACCACAGTTACCTGAAATGTTCACATCCTCAGAGAGAGAGCTTTGACCTCAAGAGTAGGTCTCAAATGGAGCTAAGATTGTGTGAAAATCTTTGTGGTGGGAACCAGGACTGGGCAAATGGCTTACTTCCTCATAGAAGAGAGAGAAAAATCTTGTGGAAATTAGAGTTGCAAGATACTTCTGAAGAAGACAGGAAATCAGTCTGATCACAGGTTTTTGAACTGCAGGTAGATGAACAGGCTGCATTGGGTAATGCTTTAAAATTTACGGATCAGAGGAGTTCTGTAGAGGTGGACTCAAGATACAACTGGGAAGTTTGGACCTCAAAGGCAGGAGAAGACAGAAGGTGGCAGAGGGGGAGGGTGATTTGTGGATGAAAGCAACCTATACCTTATTTCTAAATAAGTCCTCTTTCCTTTAAGCTGAGCGAGATGTTTGGACATCTAGCAGCCTGGTCATGGCAGGGACAGTAACTCTGATCATGCTGCTTATCTGCACATCGAAGTGATGGTGCATGTGCATGCACAGAGCAGCTCTGTCACAGACATCCAATAAATGTGATATATCTGGGAAGTGTCAGCCCCACTTTGCACATACTCAGCAGCTGATTTGCACCTGCACAATAAATACAGCACATCCGAAGTGCTTGCCTACCGCACACATGCACAATGTCTATACAGAACATGCATTGCAGAGGCTGCTCCTACAAGACCCAGACAATAATGCAGTCTGTGGCAGAGACTTCTGGTATTACCTTTTGCCTGGAAAATCCTTAACTGGTACTCTAATTTGGGATACACAGGACTGATCTGTCCCTGCTTCCCAATCCTCCCTCTGCCCAGGATTATCCACCTCATCCTTCCAAACCCCAGTGGTGCCCTGCATTTTCTGTTCTGGGGGTAGAAACATGACAGATCTCATTATAGGTGCCTAAAATGCTAGTTTGCTGCTGTAGAGCCTCAACAGATGGTTCTGTACATCACTTGTGTCACTGTACTATCTGGGAGGCTTAGTCATGAGCCAGGTCATCCTCCCTGTCCCATGCAGGTAACCGCACAGACACAGGACTCTGCCCTGTCCCACCCGGCTTATTGCTGAAAGGGGAGATGAGAAACAATAAATGGGTATTTACTGTAATCTAATATTATCCAGTACGTAATCTATTATTATCTGGTACATTGTATATGATGCTGACTATTGTCTGAAGCTTGTGAAATCTCCAAGAACTGGACAACTATTTAAACTACAGTTTTGCTCGCTTACACTTTCAGTGCCTGAATGGAACATATGAGCAAGGTTTAAAAGTCGTTTTTAAAGTAGTTAGAGCTATTGGGGAATTACTAGACAGTAATTACTACTAATAAGCAACAGATAATTTAGGGTAAGAATCAAAATTGATGCTCAGCCCTTAAAAGTTGACTGCTACTTTGCTATGGTCTATACGGGTACCTCTCATTTTTAAAACAAGCAAATGCATGATGAGTTTCAATGATGGGGCTAGAACCAAAATGTATCTTAAAATGCATTATTCATCCACATTCAGAGGCTGATTCTTACAACAATTTGATAACACAACTTTCACTGAAAGGAGATACTCTCTAAGCAGTGGGGAAAAAAACCCAGTCAGTTCAAATGATTGGTCAAATGGTCATGGTCAAACAGAAGAGACAAAGTCACTGTAAGAAATTCACTGTATTCCTTTGAAGAAAAGAAATGTGTCTTCTTCCTGATCTTCTCTGTGGAAGTCAGCATATCTTTTGTTAGAGAATAGTTTTGAGTTGAGGTTTAAAAAAAAAAAAATTTGGTGCCATCAAGTGGAAATATTCTGTATTGCTGAGAAGAGCTGACAGAGTGGCAGTGCATGGATTTCAACAGATATACTGGCACTTTAAATCATTGCGGAAACCTTTTTCCCCATGGTACACATTATATCCTGGCCTAAATCTGGTGAGAAATCCCACCTGTTCACATGTTTTAGGAATTAACATCCTCGCCTCTTACATATAGCAAAAGTATTTTTGTTTATTTTGGGTTTTTTTTTGTTTGTTTGTTTGGTTGTTTTTTTGACAAAACACATTTATGGCTGCCATTAAAGACCGTTCCTCTCTGTTTTTGTGATTTCCCTGCTGCCGACGTGGCCATGTGCTCCTGTCAGGAATGCTGTCTATTGCCAGATCCCCATTCCAGAGCACAGGGTCCCTCCATGGGAGCTCTTCTGCAGAGCCAGCCAGTGCTCAGCCATACGTGTTGCATTTGCTTGGATGTGCAGGGATTAAAAATCACATTTCTCATAGCAAACACTTTTTTATTTTTTCTTTCTTAGTTGTTTTTTTTTTTTTTTTAAATTGTTGTTTGGTTTTTGTTTGTTTGTTTGTTTGTTTGTTTTTAAACACAGGACCACCTGACAGGAGGGAAACTTGCTCTGGCAAGTCCCCTTGCAGTGGTCCAAGAAGCCCCTTAGTGTCTCACCTCTGTTCTGGGGTTGCTCTATGTTCACACTGGAGCTGAGCAGAACATCGCTTGGAGATGGGTAACGCCTGATGCTGCCTCAGCTGCTTGTTTGTTGAATGTTAATCAAATCCCTCGGCTTTATGTTATGGAGGAATTGCAGGAGATAAACTTCAGCTCATCAGAATGAAAACTCATGGTTTCCAGAGAACTGTGCCCCTTAAAAAATACATTTCCCACCCTCTGGAGGCTTCTTTTTCAATATCAAGTCATCTGCATTAACCTAAACAACTCAGGACTTCGTGTTATTTTTACTGAGTTTTTCCATTACTAACCCAAATATTTCAAATCCAATATTTATTATAGTAAAAGCATTTATTTATAAACTGAAGTAATTAATTTTGGAATGTTAATAATTGTCCAAAATAAAATAAAGGTGTTTGTTTGTTTGTTTTTCCCTGGACAAAGATTCTTCAATTCAAACTGAAATCTTTGAACTCTTTTGTTAAGTGAAACATTGGGAAAATGCTTCACTTCGATCACTGCCAATGTTTTGGGGTTTTTTTTATTTCTAAACTGTTATTACACCAAAATACATTGTTTCTGTTACATTCAGGGAGATCACTCTTGCCATCAGTTATTACACATAAAATATAATGTATTTGTAATGGTTGGACTTGATGATCTTAAGGATCTTTTCCAACCTAAATGATTTTATGATTTTGTGATCATCTACTGCATTTTCTTCTAGGAAAGCAAAATTGTTATATTGCATTATTTTAATTAAATTCAGAAGATCATCTCTCTGTATATACGCACACACATGCATATGCTATTTATATGCATACATATATATGTACTCATAGAAAAATTCTTTCCATGGTTTGGCATTTCTGGCAAACTATTCCCTTGAAGCATTATAACATTCAGTCAGCTTTAGACCAAAATGCTATATTATACTCTGCTCTGGAAAACAGCTGGGAAGGTATTAGCTGACAAACTCTGGCTCATCACTGCCGTGTTTTCATCCCTGCAGACACATAGCAAAAGGGTCCAGCTTCTGAATAAAGTACCACTGATGCTTTTGTCACCATGAAGTTGACTCCTGTTTTTTTTTTTTTTAAATGATGGCTGTGGATGCTGTAAATATCTAAAGTATTCTGCACGAGGCCTGGAAACCAGAGCACAGTTCTAGATCACTGATTGCCAAACAGGCTCCTGTGCCACCTACCGCCTCCTGCTGTCTTCTGGCACAGGGGTCTGGGAAGAGGGATGCTCTGCAGCTCTGCCCCAGTACTGTACCAGAAAAAGAAACTCAGACAAAGGTTATTCTCAGAGGGGCTATTTATACACATTTGAATGGTTTTAGAAGCCCACTACACTGCAAAGTAGTTAAAAGGATATAAATATAACTGAGAACTGGGCCCCTTGGAGCTCAAGGGAATAGTATGACTACACTTGGAATACTAATTTACTTCAGCATTTTTGAGTGTTGTGTCTGGAGGAGAGATCAACTATGATCCTTATGTGGGTATTTGAGGAAAAGGAGCAGATGGGACATTGCTAAATGCTTCAAGAATTTCATAAGAACTATATTTAATTATATATTTATTATATATCTTTACTTTCAGTGTCTTACCTCTTGAAGTCTCCAGGGATGTTGCTGTGAGGAAAGCATGCAGTTGGTTTTTATGCATATGGAAACTAATAGGCAAACTGTAAGACCTCACATCAGAAGAACAGTGTACTCTTGTTAAAAGGAACGGGCAGTTTGTTATTTAATTCTTTGGGAATGCGGTTTCTAATATTTGAGAGAGAAAATTGTTCTATAATCACTTTGAATAACATGAGAATTTTTCTTAGTTTGTTATTGGCCACTAACAAATGGAGTTGCATCCTGTGCCTTGATTTTGATCACTTATTAGAATTTCTTTTAGTACCAAAAACATTTGCTTTCAAGTCAGTTAATATATGCTGTTATTCTCCATCTTGATCTCCCTAATAGGTGGACCCTTTCTTCTATTTTGCTGAATAGTGTCAAAACCATTAGTAATTTGAATTCTACATCAATGTTAAAGCAAAACCCCAATTACTAAAAATTGCTGAGGTGGCTCCAACACTTCGTAATTGCATAAATGATATTTAATTTGTGAACAGAAAAGCAGCCTTATTTGATTCATTCTAATGTCCTTCTTCTTAGTGATAGAATGATAAACATTTTAATTTTCTGATTAAAGAGATACTCTGAACCAGCCTATTTAAATCGCTGCTATTATCTCAAATTTAGGTCTGGTATTTCTGTTTTTTGTGTTCTCATGTTCAAGAATTGAAATCAAGGTAATGGTTTAGTGGTAGACTTTTGTTGCTATGGAACTATTCATTATCTTATGATATGGGATGCACAGAGCTGAGACACAAAGATTTTATTTCATAAACACAAAATGAAGCTTTTAATCCTTTCACACTTACTGAACAATTTATGTGGCATACTGGTTTTCAGTACATTTTTTATTCTCCAAATGTGTGTGCTGGATGTATTTTAAGTGCTTTCCTGAATAAGATGAAGACATAGAGCATGAGTATGCATACATGCATGTGTTTGTATGTGGGTATTTAAGTGCATATAAATATGTTCACATACACTTACGTAGTGCATCTATAAACTAAATAGTGGAATTCACAGAGAAGATAATGTGCCTTGGTTAACGGTATGATGTTTTATGAAGTATTTATGGGGAACAGAAGTATTTTTTAAAGGGTAGCAGAAAGTAAACATTTCATGTGTCAGGTTCCTGGGGAGACTCCTGGGAGGGTAGAATTGGCTGCAAGGGAAAAGGAACCTGGACATAAAATTCATGTAGCAAAACAGACGGATGAAAAAGATGGGAAAATATTCCTGGCATTCGATTTTTTAGTCTATGTCCTGTTTGCATCCCTTGTATTCCCTCTGTAGGGCGTGTTGGGATTGAGTTAATCTTCTTCATAGTAGTTAGGATCCTTACGTCTTGTGTATTCAAAGAAGTTCCAGCTAGCTCCTCTGACTCTTTCGCAGAAGGGATGTAGAAATTACCATGGCACACACCCATGTATTTTCATTTGGTCACAGAAGAACCACATGGCTCCTGCTGAAAAGTGCTCAAAACCATTAAAAATTTTGAGCTGCTAGAGAAGAGTGAAGTAGTTGTGATGATGCTAGACTGGAGTTTTGTCCTCCATAATTCTATGATGAAGGTGATTCCAGTAAAAGTATAGCAATTATGCTCTGCCCACGACAAAGGGCATAAAACTCTGCACTTTACTCATTTGGTTCTTTTCATAAACAGCAGGGAGAGGTAGGAACAAAGATGATGCTTTATTACTTTTAGGGCCATCAGATCTTTTCCTCATAGTATTTTGATTCTACTGACTATACAGAGTTACCGGAGCTGTTGGGGACCTCAGAGGAAAGGAAGACAGCAAAGGTCTCACTTCTTAAAGAAGCACTAATAATGGTACTATAACTTGTGAAATGGCAAATAACATACATACATCCTGCACAGCAAGTCTGTTTTCTCATTTGTCCTTTACAGTTCCAGAGCTGAGGATCAAAAGGACATAAACTGATATCTACCACTTCATCAGACAGCATCTGTGACATTGTGACAGGTGACATTTTGACCAGATGAGAATTATCTAGTAAAACTTGGGAGAAAAGGTTAATTCGATGTGGAGATTTGTAATCCATTTGTGTTTGCTACACATGAAAACATGTCATATTATGTTTAGAGAATCAGTTTTGACTTCAACAACCATAGACAACTATAAAGAAATTTCCTTGTGTAGGTCAAAATGCAGTTGGGCTTCTTGTCTTACAGGAAGCTGCAACTCCAACTAGAGGGGAAGTGTCTGAATGGCCTCTTCCCTTGATGAAGATGATGAAGAGATGAAGCTAATCTCAACTACATGCAATAGGTAATCTCCGTATGTTCAATTTTAACTGCTTTTGATCTCAAAGAAGAATTTTGATCAGAATATAAGAAAATCTGGTGACAACTGGATCCTCATCTCCACTTCCAATAACATTATAGACTAGCTAAAATAAACCCACTTATTTATATACAATATAACCTTACATTTTGGTGGGCTGTCATAATAAACCACAATCAGTGAGATCCATTTATTACACAGGGACATATTGTATACAGCAGTTAGAGCATTTTATTTATATAGCTCTGAGGTCAATACTAGCTTTGCTATACACCGGCTTCCAACTGAAATATTTTTTTTTACTTGTATAATCAAACAGACAAACTTTTTTTTCTCACCTTGGTATTTTTCTTATTAGATAAAGGAAGCAATGGAAGCAGGAGAATTCATGATATGGCTCTTTTCAATCATTTGCATCCTTATTTGTTCTTTTTTAGTGCACAGCTGGTTGTTAGCCTTGGGTAAAATTTTGGTTACACCCTGCATTTAAAGGATATGCTCTAATATTTACTTCTCTGTGGAAACTGAACCCCAGCATATCAAGGCAACAGTCTAACACAACTTTTTTTTGGTCATCAGCAATCATGGCTTAAGCAGACATCTTCTTTCCCTCCTCCCATCCCCACCCCACTTTGTTGCCATCCCTGCACACACCTTCAGTTTTTTGAGTCTGCCGAGTTGTATTGGAGAATGAAAAGTATCCTCACTAAAAAAACCCCACCTATTTATTTTCACCAGCTCAGTTCTGTTTTACTAGATGGCAACAGAGATAGTTGCGCTGGTCTAGAACCTGTCTATACATATTACATACTTCTTACTATTTTCATGCTTTTGTGGAAATAATTTTTCAATCTCTGATTTCAAAGGCCTGTAAAGAATTAAGAACTCTTGCAAAAAAACATTAGTCAAGAAGTCCTAACCTTCTGTTCTGACACTGATCTGATTGTGAATTGTGGCCTGAACCATAATTTTTGTGTCAGTTTTCTCAGCTTTAAAATGTGAATAATACACATTCTCCTACTACCAAACTGATAAAGACATTGGTAGCACAAAAATGGAAAGTGCTAAATAAATGCAAAAAGCTGCTGGTTTATGTTGTGATTTTTTCAGAAGAAGGTCAGCACTTTCTGGCAGAGACAAACTGCTGTTGGAGGAGATAAAGCAGGGATAACCATCATTTGCTGAAGGAGCTACAGAAGCAAGGTTGCACTTTTCATGCAGCTACGGCATAATTGCTTTAATGGACTCCTTAAGTGCTAAACCCTGATTCTCTCAAAAGAAGGTCTCAGTTTTGATTTTATTCACACTATGGATCCACACTTCATGGTAGATTATTATTGACTTTAAAACCCTACTAGCACAAGCCTTGGTAAGTTTAATTAATAGACTCAATGAAGATTCTTATGGAAGTATATTTCAGACAGGTTATTTTAGTTGAGCTGCTGCGTTCTTGCAATGAACCTACTACTTGTCTTATAATGACTCAGTTCACTAATTTGATATCACAGGCTGTAATTTTCTGTGTTTAGGTTTATTCGCACAGCAATTTAAAAATACTTATCTGGGGTCCTAGGAATTAGGAGAATTACTCAAAAGGGCACCAGATGCAGTCTAAACATGCCCTGCAAATGCAAAAGTACCAAGTTTTATGGTGATCACGGGTACATAGGATGCTACTGTAAATTTGAGTGCACACAAATGCGAACAGATATATTCTATGCCTTAGGTGTTACTAAAAGTAGAAGACCTTTCTTTGGGGTTGCTGCAAGCCCTGAGAGATGGCAATTTCCCCTAGTGGGCAATAGGAATGTAAATATATTCTCTACATGATTGCAGAGAACACAACACTCGGTGCTGTTCAGTGATGTCTAGTACTCTGCTGTGAGGTCAGTATTCACAGTGGCAGTCAACAGCCACTGCAGGTAGTAGCTTTTGAATAAAAGGTCATGTTTTTCAATAGCCTCATTCTGACTGAAAGCCTGAAAGCTTCTTGGAACTTCTTGATCTCTGCAGTTTAAAATCAGAATTAAATGAGAAACAGAGTTTGACAGGTAGATACACAGCCTGCAAAAATCCCTTCAGGATGCCAATTCTCCTGTTCATTTGAGAGCTAGGGAGAAACCCTGGCCCAGCAGAAGCTGGTGTGAGGTTTTCATTGACTTCAATGGACTCAAGATTTATCCTTGATATTCTGAGAATAAAATCTGTGAAGTCCACCTCTCTCTAGGTGCTCTAGGAGTTTATTGTTACTGTAATGGAAGTCAGCACTCCCCCACAGTGCTGAGTAAAAAGTGTTCCAGCTGGGTAAGAATTAGACCTTATAATTAGGGATTGTCAGACAGATGGAATCACAGTCTACCAAAACCAGGAGGTGTTTATTACAGAAAACAGCTCCGATTACATATTAGCATGTTTCATAAAACCCGAATTCCGGGTTTGTTTTGTTCTTTTTAAGCAATTCTGCCATCTCTATCTGGAACACAGCACAGTGCAGGTGTGATTCGTCTTACCTGGCTGTCTGTCACAGCATGAGTCCACCCTGGTTACTTAGGCTGCCTCTTTATGGAGCACAAGAGGCACTTTTGGAGTGCACTTCACCTGATCTGTTTTAGATGCAGGAAGAGACTTAAATGGTGCTGATAAAATTCTCAGTCTCCCTTCAGAGAGGCAGCAAATCCGTAGCAGAGATCAACTCTCTGATAGGCATTTTGGCAGAGATCTCATTCATGTCCTTACTTGTTCTGCTGCTTCTGCTTGCATTGGATACAGGCAGAGTCACCAAATACATCTCTGTGAACAGAGGCGGATGGATCATTGGTTTGCTGACTGTTTTCGCCCAGCCTGGAATTTCTTTTACCTAGAATAACACCCACAAAGGATCAGTAACTTAAAATGTATAAACCCCAATACTTTCAAATTATGCAAAGAATACTTTGACCCCAAGTGAAATGGCATATATAGGTTTTTAGCTAAAAGTGAAGTCTCATACACACAAGAAGGAATCTCAAAATAAAAATTCAAACAGAAATGTTTTGAAAGCTAAATGCTTTGCTGTTAAAGAAAAGGGTTTAGTGACTGTCCCTTAAATCCAGTTGTGTCTGCAGAGCTGATTGGAGCTTCACTCCCATGTATTATCCAAGCAACCCTTTCAAATTAGGAATCAGCCTACCCTTCTCATCTACAGGAGCCAATCCAGCAGGTATCTAGATCATATCATGTCCCCCACAAAGGACAGTGGGAACTTGTAGAAAGTTTTTCATTACTGTCACAGTAGTTATGGCATTCAGTGGTGACTCAGATACAGGACCTTTCAGTTATAAGTAGTCATTTACACACAGTATCTCCCAATATAAGAAGTGGAAAGAGGCTTAACTTAGAAACCCCAATTTTCTAGTGCTTATGCTACCAGACAAGTGCTTTTAAGTCAATGTTTTGAACGACACTGCAACTTTGGAAACAGCCCTCAATTCTCTAGCAGAATGCTCTAAGCGTTTGGCTGGTGGCCAAACTGGAGCCTGCGAGACAAGGGAGGGTATGGATGTGACATTGCCATTGGAGAGGCAGACCTGGCCTGAGACAGATGCCAAATGTCTGGGGAAAGTCCACAGCTGACAGCTCTGGGCAAACAAGTCAGCTCCTTTCCCAGCAGCACGAGGTTCAGGCACAGTGCCTGCTCCCGGCGTGTCCCACTGGGTTGTCGGGACGGCTCCCGCTCAGTTTCTGTAAATATGTTTCTCCACACGTTTCCTTGCAGCACAAAGGCTGAGCTCCCGGCTCAGGCCTGGGAACTCCAGTGCAAGACAGAGCATGTTGTGGGTTTCGTTCTTCATTTCTCTGGGTTCTGTTTCCTATGTGCAAAAGTTAGAAGAGTACTGAGAAATAGTTAGGCACTAAACCCATAGAAACTAAAGTAGACAATCTTGAGATAACATCTTAGTTGAAGAACTTCAAATGAAATTGAAAACTTAGAAAATAATAATGAAAAACTCCTTCAAGTAGATTGGCTGAAGTCTACTTAATGCAATAAATTCATCATGGTTTGGTTTCCAATTCATTAGACAAAAAAAGCAGCTCCTAACATACCTTTATTAATTTAATTAGACAGACTATACAAAAGTATAATGATGGATTCATCTATGTACTTTATACTAGTTTACAATATGAAGTAATCAATATGACAAATTACACAAAACTGAGAGAGACCATCAGTGTAGCATTTTTTTCAGTGTCATGGTCAATGGTCATATTTCAGTTGAATCTTGTGAATGAGTAAAGATAAGAACAATCGGCTTTGCACATACCAACAATTTCATTACTGCAAAAGTCCATATTTGCATTTAATCATAAAATGAAAAAAAAAACTCCGAAAAATCAGTTCTTATGAGTAGTTTATAATCATGGAGTGGAAGGACTGAAGAATGGCATGATTCTTGTAGTTTTGTACTGAGAGTACACTTTCTG
Organism: Streptopelia decaocto; assembly: GCF_964273445.1. NCBI lineage: Eukaryota > Metazoa > Chordata > Aves > Columbiformes > Columbidae > Streptopelia > Streptopelia decaocto. The sequence goes on from NC_138663.1 coordinate 24,773,330, forward strand.
CATTTCAACTGAATTTGCCTCCAATGAAACAGTTTTAGCAAATTTTATAGATGAAACAAAAAAGATATACAATTTCTAAAAGGCATGGATATATTTATATTCTACACATGTGATTTATAGATGTGCTTTATTAAGCCCACAAAATGGAAATTAGACATTGTGGGTACATACACAATGCCCTTGTGCAACAGCAGCATTTCCTAAAGTCTTCAGGGCCAATTAAAGAGCTTGTTGTATCTCACTGTTTCTTGGAACCAAAGGGAACATAAGACTCTTCATGTCTCTTACTGCTTGACAGACAAGTCTAACCAAATACTTTTGGGTCCTCAATATTCAGATGAAACTGGTTCATACTTTGTAATAATGTTATATGTAGGAGATGATTTCGGAGCCTTCGCTTCCTGTCCAAGCCGATCACCGTAGGGTGGTTGAGAGGTACAGTTTCCTTCTCTGAGCCCAAGCCATGGGCCAGTCTGCAATCCCTCGTATGTTCACAGACTGTTTCTTGACAACCTGTCTTCTGATCTAGAAAGTCTTTCTTGTTACTGTTGCTCCTTTTGTAGCTTTTTAATTTACTTCTGTTTGGTTGGAAACCAAGAGCACCTACTGCCCTTGTTCTTATGGCAGAAGGACTCCAAAGTGCAGTGCCCTTCAAGTCCTTCTAGCCCTCCCTGTCACTTCTTCCCACCTATGGACCCAGCCCCCACCCACTGCAATGGACGTCTTCCCAAGAAGAGCAGAAGGATGGACAAGAGCTTCCACAGGGATGGGTGTGCTATAGACCTCATACCTCAGAGAGCTGAGGAAAATAAGGGTCCAGGTGTCAGCTGGAGAAAGTTTCTTTTTCAGCAAGGAAAGCAAAGCATTGAAGATCCTGCAGGAAGATGAGGCAGACTGTAGAAGGTTCTGGACACTGAGATCAGGCAGGGAAGAGCGGGAGTTAGTGAGTGGAGAGACTTTGTACTCATCCATTCTGCTGAGGCATTAAACCCTCAAAATCTCTGCTGATCCATTCCAGGTCTCGCTCCCTAATATTCACCTACCAGTCTCTGAAATAACAGAATATGGGTCTTCCCCCTCAGTCCTTACCTCCTTTCACCCCTCAAATCTCTGCTGATCCATTCTGGGTCTCATTCCCTATGCTCACCGTCCCATGTAATTTGTATTTCAGCAGCAAACCTGAAGTGCAGGTCAAGCTTTGATGCTGTTTTCTGGTTGTCATGTCCTGCCTTAATGAGTTAGAAAAATACTTGGATCTAAACCAGGGAACTGAAGTTACCGATTATCATTGTTAGTCAAACTCTGCCTTCAGAAGCAGGTGGAGAAGGAGAAGGAAACGTTCAGGGTCATGTAATGAAAAAAGGGCACATTTTAAAGAAAATAAAGAAAAATATAAGGAGCAAGTAAGCTATGAAGAGGTACCTCTAGAGACATGTAGTGACAGTACCATCAAAATTTCACTCTTTCTGAAGAAGAGTTCAAGTGTTAGCGGCTAGTACAGGTGGTGCAGGCTGCGCCACGGCTCCGACTTCTCCCTCATCACTGCAAGACCTTGCTGTGGCAGTGGGATGAGAACAAATCCTCTTGAGACCATTTGGTCCTTGTTGCTCTGCTGAGTGCAGACACAACGCCTCATGTTCTCGTGCTCTGCAGCCAGGTCCTCACATCTGTTAAGAGAAACTGGTAACAGCAGCTGCACCTGCCCTGTGGAGACCTGCCAAGGTGTGCCTGCCCCACTGTGCAGCCGTCCTTCCTCCGACAGGAAAGCTCTTCCTCACCCCACAAACCCAGCATGTGGCTTTGCTTTGGTTTCTTACACCGTCATAATTTTCGTGATTTATAGTTACAACATCCCCTTACTATTTGTGATGAGCCAACTCAGCAGCTGAGGCCCAGCATGAAGGACCTCACTCAAGGCCCAAGTTCCAACTGAAAACTGGCAACAACACACTAACAAATCACGTACCATTTCCATTGGTCAGACAAAACTTTTACCGTTTCCTCGTTCATAAATAATTTGAGCCGACGTATTACAGAAAAGGCGTGCAGAGGGGGCCGGTGGGGCTGTGTGGGGGTCGGGTGCGGCCTGTGCTCGGGCACGGCGCGGGGAGGCCCCTGTGCGGGGTGCTGGCGGCGGCGGCTGTACCCGCGTTGGGGGATCGCTGTGCAGCTGCGGAAGCCTGCAAGGCCTGCTGTGGGTCGCGGGGGGGTCCCTCCGGCGCCACCGTCCCCCTGCCCGGGCCGCCCCCGGGGCCCCGTCAGGCGCCGGGGGGACATGGCGGGGCGCGAGGCCTGCCACGACCGGGGGGCGGTGAGGGGGCGTGCCAGTCCTGCCGTGACGCCACGGCCAGCGCCCCTTCCCATTGGCGGGCAGCGAAGGCTGTACCCGGAGGGCGGCTCGCGGTTGGCTGCCGCCATGGGCGTCGGCTGGGCGCGGGCTGCGGGCCGGGGGGGGACCGCGCCCAGTGGCCGTGCTGCCCCCGCTGCTTGAGGTACGTACCGCGCTGCCCGCCGCCCCCGCCGCCTCCCCCGCTTCGCCCCGGCCTCCTGAGGCCACTGCCGCCCGCTGGCTGCGCGGCTCCCCCCGCCCGGCTGCCCGCGGCCGCTGTCTCCCCCCATGGGGACGTGTATTTAATCCTGCGCATCGTCCTTCCCGGCGGGAGGGACCCCGTGAGGGCCACAGCTGCCGCCTCAGGGGGACGGGCGCTTTAGTTTAACTGGGTCTCAAGTAATAAGTGGAGGCGCAAGTTGACTCGTAAGTGCATTCAACTCACTCTAGAAACAGGGTCATATTCAAATTGTGTGCTGTAATCAAATGCATGGCTGTTTTGGTTTTGTTTGTTTTTTGTTTGTTGTTAGTGTTCTTGTTTTTTTGTTTTGTTCTGTTTTTCCTTTGTTATATTTCTCGACACTATTTTAGTGTCAGTGCAGCTCGGTGTTGCGTGGAACAGGTCCCACACGCCGCCTGGGTGCTGAGGAGCCGGCACTGTTCATCTCTCTCGCTCAGCTGGGGTGCCGGGGAGGCCGGGGAGGGTTCACCAGGTCTGCAGGCTTTGAATTCTGAAGTTGCTTTCACTTTTGCAGCAGGGTATCCGTATCTCTGTGGCTAAGCCTGAGCATACACAGGGAGGCGTGCAAAAGAGCTTCTGGCCTGCCAGACGTCACACGGAGTGTTTGCTTACTGCCCTTGTTCCCCTGTAACCCTCTAAGTGTGGGACAGGTCACTCCCTCCCCAAAGTGGTATTTTTCTTCCTGTGGGACTCCTTGTATGAGAGAAATTTGCTTCACTGCAGGCTTGGGTGTGAGGTGTACAGTGCACTGATTTCTGCATGGGAACTGCTCCCGTCGTTACATTTTAGTGTGCAGTAACAGTGACATTGTGGGGCAAGACTACTTCTGCTTTTGAGAGGTGCTGACCTGCTGTCTGAAGATCCTCTTACCATGCTGAAGAGCAGTGTCATAAAGTAATTTCAACTTCTTTACAGTAACTTCTGCTGGTGGACAAATTTAGTGATGGCAGGAAGACCACACTCAGAGCTAATGTACAGGACCATGTGCTTGTGTTTATTTCTTCCTTATTATTTCCATTATAATTTTTCTGTTTAAGCACACCTGGAGTTAAATAGAGCTTTTTAAGGCTTTCGTGTTGAGAGATTTTACAAGACAGGCATGAGGACAATCAGGATTTTCCAGTTTATTTGGATACAGAAATTTATGTAATTATCAGTTAAATTGCTTTGGAAACAAACTTCACATCTTTGAAGCCTCTGTCTTTGAGGTCCACATCTTTTAATTGCATAGATATCTGAAATCCGTAGGCTCCCAGGTATTTGATGCTGGACCTGTGCAGAGCCCTTGCCATTCACTGCAGAGCTGCGCAGTGGCATGTATGCTTCACTGGGAGTGAAGAGGAGGAGAGAGAAAATAAAAATAATTCCCAATCTGCAGTGGGAATATGTCCTGATGAAGCTTTTCCACTTTGAGTAAAATTTTAAGTAGGGAGAAAAGCTGTCACTCCTGGCCACGCATATGCTGACTGCTAAGCAATGGTTAAAGTCTTGTCCTTATCTTCATTTTCAGCTTGTGTAAGAATTAGTATATTTGCCTTTCTCCTTTAATCAACTGTTTGCATTATAGCCTGTGTTCTGTTTTCTTTCATTGTGTTACTTCTTACTGTTCTTAATGCAAATTTTCATTAGTCATTTCATGTTTATGCTGGCAAATGAATTTAATTGGTATCTTTAAGTTTCCACCATTCTTTTTAAGCCAGTTAATTAAAAACTTGGTTCACTGGACACATTAAAAGCCTTCCTGCACTGTATTACAAATAATTTGTTTCTGTAATGACATCCTGCCAAACTGAGATGCAACAAAATGCATTGAACGTAAATTCATGTCTCACAAAAGCAGGGTGTAACTAGAGTATAAAGTATGTGGTTTGTGTTTTACAGCAGATGTGAAAGGAGGCCAGAACTTTTGCACAAACAATGTCTGAAGCACACATATACATGTATTATTTTACTGGTTTGTCTTTGCTGCCATCAGGCTTCACCATGCTCCGAGCCTTTAGTCACACAAATGGTAGCTGTGCATTCCATCACGCTAAGTGCTGGCACCATCACAAGTCCGTGCTGGCAATTAGGAGAGAAGATGTCAATGCGTGGGAAAGAAGAGCACCTCTAGCACCAAAGCATGTTAAGGAACTGACACAGATGGGATACAAGGTCTTGGTGCAGCCGTCAAACCGGAGAGCCATCCATGAAAAGGTAAGGTCTCATTTTGAGTTAGGTAAGCAAAAACATAGTTCACTTATTAACCATAGTGCAGGAAAAACAATATTCAAATACATGAGAAAACATATTAATAATTTTGTTATTAAATGAGGAGTCATTGTGTCCTAGTGGAGAGAAAAAGGAGGACTTTTGGGGTGTTGTTTGTTGTTTTTTTTTTTTTCTTTAATGCTGTGAGCTTCAGGACTGGGGGGTTTTACAGTTCTTGTAGCAGCAGTAATACTGTGCTGTAAGGTATCTGAGCCAACAGATAAAAATTGAAACATAAGTAGGGAATTAGTAATTCACTTGCACGTCAGCTTTTAATTAAGACACAGTACTGGTTTTCACCAAAGCACAGATCACATTAGGTACATAACTATGATATTGAAAGATGGAGTTTTAATATGTTTTTGAGATAAGGGAGAACAAAAAAATAATAATATGGAAAAACATTCTTTTATAAATTGCTCTGCTGCTTGGACTTAGTCTTATACAATTTTATAAAATCACATAATCAATCTTCAGATTAATTTGTCAGACTTCTCTAAACTTGTTTCCAAGTGTTTCAACATCTTACAAAGGACTGTGCATTATTGCAATACCGTAAGATACTTTAAATGTTGTAAATTATCTTTTTTGTAGTCAGTGAATTTAAGATGAAGGATTTTACTAACACATAATTATATTTTGGCCTTGTATAATAGGATGTTGGCATGGAAATTCATTTTAAATTTGATACTCCTTTTGATAAAGAGGTTTGTGAATGTATTGCATGCAGTAACTTGTTGCTGCTTTGTAGAATTATCTATTTGTCCTCAGTTCTAGTTGCTTATGTGCTGAGATCTGAATATGAAAACACCCAGAAAAATTTACTTGGATTTTTCTCTTTCATAGGATTACATCAAAGCAGGTAGCATTATTCAAGAAGATATTTCTGAGGCTTCTCTGATAGTAGGTGTGAAAAGACCTCCAGAGGACAAATTAATCCCTAAGAAGAACTATGCCTTCTTCTCTCACACTATTAAAGCCCAAGAGGCAAACATGCGCCTTTTGGATGAGATTCTAAGACAGGTAAATGGTGCCATAGTGAAGACATTTGTCTGTTAGCATGGGGTGGAAACTGAAATTACTGCTGAAGCGTGATCAAGAGCTTGCTGCCTGGGATGGTCACTTGCAGCATGTGTATCTGAGACAGCGAATGACGACTGTTTTCAGTGTCCTTTCCTGGAGCTGGGGATTTCTTGCCTAGAGGATCTCATGCTTGCAGCGCTGCTCTGTTCACATGCTTAAGGCAGATGAGTTTTGAGCATTGTCTGCTCCAGAGAGGTTCGTGCTGTGTGAGCACGAAGGATTGTTGAGAAGTTGTGAACCCGGAGAGTGTGTTGGTCGTTACAGAGGGAGGCAGCCGGTTCACTCAGAAATGAGCAGCCTCTTGGCAGAGGATGTGGATGGATCTGCAGCAGCTGGAAGGGCACATTGGGGAGCTCTGTGCCAGGAGTGTGCGGGTGGTGCAGAGACTCTTTAAAACAAGAGTTCAATGCAACCTTTAGGCTTTTATTTTTATACTTAAATCTTGTTATGAATTATTTGCCTTTCCATATGTGCCCATCAGCCTCCCTCATGAAGGATGACAAAGGCATATGAAAAAGTAGTTCCTAGGAGAGCACCTAGGAATGCCACTCACGGCATTCACTGGAAATTTTAATACTCAGTTTGCTATGTATTTTCAGGAAATTCGACTGTTTGACTATGAAAAAATGGTTGATCATAAAGGAATGCGAGTTGTGGCCTTTGGAAAGTGGGCTGGTGTAGCAGGTATAGTGCATAAAATAAAGGCAGGCTTGCAACAAGTAACTTCTTGTAAAACTTCTGGTTGTCTGTTTCATGAAAGCTGAGGCTTGCAATGCTTTTTTAACTCTTGCTTTTAAGACCTTTTTCCATTCTGTACTGTGCTCCCTAGTTTTGATGAGACATGTCAAATAGTGCTGTGGATTTCTGGCAAATCTATTATTTTATGTTGTCTTGAAGTCTCGTTTGTCTATTCAACTAATCTGACACAGACTAAATATCAAGAGATCAGCTGAACAGGCTTTTGAAAGACATGGCTGCTGTCAGTCCTGTGAGTCTGAACATCATCTGTTTGTCAATCTGTTATCCATTCACACTGATTTTTGTGAGTCATGGTTCTGATTCCTTTCTACTGAACTTAACTCTGTTTTTTCAGAAGACTCTCCTTATTATCGCCTTCTTTGGAATCTTCGTGATGTGGATGCATCTCATAAAAGGATATCTGAGTATTAAATAGTGCTGGAATGCGTAATGTGGGCCAAGAGCAGGTTTAAGCATGGCCTGCTATTGAATTTCTCCTTCCCTGGTTCCATGTAGACTTTCTTTAGGAATATTAATATTAAAACATGGGCAAAAATATCCAGGATGATTTTAGACTTCACTCAGTCTCTGCAGTTTTTAACTCTGCATATTCATAATTAACACTGGTGGTCTGATTTTTCTTTGTTTTTAAACAATAGGAATGATCAACATTCTGCATGGACTGGGATTACGATTTTTAGCTCTGGGACATCACACTCCCTTCATGGTAAGAGTGTATGTGTCTGTATTTTTCTGCAGCCAAATGACATTTGGGCATCTGCTACTTATCTGTATTTGAATATGGAAAATTTCCTGATGGTTCTCTGCCTCTCATTTCAGCACATTGGGATGGCACATAACTACAGGAATAGCAGTCAGGCTGTGCAGGCAGTACGGGATGCCGGGTATGAAATTTCACTGGGATTGATGCCAAAGTCGGTTGGGCCGTTAACATTCGTGTTTACAGGCACTGGTAATGTTTCTAAGGTAAGAATTCTGTTTTCAAGACTAAATGCTATATTATTTTAATAGAACTTCTTGGCATTTGATACGTAGCAGGTTAAATGGATTGATGAGTTCATTTTGTTTGCTTGGACTTAAGGTTTTCCTTTGCCAGTAATACCCTACACTAATGCCTTTAAGATGAGAACGTGCCTGACAAGGCTGACCATGCTAACTTCTTACCATGAAAAATGGGCTAAATCTTACTGCTCCTCTCTCCTTTCCCACCTGCATTTTTGTCTCCCTCTCTCCCCTCTGTTGACTCTGGGCTCACAAGGTATGTTGGATCACCCCAGTAAAGTATGGGGGAAATAATTACTTTTTCTAATGCTTGCTGAGTTTTTATATCTGTTTCTATAGCATTGACTTGGCGTACATGTGCTGGACTTCAGAACTATGTTTTACAACATAGGGAAAAGGCTTACTCCTGGTTTTGGCAACAAAGATGAATTGACAAGGCTCCAGCTATAAAGTGGAATCACTGCCTATGTAAATGTTTGTCTTTTTGTCAAAAGGCTGGTGTGACTGGAAGGTCTGTGTTCTATAATCACAGGTCTTTGGGAAAGTCATCTTGAAGTTCGTTTCCTTTAGAACAGCCTGGTTGGCGAGGAGTGGCTCCAGGGGTCTTCCCTAAAGAGAAACTGTTCCTCAGAGCGGCAGCAGAACCATCTATTGTGGTGGAGCCGAGGCCTCTTGCCACTGCCATTAGAAATATAAACCAGACACTGGGTTGTGGGTCAGGCATCCTGCAGAAATGGGGAATGCTGAAAATTCCTTGTATGTAGAGATGAGGCAGCTTTGTTTTGGATAAGCAGGAGTATGTGTGAAACAGTTTGTACGTCTCTGAAGATATGCTCTGGCAGGCCTGCTAAGTTGTGCATGGTGTTTTTATATTTGTTTTCACACATGAGATGAGCAGTGTTACGCTACTCCTTTATTCGCTGCTCATTCTGAATCCTTCTTCATGATTTACAGGGTGCTCAAGAAATGTTCACTGCCCTCCCATATGAGTTTGTGGAACCCCATGAGTTAAAGGAAGTTTCCAGATATGGAGGTATGCCGTGTCAGTAAAGTGACTAAGAACACTGTAACTCTTTTTGTCCAAGTATAACAGCTACTTTTTTTTTTTTTTTTTTAATTACCTCAGACCTCAGAAAAGTCTATGGGACAGTGATAAGTCGTCACCATCATCTTATAAGGAAACATGATGGACTTTATGATCCAGTAGACTATGATAAGCATCCAGAACTTTACACTTCTCGCTTTAACACTGATGTGAGCATCTCTTCTGTTCTTTTATGAAAGGTTTCACATGGATTGTCGGTAGTTACTACACCTTTGCATATCCATCAATTGAGAGAGCATTCATTTAAAACACTAGTTAAGGTGCTGTCAGCTTCTTAAAGTACTGTGACTTTCTTTGCAGATTGCACCCTACACAACTTGTTTAATTAATGGCATATACTGGGAACAAAATAGTCCTCGCTTGTTAAATCGACAGGATGTTCAGAAGCTGCTGACACCAGTTAGGTCTGCTGCTGCTGCAGTGGAGGGCTGTCCTGAGTTACCACACAAGTAAGACACTTCTCTTCACTTGTAACAATTCTGCAGCACCATGATTAAGTTGTAGTGTTAAGTGGTTGTGCCACAGTATCTATGAAATTATTCTGTTTCTTATATTGTTCCTCTTGCATGTTGCAAAACACCCTGTTGATTTTGCTTTCGTTCTTCCGTGCTTTGCAAATCTTCACAGTTTGGAGTTTCTGCAAACGTCACAGCGCAAATGATTAACAGGTATTGGTTGTCTTTCTGCAATGGTAGTTCTGCCACTGATCCTTGTGCAGAATGCAATACAAACCATATGACCTAATTGGGAAATGTACCTACAGCACCATTATTCCTAGAAGTTTCTGTGCCTGAGCAGAGTTTGTTGGAGAAATTCTTCTGACCCTGTCATTTGGCTTATACAAGTTCAGTAACTGTTCCTTAACACCTCTGACTTCTGTAGCAAGTAGCTGCAATGCTGCACAACCCTGAATAGCTTTAAGGATGGAATGTGAAGTACAAATCTAGAGTTAGACTGCTTTCAGTGCGAGTAGGAGCTCACCCTTTCTCTAACAGCCTCGTGTAATTTCTCTCTGGGAGACTGGCCTGGGGATGGATTTGGGGAGGATACGGTGATGTATTCTGGTGAAGAAGCAGGCCTTTGTCTCTTCTTTGCCCATTCCTGACACTTTTCTCTCTCTCACTTGATAAATAATGAATTGAAGTGTTAACCTTGAGTGCAGTCAGAGGTCATGAGTTAGGCTAATGAGTGCTCCACCTGTGCCAGCTGCCTGTGAACTGGAAGGAGGCAGCCACCTCTTTTGGTTTCCCTTTGCAATAATTAAGTTCTTGTAGTGCAGGACTGCCCAGTGACAGCTTGGGGGAACTGGTAGATGGATAATGAAGGGGAGGTCTTGACAGTACATGGAGTGCAGAAAAAAAATGATGGATGAGTGGATTCTCCTGGTCTTTGGGAAGTTAAGCATGAGATATGGACCCTGTTGATGTGAATAGAAATGGCTATGGTAGGGCCAGATTTCCATTATCTTTCTGGAGGTCATTGTTTGTGTTGACTTCTGAATTGGTTAAGATTAATGAAACTACAAGTCTGATAGATATTCTCATGTTTTTTTTATTTCCTATTCACTTATGATCTCTTGTGCCTATATTTCTTAATAATTTTGATAATGCTCTGTTCCTTTCTCTTTTATTTAATCACTTTAGACTTCTGGCAATATGTGACATTTCAGCAGACACTGGAGGATCTATAGAATTTATGACAGAGTGTACAACAATTGACAGTCCATTTTGTATGTATGACGCTGACCAGCATATTATTCATGACAGGTGGGAGAGCCTTGAATTTTTATTGCTTTCCTCTGTAATTTGTACAGTTGAATGTTTTACTGAAAAATCATGCATTTAAAACACTTCTGAAAGGTGGTACCTTTCAGATACAAAGGAGAAGTAGTTAGAAGAGCTGTGTTCTCTCTTTCAGTGTGGAAGGCTCTGGGATTCTGATGTGTTCCATTGACAATCTGCCAGCGCAGCTTCCTATAGAAGCAACAGAGTACTTTGGCGATATGCTTTTCCCGTATATCGAAGAGATGGTAAGGTCTTTTGTGTCCAACAAGAAGGTAAAAGACTTCGAATTTGATCTGCTTATTTGTTGCTTTTCTGGTCTCCTATATACCTTCAAAAGTAATCTGCTGTAGAACATAACTGACTTTGTACTTAAAAAAAATAAAACACAAACCCAAACCTTTCTAAGTCTTGAGGCAATGCTTTCAAAAAGCAACATGTAAATGAGACATTAGTGACCTGGATGTCTTAGGGATTTGTCAAGAACACTTTCTGTACGCAGAAAACAGGCTCTGGCAGGTAGTTCATTGCTCCTGGACCCTACAGTAGAGGTCTAAATCTGATTTTCTTGTGGCACACAACAATAGCTCACAATCAGACTGCTGTTTGAATTCCTGCATTTTATTAAAAGTTAAATGACACTGATCAGTGCCAGGAGAATTTCAGATCTATAAGATATGTATGTATGTATTTATTATAAGATATGATTGCATGTATTTAAATGTTGCTTAGAATCTTGATGTTTTACTTAAAAAAAAAAAAAAAAAAAAAGAAAACACAAGGGAAGTAAAATGACCTGATTTGAAAAACTTCTCTCCATAGCTGTTATCAGAAGGCTCAGACCCTCTTGAAAGCCAGAATTACTCACCTGTTGTTCGAGATGTAAGTTTTGCAATTTGCCTCTCTGTGTACCTTCCTCTGCTTTAAAACATAGAGGTGTACAAAACCACCTCAACATTTGTGTTTTGTACTTCTAGGCAGTGATTGCATCCAATGGCTCACTGACAGCTAAGTATGAATATATCCAGAAATTGAGGGAGAACAGGTAATGTGTAGCTTCTTAAAGTTTGTGTGGTTGAGGATTTTAAAAAGTCCTGCATTCTCTCTCCCCTTTTGTATTTATTTTCTCTTGTGATTTGATGGTCTGCTGCTGTCTTGCACTGATATAAATGTCACCTAGCTTTATGGTTTCATTCTTCCTTCATGAACATTGTCTGAATTATTATTGTTACTCACTTATATTGAAGTTGAAGAAATGGTCATTTTTCTCTTTCTTATGCTATCAAGAGTGTTTTATCAGAAGTAGAAAACAGTCACATGCCAGTATTATTCTGTTACTCCTTGTCCTTTTAAAATGGGTATAACATGCAGTCCTTTGAAAGGAATGACTGAAAGGAAAGGTCCTCTTGAATCTGGTTTCCTCTCGTGTGGCTCAAGTGCTGTGCTGCACAGCATTGTTCTGTGACTGGATGTATTCAGGAGCCTCTGTGAGACTCTCAGACTTTTCATTACACTCCTGTAGCTACATCTTTTGCTACCACTTCATCTGTACCCTGTCTCGGTAGTTACCAGCCAGTGGTAGCATAAAAGAAGCAACATGGAGTGGATTAAGCTAACAAAAGTATAAATAACCTCTATATCCCTTCCCCTTGCTCCCTGTTATTCAAGAACACCTATTTACCTATGAAAAGTGTTAATTTGACAAGAAGTGGGCACCACTGTCATGGTCAGTGCCAGCTGCATCATATGTCATGTAGAAGCTGAAATTGGCCTGACCACAAGCACTGCATGCACTGTGCACAGAAAGCATGCTGGGTTGACTTCTGCATGCCACACTTCTCCAGTTTACTTTGGGAGCTTTGGGAGTTCTGGTTATGAACTTGTGCATGATGAACTATAGGTGTGTTTTCCACCCAAAGTAACATGCTGTTTGCTTCTGATCTTTCTCTTTTTTTTTTTTCTTTCTTTCTGCATAATCACTTGCGTGGTCTTGTGTGAGCTGCCCTGAGAATCTGGAGACTTCATTCCCAAGGGTTTTTTTGTGGGTAGATTTTTGATATGTCTGCAGACTTGTGTGTTGCATGTGATGTTCATTTGTGTTGCTCACTTGGCTGTCAGAAAAGCAAGACCTGCTAACAAAACCCTCCTTTACTTTGCAAAATTTTGAGAAAATGCAAATGAAAGCAGGAACTTTACTGCTTGAAGTGTGCTGGTTTAGCTAGAGATAGGCTCTTGTTCAGAGCCTGTAGGAATTACGTGGCTTGTGTTGTTACTCTAACAATGTATTACGTTCTGCCTAGTGTAGTTTCTGAGGGCTCTATTTAGACTAATTGCTTATACCCTTTGGATGTAAATGAACATTTCAGACATAGGATAGCCAGGCTTTATGAGCTGAATTGTCTTGGGTGCCATCAGAATGGAGGAGCAGTTTGATTTATCAAACTTTTCTCCATCTTTTCACCTTTACTTGCTTCATGCCTGCTACTTGTTCCTCATCCACAGCTGCAGTAGAATATTGCATTAACAGTGGGGACCTCCAAGTATTACTGTTATTTGTTCATAGATTGACATAACTGAATTATTTAAACTTGTATGTAGAGAACAGGCATAAACTGAAATGGTCTTTTCTGGGACTGCAGACTCTGTTCCCACTCTCGATGGCTCATGTTTGTGCCTGTCCTAGAGCAGACGTGCTATGTTCAATCCACGTGTGACCTTATTCTAGGCCCTGGAAAAGTTTTTAATAAATATGATAAGAAATTTGATTGCAAAATCCAGCTTTCTTTCATATAGGAAGTCTGTCCTTCATCAACACAGTTGGTCCAAGCTCCTGCATACCCCTGCTGGTCACTATAAGTAAAGGGTGAAGAGAAATTCTTTCTCTTCCCTTGCCCTTGAGTGTGTAGCTGTGGCAGAAGATGTTCTGTTAGAAATTATACTAGGAGGAGGAGGGTCCTTGGGTTTGTCATATGAATGAATATGATGGGCTTAGGAGGCTTTCTGTGAATGGATTAAATCATGATTTAACTTTTTAAAAAAATCAAATCTGTAAAACTTGTATGAAGGTCAAAATGTACAGTAACCTATAGTACTGATTTAGATAGATTAGAGAGGTGATATATTGGTACATCCCGTTCAGATTTAATAAATTGAGAAGAATAACTTAAAAAAAAATAAGTAAGCCTGAAAGCAGAGGAAGGGAGGATGGAACATCTGGAACTTTGGAGAGTAATTCAAACTTTATAGATACTCAGACACAGTTAGCAGGCTGGAATGTGCTTCAGACAGATGATACAGATACAGGTTTTGGTACAGATTTAACTCTCTTTACTCAGGGCAGTCTTTCAATACTTGTTTAAGGCCTTGTTCCCCTAAATGTGCTCGGGTATTTCATGCCATGCTTTATTCCATGCAGTACCACTCTTGTCATGCTATAATATGTAGGCATTGCTCTGACAGGCTGCAATAGCACCTTTCATTACTTTAGGCATTTTTGAACTGAAAAAAACACAACCAAAAATTTGACTTACGGGTGCCATATGGAACCCCCCAAAGCTCTGTACCAAACATTATTTAGTAGACATACGGTTAGTTCTCTTCTAAGGACAGTAGCTTAAAGTAAAGTGGCTGTGAGCTTGTCAGCTAGAGGTGAGGATTCTTTCTGTGGCATAATCCACAATTCAGTATTACGCCTCTGTAAACTCTCAGCAGATAAAGGGGAAATGGAGGCACTCGCTTGTACACTTATGAAGTTTCCCCTAAGTCTGTGTTTTCAAAGGTCCTACCTATTTATTGAAATTCATTTTCAGGATATGAGATAGGAAAAGCCAAAACCCAATCTCCATTAGGTTAAACAATAGGGCCATGAACAGCTCCCTTTTCTTCAACAGTAAAAAGTGCTTTAAGACAAATTTTTTAATTAGCTGAATAGTTTTTATCTGCATAGTTATGGCAAACAGTTTTACAATCTTAATTTTACAATTTCATGCAAATTTAAGCTAAATGGAAAAATTATTATAAACAAACAGAATGTGTTTTGCTGCTACAATTTATACATTTGTGAGAGCATATTTAAACTGCTGAACTATGTTATTCTGATTGGCAACAAGAAATCTGCTGTGAATCTGATGTGAATACATTTTATATTGAATGTCAACATAAGAGCTACTCAGTTTTATTTAGGAGAGTAGTAGAAGGTTGGTTGAAACACCAATGATTTTCAAATCTGAGTTCTTGTCTGCAAACAGGATTTCTTAATTGGGCATTAGCTTTGATTTGAATTTTATTTGTTATTGTGTTCCTATTATGGACTAATATGAACCTGCTATAACTTATCTTAAATACACTTTCACCACCATGGTTTTGTGTACTTTAACAGTTACCCGTGATGTAAAGGGAGCAAGACAGAGCCTGGAATCCTATTCTGACAGCCCAACATGACATAGATAGCTTGGGAGCACTCAAGTGACCAGGTTACAGTCATTTGGCCATTGAGAAAAATATAGTGATAACTGAGAAAAAGTTGTTGAATAGCAGCTGGTGAAGCAGTGGAGATGTTGATAGATTTCATCTTGATTATATTAGAGGAAAGAGACTAGAAGATACGCAGCAGAAGAATGGAACAGGACTAGACAGTGATTGCCCAGTGTTGGGTTAGGTAGCCAGGAACTTGACTTTTGGTCTAAATAGAGCTCTTTGTTTGTAGACTTACTAAAACATACTTATTCTGTTAGCTTTAGCTGCTTACAGTTTCTTTCTTCTGCATGGTTTTTAATTTTGCCTGTAACACATCCTAGGGAATACACTCAGTTCATGAACATGGGAAATAAGAAGAGGGTTTTATTGCTCGGATCTGGCTATGTCTCTGGCCCTGTACTTGAATATCTCACTAGAGATTCCAACGTTGACATCACAGTTGGTATGTAAGACTTCACTTGTTTTTCATTGAAAAATTATGTCTTATTTAAACCTGCCAGCACGGCAGAACCTTTCTCATAAGTAATAAATTGATCTGATTCTGAGAACAGATAAAGAAAATCTTTGCTATTGTGCATAGCAGAAAAAGATTTTGTAGCTTTCTGAGCATTTTAAGGTTATATAATTGATTTAGAAATGACATGGCTACATGAAAAGTTTACTGTTTGTATGTGTAAACCACAGGGCAATTAGAAATATTTTTCCTTCTAACCTGCTTTGGGCTTGGGATTGGTTTGGTAGCTAGTTGCTGATTTTGTTTGTGCTCAGATGTGTTTTCAGCCTCACAAAACCAGATGAAATTGCTTTTATAGCCATCGAGTGGAGCTTCTGCTGTTATAACCAATACTGTGGTGCTAAACCTTCAGACTCTTAACTTTCCCATCAGCCCCACATGCTGACTTTACCCTGATTCAGTGATTTCAGATTTAACACCCAGGCTGCCTTGCCTGAAAGACTCTTGGCTGGGAGGTGGTTTCCTTTAAATCTTACCATTGTAGTTATGTTCATTTTTGTTGCTGTAGATTTGGTTTGCTTTTTTTCCCCTCATCCTACTTTCATACTTGGCTGCTTTAGCCCCCCTTTGTGGTGATAACCATAGTACTTTTAACCCCTGGGAAAAGATGTACCAGGAAGAAGAGAGGAACTCTGAGGAAGCTGCACATTTGTTATGAGCAGTGCTTGATGTGGTGACCGGGGAGGGTCCCAGCACTGTGCAGTGTCCATCCCTCAGCAGAATGGGGCTGCACCTAGTCCCTGCAATACAGCAGCAGGAAGGGAAACCAGGTGAACTGGAACATTTGTTTTGCCAAGCACTGTGGAAACTTAGCAGGTGCCTCGTGTCTGGGTAGCTTAAAACTACAAGGTCAGAAGGAAAGAGACACGAATGTGTTACTTGTCTAGTATTTGGCAGCAGGCAGGTAGATGAAGAAAGCGTAAAATGCACATTGCAGTGCCACGTTTGGTTCCTTGCTGTTTGGCTATGCCACTTTAAATCCAAATGATGAAAATCTTATTTGGGAAACCTTCATGTAATCAACTTTTTTTTGTTTTGAATTTGTAGATGATTTTGCCAAGCTCTTTTCTCCCAGCACAAGTTGATTAGTAGAGTACAGAGAATCACCCTCTGGCAATGTTTATTTCCCATTGACTTTGGAAAGGCCATAAGGAAACAAGGCTCTAAGTTAGAGGCACAGATGCTTTTAATTCTCTGTGAGCCTCTGCCCCCCACCTGCTGCCTTCATTGCCCACTCCCTTCTCCTGGCTGTGTTCCCATTGCCGTCCTTGTGCTGGCAGCACAGTGAGCTGGCACAGAAACCAATTCACTTTTGGTCAGATGTGGCAAACACAGGTCACTTTTAACCTGGATTGCTTTTTGAGTTCTGCTTTCCTTACAATGGCAAGTGCTGACGGCAGTAGGAGGAAGATAATAGGAAGGAACAAGTGGGGACAAGCTGAGATTGGATTTCTCCCTTTTAGTGATAATATTAGCATATGCAGGATTAGGAGGACTAAGCCATAGGTAAATATTGAAACTAGTCAAGATTGAATCAGGGCATTTTGCTCATATTTGGCCTGAGCAAAAGCTTAATGTTTTTAGCTTTGTTGTGTTAAAAATGGTGAATGATGTGAGCCGTTCTTGTTTCCAGCTACTAAGCTGTTCTTGGCTGTAAGTAGGAATTTTGTTAAAATGTACAGAAAAAGAGTTTTGAAATATATTTATTTTTTAAACCAAATTGATCCATAAATGTGCGGTTACATGGAATGAGGGATGGGGTAAGCTTTTCTGGGCATGTGTGTGCTTGCTACATCTGTTAATTAGCTGTGTTGAACCTGCATGCTCATCAAGATCTTAAAACTAGTTAAGGTTTTCCTGTCTCACTTAAACCAAGCACAGGCTGAAAAATAAAAACAAATTTTCCTCTTTGAGCTTTTGCCCCTCCTGGACTTGTAGTCAGCTTCTTGCTTGTCTACCAGTAGTCTGTCCAGTTGCAGAAACAGCTACTACCATTAAAAAACTGATTCACTGGGCATAGTAGAGGTGCTGTTGTGTTTTTCTGCCGGTCACCTTTATTTTATTTTTCCCAGACCTCATATGGCAGGATTATTGTTCAAGTTCAGATGAGCCACCTTCTGTATCAATAGAAGTGTTTACTATGGCTCTTGCTGCTTTTTTGTGATCAGTTGCTAAGACTTTTCTCCAGCCTGAACATCCACATCCAAGTGTCCCTCCTGTGTGACTGTTACTTGCCTTCTTCACCCTCAAGCATTTTATTTAATTGACCAGCTTCTAGATTGAAAATAACGGTGCAGTTCTAAAGATTCCAAAATAATCTGCTTCTATCTGTCTATCAGTGGTTTGGTCACTTGTTCTTTGAAAACTTGTTAATGGTTTTTCAGTGTGTTTCAACACTTACCAGGTGTTACTAGGCAGGTGTTCATCTGAGCTACCAAACACTGAATCTCCTGTGTGTATGTTGTTTTAAAACCCAGAATATATCTTACCACAGGCTTTCAGGAGGGGTCAAAGTTAAAGGCATGGGAATATACTTTTGGGGTGGATCACAACCCCGCCTAATAAACGTTGGGTTTTTGTAACTAGTTAAAGATGCTTTCGTGACACATTTCTGGATAAGAGATGCATTGATTCAACAGTTTTTTTCCCCCCCTCTTTAAAGAAACCACTTAGGTGTGAATGAGTGCTTCTTTCTGTTTAGTTTATCTGTTTTCTTACCATGTGGGTGCTCAGTTAGCTGGCAGATACAGACGGTGCTGCTGTAGAATACCACGCTGGGAGGACACGTGCATGTGATGCAAGCAAGTCAGGGGGTTTTGGAGTGTCCTACTGCACAAGGATAGGTTTAACAGTCCTTTATCTCATCTTCTAGACTTTTGTCATAGAGTGGAAAAGAAGCGAGATAACTTCTAGTTTTGCATAAATAATTTGTGTTGACCTAGTCTGCTGATAGGAAAACTGCAATTCAATTTTTTGTTAATTTTAAGTAGAACAACAAAGTTGCTAATTGGTTACAAGACTTCTTGTTATACAATTTAGCACTGAGTGGTTCTTTACTTCTGAGATTCTGAGATTCTTTGTAGATTCTTGTTCTTGAGTTATAACTGCTATGACTTGACACTGGCAATTGATAATAAAACTGAGTCCTTTAGGGGAAGTAACGTGCTTTGTACCTGATTTCTCCTCCACTGTTAGTGAAGGAAGAAGTCCATGCAACTGCTGCTCTTTGGAAAGGAGGAGGTATATGCAAATCATCATTATGCATGGGAGCGCTTTGGACTTACCTTCATCTTTATGTAACAGTTGATGTGTTTTACTTTTAAAACAGCATCTGTCATGAAGGAACAACTGGAACAATTGACGAACAAGTACAGCAACGTTACTTCAGTTCATGTGGATGTCTTGAAGCATGAGGAAGAACTGTCTTCTTTGGTGAAGAAACATGACCTTGTAATCAGGTCAGAATTCCGTGTAAAATGTGATAGGCTCAATCCTAAGTCATGCTGCTGCTTTCTTCTAGTTCAGTGACATGTCAACACGATAATTTTTTTTAATGCCCCAAAACTGGCATTGTATTTGTGTATGTAAATAGTTGTAATTGGCCACTACCTTCTCATGTAGCGAGACATCAGGACTCTTTCAAAGGGGCTTTGACTGCAGCATCTCTTCAGAAGTGTTCACCAGTTACATGGAAAGCCTTCTGAGTGTGAGGGGCTAGTTGCATCCACCAGCGCAGGTGTTCCTGGGATCATATTTGCATGTTTGAAAGAGACAAAATTCTGACTTCTTTGTCATTTCTCTTGAATTATCCCATTGAGAAAGATCTCTTTCCAGGTATTGAAATGGGAGGAAATTATTTCATAGTCCTTGCCGTTTGGTCCCTTTTGCCCCCGATGCCATGAGTGTTGTTTCCTTTCCATGTAGAGCATGCTTTTCACAAAGTACTTCAGCAAGATCATTGTAATACAATCTTTCTCAAGGATGGCTTTACAGTTTTGCATCTTCTAAACCTCCAGCATGCCTGTTTAGAAGGTGGCCTTGAAAAGAGGTCAGTGGTTTGTTTTTTACAAAGAGAAGCGTGACAAAAGATGCTGTCTAAAGACTGACTCCGCTATTGTCCTGCACCCTGTTCTGAGTGCATACAACAATACTTGTCCTATAGGGTAGCATTTCACTGATGTAGGTATGAAATTGCTCAGGGCAAGGCAGGTGTGACTCCTGCATTTGCTTGAGCTCTTTTGTAGGCATGCAAAAAACATTTGTGAGTGTCTTTCCAGTGACAGCATAAGTAACTGGTTGGATTTTGATGTTGCATAATTCTCCTTCATTTGTAGTTTGCTGCCTTATTCAGCACATCCTTTGGTTGCGAAGAAATGTATTGACAGCAAAGTGAACTTGGTCACAGCCAGCTACTTGACACCAGCTATGAAACAACTCCAGGAGAGGTAGGTATGAGAGTAGCATCTCCCTGGTGGTGTTTCCTTCTTTAGTACATTATCTGAGTATTTTGCAGTCTGTTACACCTGCAACACTTACTGTGAATTACTGTTTTCTGCATTCTTTCCCTGTGCCTTTCTATGATGGAGGACTAAGTACCTTTGCCCAAAGTTGCACGTGGAGGCTGTGGCAGAGCAGAGAAACGAGTGCATATCCCAGTCTGGTCAGACTAGTGCTCTGAACTGGAATGTGCTTTTCTGCATGCCCCATGTTATTCCATGTTAATGTGCCTTCCCCTCTCCCCTCAAACCTGTTTGGATGTTTGAGCTGGGCTGATTTTCAAGCTGAGCTGTCCTGTTCTACTAGTGACAGCAAGCTTGTTTGTCATCCTTTGCGTTCCCCGAACTCATCCTTGACTTATTGTATCTACAGTAATGTCCTCCATGCCACCTTCTTTTGGACAGACCTACTGTATTAGTCTCAAATTGGTGACAGTTCTAGCTATTCTAATGTTTCTCTTGTCCTGCTTATATGACTGACAGTTGTTTTGAGCACGGAGCTTCATCTGTGTTCCCTCTCAGTCATGGTACTGGAAACTGATGTAAATTCAAGTGAGATGAGAATTTTCCATGCTGTGTCTCTACAAATGATAAAACAGAGAAAGCTGGACAGGTAGAGAACCAGCGTTGCATACAATGAGGGAGGTTTAGAGGCCTCTCCTCCTCTTCTTGCTGTGATGCTCGTGTCATGCTTTCTCTCTCTCAAAAAAAAAAAGGAAGACACTTCTCATTTGTCAAAACCACCAGCCCCTGGATGTTGCAGCAAAGTGAGAGAAACCAAGGCTACAGTGACTCTTAGACAATTGTCGCTGTTCAGGTTTTAACATCTGCTTCTGTTTTTTTCTGAGAAGCTCCAGACAGAGCCCAGAATTTATGGTGTTGGGGAAAATTTGCTGGGCCTTTGTTGGACAGATTTCCTGAATGAAAGGCCAGTAACAGTGATTATTCTGACAGCTCTGTATTTCTGTTATTTTTAGCATAGAAGCTGCTGGTATTACAGTTATCAGCGAAATGGGTTTGGATCCTGGTCTTGATCATATGTTGGCGATGGAATGTATTGACAAGGCAAAAGAAGTTGGTGCCACGGTAAGGTTGGCAGGTAGTGTGTAGTTCTGCCAAGATGTTCTTAGTAAAGTTGTTACTTTACCAACAGCCAGTTTTCAGTCATGTCCTGGTTCGTAATGGGCTCTGGGCACTGTACTTTTTGTGATGCTTGGAATTTGGTGCCAACTAATCCAGTTGGTGAGACCATCAACTGAGATGGCTTTGCCCCAGAGTGTGGTGTGGTTTCCTCTTTATGGACAGTGCCTGCAGTGTGACAGCTTGACACTCCGCCTCAGTGAAATTCTTTTGGTTTCCCCCGTCCACTGCGGATTTGATTTGGCCCGTTTGTGGGGCGACATCAGTAGAAAGCTGAAGAACTAATGGGGATTCTGCAGGGTAGATCTGTGCTGTTTGTATCCTGGTCTGTCTTCATTTTTCATTTCCTGTGGATAAATCCAACAGGTTGTATCCTACACTTCTTTCTGCGGTGGCCTACCAGCTCCAGAGCACTCTGACAATCCTCTGAGATACAAGTTCAGCTGGAGCCCACAAGGAGTGCTGCTGAATACAGTTCAGTCTGCGACGTATTTAAAAAATGGAGAGGTGAAGTAATCCTAACATTTCCATTTAAAGCCAGGCAAAGAAGGTGGTATTGGGCTAAGGAGGGAACTGGGATTTGTAAGGTGCCACGTTTACTTTCAAGCCAGTGACAGTCATTTCCCCAAGACAAGTTGCTTATATCACTTAATCCTGTGTTTGGAGTGTGATGGTGCCTGGCTGCTGCCGGCTTAGTTTTTACTTACTGCATGGAATCTGATTGTAAAGAAGGAGTGTGTTCTAATGGCTGAAGCACTGAGTTGTAGCTGGTGTTCCGAGTTCAGCTCCCATCCCTGTTGTGTGTTGCTTTTGCCGCTTAATTGCCCTAATTTTGATTCTGTGAAATAAAGGTGAGAGTGCATCCTTCTGCTTGCTTTTCTGTCTAGTCATGCTTATAAAGCAAACAGCTTCATTCTGTGCTTGCACAGTGTATATCAGAACTCTTGATTTCTTTTTTTTTTTTGGTGCAATCTGTAATACCAGTAACCCACTCAGTGGGCTTTGTGAAAGTGTACAGTGATTTCTGATGTGTTTTATATAAACTCTTTTTTGTGGTTTGTGCAGGAGTCTTTAGAATAGACTTTACCCAGCAAATGTCACTGCATCTGTTTTGTTCTATGGAAATATCTGAACTGATTTGTGCAAAGCTATTGCAAGCCACTGTCTCATTTCTGCTTTGCAGCCCCTGTCTGTTTTATCACTCTCACTTGCTCAGAGTAGTTACTGAGCAGGGGCTCTTCAAATGTCAAGGAGACTGCCTTGTATAACCACTGTAAAGTTTAGCTAATTATCTGGACTTTTTGATCTGCAAAACTGAGAAATATTTTGAGATGTTTTATCATGACATTTTAGTGCTCTAGTGTTCTTATTGCAGTAAGACAGGAGAAATTCAGGGATTGTACATTGGATCATTATTTAAAAAGCAACAATACATAGTTATAAGTTTCAGATGAAAGGGTCTCTTGGAGAATGTGAAAGTGTTTCTTATTTAATTCTGACCTGGTTCACCCACTGCTAGGAAAGATTAGATCATGCACATGAATGATTCATTATGAGAGCACTATGTGAGCTTGTCAGTAAATTGTGTAGTTTTTCCTCCTTGCCACTAAATCCTTTGCTGTCTGAGACTGTTGTGCAGGATTCTTCCACACTACTGTCCTGCCTGACAAACACAGTGAGATCTTTTGGCATTGCTGCAGACTTCATTGCTTTAGTCTTCTAGAAAGAAACCTTGCCCCTCACAAAATGAGTTTGTATTGATGCTGCATAGCAGATCTGTGCATCAGCTGCTTGAAGGAAGCAGGGTTCAAGGCTTTGGCTGGGAATGATAATAGAACCAGTCAACCTCATTTTGTTTTCCTGCAATGGTGCATTCTCTCCGTGCTTCATAGCTGCAAGTAAAGGCAGACATAGACAACAAGTTTATATCGGTGTGATATCACCTGATGTATTGTAATCTTTAAAAAAAACCCCACACAACAAAAAGAGCCCCAACATCCTTCTCCTGCCCAATAAAAAATGAGAATAAGAAAATTGACCACAAAGCGGGGAGCCTATGGGTAGAATCTCCCTTGACACTGGTGCAGTTTGGGGAGGTGCTCCAACAATACACTAACATAAGTGAAATGGGAACCTACCACCTTAATATTAGTGCAGCCGAAATTAACAGTGTGTGTGAGAAAGGATGTGGCTTGTTTTAGCCCTTTGATTAGTAGTGGCTGACATAGTGTGTGCTCCTCCATCGCAGGATGTGCTTAAATGGTTTGTGCAACTGCTTTATTTAGGTTGGGCTTTTGTTTGCACCAGAAACACTAAGCATATTTCGAGCACACTTCATCTTTTCTGTTGTGAAATAAATAACACTACACCAAAATAATATTGCTGTTCTTTCTCAAAATTTAGATTGTCAATATTCCAGCTGGAGGAGCGTTACTTGATTCTGTAACTCCAATGGATTTTTTCCCAGGATTAAATCTTGAAGGTTTTCCTAACAGAGACAGTACAAAATATGCTGAGCCTTACGGTATTCAGTCAGCTCACACTTTGCTGAGAGGCACCTTAAGATACAAAGTAAGTTGTTGTTAATATTATTAACTATTGTTTTCTGCAAGATATTAATGTTGACATTTAAAGAAAACTGTACATTTAAAAGTCAACTTTTTATAGCTCTGTATGTGCTATTTATGCGTTCTCCACTGTCCCTGTTGAGAGAGAACTGGAAGCACTTCTCTCATTTTTTTAATGTAGCTTTACTTGGTTTATTTAACAGGTGTTTGTTGCAAACAAGAAAAATATTTTTAGCCATTTTAGGCAGCTGGTCAGTTGGCATAGTCAGTATCTGTGTTTGTTTTTTTGTTTGGCTCTGTATTTGGTGTCAGATCAATAGATTTTTTTAAAAATTAACTAAATCTGTTGGGTTTGTGTGATGCGTGTTGCTATTATGTATTTTTAAGAATGGATCTGTTCTCTTAAAGTTGATAATTTGAACTAACAGTTTGCTTATATTCCTGTGAGAAGTGTAATTTAAAAATGTTAGAGAAAATTATGGTTTTCCATCAAACTGAGAAAGTTTTTCATTAAGTAACTGGAAATCTTGAATTTGAGCAGCTTTAACATTTTGGTCAGTTAAGTAAGATGTTAAGAGATAAATGTGTTTTCCTTCTAACTGATAGACTATTTTCCTGTCATTTGTTAGGTGCACAAGGCAGAATGAAAACATACTGTTTTTTCTTTCAGATTTCTTTTTTTATTATTTTGTTGGTCAATGTACATTAAGAAGGAATAAACCTAAAACCATGTTGAAGGTTTGAAAAAGCTTTTATGGATGTCAGGATAAGTCTATTGAGTTAATGTTTATGTCAAGGTTTGAGGTATTGTTGTTTTGTGCATGGCTTGACGAATTACATGTATGTCCTTTCCCTCTTAATTCCTCTGTTGTGATACAACAGGATTTTATTTCTGGGAGGGACAGAGGCTTGCTTAGCAACAGCAGAAACAGAAAGCATGTGGGGGAGTAAGGTTTACAAATTTCAATAGATCTCCTTTTGTCAGTCTAGGTATTATTTCTTGTTCAGAAGCTAAAAATATGTGGAAGGCATCTGTCTCATCATGAAGTCTTAATATGACAGTATCTGCTCTTCCGTTTGGTGCCTGATAAAATTTTCTTCTTTTGTATTAAATGTCAGCACAAGGAAAAGCAAAAATGTCAGGGTGACATGAAGAGTTGCTGTCAGTGTGCTGCGAGAATGATGTTTCCATGGTTAGTGCTGTTTTCTTTACCCCCAAAGCAGGTCTGTTGCTTTGGGTTGGGGTGATGCTGGTGGAAAATCAGATCGCTATTGGGGTCAGTTTAAAAGGTGTCACAGGAGGATCTCACTGCTGGGCCGTCTGAGCTGGTGGAGGTGGCTCCTAATTATAATTAGCCCTGTTTCAGGAGGCTTTATTTCCAACATTGTGCATGTTTACAGTGTTTCTCGTGACTTGCATGTGAGTGTTTTCAGGTTTCCAGGAGCTGTGTGAGGGTGTTAACGGGATAATAACAAAAAAGAGCAGAAACGAGTTGCGACTCTTTTTATTGCATGGCCTATTGCAGCCTTTGCAGTTCCTTTTAAATATGATTCCACTGATGTGCTAGTTGCCTCTTTGGTATTCCTGAAGGGAAGATGCAAACACACAGGATTCTCATCTTAAAATTAGTTTGTCTGATGCCCATACAATGATGCTGCTGTAGAACTGGGGTGAGCTGAGTTCAGGGCCAGGCTCCTTGTATTCAGTGGTTTGTCCATGGGCCATCTGGCTGATACAAGCCTGTCTGTAGTGATGGGCTGGAGTCTGAACTGGTGCTGCCCAGCTCAGCCCTGTGATCTCATGAACGAATGCTCCTGGCCATGGAAGTATTGATGGCGGTATAAGTCATTAAAGAAGGTATTGAAAAAACAGGAGGAGGGGTGGAGAGGGGCTGAGAAAGGTCCCGCTCTGGAGCAGGACCCCAGTGGCATCGTGGTCTTGTGGCTTTCTTCCCATGGGAGTAACGCTTAATGCTGCCATTGTTGTGTCCACCATGACATTCAAACCAAGGAGAAGTACCTCAGTCTCAAGTGATGATTATTTTTAACC
This sequence comes from Streptopelia decaocto, assembly GCF_964273445.1. Taxonomy (NCBI): domain Eukaryota; kingdom Metazoa; phylum Chordata; class Aves; order Columbiformes; family Columbidae; genus Streptopelia; species Streptopelia decaocto. Next base: position 24,799,123 of record NC_138663.1, read on the forward strand.
ACTTTATTCTTTTATTTCAGGGATACTCCAAAACTATGGGAGGCTTTGTAAAACTAGGATTAATTAACCCAGATCCTTATCCTTTGCTAAGCTCAACCATGTCACCTCTAACTTGGGTGAGTTACTCTGATTAGTCTGCCTTCTTTCCTTTGTTTTATTAATGTTTTTATTATTACTAGGCTTGGGTGTGCTTAGCAATGAGAACCTTGTATTGAATCCTGGTCTTCTCTGTTTTTTCTTCCTGGAAATGAGGAAGATTTTCTTTGGCAGAAATGTATTGTACTGCTGGAAAAGGTTTCCCAGAGATGCTTTGGATTCTTTGACAACTGGAGTCTTTCTGGACTCAGCTAGACAAAGCCATGGCTGATTTGAGTGCTGGTGGTACTCCTGCTTCAAGCATGGCATTGGGCTAGGTGATCCTCAGAGGTCCTGCACAATATTTTTATCAATTGTGTTAAATTTTCTGTTAGTCAGAATCCAGCCCTTAGTGCTGTGAGTTTGCAATGTCCCTGTTGGTAGTGGTCCATGATCTTCAGCATAGAAGTATTTTTTGGGGCATGAAGAAGTAAGAGATAATGCCTAAATGAGTGTATTAAAATATTTTTTTTGTTGTCAGAACTGTGTACGAGCATTTTTTTTGTCTTCTGTTATGCTGCTTTTCTGTCTCGCTTACTGATGCCTCACTCATCTTAATCTCAGCCAAGGCATGACTCCTGGGGTGTGACGTGCTGCTGTTACGTTTGACAATCAATGTTTTGGTTGTCTCCATGGGCCAAGGGGGGGATTTCATATTTCAGTGTACTGTAAAGAGAGCTGAATTGACAAAGAGCTTACTACTTGTCAGATCTCTTTGTCTGTCTTGTGAGAAATTTTCCTTCGATTTTGCAAACCCCTGGGGGAGTAACTTTGTTTATTACTCAGGTGATCAAAATTCCAGCCTGTCTTCCCTGTGCTTTTATCAGCAGTAGTCTGGAAAAAAAACACCAGACTTATGCTGTGTGATGGTCTGAGCAGACCACAGTATTTTTCCAATGATGCCATTATTTCAAGTTAAGAATGTCTCAAGTCTTTTAAAAACCAAGAAAGCACAAGCTGAAGAGGCCTAGTCTTGCTTGTCTCTGACTAACATACAGAACTGCTCATCTTCCCAAACTCAGCAGTTTTTGGACTGCTGCATGGGAAGTACTTCTATTTTTCTGACAAAATTTTTGTTCGCTTTGAATTTTAGGGTTGATATCTTCAAATCTTGTTGCAAAAATAGCTAGAATTTCCAGTCCTTCTAGCCTCAGTGAATAAGAATAGTGTCATGTAATCTGTGAAAATAACTATGCATTCATGAGTCTCACTGCAAACCTTGTCTCAGCACTGTTGTTACGTCTTAATACTTTATCTTCTCTGCTGGGGAAGCAGAGGAGACAGGATAACCTGAGCTTCTGAACAGACACTCCGGCTCTTGCCTGCTTCATATCTTGTTCATGGCTCTGTTTATTATGTCTTGCTGTGAATGAAGCAAGCAATTATTAGTGTCTAGGTAGCACAAAATGGCCTTCATGCATGCACAAAAATCTTCAGAAAGCTTTTTGGTGATATTCCCAGGATTGCCAGAGCCTTGTTTCTCTCATCAGTCTGTTTGCTTCCTTTTGAACGGGACATGCTCCATTTCTAGACCAGCTGAAAGATCATCTTGAGTTCCTGACTCTCTGTCTGTCTCCAGGTGCTTCTCTTTCACCTTTATATCTTCCCAGTGCTCCTTGTTCGTGCAGATTTCTGTGTTCTTTCTTCACTGCCAGAGGAAGGGACAGGACTGAAAAGTGGGGGAATCAACTGAGTGGTAGGGTACAAAGTGTTTTAGGAAAAGATGACACCTATTCTTGTTACAATTAAAAATCTCAAATGGTCTCACTTTCCTTTTATGTGTAATGTGTCTTCTCAGAAGTCCCGAGTATTAACTGAGCTTAGTGAGGCGGTGGGTTCTTGAAACCTTGACTGAAAAGGAGTGGGACAGGTGTCAGGCCTTCAGCAAGTTTTTTTTATTTCAATACAGAAAGAGCTCATGTGCAGACTGGTTGGAATTGAGCCACCTGCTGAGTACCACGTTCTCAAAGAAGCTGTATTTAGCAAACTGGAAAAGGACAAAAGTCAGCTGGAGGCAGTGGAATGGTAAAATGTTACAGTGGGTTTTAAAGTCTGGGGGTTCTTTTTTTTTTTTTCTTTTTTTCTTTTCTTTTTTTTTTTAAAGCGTTTCAATTCTACCCATTTTGGTCTATGTTGAGACACTTAAACTGGTGTGCTGAACAAGCTGGAAATTACAAAACTGAGATGAAGCTGTTGGTAGGTAATGATATGAGTCTGTCTCATTTCTTCTGCTAGGCTAGGTTTAATGGGAGATGAACCAGTTCCAGCAGCAGATTCCATTGTGGAGGCTCTTGCAAAGCACATGGAGATGAAGCTGCCCTTCAGTACGTGAGAAATTCTTTTTTATGGCTTAGAGTAGAACAAGTCAGTATCTCTTATCAGCCTTGACTGGGTTAGTTTGTTCACCTTCATTAATAAATGTTCATGTTAGGTTTTTTAATGCCTTATGTTGATCTCTTGTCCCCTGATTTATCCTTTCTCTTTCCCTGTTACATTTTCAGCTTCATCTTAATATTCTATCCTCCTTAATAGGCCCTGTCTAAAGTCTTATCAAGTCCCCATGCTGTGCTTGCCTAGTGCCTTGCTTATCAGAAACCTCATCTTAATAACACTGAAATACAAGTAAGGAGTAGTTTGTGTGCTTTTCTCTTAGGCACTGGAGAGAGAGATATGATTGTTATGAGAAATGAAATAGGTCTCAGGCATCCTTCTGGTCATTTGGAAGACAAATTTATTGACCTGGTTGTCTATGGTGATAACAAAGGATACTCTGCGATGGCTAAAACAGTAGGATACCCCACAGCTATTGCTGCTAAGATGGTTCTAGATGGTAAGTGGCTGTTCAGACTTCAGTAACAGTATTACTCTGTATCTTCCTAACTGTAGAAAGCAGATGTATAATGCTTATGAAGTGTATATATGTGGTGTTTTGTTGTTGTTGTTGTTTTGTTTTGTTATTTTTTTAATTTATCAAACTTTTCTTGTCTTCTTTACAGGAATTTTTAATCTACATGTTTGGGTGTTTGAGTGACCACTCTTGATTTACTACTTAATCTGTAGAGATTTTTAGTCATTTATTCTTAAATGTTTCACTTGTGTAGGAGGAGACATTTACAAGGGTAAATTACAACTGACTATGGCACAGTGGAGCAGGCTAACATAGACTTGTGCTGAACAAACTGGTGACTTCCACTACTGCTTTCTGGATTGATGGAATCTGAGGCTTGGGGCATGTTACCTGATCATGTTGTGTGTGTATAAACCGGTGGGCTCTGCCTAGTCAGTGGGTTTAAGGAAATAGTGATTTCCCCTTGCTTATTCTTTATCTTCAGAACGTCATTCTTCTCCTAGCTAACTGAAATAAGCAAAAACTGTGTTGTGCTATGTTTTGTTTTGTTTTTTTAAACAAAACAAAACAACACCACCACAAACTTTTGAAGTATAGATGCTTTTCAACTAGCTGCAGTTTCGCAGCTCTACAAATTCAATTGAACGGTGTGTGTGCTATATGTTTGAAACTTTTACCTTACTGTTTGATACAGTACCGACGCTGTATGAGAACATAGTGCCAGTGTTGATAAATCTGCATATCTATATAAAATATAAAAATTAAAATTCATATAATTGCAAATTCATATTTGCAGGTGTGCTGGGCTGACCTTGGCTGGCTGCTGGACACCCACCCAGCCGCTCTCTCACTCCTCCTCAACAGGGCATGGGGGGAAATAAAATGGAGAACCTCATGAGCTGAGCTAAAGACAGGGACATCACTGAGCAGTTACTGTCGTGGGCAAAACAGACTCAGCTTGGGGAGAAGTTAATTTATTGCCAATTGAAATAGGTTTGGATAGTGTGAAAAAAAACCCAGCTTGAAACGACACCTTTCCCTGCTCCCCTTTTCCCAGGCTCAAATTCACGCCTCAGCTCCGGGCTCCGCAGCCTCTCTCCCTGGCCTGAAGGGCGCAGGGGCCAAGGAGCAGGGCTGTGGTGGGTCCATAGCAGCTCCTCCCGTTACCGCACAGACCCCCGTTACCAGAGCCTTGCCCAGCAAACCCAGCAGAGCACTTAACACTTTTTGTTCTTACCTTTATTTCAGGTGAAATAGGTGCAAAAGGCATGGTCGTACCATTGACGAAGAGTGTTTATGGACCAATACTTGAGCGTGTTCAGGCAGAAGGCATCGTGTACACTACTCACAGCATTATCAAACAGTAACTGGAAGCAGCAGGTTGAACCAAGTTTTGGCTCTGTTTTTCTCCTGGCTTTTACGAAGCTCAGTTTGGTCCAGCTAAAGGTAGCACTTGCAGTTTCACACACCAGTGATGCTCTCTGTAAAACCGTTCGTCTGGCTTTGACATAGAAACTGTAGATACCCTGATGCATGAATTGTAGTATTTTCCTCTTCAAACTATTATGCTTTCATGTACATATTTTAGCATTAATCAGATCGTTCCATATATCTTTCCTAAAATATATCAGGGGTTTTTTTTTTGATTAATAGAGTTTATCTCCTAAGTGTATAGGGTTATTATTGCGAGAAATTTAAGCTGAAACAAAAATCTATTAGTGGATTCTTTCATGGTGGAAGAGTCTGATTAATGAATTCCCTTGATTAAGTTTGATTGTTCATGTGGTAAAAATAATTTATCAGAATAACAGAGATAAAAGTGATGCTTAAAATTTAAGTTGTCTTGTCCCTTTCCCTTTAACAGTATTTGTGAATGTTTTCACAATAACATGGAAGAAATGGTTTAGAAATTCTGCACTACAAGCAAATAAGATCCCATTAAATCTTGAAAATGTTCAGCTGATAAATATTTGAAACGTAGATATTAATTTTTTTTTTAAAAAATCCCTTTCTTATGAATGTAAACTTGAATGAATTGGAAGAGGGCAGAAGTTGAAAGCAGGCCTCCCTCCACACTCTTTCCCGTATCAGTGTGGAAGCCAATTGCAGTGTGTCCGGGTACCCGCTCTTACGTGTCGCCTGGTGCTGCGAGGGGAGCACATCAGCATTTAGCTCTGCAGCCAGGAACGACGTGCTGGAATACAACACTGTTAATGTGCTTAGAAACAGCCGCATTTACTCTTTCCACTTACACTGTGTGCCTTGTCCAGGTTAAGTACTGTTACAAAGGCTGTGTAGTATCAGCAGCTTGGAAATGCAGTAGGCTTAGAGGTTTACATCACTACTTTTTGAGTTAGCTCCTGTCCTTTTGCTGTCATGCTTCTGAAGTGTTCAGCTGAGGGCGTATCCACACGACTCCCTGCAGCACCGCTTCAGACTGATGAGGGTTCGCGGGTGTCCCAGCTCTGCTGGCACGCAGTGCTGTGCACAGACCGGCCCGCCGGGCCCCGGCAGCGCTTCGGCCACGTCGGCCCCAAACTGAGCTATGACCGGGGTGCAGCTTCTCTCTGACAAAGCAGCAGGTGCCTCCTTCCAGTTCAGGGCTGCTCCTGTGGCTGTTGCTCAGGGATTTCTACGCCTCCTTGCGATGCAAGCATGGCTTAGACTTCACCAGTTGAGTCTGTGAGGTGTAATGCTGTGGTCAGATCCCATTTGCACTGGTACCTGTGCAGCTGCCTGGCGCTCCCCTTTTCTGAAGCTGAATGGTGATGCTGGAACTGCTTTCACCGTTCCTCACAAGTGCACTTTGCTGATAAACGCACAGCCTTTCACCTCCTGAGAAGCTTAGTGCTTTTATCATGGTCCCGAGGGGCTGGAATTCCAGGTGTTGCTCTGCCTGGTAGGAAAAGCAGCCGTAACCGTAGCTGAAGTTTTAATCTCCAAGACTTGCTACTCAGGATTTGGATTTTCTTTGTGTAGATGTAATGAAGTAGCAACTGGGACAAAGAGGAGGGTAAAGGAGCCAAAGGGAGAAGGAAGAACAGAATGCAGAGTATTACTGTTAAAGAGGAAGGCTTTCCATACTGAACCACTGAATGCCTTTGTACTGTTAAACTTGGATTCTGTTGCAGTGCCGTGCACGTTCTGAGTATTGGATGAAATCCTGGCTCTGCTAATTTGCTTCGCTTCCCACTGGTGGGTTGTTGGTTGGCTGGATGGCTGGTACGTGCAGCTGAGGTGGGGACGGAGCCCGCAACGAATATTCCGCTCTCTGCTGCCTGTTCCTTGCCCCCCGCCGATTAAAACCTACAACTAGGGCTTAAAATTAGACTTGCATCTGCTGGTCCCTTCCAGTCCAGTGCTTGGTGAAATCAGGATTTCACTCGAGAATTCTCTGTTCCCTCCTTTATCCCACAAATGCACAACCATGGAGCTGTGACTCTGTATGTGTGCCTGCACCTTGCTTGCTTTTCTGCCTAGGAAATGCAGTATGCAAAGAAGGTTGGGATTTTTTTACAAGTGTATAATCTCTTTGGAGAACTAAAGCAATGAACACTACAGAGGGTTTTCTTCAAGAAATGCTGCTACTGTTTTTGAAACCTTTTGTATCAGAATATATTTCTCTTTCCCACTGCAAAGCTGCTTTTCCTTTTCTAAGTTTAGACTTAAGTGAATTTATTACTCAGCTTTTTGTATGCAGATTAAACTGCTCAGTTCTCTTTGCATATTATTGGAAAGATAATTGTATCTTATACACAAGATTGCTTCAGTAATAAATCTGAAATCCTGTGTTTTGTTGTCATGTCATCTTTGCAGTCTAATGAGATGTATATGAATGGGATTTGTTTTTTTACATAGATGGTTATATTGAAAGGGTGTCTGCACGTGGACTTCTCTATGTACATCAAACACTTTTCCATGCTTCTTGCTAGACTCAGAGGACTCTTAAAGGGTTGTTTAAGCATCCACATCTGTGTATTTTGATACATATAGGTATCTGTAACTAGACATCTTTTTCAGCTATGATCTCAAGAAATGCAATTTTTTTTAGCACGTTTTGTGCTTGGGGACAAGGACAGCTACTTCAGTGGAAAGCTCCAGAGCAGTAGCTGTGTAATGTCTCCCTGTGCCCCGGGAAGAAAGGAGAGCTGGTGCCCCACTGCCTGCCTCAGCTTGAGCACCTTGCTCGGCCAAATTCATGGTTTGGTTTCTGCTGCCGCTGCCTGGGCTGAAAGGCTCTGAAGCTGTTTGTTCACATCGGGCTGCGAGGAGCACATTGTCAGTGTGTGTCTCTTGTTTTTTCACTTTGGAATTTATTCTGGTGGTGGCTCTCCAGGACAGACAAGATCCCAGTTTATTTCTGAGATGGAGGTGTCTGAGCCCTGTTGCACTCAAGCTGCCTTCTTTGCCTCAGCGTTTCACATTCTCTCAGCTCTGGATATTCCTACAGATGAGAATTACATCCCTGTCAGGGACCAGAGCATCCAAGTGTGACTGGCAGACAAAGGGCATAAGCTCATAGCACAATAGCTGTTTTAGGGGAAAAAAATCTGGGATTAAACTGGAAAACTAACAAGAGGAGGGGGAGAAAAAAAATTTAGCTTTGAGTATCCAGCAGAATTTATCAAGGCACATCACACCATCTCAAACATGCTCTGACTAAATTACGGTGTGCAGGTTCTGACTTGCCTGAAACAAGGGAATTGATTCTATAAGTCAGAAGGGGCTTTGTTTTGTTTTGGCTCTGAAAGGACAGAATGCAATTTGGAAACAGGGGGGAATTGGATGTAAAGTGGCCCAATGTACTGAGACTTCTCTTCCCTTGTGTCCCTAAAGCACAAACCTGTGAAACAAACGGGGGGTCAGAACTCAGCTGTGCTGCACAGAAGCTGTGAAAACTACAACTGTAACCTCAGGCACCTCAGACTCAGAGTGGTAGTTGTGTCCCTGTTTCTGTTTTTAACCCCGACAAGACAATATTGCTCCTCTCCTCCCCAGCTCTGCTTTACTTATTGTTTAGAATGTTTAGAGAGAGAAACGAGTTTAACTTTTCTAAACTTGTGTTGAAGTGAGCATTTACCACAGAAGACCTCACCCCGTCTGGAATGACACGCGTTAACCTAGGATGCCGTGATGAACAGTGCCAGGTGATAAAACGTTGCTAATCAGCTTAGTCAACTGTTTTTCAAAGTCCATACTAAGGTCTTCAACTACTACACTGTTGTGCTGAGAGCTGTGAGCTTAGTAACTTCTATTCATCATTTATTGCTGACTTTTGTAAAGCTTTTCCAAAGGTATCAAATCAACACCACAAAAGTTGGCAATGTACTTAAGTGATTTTTTTTTAACTCACCTATGGCTTCCCAGGATGAAAACTCACTAATCAAGTTTTCTTTGGCACCTGACATAGCTTTGTTGAAAAAAATCTTAAAGTGACATTGTTTATTAATATCCTGCTTCTTGCTGGAGATACATAACATCTTTTCCACACTTGACCCAGTTTGAAAGGGCACGCTATGTGTCTTTTGAGTCTGTAGCTTGGATTACAAGAAAAAAAAATTAATTAGAATATGGCCTTTGTCTGAGGGAGGAACTGACACGCATTTATTAAAATCTGTAATCCATCACGGTTGAAGATTATAGAAGATTTTTTTTATGATTCTTATTTTTTTCTAGATCAGAACCAATATGTGTGAGTAAAGAGATTATCCTAAGCACTTATGTTTTAAATAACTTGTCAGCATGCTAAGATGATGAATGTGATTACAAACATCTCTGGAAGAAACCTTGAACAACAGCTGATTCCTTGGATTATCATTTTTAAATGTCTGCAAAACAGTTTAGGTTGAAAGGAACAGTTATATCAAGATGGGATTTTAGAAAGGAGGATTCCTTTTTGGCTTTTGGTCCTCAGAGGCTTGAAAAACAAAGTAGAATTAACTGGCCCAAAAAAAGACTTCATATATACAACTGCAAATCCATTAATAGAAGATATCAAAATAAAAAGCACAAAGTTATTTGAGGCTAAAAGCCAGTTTTCCTAGAGAAAAGGCTGGAGAAGTAGCACAGGAGCATTATCATTTCTCTTGTGTGCCAGTGCGGTGAAGTACAGGAGTGTACACTAAGAAGATTATGGAATACGGTTTACAAATGGCCATAAGATCACAATTAACCTCTCTCATACGGGCACCACTAGAGAGTAAGAAAGGAAAAATTGTTTCTATATTTTTGAAATGAGCAGGGGGGAATTAGCTGCCCTTGTTAACCTAGATGTGCAAGAGGAGGGTGTCAGTCATGCTGAGTGATTTAGAGGAAGCAGTACGGAACCCCCAGGCTACTTGGGAAATAAACTAATCCCTTCCTCAAAGAGGAACCATCACCCACCTCTGTGTGTACCGACTTTGTGCACAAAAGCCTTGAAGAAAGTGTGTGTACGTCAACAGTATTATAAAAATGGATATAGTTTGGGATGAGCAGGTTCTGTACATTTGTAACTGTTACCACTGCCAAGATAACACAAATAGAATATGGAAAAAAAATCCAGTTCCTATTTTTCAAAGGTGTTTAACTTTGCTAAGGGTACATTGTAAGTTCACTTGCACTTAGAAGCTGTATCTTGGTGCTGTTCTTCCCGAACTTCAGAATTAGCAAAAATTCAGGGATGACAAGGATCACAGAAAAAAAAAAAAAAAAAACAACAACGAAAAAATTAAACCTGAATAAAGATTTCTTGGCTCAGAAAAGTAGGTTCCCTTGTTTCTGAGTTATTCAATCAGCTGGCTATGGCTGTGCAGTCCATTGGCAAGCCCTGGATCAGAAGGACATGGCTGCAGCCCTGGCCCCAGGCTGCACCACCTGCACCGATGCCGAGAACCTCCTGAAGGCAGCAAGAGCTCCGAGATGTGACCAACAGTGTCCTGAGGTCTGGCTGCGGTTCACAGACAGGTCACAGGGCTACACGAGGGAAGGACAAACTGGTGGAGACCTTTTGGAAAGAAACGCTGCTAGGCCAGAAGTACCGGGGTAACAATGTTGATAATACAATGTACGGCTGAGACGAGCAAGTGGTGGCACAGAGGTTTCACATTTGCGTATGGATATGACAAAACTTGGGGCTGTGAAGAAAAGGTTATTAGGCAGTTAGGTTGTATATCTGCACAGAGGCAGGGAGACCAGGGTGGAGAGACAGAGGGATAAAGGTGGATGGGGAAAGAATAAGCAAGGGAAAAATGGAGAGGAGTAAAAGGGGCTGCATGGGCAGTGCCCTTGTGCCTCATGCCTGATTGCTGCTCTCTGTCCTGCCATTCATTTATTTATTTGAGGGCAAGAGCAGGAAAAAGTTTGCTTTACTGGTAGCTGTTGAGTCATTCTGTGCCATTCTGTCTCCTGGTCCAGCACCTTCAGGCTCGTTTCATGTATCAACAGTGTGAGAATTCTTAAAAGTTTCCACTACTTAGGTTCCCCTAAATTAGTTTTGGCTTTGTTACAGCTCCACCTGCCCTCCACCCCACACTTCTGAAGGGGTCTAGATCTATATCTGCTGACACATCAAGGTCCCTCACACACTCTTGCCTTAGGAAGGAGTTGACTAAAGTCTCCAAGCCCACATCAGGTCTGTCCTCTCCGTCCTTAGTTTTCATCTTAGTGTCCACTAGTTTCTATGGCATCCTAGTCCAGAACTGTATCTCTGCCGTATTTCTATGCATTTCTACTTAGCAACAGAATGTACCAAAGTGAGAAAATAGTTACTCTCATGGCCTGTGCTAGTTTTAAACAAAGATCTATTCTGCTCCGGGTTCCTCCACCTCCTCAGCGCTGCAACCTTGGGTACAATCAGTGTATTTTCTTGCCAGTTCAGAAGGTGACAGAAAACGGCCGAGTGGCAAGCTGAAACATTTTGCTTTTGTTCTTGCAGATATTTCTTGCTTTTTTGCTTCCCCGAATCTGGCTTTTGCTTTGCCAAAGGAGGCAGCAAAGAGCTGAGCAGCTGAGGACTGATCTGAAGCAAAGCCGGCGTGGAGAAGTCTTTTGAGGGGGTAATTAAGGCAATTTGGAGGCCTGGGACACACCGTTAGCATGTGGGTGACCAGACTGGGAGATGTGCAAGGAGAGACTAAACCAGGAGCTAACGTGGACACTATGGGTATGGGTGGAAGAAGAACAGGTATTAAATAACAAAATGTAAAGCTTTCTAAAACTGTCTTCTGAACTCGCAGGTTCCACAGGCAGAGCAGCCATCTCCAGGTTGGCCTCGAGTCCCTGTTCTGGTGAGTAAGAGCCCTCCCACGTGACAGCCAGGACTGTTCACTGGATGTGGCAGACTGCTACACGCAGACTGGAATATTTATATTTATTTTTGCAATGCCATAGGTAAAAACAATTTAACAATGCCAAGTACAGGTGTTATTCTCATAAAAACTTCTCATTTCAAAACAAATGATTTCTATTTCCCACAAAAAGTTAAAATCACATGCAGCTATACGAAGGTTAATTGCTTAAGATGCACAATTATATATCAGAAGACTTTGTTAAAATAAAAACATACCGGACTACATAATTTTAACAAGGCAATTACACAGAACTAGAAAACTGACTCTGTAGTAAAATATAAAAATCTACAATTATAAATATAAATTTGGTCCATGGAGTCACTACAGAAGTAGCAGTATTTACAGTAAGTATCAGATTACTATTCTAAATGTCTAACTGAAGACTTAAAATGTTGAATGTTATGGAGAACAGTATTTTATTTACATTCTACTATATTAAAAGTTGTATTTCTAGCAAATGTAAATTGTTATAAATACGGCAAATAAATCAAATACTAAAACCATGACATGTTTGTTTGTAGTTGAGAATTCCCTAACATCTATAAATATGATAATTTAAAGTTAAAAGTAAAGCCAGATAAATCAAAAACTAATACTGGAAAAACATACCACAATTCATTTCTTAGAAACACTGTAAAAGTCAATCAAGTTAGTCCAGACGTAACAACGTATTACAAGAAATCTTTCAAGAAAAGGCACACATTGTTAATGATAAAAATTCTGCAGTAAAGTCATATGTAACAGAAATGACTTTGAGCAAAGGTCGGGATCTGATTATACATATAGTGACTGGACAGATCTCCCCCCCCACAAAGTATAAAACTGAAAACAACGGTAAACTCCAGGTGTGACTGGTGTGATGTAGGTACGTGTGTGTTTAATTTGATGTGCTAATTAAACTAAGGATTCTAAACTTTCAGCCACATTTCCATCGGGTAAAGCTGAGCCATTACTGTCCATAGACGCCGAAGGGTTTTCTTCTTGCCTTGTGCTGACAAGGCTGAGAATAGCTTTGTACAGAAACTGGTACTGCTCCTGGAGAAGAAAAGAGAATAGAGTCGGTGTGTTGTCAGAAATAATAACACTAGATTATCTTGTAACACTGTTACTCGAAATTAATTAACAGCCGATGTGTCAGTCCGTTAATGTACCGTGCTCCACAATTTACTGTGTTACTCAGCAGCTTCATTAATCTTCTGACTAATGGCTCCCAATTTAAAGCACAACACTAAGGAACATAGTACAGGTAGGGGAGAAAACTGTATTTGAAATGAAAGATTATGTGCTAAATCTGATCCTTGTTAAAGTCAATCGCAAAGCTCCCATTTGAATGGGGTCAGGATTAGGGCTACTATTTGTCTGTTGGCTTTTTTTTTGCTCCTTGAATATTTTCTCATTTTTTGCCCCCTGAATTCTAGGCAGGCAGGTGTTCTTTTCCTTTTTTTTTGGTAATTAGAGTTACTGTTTATGTTTTTGAAGACTCTGCCAAGTGTAGGAAGAAAGATAAGACTTTGTAGGAAGATTCATGGGGCCAGCTGGGCTGCAGCGTGGGCTGGGAAGGGGGAAACAGCTGGATATTGTGTGCAGGGAGAGCGGGCACAGCCAAGGGAACAGCAGATGCCATGAGAGGGCAGAGGAATATTTCAGGTTCGAGGATAGATACATGAGGGTGAAGAATTTCTGTGATGGAAGGAGTGGGGAACAGTAAGACAGAATAAATAGAGTGGGGTATGGGGTCTGGATTATTAGGTTGGACCAAGACATGTGGGGTAGAATGGGCAACGAATCTGAAAGTCTGCAGTAGGAGGATGGGAAACCGGCAATCTGAGATACAGAGCCCTGGTATTTGCTGAAGGCTCCTGAGGTAAGAGGAGCAAGGGTCCTGATGGTGCTGCTGAGGTGGGAAGAGTTCCTGTTTTCACTCCATTGTCTGCCAGGCAGCTCAGTCTGGGCCAGCTGGGCAGGGCAAGGGGCGGACACATCTGTCAATCCTGTCTCATGTCCTCTTTTTGCTGTCAAAAATGTGATAACGCTAACCCTAACGTTTCACTCTTCAAGTGTTTCCTTATTGCATCCATTGTAGCTCTGCAGCTGTCAGATTTATAGTGGGATGACAAAAGGGGCAGGATTCATAGTTTTTAACTTCTATTATAAATTTGCATTTGTACAACACTGACTTAATAAGTAATGCTTATCTGTTATACTTTTCATGTTTTTTCTTCCTGTAAGCACAGTGACAATGGTGTCAAGAGACCATTCAACAGATCACAGAAGATCAAAGTCCATTCTCAAATGGAAGACTGGGGTAAACACTTCAGGGTTTAAAACAAATTTATTTCTGCTGAATTAAAACCTTCATTTACATGACACAGTGCAGATTTTATGATGATGGTGGCAGCTCTGCACATTTTGAATATGACCACTTAATAACCACATAACAGATTTTCATGGGAAATACTTTGTTTTAACGTCCACTACAGCACCTCTGGAAGACGGTTTTGATTAATTCATGTAGAAACTAAGATGCCAGTGGTTCAGTAATGTTGCCATAAGATCTAAGCACGTTAATAATAAAACATGTAGGAAAAAATATGCACACATTTTGCTTATTACTTACAATATCTGTAAAGACTCCAGGCCTCATCAAATTTATCATCTTCGCTACCTGGTAAACATCCACTGAGTTCTCATTTTCCAGTTGATGCATCAGTGTTGTTAATGCACAGAAAGTGCCCGCTGTCACCCCTCCGTGCCTTTGTAAAGTGAAAAAAACCAAATGAAAACACACAAAAAAAGGCTCTAGAAACTGGATCAAGTTTAGACAGCTGGAGAAAATACAAAATCCAGGGTAAACTGGTAAGATGACTTTCTGTCATGTGGTCTTTACAGTTTCTGAAATAGAACTGGCCAGCAGTGCCTTAACAGAACCTTCACAGCACCTGGCTACAGCTTCTGAGAGTCTTTAAAAGCCAGTTGTATAGTTATTTCTCTATATTCCTCTTCTAACCAAAACCTGAAGGCCTCAGGTCCTTCAGTATTTCAACATTTCAGTGTTTTTGGCCATTAGTAAACAGCTGCAGAAGGGTAAGGTGCCTCATCTAAATGGTCTTACTTTTTTCAGTAATAGACAATGAAGCCCTGATTTATTTCCTCTCCTGTGCCCCACTCAAGAGTCATCTGGAGTATCAAAATGATTGAATTGAAAAGAACATTGAAGTGTGATAAAACAGAAATGTTTCTCTTGTTGATGCAGCCAGAACAGAAGCAGCAGCACTATTGTTAGGTGCAGGCTTTGTGCCTTGTTTCAGCGCCTTTCACTCTAAACGAGATGAAAGGATTGTTCCACAGAAAAAACTCAAAACAAACTGAAAGCTGTGGTTCTTACTCGTCATGTACAATCATGGGTCCATCACGGTTGGAAGTTTCCTCTTTGATGATGCTGATCAGTTCAAAGGTTTTACTAATAGGACTATCAGGATTTGGCCATTTTGGACACTGAAAATGCCTCACTTCAAGTACATAGTCATCCTAAAAGAGCGAAAAAAACATAAATCAATTTGGTAAAAGACTGACTATCTTTATTCTTATCCCTCACCTGGTTCCAGTCTGGCTCCAGCCTCCAGATACAGAATCCCACCACTGTGGAGGTAGGACTATCCTATTCCCCACGTCACCACATGACCTATAGAGGTTACACCCTCCCTGGGTGCTTCAAGGGCACCGAATTTTATCACTCATTTACCACAGGAAATGAAACAGAATGTAGGCATTACCTTTAACTACTCAAGTCCTGACACTGTTACCTGTGTAGCTTCTAAAATGAAGTCTTGGATTATGAGTTTCTCCTCATTAGACAGACACTTGTGTTCTTCAGCAATCATAGTAACTTTGAAGCTCTCACAGTTTATAGGCTCATCTTTGTTTGGCCAGTATACAAACTCGTCTTCAGCCTTTGGGAAAAAAAAAAAAAAGCAGCCATAAAAGTAAGTAATGTTGCACTCTTAAAATAAACCTTAATCCAACATAATAAATAATACGTCACGTATGTAATCAATGCAGCCAGCTAGATTTAAACTGACAGATCAAAAATTGATTGGTATTACGAACATCACATGTGATGGTTTTCAGACATCTCTGTAGGGCTCTTGCTGAGAAGACCACCGTACCCCAGCGGGGAGAGCGGCCCATACCGCAGCCAGCGTGCGCAGGGCTGCAGATGTCCGGCCGGGCCTCCAGGCTGGGCCGTGCTGCCCACAGCCCATGGCCCTGGGATAAGCTTAGTTCATGGAGTGTAACACAGGAGCCTGCAGGCAGCTCTCATGCAGCACCATGATTATGCCACCTTTGTGACCTTGGAATCATCTAAAAGTGCAGCAAGAAGTTATAATGAGACCATCCTTCCTGTTTGACAGCAGAAATGATGAACAGAGTTGTTTTCTTTTAAGAAAATCCTATAATAGCTTGAATGACAAAAATGGGGGGTAACCCTTCCATGGATAGGAGCTGCATGGCATGAGGTACTTTGGTCAGAGATTCATTTAAAGCTGCGTAACTTGGGGTTTCCAGCATCTGAAGGGAAGCAACATTATCTATAATACCCTCTATTTTACTGTGCTACCTCTAATAAATAGCATTTTAAATGATACTTTACAAAGTCTGAGTGCCTTTTTTTACAGGGATCGTAATAAACCAGCACTACCTGGCAAAACAACAAGGGCTAACTTAAAAATACATCTGGTCTATAGGAAGTGTAACATTTATAAAACATTTGATGAGACAAAAAACCTAACATTGTCTTGGTTGCACATGTTTTTCCAATCAAACAAGACTCTCCAAAGCATTTGCTTGGCTTTCCTCCAAACTTATTACCAAACATGATGCCTTCTCACATCTTGAGATTTCTCTAAATACCAACCTAAAAGCTCTCAGATATTCCCAGATATCTAGTAACCAAAAAACATATTCATTTGTTATTAAATTACACATACAGGATGAAAACTTGAGCTTCCTGTGCTGTTTAGAGTCAGACAAATCCCTGCTAAACAAGTGTTTGTTTGTAACTTTAGGAGATGAGCAAGAGAAACTCAGGTTTCGCCACTTACCCAATAATGTCTGAAGAAGCAATATTACATCTAATGTAAAAGTTCTGGAGCAAAACTAATCTTACATAATGGTTACTCCTGCTGTTTGGCTCTTTTTATAAATTATACAGGAATGATTCAATAATTCTTCATGCCAGCTGCAATATGCCCAGACAAGAATCTCCAGATTTCCATTCGATGATTTGGAGGATTTTACACTCAACACAGTATTATTAATTTTTAATTGCTTTTTGCAAAATCCAAGATTTTGTCTCATGTACTGCATATTTCAAAATGGTAACACTAATAAAATTCATACATAGACCCATAACAATCACCTGTGGAACTTACCATATTCTGGCTATCAGGAAGCATGACTATTAGCTGGGCATTATGGTCCCATATCATTCTCCAGAAATCCTTGATAGTGTGTAGTAAGGGATGCTGGGTAATAATGAACTCATTACTTTGATAATAACCCTGCAAAACAAAATCAACAGACTTGGAATGCCCAACTATTAACATTTAAAGGAAGCTTCTAGTGGACAGAGACAGAAGCCTTGAAAATAAATTGGAGAGTTGTGCCTCCTTTGGCTTCCTGCAATTATTAGAAGAACATAAAACTTGCATTACAGTATTTTCCGGATGTAAAGAATAAAATCAATTACACCGAAATAATTTTTTAAACTTAAAAAAATTTGATAAAAAAAAAAAGGCAAAAGAGATCAGTGGAGCCTTGAACAGGCAACTCAGAATGAAAAGAAATTAACTCAGACACACATGCTAATTGTTCTACATCAACCAGACTTCCAGAGGAGCCGGCAACCTGTAACAAATAATAGCACACTTTAAAGATCTACAAAAATCCCAAGCGGTCTCTTAATTTGTACAGATGTCCCAGATGAACTTCTTACCACAAAAGATAGCTGTTTTGCACTAATAGACATGATGAAGGATCGTGCATAAACAGCACTGCAGGGAGGTTCCCATCTCCTCCCTGAATGCCCAGGAAGCATTTAGTCCTCCCCTAATGAAGGGGAAAAGAATCGAAGAAAACCCAGGGAACAAAAAGCTAATGGGAAGCTGATGAGCTATGGTGCCTTGGGCTATGCCAATTGCTAAAGCTCTGTAAGATGAGCAGGTAGGAAGGCAAACCACAGTACAGCCATTGAAGATTAACTTGTTAGTTAACACTTTTAGTTCATCTCAAAACATCCTTTCACAGGTGGCATTTAGCTTAACCAGTTTTTAAAAATATGGTGGGATTTCTGGTTCTACAGATTGTTAAACTGCAATGCACCTAACCAGACTTAAGGACAGTAGTAACAGTAATAATAGTTCCAGGGGGAAGTAACTCTTTCAGGTAGAGCGACTGATGGAAGAAAGGAGCTTTCAAAATCAGGACTGCCCTAACTCGGACACATGGCAGCTCTGCAAGCAGCTATACAATGGGAGATTTGTTTTTCACCAATACAGTTAACTGACTTACCATAATATAGGAAGCATTGATGTAGTCCGTCCCTTCACCGGACAATGATGAGATACTCACTCTAGATCTTTCCACTGTAAAAAGAAGTTATGAACTAGTACGAATGTTGCAATGACTAATATATTATAGCAATTATCTCACCCATCTCATAGTAATGATAACACTAAGCTACAATAATCAGGATAAAGTGTTATCCAACCATCTATTTTGTTTTCCCATATGTAGTACTTAAATCATTTCTTCGCTAAAAGTACTTTACAGAACATTGCTCCACACCAATGCAGATGTCTGCCGTTCTTACTGAGGAAAGATTAAAGGTTTGGCATATATGGTTCATAAACATTTTGCCACCTAGAGAGGGCGATTTGAAGAAGCTTACCAGGAATGATGGATGAAGTCCGGTTCTTTTCCCTGTTGCACTGTTTGAGTGCAGTTGAATAATCACACTGCTGTGTGTTACACTGGCTCAGTAACTGAAACGATCAAGTTAAAAAAAAAATCAAGTTATTGTACAAAAGCCAATCCTTCACGGGCTGCATTACACAGAAGGGTGCCCGTATTTCAGGTTAGCTGTCGCTCTTAACTTTAGGTATCTAGTTATCTGGCTAAATCACTTAGCAGGTCATCAGAATCTTTTTTCTTCTCTATCAGTTCAAATGGTTCTTGAGCCCTAGATCAAAAAGCATGTCTTTGAAGGAAATGCCACTTTATGTTGTTCCCACGTCCAGCCCCTCATTGCTTGTTGCCATCCTGGTGTCACATCCATTTTGCCTGCACAGTTGTTTGTGTAACTTCAAATAGTTTTGGAAAACAGTAAATGTCTGTGCAGAAAAATCTGCATTGTTATACAGGCAGTATAGCTCCTGATGTGGGGCATCTATAGATATCCCAGTCATGAGCTTCTCCAAACCTGTGAGAGGAAAATAGGGCTGATGTGGGGAGTGTCTCACTTACTTATTTCAAATAATAAATTTCAAAGAGACAATACTATGAGAAGAAACAAGTGTATACACAAATATATACACCACAATCCTGTATATCTACTTATTAGGCATGAAATAAGTTTAGAAAGCAGGTTTTTCCTAGTTTTTAGAATTTTTTATTGATTTCTAGAAAAATCAACCAAATCAAAATGTTCAAAAGAATTCAAAAGACTTTTCCATGAAGTTTTGTGCTGGGCATGTGTAGCTTCAAGAAGCTGCCTGCTTTGGAAAAACAGATAGCAAACCAGGGAAGATCCATCACAATGAATTAGACCACTTTTATTTTTTTTAATCTGAAACAGTTCTTCAGTAAAACAAGACCCCACATTTTTCTTATTACTCTAATAATTTTAGCTTGCAAAGGAAGATGAGATTGAATTAGACATGTCGCTTTCTGATATTTGAGTTCTTGAAATTGGAGCTCTACATGGCTCCTGAAATTTGCACTGCACACTGTGTGTTTATATATATTTACACACTCTGTTTGTATATATTATGTGTTTTATTCTTTCATCTATGTAGGAAAGGTGGGATGCTTATTTCTCCAAGTACATGACAGCTGAGAGAAGAGTCTCTACTTTTCCCTAGGAAAAACTGGTGCGACACTGTCGGATCACTCAAGCCAGGATAGCAGCAAACTCTGTAATCCTTTGGTATGTTGTTTCTATTCTGTTGTTCTGTATTGTTCATTATCTTGATGAAACACTAGTTACTGTGCCTATGTGACCAAAATACTTCACAAAATAAATATACTAATATTATTCATAGCCTTATTATGCACTGACATTATCTACAAACTTATCTGCTTAAGTTTTTTACTTATCATCCAATACCTAATTGTAGAAAGAATACACATTGTCCTATGCAGTTCCCCTTAGAATTAACATCTCAGAGAGGACGGTTCCAATAATTAATTTCCTGTTAAATTAGGGAAAGCAAAGTCTGTTTTACCACAAAATCTGGAAAACATTTACATGTGATTTACTTCTCTGAATTCAAATTAATTTTAAAAGGCAGGATTTTCTGTGTTTTCTCTATAAGCGGACCAGTGAGTGAGCTGGACTTCCATTCTCCCCATGAGTCAATCAGCTGTTTCTCTCACAGATTCTGGGCTGTGACCTGGCTGGGTCAGGTCTTTATCTGTGGGACTAAGAGTCCCATGCATGTACATACTGATCTCCACATCTACAAGCACCAAAGTGTTCACTTATTGCCTGCTGAGGTGAAGTCTCTCTTCTACTCACTACTAAAGGGGAATATGCTGATTGACCAATATAGCCCATGACATTTTTGCCAAAATGACATCTTTCCAGACTGATGTTTTATCTGTGAGATCGTTGTGCAAAGGCATGTAGTTAGTTTTTCCAAATTCTACTTACCAGTCTATTTCTCATGCTCTTTCTTCTTTTAAATTTCTTTTTTAAGAGTTTTTTAAATTGTTTTGTTCCAACTGACTGCATGCATTTGTTAAATTCCTCTGAATTAAGGCTCAGAAGTTAAATTTTAGATAGAGGAAGCTCATGAAAGTCATGTTGAGATGACACCTACTTTTAAGTCATTCAAGCTTGCAAGGCTAAAGCTTTTCATGATACTATCTTGGAGAGCTCACCTTGAATTGTTTCTCCAGTCTGGTCTTTCCTGTTGGTCCAGGTATCAAGAGAGCATTCACATAGGCATGGATGTGAGTCTCAAGAACTTCAGTTTCTTTACTGAGTATCGCTTCGACCAATGCATCATGAATGAAGATGTATTGCTCCTAGGAAAACAAAACAAAACACCTGAGCTCTAATTATTTTCAGATACCCTTGGAGACCATGGGGTAAGCTGCCACTTCTGACATGGTCAGTATTTCTTCACAGTGTGGTGCTCCAGGGGAGTTTTCTCAAAGTGATCCTCTACAGTGGAGGCTGTCCCTCCTCAGTGACAATGCACATTTACAAGCCCAACTGAACTACACATGCAATGTATATATGATATAATACCAAATCCCCACCACCTCTCATGTTCACAGACAGAGTTAAGAATGCAAGCACAGCCTTGAGTCAAATTTTCAAGTCAGCTTGTTATGTGACTCTCCCTGCCTTTCTTGCAATAAAGCCACCACTCCCAGTGCCTACTGCTGTGCTCTATTGTCTCTCTCACATCCTTTGGAACAAGTGCTCGTGCAGTTGTTGATTACCTTTTTTTCTATTGAAAGGCCCTGGGGAATCTAACCACCTGTTCTTGAAAGCTGAAATAGACTTTCAAACGCCCTGCTGTTGTCCTTATTGTTTTCTTCTGGTCTTTCACTATTCTATATATAATCTTCAGTTTAAAGCAGCTACAGATAATTTTCCATCTGAAACAGGTTTTTTCCTTCTTTTTATTGCCTGATAGCAACTGTTTGATCAGGTTCAGTGAAGATCTGAACACCTGACAGTGGTGTTTCCTTAAAAAAATCTACGACAAAAATGCATGCCCTGCCAAGAAAGTGCTACTGTGGGAAACATGATTTATACAGACTATACAGATTTATACAGAGTACTTCCCAATAAACAGACAAGAGCCCACAGATTGGTAATTTCTAGTGCATCGCTCTAAGTGAGCCTAGTAGGGTGTATCTGTAACAACAACGGAAGGAAAATGGAAAGTCCAGTCTGGTGGCTGGTTGTGAGTCTGTCTGGTGGTGCCAAAAAGAAAACTGGATCATCTCTCCTTCTGCAAACAGAAATGGTCTCTAATAGTGTCTCACCATATGTATTTTAGCCTTACCTCAGTCTGCACCAAGTAGTTCCTTTGGGTACGTATGTGTTTCAAGAATCCAAATATGTTGACCGTCCCTTCATGCTGAATTTGCTGCAGCATGCTGTCTAACACTATGTATGTGCCTGTCCTTCCAACACCAGCACTATAAAACAAAAAAATAACCTTGAGCCTGAAGTAAAACAACAACAAAAAGAACTGTTTCTTATACATAGCTTTTTCAACAAACTGGTGTGTAGAATATAATTATATTATATACTTTGCTAAAACTTCAAAGCTGGTAATGAAGAAAAATCTTTTCAACTCAGCTTTTTCTTTGTGCAAGAATAGATATAATTTTCTCAATTGATTTTTAGTGCATCAATTGAAATAGAACTAAGGGGTTTACTGCAGGTCTGCAATTTTCAGGCTTCTGATATTCCTTAGGGTACTTCATCAAGTTTACTCAGAAAGGGTGGCATATGTCAGCATATGGACACAGTTAATGTGTTCAAGTTATTCTGTGTTGAAACACACACCACCTTAAAGGGAAGGTTGCATTATACCACTCGTTACAGACATAGGATATTTCAAAGATAGCATACTGAGGAAAACCCCGGGAAGTGACACAGCTGCTGAAGGTACATCTGTAAAATAAAAAGCTTAGTGCTCTCCAGATACAGCTAAAAGGGGAAGATATGGCTGAAAGCCTTCTTAAAAAGGGAAGATGTAGAAAAAAGGGTTAATCAACTCACTCCTGTTAGGAACTCTGACTCATTTAGATAAAAATTACTGTATTGTAAGATTAAAAACCGATTTTTTCTTTCATAAAATATCTAGGTAGGGAGTAAAAGGTCAAGAAGTCACTTTTTGCTGTCTGGTCATATATGGGAATTAGTCAGTTGTAACCACTCTCTAAGTTGAGGAAATGCTACATGTTATGGTACATGTAATTTGACAACAACACAGTGCTGGGTCTGCATGGTCCCTTAAGGGCAGATACAAGCTCAGTCCATACATGCTGATCCAGTCATCCCATTTCTTCCACAGAGGTGGCACAAAGCATGGGTACTGTGAGCTCAGATTGCTGTTATAAACTGTCTAAATGTAACATGAAACTAAAAGGTCTAGGTTATCAACACACTATTAGACACAAAAAAGTACAAAGATTACCAGACACCATCTGTTCTTGGTACGAAAGACAAAACATGAACAGTACCAAAACACAGAAATAGCTAAAAAAGTTTAATGAAGTTCCTCATATGTGTCCTCCATATAGCCTGTAAAGATAAATAAAAGTTATATTTCTAACACAAGATGACTCTCTTGAAATTCCATAGTGTATGGGGACAGGTGAACTAAAAACCAAATAAAACTGCCTACAGACAGAGGTGAGTTACACCTATGACCCAGTGGAGAGGTCTGACTGAAGCCACACAACTTACCACTGTTCACTTTTTAAAACCCCAATTTAATTGACTTATGATGTATTGCTGATCTCTCAGCCCACTGGCATAGATCTCAGACTTGGTATATTGGGCAAACTCTTATTTTGAACAGGCAGGGTGTAGATAGCAGCAGAACAACCAAAATGTAGGATTTTCATTTTCCAAGCTAAAAAAAGATTTCAGTCAGATTAGATCATCCCAGAAATAAAATATCTTCATTTGCAGCATTTGTGAGGCGACTTTACCTGTTGGCTTCCTCAGAGTCAGCTCCAGAAGGACAGAATTCATGAGGAGGTTCTCTTTCCAAATGTTCCATCAAAGGTGAGGTACTACAGTGGAAAACCAGAACCTGCTTATATATTTTACAATAACCCGGTCCTTCACGGGCATTGTGAAGTCATTCCAGGCCCTACAAGCCCTTTTTAACCAATTTTCCCTGAGCTGCCCAGTTTTAGTGAGCACTGACAGAACACCTGCCTGCACACTGCGGCACATGCAGACCTCAAACTGTTCCCCAGAATGCTCCTCCATTGCAAATGGCTGCTAGAGCGCAGAGTAATGTTAAAAACAGCAGAGTTGTACTTCAGCCAGGAATAAAGTGAGTCTTCTCTTGCGGACAGAGGTCCTCTTAGGATTACAGAGTATCCCTGCACCAAAGAAAGCATGAGCCAAAAACATCCTAACGATATAATTGCAGAAATGAAACAATGACTGCTATAAATGTATCTGGTAAGCTCATAGCAATCAAGAGAGTAGTACAGAAATGTGCAAAAAAGTAAAGAGAAAAGCATTTTTGCAAAAAAAAGAACATAGTGCAGAGCAGCATCATCTTGTTTACAGCCATTATAGAGATTTATAGAAGTGGCACAGGCAGTTGATTAGTTGGCCTCACCAAGGACAGAAATACCAGCTAAGAAATTAATCTTATTCAATCAGGAACTGTTACATGTGAGAGAGTGATTTTGCTTAACCCACCACTGAAAAATTATTTTTTCTGCAAAACAGAAGCAGGGTGAACCTTATGGCGGTAAAAACCACACCTGCAATGAACCACAACAGGCCCGACAGCGTGGCGCTTGGCGTGCGATGCCTTCCGCACGAAGGTGAGCACGGGCAGCGTGTATTCCGGAACACCCATGTCAGGCCACTGGGTATAATGGTACTGAGTTACTATGCGTCCACTAGACCTCCCTTTCTGGGAACCCTGCAAGAGAAAAATAGTTCTGTATGTAAGCAGCCCACCTTTGAAAGGCAGCTCTTCATTATTTTATTTATGTACCTGATAGTTCTCGAATTAGTGTTGCCCCTATTTAGTTACAACATGCCACCTTACTCTGAATATTCCAGCTTTCAAAGAGAAGACAAAGGGCCAGTGCTTCTGTCCCATCATCTAGCCCACTGAATGGAAAAATGACCTGGTGCTGTCCCTTAGAAAGTCATAGAGAAAGATTAAGAGCACTGGAGGGATAAGAAATTACAGCTGCTTTTAAGAGTCACCAGCCATTCCTGGCATTCTGCTCCTCTGTTGGGCAGGATTCCTCTCACCCAGCTTTGGTGATCTGCATGGGAAGTAGCCTTGTGTAGGCTGCCTTCCTAAGCTCCCTCCCTCCATGGCAACTCAGAGGCAGGGACGCCTTCAGACAGCAAGTCATCTCATTCATAGATTGGCTCCTAAAATAGGCAGAATAAATTACTTGACAGTAAGTGCATTGTGCACTAATTGTACAGGGAGGCTGAGAGACTAGACATCTAACACTGAGATGGCTGAAATAAATAAAGCTTTCAGAATCCCCCTCAAAATAGCCAATGTCATGCAGCTGAGGTGAGAGCATGCTGGTTCTGATTACAGTAAAACAAGGTGTGGATTCACCTGTCCTTAAAAAGGAAAATGGACAGCTGAGGTGGATAATTTAATTCATACTCCATTTTCTACTAGCTGCTCTCTTTCTGAAAATGTACCCTCCTGCTCACCAGGCAGGCGAAGTCCACAGCAGTTCTCCAGTGTGATCACTGCTTTCTCCCTGATGGTCCTATATCTCACCAGGACTACAGGCCAGTGTCTTCTCAGTTTGTTGACCTGGTCAGATTAACTGAAGTGGACGGGCATCACGGCTGGCTGAGATCTACAGGGTTCAGCTTTATGTATACAACAGAAAAGAGCTGCCGACTGCCTTAAAAAGTATTCTGAGCAACGTTTAACACTCCCTTTTGCCCAACTATGTTTCCAGGATGCCACAAACCTTTTTGATCTTGGTGTTTCTAAGAGTAAAATTCCTCACAGTGTAATAGGCAAGTACATGAACACTCTTCTGAGTAACTAAGAAGTTCCCATATTCTTCACTACCTTCGGCAGGCCAGTACTGGTCACATTTTCTCTGTTAGAAAGCAAATGAAAAATAGAGAAAAAGAGAAAGAAAACAAAATGTCAAACTAGCAAGGTGAAATGTTCAAATTAAAGATCAAAGTCAATGACAAAAACATACAGAGACTCTCAATATACCCAGTTTATAATAGACATGATCTTCAGCACAAGAGAACAAATATTATGTATTTTATGCTGTAAAGAGAGATGGCTGTGCAAGGACACTCTTTATTTGTAATACTCCAAAAAAAGAGAGGTTTAAATCATGTTATCAGAGTTAAAGGGCTCTATGGTTGTGGAACTTGCCATTCTATAGGCACTCCAAAGAAAATAATAGATAATCTACAGGAAAAATAGGAAGACATTCACGTCAGTAGAGTCATATGTGGCTTTTGGTTGGTTCATAGCATGGGGAGGGTATATTTATACCCGATCAGCAAGTGATCTTGTGTGTGGCCAGAGTGTAAAGTAGGGAGCTGTGATGTCCAGCCTTTTGGTTGGGCAGCCATACAGCCTTCTCTAGGAGTACTAGAAGAGCACATGTTTACAGCACGGCATTATAAATGATGTGGTACCCCCAGTGCGGTCCTCACCTGCATTTGCTGTGTCTGTATCATCTCATAGATGCTTAATAGGTCATATGAGAAGACTTACATGCATTTCAGGCATTGCTGCCAGTATGTGGCTAGTGTGATGCGACGTCCCCTGTGACCCCAGGGTCCATGTACACGCCTATTGCATAGCCAGAGAAATGCACATCCTGTGATGGGGTTTAACCCCACTTTTTCTCACTGGGAAAATGTGTATCTAGTCGTGTGGCAGGAAAGGTCCCACGGGTCCCACGGGCTGTTAACAAGGAGCAGCCAGTGTATCCAGAAAAATTCACCTGAACTATGGCCTTCCCGTTTCCAGGGACTAAGGCATTGCTGAGAAAGAGAATGACGGAGAGCAAACTGCTAGCGGAATGTGGTACAAGGTCTGCAGTCTGGCCATGCCTAAATATATACAACAAGTCTTTTTTTCAGTATAAGACAATCTTCTGTAGTTACACCATGTTATTTTCAAGACTTCAGTTGTTGACAAGAGTTTAAATGTTTTCTTTAGTTTTGTAGTACAAATCCTCATCTTGAGACTTCTATAGCCAATTCTAGAACAAGCAGCTACTACAAACTGTTGCATTTAGCTTGATAAATGCCTAAAGCAGATTTTTAAAGGGGGAGAAAGGAGTCTGCTAGAGGTAGATCTATCAACATCAGAGAAATAAATAACACACAAAGGTACTCATACCCTTCCTTTCTCAACAAGATTAGTTATCATCACAATAACTTCTACGTTATGTTCCCATATCATTCTCCAGAAATCTTCTGCTGTCGATTTTAGGGGTCCTTGAGCTGCAATGTAGGCTTTTGGCTTGTTGTAGCCCTAAATTGAAATACAACAAATGACACTTGTCAAACCACAGTCTGTGAGCAAAAGGAGGTTGGGAGGAGTACACGACATTTTACGTATCTATTTTTAAAGAATCTCAAAAGCTTTAAAGTACTTTCAAATTTATAACTATCCAAATTGCAGAAACACCGTAGCACCAGATGACATATGAATGCAACTGTTATGTCAATGTTTATAATTCCAACAAATAGGATGTATGTTCAAGTGCCTGTGTTCCGTCAGAATGTTGACATGATAGTAATTATGAGACATCTGTTATGATAGTGGTTTAAAAAATGAATCAAGATCATTCGCATGTAAATTGCTGGGTAATGACAACTGAATAAATGGTACCTCGGTGAGGCTCTCAGCCAAATGGCATCTTTCTCTCATGAGATTATCTCAGACAGAAGAACTAACCACTTACCAAAATGAATAAAAGAACAAACATTCAGATGCGAAATGCTTCTGAAATGACTCAGAAGCAACAGAGCATTTCTTGTTTCATAAAGCTTTTCACTAAGCCACAACTGCTACAATAATAAGATGGATTCAAGAAAGAACTGGAGTTTTAACTGCACTTTAACTTTGTAGGCTTAATTTAGATGATTAAAGTTTTTTTTTTTTTTAAATAAAATATGCAATATTAGTTTTTTTTGTTTGTTTTTTTAAGTCTGTTCACCTCCATACATCAGCATTTACAGAAAACGCTGACAGATGAATATGTTGGTAGGTAGAAAAAGGCACTTACATCAACGTAGTTGGCATTAATGTAATCAGTCAGTTTTCCATCCTTTTCTGTAAGCTGTGCTAATTTAACTCTAGTATGATCATCTGTAGTAAAACAAGGGAGATAATAAGCATAGTTTTCTGCAAGAATTATATTCTTCCTATGAGAAATCTTTTTTAAAAATACTGAAATGAATTTTTACTATACTTAAGACTAATGCAGTGACAATCACATATGCAAACATCCTATGCTTAGGTATGAATCAGATTCAAAATTCTAGTTTCCTGAAAAATAAAATAATGAACCCAAGGATTCAAAGATTCAGAATTTAGCTGCCTGAAGAGAAGCACCTGGGGTCAGTTTAGGCACTGGGACATATTTCTCTAGAGCCGGGGACCGGCATGGCTGCGTGGTGTCCTGGCTGCCCTGGGATGACTTGATTCAGCTCCACGGGGCAATTCTTGCTACTTGAGGTGCCCTAAGCTGCTTGTGCATTGCCCTGTGATAACACAGCCTCTGGGTTGTCGCCTTTTGTACAATCAGGTGCAAACACAGAGTGGCAAAGGAAAATCCCTGACTTTCCTTCCCTCTAGGGGTACGTTCAAAGAGTTGGAATGGGATTTCCTACTGCTGGTTTACACTGTCTTCTGCCAGATGGGCTGATTCTGTATCTTTTTATGTTAAGCTTTAGTGATGTTGAATGCTGAACACATATTTAATTTAGAGCTTCTTGTTACCAGGACAAAGTTGAAATACTATAGAGAGTTAAGAAAAATATATTAAGCCACCAAAATGATACAGAGCCCAGAGGCAACAGCTTCAACGAGAGCTTAACAAAACTCAGTAGATGTGTTTTAGTAAAGAAAATCTGGGATAGTGAAGAAGGGCAACACAATGGGAAAACGTGTCCTGGCTAATGAAGCTGATCTTGTGGCAGGGCACAATACTCCATAAAACCAGTACATTAATATTTATATATGACAGTAAATATATCCAGGGATTGTGAAGCTCCTAGAGAGGATAAATCATCATTATTCCAGATCAAATATGATTATTTTGGCAATCAAAATATCACTTCTTTGGCTTTATAATGGAATTATAAAGAAATCTCTCACCTCCCTTTGGGTCATCACAGAAGAGACAAATACTTCTTGCTAACACATGCTCATCAAAGCAGCAAAATGCCAGAGGACTGACTTGAAGAGATGTGAAATATCATGCTGCTCCTCTCCAAGCACTTTGCTGAACAGTACCCGGAGCTTTCAGTGCAGAGGTATTTTTATTTTCCTTTAATAACATATAAATCTATATTTGCCTATAAACATCTCTGAAACAAAACACCAAGTGATGCATTTACTTACAAGCAACAATGTTTATGTATCGATTCTTATTCTTGTTGTCAGGATGATTAGAGCTGTCTGATGTAATACCTAGATCTACAGTACAGCTCTGGACTTCCTAAAAAAAAAAGTATGTAATACTTTAGTAAGTACTAAGATACATTAAATGTCTTAAAATACAGTTAAGTCAGCACAAAAAGAACCACAGCCGTATACCCATTTATCTATGATATTTTACAACTACTTCATTGCTAAAAAAATGCAGTGAAATAATTCCTTACCTGATAAAACTCTTTCAGTGTCTAATGAGGGAATGAATGCAAAAAAAGTAAAAAAAATCAAATTCCACAGCACAGAACAAATGGATAAAAGTGTTTATATAAATTACAATTACTATATGGAAAACAGTTATGGTCATGCAATATACATCTCCATAATAACAACAAAGCTAATGTAACTCTTAAATGAAACTAGAGGTAATTTTCCTCTTAGAATACAGCATCTGCCTTCCTATCATTAGCTTTAATGTTAGACCTGGTGAAAGTTTATACATATGAGCAACATCACTGACTTTAGACAGATTATCTATATATTTAACTGTTCGTTGGATGTGTTATTGGTCCTTATAACTGCAGTAGTTTCTCTGGGCAATGGCTTTGCTGTCTTTGCATCCAGCTGTAAAACCTCCCCCGGAGCAGGAGGGTTTGTTGCTGACCTCAGGGTGCTCTGGCAAAGGACAGCGTTACAACTCGCAGTCTGTCACCAGTTTCTCAATGAACCCAACATCTTTACAAAAAAAGACAGAGACAGGCCTGAGAAAACAGGCATAAAGTCTATAAAACTCACTTTTTTTTTTAATTAATTGTATTGATTAGCTGACAGGAAACTCAAGCACTTATAAGGTCCTCATTGTTAAGTAGGAAATACGTTGTCATGACTAAAAATACTATAATAATGTTTTCCAACACTTTTAGGATTTATTTTAATATTAATCACCTTCACATTCAGCTATTTAAATATATATATGAAAAGTGGTTACAAGTCTGAAAATTAGATTTTAAATACCAGTTGTTTTAAAGTAATATAAATAAAAACCTGAACACCCCTGTACTCTCCTCTCCAAATGTAAGCTGACTCTGCAGAGACAATGATTATATTAAATTTTTCCATTTCTTCTAAGTTCTTTATTGGTAAAGAAAAGACCAGGACGCTAATTTGGGGGTAGTCTGTAAAGCCAAAAGGCATCTCCAAGACATGATAAAGAGACTGAGCTTTTGTAATAGTTCAAACAAGCATGAAATAGTTGAGATGGTGTAGGTGTAGCTCAGTGAGATGCAGCATATCTGGTGTTTGCATCACTGCTGCAATTTAGGAAAAGAACAATTTAGGCTGAACAACTTGATTTCTATATTGCCGTCCCCTCTAATGGTGAAAGAACTTTGTAACCATTGTATTTACACACAGTCCTTCAATGTTTGCTCTTATTAACTGCCAGCCCAGCTGGAGCCCCGTCCCGGCAGTGTGTACACACACGTGTAACAGTGAACAGGTACTGGACATTCCCAAGTATCTACAAGTTTGTCCCACAATCAGGTGGATATTTGAACATTAAATTAATTGGAGAAGAAATGCTGCTGAAGAAGGTTAGGTGAATGGCATGGTATTTTTTTTTTCTATTAGATCATAATACACTGGCTGGGGAACCAAAAGCAAACCCCGAGGATGCAAAACTATGAATTTCTTCACTTTCAGTATTGTTTTTGCACTAGGAACATTGCCATCATATTTTAAATTAACAGAGATCAATTAAAAAACTTCCTTCCATCTCAACTGACTGATTTTGTTAGAAATCCTTGTCAAGAATCTTAATAGCACAGCTTTAATTACAGAATTTGAGTTTATGATATTTATTTTATGACTTAAGTTAGAACATATTTGTCGTTAAATTGCTTGTAATGCATATGAATGTGAAAAACAATGAAGTTCACTAGTTAGACATGGTGATAGTAGCATTATATGATGAAAGCATATGCTTCAAAGTTCTGAAATACCTCATGTGAACCATATATTTTAGGACAGGAACTGTAAAGCTTTCACGACTACTTAGGAAGACTAGATTAGCTCCCCTGTTAATCAGAAGTCTTGTCAAGTGTACTCATTATTACTTCCATATTTTTTTCTCTGTAAATGGAGCAAACAAATGTGGGTAGCTTCTGCAAATTCAATTGGCATTAGTGTTGGAAACCCTTTAGATCTAAAAACTGTATCTGATGAACCATAGAGATTGCATTAACTTTGCAGAGTCTATTCACACAATCATTTAGTATTTTACCACAGTGATAAATGTTGCCATTTGCATGCCAGTCCTGTTAGCTTTTACAAATCTCCCTAGCCCTTATGCATAAACAGTCCTTACTGGGCTCGCAGTACTCGTATTTACATGCGTTTATGAAATTGGTCCCCAAGCCAGAATGTAATACCCAGTTCATTGTTTCCAGGCATTTGAACTTAAAATTATTTGTATGTGCTAAGAAGAAAGACGACATCATAGAGCCATACCTCAAATTCTTCAGAAAAACCATTACTTGCATGTAAATCTGCAACATGTTTTGGAAAATGCTTTATTGGAATTGCTCCAACATCATCTTAGGGATGGGAAAAAACAAAAAACATATTTATGAAGAATAAAAAGCGAGTGACATATAAAGAAGTTTATACGTAGGCAATCCACACAACATTCTGAAATAGAATTTTTGGCATGAACTTTGGGTATACAGCTCCCACAAAAATAGAAGCACTCTTTAACATCATTAACATTTCTAAAATCATTCTCTAACACTTATACATTTCTAGATGACCATTTGCAAAGAAGATATAGAAAATGCCTTCCTATGTCTTGCTCTGTCTTTAAACCCTCAAAATCAAGGTGCCGACTCTGCAAGATGCTGAGCTTGTCTGTAAGCTGAAAAGCACTCGGAACTACCTGTGAAGTCAACAGGAAATGGGAGGATTGGGAGTTTACTACACGATGTTCAATGGGAGAGGTAGGAGCAGAGCTCTGAATAACACTGGTAAAGAAAGGATGATCAGGCAGAGGAGTCTGGGTGCTTTGGGCTGATTCGTGTTGCATTGGGACTCTAATACAGTACATGGACTGGCCACATAGTCCTGAGCCAACTGTATGGATGCACCATTATACCAGTAGCATAATTTCAATTCATGTGTTGCACATTTGCATTGGCATCCCAAGGAAACAACAACTAATTTTCATCTTTAACTGCATGAGTGAGTATTTCAGTAGGCATTTTGCCCCCATACTCCCCTTGGTTCTGATTACCTATTGATAAATGATCTTATTTCTGATCCTGGGAGTACTGACTGCAAATTTTCCCATTAGGTTTCAAGTGAAAGATTCAAGTTTAAGACTTTCTGGATACTCACAAAGACAACTACTATATTCTTAACCAATAAATGCAACTTCTGGGTCCTGATACTGAGTGTGAATATTCCGTCTGATGTTTATATTTCAGGACATTTCAGTTTTACTTTACACAAATACAGAAGAACACTCTTGCATAGAACATGCATTAGAGATCATGTCAAAAACCTTTGGGACTTTTAATCTGCTCTTTCCCACAAATATGCTATGTAAACAAAGTCATCTCTTCTGTTAATTAATTACCTGTTAAAGGATGACATTATTTCACCTCCTTTTCTTTCTGAAGAATACTATTATTTTTTTCTTTTTTTTCCCCCAAAGCCTTTCATGGATTAAAAATATGTTTATTTCACAATCTGTAATTTTATCACTGTTCCATATGAGAGAGAAATATCAAAAACATTGAACAAGGACCTGTTATTTACATGAACAGATGTTCAGCATTTAGGCCACCTAACAAATTTAGCTTTTAGTTACGAGGAATTTGTTGATTTGTATTGAAATCCATCTGGTCTTCCACTTACATGAACACAATGAATACAAAAAGTGAATTTATCTAGTCAAGCCTAGGAGAAGCTGAACAAATGTGTAACATGCTTCATAGATCAAACCTGGCATAAAGCGTTTATTCTAATGATATGCAAACACGAAACCAGAAGGGAAGGTAGATGACCCTAAGGGTGAGGACAGTAAGGGACAAAATGATCTCAGGTTTGGTGTTGTTGCTGTTTTATTTCCTTGTCAATGCTAATCTCCCAATTCAATCACTTCTGACTCCAGGAATACATTTTATATCTGAATGGCAGGTATCACTTGAAACTACTTAAAGGTTGATAGTGGGGCCTAATATTACCCTGTAATTCATTATTTGTTCTAAATGTGTCTTTGAATTACGCTGCGAAGTGCCAGGGCATTTTTTGTGAATAACTGAAATTCTCCTATCTCTGCCAATGAAACCCCACAAAAGGAAAACTTAATATATACTGAGATCTGCAGAGTGCGCTTTTAGTCATAATAGTCATAATAAAAAATTAAACTTAGCAGTTACAAAAGGCTCATCTGCTCTGTGCTCTTTGCCGGTATTATACTATGGTTAGTCTCAATTGCTGTAAAATTACACTGGTGAAACACTTGTCCAAGAGAAAACACAAAACCTGCTCTCTTGACATCTGTTACACACAAAATAAAACAAAAATACATCCTCAGTGCTTTCAACTTTTTCCATAAAATATTTTATGTATCTTTCAGTCAGAAACACTTTTCTCTTTAAGTTAATATTTTGGAAGGAAAACCTTCAACATCTTATTTTAAGCACTCAGAATAACTGTAAGTGCAATTCTGTCTTATGACAATGGAAAACATTATCTCCCTGAAGTGAGCTGGTCAGGAGGAAACGCAGTAGAATTATACAGCTGTGCTCCAATATAGTTAATGATAGAGAGTGAGAGCAGAGTTTTCCTATAACGATTGCCACTTCACATTAGTACATAATCACGTTTTCTGAAATCAAGCTATATCCCTGCCTATTAACCATTTAGAAAAAGGTTTATGCATCCCCTACTTATAGCAATCAATACAAGAGGCATCTAAAGATCCCTACAATTCAGTTACAACAGAAGCTTAATGTTCTGGATTTATTAATCGTGTTTACTAGTTACCTACACAAGGGCTGATTCTGTTTCCCTTAGTCATTCCAAGAGAAACCATCCCCTTTTGTACAGTTTGCAAAAGCATTACTTGTTGAACAAGATATCTTTCTATCATGTGTGAAAATGTGGTTCAGGATCTGCTGTAGATTTAATCTATTTAAGGTACTTTTCATTCTACTCAGATTGAAGAAGCTGGGAGGGCTGCATGTGCTCCTCTGATACCCTGAGGAGGAAACAAAAGTAACAGTTTCTCCAAATAACGGTGGTCGATATGAAATCAGAATATGCTAATAATATTCTGCACTTAGGTATCATTTTAATGAGAGACTCATAGAGAACTTTACTAGTAAATGTGCTAGTAAAATCTATCAAAGAAAACATTGTAATTGAAATGAAATGCGGATAGATGAGGCACATATTGGTCCTGCTGTTAAACAGAATAGGTCATGTTCTATAAAATGTGACAAATTCAATTAAAGGAAGAAATACAGCAGACTACGTTGCCTGTGTAATCCTCTACTTTGTGACAACGAACCAGAGTTATTTAGTATAGCTCTAATTTCTACACCAGAAGACTTTTCTAGTGAGGCTACACCTCAAATGGCTAAAAGGCACAGGGTATCGGTGAGACAACTCTGTGAGGTGAGGATATTTCTCTTCTGTGTTACCTACAGGAGAGAATATTAGTAACGCTAATCTCTGCCTCCATCAAGTGCACTTGTGTTTATTAGTACAAGAGGGAACAAATCTGGTTTACAGACATTACAGTATGTGAAGAATTAATATGGACACATACAAGGCAGGTTCTTCCAACAGCTGACACCAATCCACAGAACAGTTGACAAAAATATACCTGAGACTGGGAAGACTGGAGCTGGGGGAGCAGAAATCACTCGAGGTGATGTATTATCTTCTAAATAAAAGTGAGCAGTCTGGAAACATTTCCTAGAGAGGAAGAAACGTAAATAAATATTGCAAAAATAAAACATTACCTGAGACCTTTTGGAATTCTGGCATTACTGAGTAAGAAAGAAAATCACAGTTTTGAACATCAGTTTTACATGGAGTGTCAAATACTACTGCTACAATATAAATATTCCCCTAATACACCACCAAATTATGCATACAACCTGAAGACACTACATTAACTCAGTATTATACAGATTCATGCATCTTTACCTATACCAGGGGCAGAAGACAGAGCACACATCAGACATAGCGAAAGCTGAAAGAGAATCTCTGCATCAGGAGCTACTGTAGATGCTGCACAACAGTTCCAAGTATAAAAAATGCCATTGTCTTCCTTGCTTATCCAAACTGGCACACATAATTACTGTTCTCTTTCACGTGACTATGCTAGCATGAAGATGGAGCAACGTATGAGATTACTTCTGGTAATTCATCGATAGATCCTACTGCAGACACGGAAATGCAATAAAAGACAACATGCCCTGTAACACATGAAACGGTGGCTCCGGAATTACTATGACTGGAGCTAAAGCATTTTTTTGGTAATGTAATCGCATCACTGAGGGGCACCTTAACCAAGGACTTCCTGAAGCTGACAGACTGAAACAGGGGAATTTATAACTCCAGGAGATGCTAGCTTTGTTGCAAAAACATTGAAGGATGAATACAAATTGAATGAACCTTAACTATGACCCTCAGTGTTATTTGTATCTATGCTGTAATCCAGATGTGAAGATAATAAGAACAGCATCTGTTAAGAGTCCAAGCTCTTCAAAGGACTAAATAACCAACTGCTGCTGTAAGCATTGCAAAGCCTCCTTAATTAAAAAATCTCCGTATGATTAGACAGGCTAATAACAATCTTTACTCTGGGTCACTTAATCTATTTGAATTATTATTCCTTAGTCATTAAATTTAAAAAGAAATATATGCATCAGGAAAATTTTAATCTAATTTTATATTTACAAGATTCTGCTTCTTCAAAGCTGTTGGCTGAAGCTATTGTATGATTGTTTGCTATTTTGTGTAATCACTGTTATTTTACATTCTTCTATACTGTTCCTGTATCACTGCACTAATGAAACCCCTCATATAATAGAAAAGAAATAGAAAAGAAATTTTGAAGCTACTTTGAGGGACAGGGAATATGTGGATGTTGTTATTCTTTCCAGAACCATTAATGTATATCATAAAGTCTTTGGTAAGCTTATTTGAATTAAGCCTTTGGGAAACATGCCCATACTCTTGGAATGTGTTGGGAATTTTATGCCTTTGTACAATGCAGATCCTCTTAAAGCATAAGAAGAAGTGGGCAGCTACATCAAAGGGAAAATTGTGGCATGCAAAATAGTTCTGATGATTCACATGACAAACACATTTGGATTCCAGCTAGAATCCTCTAAAAGTAAATTTGTGATGATCATGGAGGAGACTGGGCTTTGCATGACATGTTTGGAGTAAGACTGTCCATTATGTACTTGGTTTTACTTAGAAATTGCAATTTTGGATGCGACCAAGAAGACATTCAGGATGTGCCTGAGAACATATTCCTAATTTTTAAAGAGGCTCTGACATTAGCACTCCATAGAGTTAGCAGGTGCTGAGGTGAGAGAGGCTGTCTCAGTGCGAGTATAATACTCGAGAGTCTCAGGACTGTGTGCGAAATGTCTGTGAGAGGCTGGCAAGTATTAAAGTGCTTCAAATCGCTAAACACTTCAGTGAAGTCTGGCCCTGCCTGCTGGGTACAAAGAATACTGATGCGTTATGTTTATGAAAAACAGTACCAACCAAACATGCCAACCAGTCTGACACTAAACCTTTAAAAGCAAAATACGTCCTCCCCCTGATGCCTGCTGCTTATGAACAATGATCAGACATGAAGTTTGGAGACTAACCTTACACAGTTTTGTCACCTCCTTGCTTGAGAAAAGGTTGAGCTAAAAAGAATTTAATTAGCATAATGGCTTTCACATCTAAAGCAGTACTTAAAATGTCCTCATAATATGCCATACATTCACTATCCCTCACTGAGCTACTGTATCTTTAATCTTTAACAAGTTAATTGTAGCTGAAAATAAATTACACCCTTAGCACATTTGGGAGACAAATTCATAGCAGCTGACTTAACCTGTAATAAGACTCATAAATAGGCACTCCATCTGCTTCTGTATCAGCAGTGAAAGCCGCCATGACTAAACCTAATGTTAATAACCATGTCTTGTTAATTATCACTTGTTGTTAATGAAAAAAGTGATGACTATTTCAAACTTCCAGACAAAGGTCTCATCACTCAATGTTAACCTGATTATTTAATTTGCACCTTTCATCACAGCATTTAGATCTTCAACCTAAAACCGTAATTTGTAATTTAGACACCGCACTTCTTCAAACACACACTTTATATATGGAGACAGTGCTAAGCCATTGAGTTAATTAGTGTCTGTGTCTGTAGGGGAAGCTGTGCAGCAGCCGCAGCAGCTCTTTGGAGGGGCGCTAGATGTGAATGAACACTTACATGTGAATAACGTGGGACAGGGCTCTGCCTCAGATTGCAGAGGACATGGTCTTCCTGGCCTGTGGGCCCTGGACCCTGGCTGAGGAGATGCCCCTGATGGGGCAGGAACTGCTCAGAGCCTGAGTGGGACTGTCACCGAGGCAGGTGACACGGTGTGGAGCTGTGTGTGTGTGCCAGTGTGCACATGTGTGCAGAGAGGGCATCGCTCGTGTCGGCCAAGAAGGGAGATGAACCTTAAGAATCAGAGGCATCTGTGACAGGATGGGTTTGCATTTCCACTGTGCGTCCAGAACAGTCTTAGAGGCACAATTATTTCTTTCTTTGAGAATTTCAGGGTCTTCTGTGCTCACAAGATATCTCCCAACAGGTATTGCCAAACTCTTATTAGAATTTATTTTTAAATTGTTCTGATCATTTAACAATCTGATGGCTCCAAGGATCCTTAAATGGATCCTCAACAGATCTAGTGATTCAAATTATTCCATTTTTAAATGGTTCCAATTAATTTTTAAGTGCTCATCAGCTGAAATTTTATTTTTTTTTAATTTTATTAACTCTTTTATTTAAAATTGAAGTCACATAGTTGAGAGGTTTTTCCCTCATGTATGGGTGAGTGTGGCCTTTGTAAGTTTAAATCTGTTGTTAGTGTGTCCCTGCATGTGCGAGTTTAACTGTCCTTAGAAGGGGTTCTCAACTCTATTGCCATAAACCTGGCTCAGGACTCAAGCCACCAGTTCAAGAAGTGGATAAGAAAATAATGTTCTCTGACAGCTGTGTTTTGAAGATATAGGGTGGTACAGGAAAGAGAAAATTTAAATGACTATTTAGGGTGTTGTCTGTCATTGGGTTGGTAATTTCTGAAGCATTTCTGTCATGTACTGTCTAGGCTTCATGACACCCAGCTGATATTCAGAATGTCTGTAGATAGAAATGTAGCTGGAACTGCATCAGTGGTTTACCGTTCACATTATTAGAGCTGGTCTCTTACTGAGATGCACATATATTTTTTGAAAAAGAATCCTGAAACATGCAACTCCCACTGTCAACTCTTACCATTTTACTGTTTTCCAAGCTCTTCTGATAACCATTATAAAAATTGATCTGCACAAATAGCCTGACATTTCTTCCTATACATCATTTCAGCAGGTTTATTTTCATTTATCACTTCTATGAACGGTTCCAGAAGAGTACACACATGCAGAAGCAATTTCCAGTATATTATATGTCAGCACAGAGAAACTTTTTATTTCAGTGACCTTAACAGATAAGGTTAATTCAGCAAAATGGGAATGATGAAGCCATTCAGAAAGGAAACGAACAGAGCAAGGAGATTCAAATATCCCTGCTGCATCTCTGCTGCAAGGATTCAGTCAAATAGATGGACACTGAGAGAGACAGACAGCCTCTAGATTTGGATGGAAAATTCCCTCTAAAGCTGAAAAAAACCCTATGCAGACGACAAGGCCATCAAACAGGCAAAAGAATCTCCTTGTTTATTCCACTGTAATCTTAATCATGCCAAAGAAATGAAAGGAAAATGGCATTGCTTGAAAATTGCTTGAATTACAAAAGATTTGATACACAGAACTAGAGTAGTTCAAAATTGTGTATTTTCCTACTGGCAATTAGACAAACTTCAGATAATATTGCCATTAAAAGTTTTCATCCCTGTCAGATAAATGAATATTTTATCACAGAAAGATTGAAATTGTGCCTAATGAGATAGTGGAGAGATTGGGGAATTTCCTCAAGTGATGATTAACAATTTCATGTTTAGAGAAAAAAAACCAACAACCCCAAAACCCAAACAACAGATGGTACGGAATTATTTTTCTGATACAAGTCATTCAAGTGAAGAACAAAATAATTTTGCCTTTTTTTAGCCTTGAGAAACTGGAACTTGTCGCTCTTGGTAGTTATTTGGTTCTTAAATCAAATAACTCACCTTTTGCAGATTCAAATTAGGAGCTAATGGTGGAAACAGCTCAAAGCACTATTCACTCAAATACCCCACTAGGACACACCAATGCAATTCTTGAGTACTGTTGCCAAAGGAATATAGAATAACTTCTTGCAAACCTAAATGATTCATGAGCTTTAATAAGTGAAAATAATTGGCCCAGATAAAAACAAAACAAAACATTATAAAAAGAAACATTGACACTTCACATCAAATATTAAAAAAGAAAAAACCTAACCACAAAAATTCTTACAGTCTTTAGACTAATATTTTCTAGGCTTATTATAAACTGCATAGCAATAAAGTTAATGTTCTGATTTTTCCCAGGCTTTAACAAGAGGTGAGGGTTTTGGCACCTTTGAAAGAGGGCCACAAAGTCCTACCTACAGTATATACTTTTTATGTTTAATTCCTCTGAAATAAGAAACACGTTACTGGTGTTATCATAATGCCAAGAAAATTTTCTTGAGGATTAACAAAAAAAGAGCTCCATATTTTATTTTGTAGTACACAAGAAATATAGGAAAGATTAAATTCAAGTTCAAGAAGATATTACTGCTAACGGGATTTTTGTTTTATTTTGAAAGACCTATGTTACAGAATTGTTCATTCCCAGAGAAAGGATACAAAATGAACACAATGTTATTCGGCAAAAACAAGCTTGTGATGTGTAGGATTACTAGAACTGCACTGTACAATCTGGGTTTTAAAATGGATGGTGTTCTTTGGCAAGTAAGAGATTTCAAATACTATTCAGTATTGGGGATGAAACCCTTTGGAAGATGAATATGAATGTTCATGTTGTGTAACTTGAAAGAGAGGAAGAGGTTCTCAATGTAGAAGTGGTTGGCTGGAAATGCTGTGATGGACAGCATAATTACCCAACTAGACATAAACCAGGAAATGAGTTGTGGAGTTCTTACGGCAACAAACTACTTCCTTAGAAAGAAGAAGAAATCTTGCCTGGAACAAAGGGAGACAGAACTCAATTCCTTAAGCCTAGTGTCTTCAGAGACAGGCTGTATCCTGTCCACATGTGGGATGTACCCTGCTGAGCCGAGGGCAAACCAGTGTCAAGAGACTAGAACAAAAGTCAGTAAGCTCAACCCTGACACCACAGCCCAAAGAATACAGTAGTCAGTAGCTTGGAAAGGGCAGTCTGAGGTCAGGTTCCCAGTTCTTAATCACCTTTATGCATTTTAGATTAAGCAGGATGGAGTAGGAGAAATAAAAACAAAACAAAAAAACCAAAAACAAACCAACAAACAAAAAAACCCCACAAAAAACTACAAAACCAACACAAAAAGCCCAAGCTCTGGAAGCATCTGTGAAGTGGTTGGGCCTGCCTTCCCCTCTTGTTTGTACAGCTCCTGGAAGAGCTGTTTCTTGCAGGTAGTTTATGTGGTAGCACTACAGAAGCAGTAACAGGATCAGGTTCCCAGCAGCCACCAAGCAATAAAAATCTCCATAGCAGGAAGTTTTTGCGATTTACTTCCCTGTTCCGGACCACTGTGTTTCCTCTCTGGCAACCTGCGCCCTTGAGAAAGCGTTAGGGCTGTGCATGGATTCTGAAAGCTCTATGAAAGCTTAAGCAGACCTGTCCCTAGGAAGACTCTCTGGCTTTATCTAGAACCAATGAAACAGAGCCAAAGGCTTGAGCACTGCCACATACTGTCACATGGCTATGCTCTTAGCTCAGGCCACCTTGCATTATTTCACACGATGCTCGACAGTCTGCTGTCAGCACAGGCCAGAGACCGTCCCCAGCAGGCGATGTGAATGCAGCCATGCTGGTTATTCCCCCTGTGAGGGAAGAGTCTTCTGCTCTATGGAAGAGATCTGTGCCACGCCAGCTGATGTGCTTTATTTCACAGGATAGAGAGAGTCTTTTGCCCTCACTGATTATGTTATCGTGACTTTTTATAGCTGTCACTTCTCTTTAGCCCATTTTTTTTTTCTTACTGTCTTATCGACTTATCAAGTCACAGAGAAACAGGCCCATGAGCGAACCTGAGCATGTGTATGCACATGAAACGCATCTGTAGTTACCCACTGAATTGTTTGAAAAGCTGGGAGGTAAATTTTGGTTCAGAGATAGGCAGAATCACGAAGAACAACTTTTTAATCACAGAATATCATAAGAGCTACTCAATAATTGATCTTAAAACATTCACACTAATATACTAACATTAAACTATCCCAGTTCTGTCTTGCATACAGTGTCAGCTACAGCACACTCCTACAGTTCTATATGAATAGCTTATTCACATAGTCCTGTTGAAGACCATAGACTCTCATCCTGAATTGACAACTACCTTTTTTAACTGTTAAAGAATTGGAAAGATAGGAAACAAACGCATACCACGCTATTTTTCTTCTCCCTCCTGTTCTTCAGTGCTCAGTTAAGTCACTTGGCTTCTAGGCATTAACAATCACAAGTAACTGTTTACTAATATCCCTCAATATGGAAATAAACTATTTCCAATGGTTCAACCCTCTGTAACCAAAAAGAATTTTAGTTGAGCATTTTTGACAGAAACCTCCTTATTTTGACAGCTTCATGTCTCTGCAGAACTGGGAGCAACACAAAGACAAGATCCAGTCTCCTTCCTGTAAACCAGCTCAACAATGTCAATCACATTTTTCAAATCAGAGCTCTTTAGAACTGAAAAATAACAAACAACCAAAAAGCAACTTACCTCCAGTATATGAGAATACCCACAAGAATCACTAGACAGATAAAAGTCAGGGCTGATACGACCACAAGTGGTATAACTGTCTTCTTCTCTGATTCCAGACTCTCAGCTAGACCAATACGAGACTCATGGCTACTATTACTTGCCTCTGCAGTCAGAGAAAATTGAAACAGTTCACATTTAAATTCTGACAAATGTACAGCACAAGTGAATGTGTCTTATAAAGAGCCTATTTAATACCACTTACCTCTATTTTTTACTATGTACTGCAGAAAGTGTACACATTTGCAAACCAGCTTACAGAAAACAAGCAGATAGAGGGTAAAGAAAGTGTTCAAGCTTATGTGATTCAGCCTTCCAGCAGTGGAAACTTCTCTTTGCAAGAATAGCAGATTGTTGTTAAAATATAGGAGAAGAAAGCTTTACATTTTCATCTGTTTATTAGCTGAAAGCCAACTGAGTTAAAGAATCTAAATATATAATACTGGAATGTGTAAACACCACTTAGATATTAAACTGTCACTTATATAACGCAAATCTGACTAACAGCTTAATAGGAAAATTTTCTAACAATAGTCTCTATGTGCTTGCTCTATTGCACTTAAGCCTTCTGTATTTTAATACATTATCCATTCTGAAACTCGCCTTATAGATACACCCTTCTTGCAATACTTCCTCCTCCAACTCTACTGGGGCCAGAATTACATTTCCTACCTCCATCTTTCCAGGCAATCAAATTATTATTTGGATATCGTCTAGATTTCAGACTTATGTCAGCCTTGTAATGCTGGATGACAGAAATATTTAGACATAGGAACCTCTATGAAGATTAAAACAGCATATTTTATAATCTCATTAAAATACGGGAACACAATGGTGGGTGAGACCAAGCCTGCGTTTTTGAATTTTAGTCATAACTTACAAAGTAACCACTTTAAAACTGTGATTTTGACACAAAGTGACTAATTCTTTTCAATCTGTGCAGTTTACTGTGATCTGTGACCATTATATGAGATAAAACACAGAAATAAACACGATCATACTTGTTAGAATTAAACCCCTAGATTTTCTAAGAATGTTTTCTGCTTTTGTGAACAGTCCTAATTCAATGGATGTTCTGTATGGGATCAGAATTTTGCTGTCTAGAAATCAGTTGCACTCCACTGGTATTTCAAGGGACCCATTCTACAGGAATAAAAAGCTTTCAGATAAAAGGGAGGAGGGAATAGAGTTGTATCTGAAAAAAAGACAAAAAAGCACATGTCCCAAACACGATGTCAAAAAACAAACACCTTCACACAGCACAGATTTCCAGGCAGCTCTCTGTTTCCATTTTCTTGAGTTTAGGGGCTTTCAGGGCTTTATATGCAAAAAGGTCTAGGCTCTGATTTTGCAAGTATCTTCTTGGTTTTAGTTCAAAGTACCCAAACACCCAAATAAATCACTACTCCTTAAATCCTGCAGCTCAGTGTGCAAAGGGATTGCAGACACAAGTTACTACTGAAAAATCTGTCTCTGAGTTTCTGGTGAGTAGGCTAAATTCAGTATTTCCTATTAATTTCAGAAGAAACTACATGTATGCATGAGAGATCAGAACACAATCTCTTTGAAGCATTCAGACTTGCTTATTCAACTCAGGACTAATTAATACTGTAAACCCCAGTCTTATCTGTCTGATGATGGGGTTCCTTCAAAACACATGACCCAATCCTATTTGCATTCCTTCTAAGGGGAAGGAAGAGCAGGCTTCTGTAACAGGGCAGTTCTTGCCCACTTGGCTATCACTCCAATGATGGCAGCTGAAAAGGCAATCTCATCTATAGTAGATTTCTTTGCACCCTAAAAATTGATGAGTTTGGATCCTTTACACATTTCTTTATATTAATTTATCTTACAGTTTTTCAACAGAGGTTGGAAGGTTTAGGTAGTCATAGAGGTCTCATGGAGAAATCCCTAGTTCAGAACAAGCATAAATATGCATTAACAATTGCAAAGACTGGGAAAAGTTTAAATGACATTTTTTTCTGTAATGGACATAAAAGGAAGACAATTCATCATTTTCTGGTGAATTCACTGTTATGTATAAATAAATTCTCAGGTTTTTTTGTTTTGTTTTCTTTCCATTGTTTTATAATTTAATGAAAGCAAAGATGTCTGATTTACAGGACACCATGTTAGACATGCTCACACTGAATTTTCAGTTTATTAAAAGACAATATTTGGCATCATTTATTAGAAAAAATGATGTACATGAAATGATACTCTATAGTGTCTTTCAATAATATCTAGAAGACAAACTCTAAGTCTGTTGAATTACCACTACTACTCCAGTCATGTATAATCCTTTTTGAATTACTATCTGTAACAATTCAACTGACACCCATTATGTAAACTATAAATCTCTTATGGTAACAGTCA
Source organism: Streptopelia decaocto (assembly GCF_964273445.1). Taxonomy (NCBI): domain Eukaryota; kingdom Metazoa; phylum Chordata; class Aves; order Columbiformes; family Columbidae; genus Streptopelia; species Streptopelia decaocto. The sequence goes on from NC_138663.1 coordinate 24,843,664, forward strand.
TTCACATTAATAATATAAGTTTTGAAATACTGATGTTCTTTTTGTTGATTTCTGAAGAAATGTTATGCATTTTACACAATACTACTTACCTACTGATCTAACTCACTTATTGACTCAGTTTTATAACACCTACCTTTTAAGGACTCCTACTAATTTCAGTATATTTTCTACTTTATTTCAGTATGTTTTCTATTTTAATTTTTATTTTCTATTTTTCACATTCTATTAGCCCCAACTACACAGAGTGTCAATTTACCACCTTTTCATATTAGTTCATATTCTGTTGTTCATGAGTAATAAGACCTCATGTGATTTAACTGTGTATTTGTAGGAATGTGCTGAAAATTTCACATGCTTTGTGGATTCCATTCCTTAGTGGATTTAGTTGGATGATACTGCCCTCTACAGATGCTGTGAATACTTAATGGAAGTTCAATTTATTTTCTACGACGCCAATTTATTCTTGGTTGTTAGTGTGGGGGGTTTTTTTGGTGTGTGGTTTTTTTTTTCCCCAAACATCATAGATATTGTTTCTGACTTTACTCTTGGATTTTTCAGTGCTCTAGAAGAGGCAATGCAAACTATGTGTCTGATTACCTCAAGTTTTCCACAATGCATTTTTAAATACAAAGGACATGCTTTGTATTTATCAGGTTTTTATCTATGTGAGGTTCAGTTTTGCCTTTTGACCTTATCCTTGGAATCACAGATGACAAATACTCTCATTGACTTTAAGAGGACTAAATAGGAAAACAGCACTAAATATAAACAGGTACAGGAATATCTGGCTCTAAGTATTTTGGAAATGTGAAAATGTGGCACAAAATGTCTGCATGTCACTGAAATCTGAAGGTGGCATACAGAGTAAGAATGAAAGTGAATGTTTTTAGAGGCAAGATGGATCAGAATCAAACTGAAGCATCTTTTTCCTTGCTCAATGCATCTTAGAAAACACAAAACAAAACACAAGGAGGAAATGTGTAAGTTAACCCCAATCTCAGAGGCATGATTTCCTCTGGTGACTTTCCATAAGGGTAGTACCTGTCTTCACACAAGGAATCCTTACATCCTTCTTAAATCTTTAAAACTAAAATTTAACCATTAACGTTGAAACAAATTCTGGTTTTAGAGTGTGCACCAGCTAACTTCTGCTGGCAGTACACATCTGTCCAAAAGCAGAGCATGAATTTTCTTACTGAAAAGTATTTCAGGTGCAGTTTTAAGTAGCCAGAAGTAGCATTCACAAGATAGCCAGCTCAGCATGCACCCCTTGTTCCCCAGTGCTTCCTTAATCACACCCACTGGCACGGTTATGTTCTCCTTTTATTATATGTAGATAAACCTTCTCATTCTCTATGGTACAAAAGCATCCCCTCACAGCTTTCCATGGTATTTGTTAGACTTATCCATGACTAACCTGCCTCAGAGATGTTGAATACAGATGAGTGATCGCTAGTAACAGATGAGGCTGATGACTGTGATGATCCAGGAGTTAATTCTGAGTTATCTGCTTCAACTGCCCCTTCAGTGTCTCTCTCATTAAGGTCTGGAAAACTGAAATCTGTTGAAGTTTCATTATCATTAAGGCTATCTGAGGTACCTTGGCCAGAACCACTTTCTTCATCACTTGTAAAAACAGCCCAAGACTTAGACTCTGATGTGTTTTGCAATGGGACACTAGCAGCTTGAATGTGGTTCTCCAAAACTGTCGGGTCGTTCTGCTTCTTAGGTACCAAACTTGCTGTCAAAGTTGGTATGGATGTAAAATTATGTCTGTCCGTGGCATCGTTTATCTGACTGTTTGATGCAGCAGTTGAAATTTTCTCTTCTTCTTCAGGTTTCTCAGAATATAAGCTTATAATTAGGTTACTCTGATCCTTGTTATTGTTTACCTTTGTATCTTCCTCCTCTACTACCATATCCTGAGCTTCTCTATGGGAAGTGCATGAGATACAGTTACTTACAGGGAAGTCATCATCATATTCATCGTAGTCATCCTCAACTACAGAAGGCCACAAATCAGTACTGGACATGATACTGGGAGACAACCCAGAGGATTCTCTAGTAGGAACCAGCGACCTACTCAAAGTTATGGGGATCTCACTTTTGGGAGGAACAGTTGTAACAGAAATATGTACATTTGATAAAGGAAGAGTGTGACGAATGGACATGTCAGAATCAGAAAGAACTGCAGGCATATGAACAGGATCAAACCCAGGTGCAGAACTTGAAGAGACACTGGCAGCCTCACTTCTTTCAAAAACACTTGAAGAGATACGGTTGTCTGCAGGAGTAGCTACATGTGGTAATGTATCAACTGTTAGGAAAGGAGTTGTTATGGCATTCACTGCTTGGGGGAGAAAGGCATTTGTATTTTCTAAACTGGCCAGCTGGGATGAAACATCGCTACTGTACAATGAAGGCATAACCTGCTGAGTATCTTCACTGTTAAACAAACTGGATGAAACATATTCCTCACTTGCATAAGAAACAGATAAACCTTGAAGTGACGCTGTGGGCTTACTAAAAGTGTTTGACAACGTATCAGCAACGGAAGGTGCAGATGTAGAATGCAGCACGGTTTCAGTCGTAGTGGAACCTGGTGCCATTTGATGCAATATTTGGTCAAATGTAGAACTATCTTTGTGAACCCTGGAGCTTTCAGCCAATATTGGATCACTAGGCACAACTGCAGCCGTGTTAAGCAGAGTGCCATCGCCAGAAGATTGGAAGGAGGACTGCAGTAATGCTTCATTATTTAATGTAGCTGAGGTCTCAGAAAAGTATAGCTGAGTCGAGGATAACATTTTGCTATAAGCAGGGGCAGAGAGAGCTTGATCTGAGCTTGCACTAAGCATAGGCTTAAGCAAAGTGTCATCAAAGGCTGGAGGTGTAACATGCAAAGTCTGAATGGAAAGGTGACTTTCTGTAAGTTTACTAATATCACGATCAAATATCTTAGTAGTGGGAAAAGCAAGAGAGACTGGAAGGACTCCCTTTGTGCTAGAAACAGGAAGTGGGTGTTCTTGCAGAGACGTATTCTGCTTAATTATATCATCGTTAGAAACAGATGTAGAAAGTTCATGTAGCACTTTACTTTCAGCATTTAAAGTTGTTTCACTTAAAGAAGAGGAAATTTGCAGTTGTCTCTCATCTCCATATATAACATCACCTTTTTGAAGCATCTTATTAACATCACTAAACCCAGATGATTCATACGTAATTTCATCTACAGAATCAGAGGAAGAAACGTTAAGGACCGTCAAAATATCTGTATCAGGCAAAAGGGACTCACTACCAGAGTATGCTTCAGACCAATCCATATCACTAGATAGAGAGCGCGTAGGCTGCAGCAAAGTATCAGCTTGTAATATTACAGAAGAAGCTTTATGCACCAGTACATTGTTATAGCTGCTAAATAAAGGATCTTGACGAAACATGTCAACAGAATCATGCACAAATTCTGTGGAGTCATAGGAAACAGTAAAGCTTTGGAGGGAGCCCACATTACTAGACAAAGCATAAGGAAGTTCAGACATTGTAGACAGTACATGCATATTTAAATCACTGCTGGATGGTTCAACTTGAGAAAATATGTGAGTTCTATTATGACCAAATACCAGTGTCTCTGAAGCAGCATGAGTAGTTTGATGTGACACCACATCAGTGTATTGAGCAAGGCTTGGCTGTATTAATGTATCACCCTCTGCCAATGTCAAAGAAGCATGCAGGGACACCTTATCACTTGCAACAGCTGGAGTAGCACTTTGTGGAAACATCTGAGAAACTGTATACAGACGGTGAAACATTTTACTACTGGAGGAAGCAGAGGAAAATGTAAGCAAAGGTACATCGTCATAGGAAGACAGGGTGGGTTCAAATGACACATCAACACTGGGAAATACAGGTGTGGCATGCAAGGTCACATCACTATCTGATGTAGCAGGGGTAGTGTCGAGCATCTGAGAGTCAAACAATAAAGGGGTGACTAGAGGAAACACTTCACTACTGTAGGAAGGTTGAAGAGGTATCTCACCATTATAGACTGGTTGAGTTGTCTGAGAGAGTACCTCACTGGCAGCAGAAGCAGAACCATATTCTCCAGAGCTTGAAGAGATAGAGTGAGGTGATAATTCAGCAGAGGAGAAAGCAAAGGTAGAATAATGTGGCAATTCTAAATCCGCATCTGAGGTGTCCTGTGAAACCACGGGGCTGCTGGAATAGGGCTCTGTGGCTGGCTGTAATCCCTCTACATAAGCATCAGTGTAACTGGTCTGAGACAACTGCTTGCTTTCCGATGTATCAAGAGCTTGAGTTGTCGGAACTGTAGCATTACGCAACCATACATTTCCATCGGTGGAAGAAGTATGCTTTGGAGGATCATCAGAGCTTGAGAATGCTAAACCTTCTGAAACATATTTAATGGAGCCTTGGGAAAGAACATCATGTATGCTTGTATCTGGGCTTCCTGAAGGAAGGGTGTCTTCTTGGGAGGTCTCCTCTGTAACCAGCTGTGCTGAAGAAGTGGTAAGAACTGAACTCCAAAAGTCGTCAGATTCCTGATGAGGTTTAAAGGGAGACAGTAAGAAACCTTCATCACTATGGCCAGTAGTGGTTATTCTTGTTGGTTCAGTGCCTGAAGAAAGATATATGTATTCTTCTTCTATGCCTTTGGTGGAGTCAATGAGTTGGGGAGGAATTCCAGTAGCTGTTCGGGATTCCAGAAAAGGACCTTCCCCTTCTTCAGAAATTTCACTAGCAGGTGGAGAAGTAGGGTAATAAACTGCTTTGAAAACATCATCCTTACCATGCAATTCTTCTTCTCTTGTTAAATATCTATTTGTTTTAGCTTCACTGGGTTTTGTCCCCATTTTTTCTTGACTGTAGCTGGATGTAGTCACCTGGAAATCTTTCCTCCTTATTTGGTTTATTGTACTGTCAGTGCTAGGAATCACTGCAGTTTCTTCATCCACCTCTGTTTCCTTTTCATCAACTTCATCCTTTGAAAAAATATCATAGCCGAATAAAATTAAAGTGTTTATAGACACTGTACACAAATGAAAACCAAAACTTCAATAATACATTTCCCTGGCTCCACAGAGGCAAGAGAGGCAAAACATGAGAATGTCTGAGAAGACTGTTGGTCTTAAAGCAAAATATTTAGCTGCAAGAACAGGTATCCTGTTCTCTCTTGAAAACATTACTCATTTGCAATACAAGCAAAAAAATCCTGTGTCAAAACAACTTCCTAAATATTGTGTTACTTTTGCTCTGTTTGAAAGACAAAACCACTTATAGTGTTTATCTACTTAATTAAAAAAACCTCTACCTTTCCTAATAAAATGCAATTATATATGCGGTACGCATAAATGAAAAAAGGTTTTGCTTTTAGAATGTCTTAGAGATTTGCACTGACATACTGATATTGACTACTTTCTCATAATAACAGAATTTGTAAAATATTTTGATGACCTGTCCTTAAATCTGCTGAACCTTCAGAGTTTTCTGGTAAAGAAGATTTCAGGAAGGTCAACATGACTTTAACAGTTTTGTAAGTGTTGTGAGTGATACCACTTAGTCCCTGTTGTGACCCTTTTTTTGCTGAATATGAATAATTATATACTTCACAAAAAATCTGTGTTAAAGCTTTGAATTTTAAGGACAGATCCAAAAAGAAAAAATAAAAATTACATGCTTAAATACAATCAGGATTTAGGCAGGCCTCGAGCATCTAAGTTCAAATCCTTTTATCCCCTCTTCAACTTTCCCTGCCTCAAATAAAAAAACCTAACATGGAAACATCTAACTTGCTCAGTGGGCATTTTCATTTTGAAGCTTGACACAGCAGTGCCTGCAGCTCTGTGCTGCGCCCCTACCTACAACCGCACCAGAACCAAACCTGTCTGAGCACAACCCTGCAAACTAGATTGAGGGGCACCTTTGGTTTCTGAAGAGTGTGATTTGATAGACACACACAGCCCTAAGAGACACCAACAGGACAGGGCCTCTGGCAAAACACAGTTATAACTCTTCTGAAGATCTGGCTTGGTGATGTGGTGGTAATGCCCATCTGTTTTTATTAAAAGGAAAATGTTGAGAGAAAACACCCAGAAGACAGGAGACTGGGATGCGGTTATTTGTCTGAGAAATCCTCAGTTTCCACTGTATTTTAGGCTGAGTAGATATCCTGCTCTTGCACTGAAGTGAGCAGGGCACAAGAGAGAGAATAATGTAAAATCAACACCCTTTGAAAAAAGTGCCCAAGATGATGCACAGCTGAATAAACTATTAACTGGGGCACTCAGCAAATAGGAGCTTTCATCCAGCCTCACCAGAGCGAGGGTTTTAAGCACCAGGCTAGAGCTGTGCTCACACTGGCATCTCTTTTTGTTCCTGGAACATCTAGTGCACTCACACAATATAAGGGACCTCAGACATGACTCTCAGGCTTGGATTTCATGCTGAGGGCTAGATACTAAAGATGTAGGGACAGCAGCACCTAGACTGTGTGTCCTCAAACCTGGACTTGACAGGACAGGCCCCTGTTTCTGAAAATCTCTTTTCTGTGAGGCAATGCCTGCACTTTTAAATTTTCATGGTTCAAGTAAAAATCAATCAGCATTCACTGGCACCCAGTTACTGTCCTGACAGATGCAATGTAATAACCTAGATACGTAACTTATATCAACAGAGAAGTAACTGTATTATTCGTTAGTTAGCATCCACAGGTACAAGGAAGGGTAAATAAGTAACAATTATAATAATAAACAACTAGAAGACAGATAAACACAGGTTGTCTATTTAACAAGGACTTGCCTACTCAGTGTGAATATTGTGTTTATAGACTGAAATGATAAAATAAAATTTCTGAAGGATCACTTCATACAAATGTAGGTCTTACTACAAGAACTGTCCGTGTTGTAAAATTGGTATTAGAGACTGTTAAAGACTTCATTGTGATATTTTCACCTCTCTCCTTGCTGGGACGCCAGAAACCTAGTTACCAAGTATGAAGGCTGCAGAGGGTGTCATAAAAACACCCAAAATTGTGCAAAATAGAGTTACACTGTGAAGTCTAACTTGAATTCAAGAACTAAAAGTAAATGACCCACCAAGAATTTTGGAATAACTGTTAAATTCAGGCAATAGCACACTGATAGCAAATACACTCTTCAGCACAACTGCCTTACTCCCTTACTTTAGTTTACTACATGGCAAGACCATCCTAAGCAAGTTCAAGCCAGATTTCTCTTTAAACAAACTAGAAAGCTTGACACTGGGTGTCACCTTTGATTCTGCTGAATGAACAATTTTGTCAGACTTCACTCAGAGGTGAGAGTAACCTGATGTCCCATTTTCAAAAATATTTAGGCATATCCTGTGATATCCCTTACTTCTCCCTGCAGCTCCAGCCCCAGGGTGAGGTATCACTAGAGTTATCTAGGGAGAAATGTAGCTGAAAGGCTGCATATGCATATATATATGTATATATATATAAAAACACAGATGATGCATTCAGGTGGTGACACAGTATTGTAAATTTTCACAGAATATCAATTCAACTTAGTTGAAATGTATGTATTTTAAATACTCTCTTAAAAATAAATGAATGCTATACCTCATATTCTTCAGTTTCATTCAGTTCAGGAATGAGGTCTGCCTCTATAAAACAAAAATACATACCATATCACCCAACATTTTAAATTAACAGAACTATTAATTCTGCAAGGACTCAACTGATTAGTTAATACACTATTGAGACTCAGTCTAAGGAATTTTATAGGATTGTGTTTGGAGAAGTGGCCAACCACCTGGACTGAGGACTAGCTCTAAGAGTAGCAATGCCCATCTAGTCAGGACACATTCAGTCACAACAGTTTTGCCTGGCTCTAATTTGATACTGCAGCACATGTGGGAGGAACCACATCCTGGTCAGAGAGAACCAAATTTACAAGAACGCTTTTTATAAGAGAGTACACTTTAATGCACAAATACAGAAGAGATAAAATAGGTAAGTCTGGGAATCAACTATTTCTCTACATTTATTCTGAAAGCTCTGAGGATACTCTTATAAAATGATCTGCTCTATAATTTTCAAAAAGCAAATTTCTCATTTGTGCACCCAGGCTTGGACTTGGGTCCTAGTGCACTGGCCATGCCATCACGTTCAGCGTGCAGTAGGGTGTCTGTGAGGGCAGACCAAGGAGACCCACCCTTCCTCGTGTCCAGTGCTTAAAGCCCTTTTCAGACTCCCACTCTATTTGATTTACTGTAGGGACATGAACCCAGTTGTATCACATCCACAAAAAGTCCCTAATAAACAGGTACTGAGTGCTCTGTGAAGAACTACTCTAAAGGCTCTTCAGGCCTCCTCACTTTTCATAAATAAATATGTTGAAGAAGGATCAAGAAATGAATTTCCTACAGCCCAGGTGAAAATCCATCTCTGAGTTTAGAGGTAGTCTCTCACCTTCTTCTTCTGTGTTTTTGGCCAAATCCAGTATTGTACTTCTCATGGTGCTCAGCAAGAGAAGTTCCCAAGCAGGTTTCTAGAGACCTACAAATCTCTAGTACGAACTGGCAGAGGCCTCCAGTGATGAAATCTAATAGCCCTTCCACAGCATTACCTCATCTTACTGCTCCTTTGGTCCACAGACAGGTCCATTCCCTTTCTGAATCTTTCTAAGGCTTTCTCCTAAGGTATGTGCTAGTGCTCTGTCTGCACACCAGTGTTAGCATTTATTCTGAGGGCTGATTTCTACTAAGTAAAAATATTCCAGTCTCTCAGCCTGGGGAGCGATTCTAACAAGATCATTACACAGAGCTCCATGTCCCCATGTCCTCCACAATTCCCAAGTGAAGGTTCCTCAATACACTACTAGAAAGATGTCATCTTTATACTCCTCATCTCTGCAAGGTCAGATGGGGATGTGTGACTTAATTTGTATTCTATTTGGTCTGTCCACATCTACCTTTCAAAACAATTTATGGCATGTATTATATACAAGATAAACTAGATAAAGCTTATCCAACTAACAAGCTCATACAGTTTTATTTGTAGATTATAGCATGCAATCAAATAAAATTCTGCCTAAACAATGCTGCACAAAATATTCATAAATTGGTTGTTTTTTTTTATTACCAAGTACTAAATTAACCTTTTATTAATAAGATAGAGAAAAATTATCTTACCTCTGACTCCTGGAAGTTTAGGAGGCACCAGGGCAGGGTGGGGAGGGGAGCGGAGGGGAAGAAGGGGTGGAGGAGATAATGATATTCCCTGGCTTCTCAATGATATAAATCAAATATTGTAGGCATTAGTTTGAAAGTCTTCCCATAGTAGACCCATACCATGTATTATGCACTCAACAGACTTCTCTGAAAAACGTTTTTAATATAGAGAAATCCTATCATTTTTTTCTGTGGTCACTATTCTTGCTTTGAGCTTTAATCAGACTCAATCATAAAAATAAAATGTGCTGATTTTGCTGGCATATATAGTAGGGTATGTGCTCTCAAAATCCACCAGCAGGAAACTATAGTTTCTTGCTGTTGTCTTCATGGAAAAGCATTAACATACATATAAATACATAAAATATACATTAACAACACTAAATCTTCAGGCGTTTTACAAAGCCTATTTAAACTTAGTTGGTCACAAAAAATGTATTTGCCAAAAGCATTAGAGACACACTCAGAAATTCTGTTAATCCTGTTGCTAAGTTTTTGATTTGATGGGAGATTATAGAAATCTGCTAACATCCCTCAAGCAAGAAGAACCAACCCCTCCAAAAAACAACCCATTGATGTAGGTTGATGAACAAGCTTGTTTATTTTTTCTGGAACCAAATATTAATAATTCTATAGCTTACATTTTAAAATAAAATAATTAAATCATTAGTTAGAAAGTTTTGTAGAGATCTTTTCATAGTGCGTTTTAATGACAGACGAAGAAATGAGAGAACAAAGACAAAAAAGGTAACTATTTCCCTACATTTATGTTCAATCAAATCTAAACAAAAAACCTCTTAAAACAATCTGATTTATAATTGTAGGATAACATGCACACCATAAACTGTTTTCATTTCTGTGCTGTCTTATGTAATAAATAGCATGGCAAGAATAAAAGTAAAGCCTTTTTCTTCTGATTAAATTAGTTTTCAGATTTGTACATTTATCAGCATAAAATTAGAAAAAAGCATCCCCTAAATGAAACATTTAAGATATGCTTAATGTTTTTTAGTACAAAAACTGCAAAGACAAGTTACAAAGAAATTGCATAGTTAGACCCTCACAAAGCATTGCTGACAGCATGAGCTGCCATGCAGGAGACAGCTTTGAGGGCCATAACCCAGCATGGGGTTTTTTGATAAACACCAACCAAAGTCTACACAAAGAAAGCCAGGAGGAGAGATATAATCTTATTTTTCATTTACCGTGTCAGCAAAAGCATGTAAGTAACGCCGGTATTAACTACACAACAAACTACTGCAGAACTTTCAGAGCTATACAGATGTTATCTAGAGAGTCAAAGCACACATTTAGTTATTCAAAATCCACTTCTAATAGCAAATGAAAAATTGGTAAATAAAGGTTGGACTTTTATCAAAGCTGACTAAAACACTACGTACATGATTCCTTTCATTTTCAGTTGAGATTATGTAGCTGTATCACACAGGGCACCCAGTGACTTTTACTAAACGGAAACTGGAAACAATTCTCATGTGCACAGACACTACATCACAGGATGAAAGGGCTGCCACTCAGGGCAGTTTAGGAAAAACCCAAAGAGCAGAAGCCTCAGCTACAACCAGTTGCCCAATGTCATAGCAGAGCTACTGAGGCTGACACAAACTGAGGCAGAGAACACAGCCCACAAGAGGTCTTTCCTCTGATGAAGGACTGCTGAGAATAAGAGGGTTTAAACCTGGTCTGTGGGTCACCCAGAGCCTCCAGACCCCTCGCTGACAACATATGGGAGGCACTTGGACAAGGTGGGGAGAAGAAATGAGAAACACTCTCTCTTGCAAGCATCTCAAAAGGAAAAGGCTAAAACCGTGGTTGTGATTTTTTCTGAATGCCAGATTTGTGTTGCACAGGGTACTGAAACCTCCATAATTAAGAGTAGCAACTCCAAGGGCAGAATTCTTCCTGGAAAACGGCCTATCTAATGCTTGTGCAGGACTAACACACCTCACTTTAGCTCTTAACATGAAGATTAATTGATCTGGAAGTGACTGCAGTGAATTTCATCTTAATTAAACTGGCTTACTCAGAGTAATTCTTGAAAATGAAAGTTTTAGCTTATGCTTTATGTGAGTCAATTTTATTTCATGTCTTCATGGTGCAGATAACTTTTCTTTCATAAATTCACAAGCAGGAGCTCCAAGAAATCCCCTTTTGCCTCAAGATCTATAAAGTAGATCACAAAACCAATTTGATGTTATAGTGGTAACCAGCAAATTGCTCTGAACAAATTTTTCGCATTAGATAACTACATTCTCATATGTCTGTTGTTTAATAATTGCAATATTAAAATATTAAATATGAAAATATTGGCAATATATGCAACAGTTAATTCGGGTGTAAATAATTAGTAAAAGTAAGTATGCAAATAAACATTAATATGAGAAATGAATGGAAGTTTTTTTAATATTCAAAAATTATATTCAAGGGTGACACAGCAGCTATAAACTTATCTATAGGGCAATGTACACCCATAGTAATCACATGAATTACATGGGATTGATTTTTCCCTGAATTTTTATCTTCCAGTGCTTTCAGATGTACCACCGTGCAAAAGTCAAAATAAAAGAACAGGAAGTACATTTATGAACTTTGTGTAAGTTTCAGATAGGAGGTATCCAAAGAAAGAGCTCTCCTGAAACATGCAAAATACTCAATTTGGTATTTTATTTTTATCTATAAACTTCTCTCTCTTTTTTTTTTTTTTTAAATTTACAATATCCTTTAAAAACTTTTTTTTTTTTTGAACTGAAACAATCTTCTTCAATTTTGAAGCTTTTAAAAATCTAAAGGAAAAACCTTAGGTGTACCTAGAACTACTACAAATTTTCAGAACCCCCTGAAATTTGAAAAAAGAGAAATCAGGTGTTTATACAGTTCTGATGTGTAGATTATTTAACTCTCCACTTTCCAATGCTTTATTTAAAACCAAGAAAACCAGGATATACTTATATCTATTAATTTGCTTTAATGCAACATTGAGACATATTTAAATGTCCAAATGACAAAAAGCACAAAAATACCATTTTCATAGTATGCTAACCTGTTCATATTTCATACAGATACAACTTCACATTACTATGCCTCCTAGGTATCCTTGCATTGTATTTTCTCATTTTTTTAACGAAAAGAAATTAGTTGTGTGTGCGTGTGCAAAAAGGCATTAGAATATCAGACCTTCACTCAGAACTCCTAAATATAACACTTATTGCATCAGATTCTCTCGTCTGAAATACAAACCTCTGACCCAACCTCAGAGCGCTCCCGCCTCCCTCCCCACCTCAGCGTCCCACCCCCGCATCCACATGTCCTTCCAAGAGGAGCCGTGGCACACAACAGGGCGGCACCCACCAAGCCTCACTGATCCTTACAGCAGGGATACAACTAGTAGTAAGGTGGGTTATCCTATGGATATTACCCACACTGGATCTTTTGTTGTAATGTCTGCTTTTTTGAGTTTTAAAGCTGTGATGGCAGCACTGCACTAATTTGATTTGTTGAACGATTGGTTAATAATGACAACACTATGCTGCTTATTTGTCATTCCATGTAGAAACGGATGTGGGGGTATGTACACAGAATCTCATCTGAGAAAATTCTTCAAACACAAAATGAGCAAATTCTGGAAAGGAAGTGGAGGAATACAGTATCTAAGAGGTAGATAAAGGATAAACAGAAAAGCGGAAGGTTAGGCAGAACGTCAGAACCTTGTCATGGACTTCTTAGCAAACTGAAGAGAAATAGAAAAATTCTGGTAGATATTAGCATAAGACTCCAAAAGTGCATTCTTCTTAATACATGGTGTTGGAAAGACAAGTTAAATGTTTATTCAAAATGTATATGTACTATACCTGAACCTGTGTCCCCCTAATTCAGACAAAAATGCACTACTATAAGCCTATTACCATTAGTTGAAAATAATATTTCTTCTTGCTGCAGTGGAATGTGGTTCCCTTGAAAGGAAAAACTGACTTGTGTTCCCGAATACATCACAACATCATTAAGGACTTTGCTGTAGCTAAACAGACTTAACAAAGTATAAACCTGAACTTACAGAATCCATCAAACAAACAACAAGAATCAAAGCCCTGAGATAAAAAATGGTTTGTTGCATGATCAGAAAGTCTTTTGTTTTTTCTTTTGATTAGTTACACAGTTCTTAATTAAAAACACAGATCTCACTCACTTTGATTAGAACTGGGTCTGATGCTAAAACTTCCACAGAATTTAAGGAATTATTAAGGACAAGATCAAGCTTCATGCTATAGTTTCAAATTATTTCATATTTACTAGCAGGCAGAAGAAGTAAATCTGGCTGTGAAATCAGTAAGATTTATTTGTTAGGCCTTTTGATTTTTTGCGAGGCAGCATTAAGAAGCAAGGGAATTTCATCACCGCCAGTCCTTTGAAATCAAACTCCAAGTAATCATAAAAAATCAAATTTCAAAATCAATCAATACAGACTTTTTTGTCATTTTGGGGTTTGTATTACTTGTTTCCTTCACACTTTGGCTCTGTGGGTTTATTTTGGGAGGATGCTTGAACCACAGAGAAATAATACCAAACATGGTGTTATTTCTCTACATTATATTGATAAAAGATACACTTGTAAGATTTCAAATCAGGTAGGTGTTTTTAAGAATACTCTTAGAGTTAAAAGAAAATTAACATGCATTCTTTCATAGATAATGTTTTCAAGGAATGGAGAATTACATCTTATAAAATATCAGTAGCAAAGAGCATGCTGATGGTTAACTGCAGTGATTTTGAAATTTCATTGTAGCATATTTTGATAGTCACGCATTTAACTGGTTTGCAAACAAACTACTTCTTCAAATACAGATTTTCAGCTAAAAGTGATCACTGAGCTCAAAAGGCCACTTACCTGGGTCCTCTAAAGGCATATCAACAATGACTTGGTCACTGTGTTTTCCATAAAGTCCATTAGCACAAACAGCAACTATCTCAAGAACATAACTTGTATTGGGCAGGAGATTATTTAGAATAGCCCCCTAAAAGAAAAAACATGTTTAATAATTTATTTGCAAAAGAGGATCAAATATTTACATACGTTATTTTTTTAATAACACATTTTTCACATGACCCATAAAGCTCCTTTCTTCTAATGTAATGCTTTTTATATTTTCTTACCACAAATGTTTTTCAGTCAACTTTAAAAAAATCTTGTGAATTTTTAAATGGAGGATACGCAACTACATAATTATTTAATGCAGAACACTATTTTAGGTATTTAGTTTAGCTAACGTTATCTCTGATAAGTTATGAGTCTTTAAAGAGGGTAAAAGGAAAAGACCACATTAGTAAAATATAATGAAGCTGTAATCAATAACTTAATATTTATGACAGTATGATTGTACTGAATCTTATTAGTTGCTTATGTAGTTCATTCTTTGCATGTCAGTAAACAATGAAGTACAGATTACTATTAATTGACTATGGGTTTTATGGCTAAGGAGCTCTGAGACTGACATGGTCATAAAATTTGAGGTATAGAACAGGCAAATCGTAAGAGCAATTTGTGAAAGCTTTCTCTCTTCTGGGCAAGAGAAGGTTGGTTTTTTTTTTAACTGTCTTCGTGGCTTCATAGCCAAAAAATGAAGTACAGCTTCTGTGAGCTGCAGCCAAAGAAGTAATTTTTGTATTCAATCAGCTCCCAACTACTGTTTAATTCCTCAAGATAATTAACAGTGAGTGTTTTGCCATCACCCCTTTGTATGAAACTGTAAGAGTTTACAGTTACCAAGTCCTGATACCCATCTGTCAGAAACTCATGCTTAGTCTGGTCTTCTCCATCCAACTGTTGATATAAGACAGCAAATCTCTCAATTGTGGTGTCATATACAACTCGAGGTCTTTCCCATGTAATGAGAAGACTAGTATAATTCTTTGGATCAGATTGAACATTTTCTGGTTCTGAGCTGCAAACTGAAAGCAAGAAAAGAGGAAAGAACATGATATTTATTAAATGGTACAAATGACTCTACTAAGATCTTGAGCCATCTCCTGAGAAAATTAATACACGTCTTTCATGTGATTTATTCTTAATTTTCTGCTAAAATATCTGAGCTGCCATGCACTATAAACAGAACCAGTATTTTAACATTAGATTTTCAAAAGCAAACTGATTTGAGGGCTGAGTCCCCTTCCCCCCCACATTATTTTTATATCATATTTTGTGAAATATTGATATCCAGTTCCCAAGAAACAATATATAAACTACAAAACATAAAGATTCATATATATATATATCCTGGGGATGAAAAAATCTCCATTACTCTGTATTTATGGGTCTAACAGAGGAGCATTAGAAGAGCTGCACACTCACCAGCTATAACAGACTGTAATCTAGCATAGATTGTTTTGGAAGGTTAAAGGTAAAGCTATCACACTTTAATTTCCACTCAAGAGTGTTTGAATCTTTCTATAGCACCTAATGAAGAGACAATAGGAAATAGCAAATAGGAAGAGGCTAAGAATGATCAGGTTCGCAGGTAGTGATTTCATGTTATTATGTTTTAAGGCACCATCTAGACATTTACTGAAGAAGTCTGAGCAGACTGCGGCAGTCCCAGGCCTGGCTCATGCCCATCATCTCGGTGAGTCTGGAATCTGCACTTTGGGGAGAGGGGTCAGGCAGCTGCTCCTCCGTGTCCTTCCAGCCCTTCCCATTCAATACTCTTTACACCTTATTCAAGTAAGCCAAAAGTTTTGATATTTTTCTAGATATATAGATCTACTGATCACCAGTGTGCTAGAAATTTACTGACACTCTGGCATGAGTTTTTTTAATTTGCTCAGGTACCTGTGTGTGGCTTAAAAATAAGGTCAAAGCTAGATTAACCTGTATGAAAAGATTACATTAGCAGAAAATATAAACTACATAGCTGAAGCTCACTGAAAAATGACCAATAAGTAGTGATACATGAAAAAATAAAGCAACATAATATACGGCTGCATTGTTCATGTCTGGTTCGGGTTTGGACTGAGACCCCACTCTCCTTTCTTGCTCTCATCATCCCCTCTGCTGGTGGGGTGTTCAGATGCAGCACTGAAGAATGGAGATGACTGTCAAAAGCCCACCAGCTTTTGGCTCTCTACTTGAGAGCACAGCAAATAAATTTATTCTGATGTCTCTGAATGAGGGCCAGGGGTCTCTGACATTTCCTGTTATAAATCCCTCTTCTTATTGCTCTGAAACTGCTCTGTTTGTGCGCTTTGGTTGAAATGCTCCGAGTGGCTCTCGGTCCCTGCCCTACCTTCTAGGAAGTTTCTTTCTCATGTACTCAATTTCCTTTCATATGTACTGAAAAGGCATATTATTCCATCTACTGCTTCCTTTATTATCTCATTTCTATTGCTTTATTTCATCATTAGACTTCTCAAAACCACTTGAGTACATGAAGTTTACTTTGAATCCTTCAGTAATTTAATAAAATCTTACATATTAAAATTATTAGATGGATATATTTTATCACAAAAATTTTAGCTTGACTTTTCACAAGTAATTACATAATAATTCCCTATTTAGAATAAATGAGGAAACACATTTTTCAAATCTCAGAATCTGTTTAAAGCAAACTTTGAATATCTAGCCAAAGCAAGAAAAACTATCTAGCTAATTAGGAAAAAAAGTGTACATTCTTTGGAGTCCCCTTAAAGAAAGCAAACATCATGATACTACAATGCTTTTGGCAGACAACACTGCATTTTGAAAGAAAGCAAAGTATTTCCATTAAGTTTGCAATTTGTCACTTGAACACAGGAGGGCACTCAAACTCCAGTCTTTTGAAAAACTCGATTACTTTTGTTCTGTATGCAGGTGGGAAGTTTGGAGCAGCTCTGGTCTGAGCGAGTCAATAGAAAATAAGCAGCGATTTGTGTGTGTGTGTGTGTGTGTGTGTGTTTGTTGTGTGAGCTAATGGTAGAGGCAGTATTAGTCTGTGTAACTTAGTTGAGTTCTGTAGCTTGCCAGGCTTTGAATCTGCTATGTATCTGACACACCATTTAATACATTATATTGAATTATTTTAATTGACATAAAGGAAGAGGAAACAAATAAATACAATCTCAGTATATTCCATTCCTAAAACTTGTCATTGCAACCCATTTCCACCAGATGGCAAAAGGAAATAATCAGACCAGCAAAGACCATCCCCTTCTCAATTCTGACCGTTAAGGCAGATGACTTAAACTCTGATTTTATTTGTTTCAATGAAGGAAAACACTCTTCAGCTATTTCTTTTCAAAGGTGTTTAAAATAACTCTCCAAACGCTTTTTCATAGTATAAATACCAAGCTCTTCGTTACTGTCCTTTTCCCCTTCCTCTTTTTTTGTCTGTGAGTGAATTTGGTTGTGAAATTTTTGACTGTATTCAGATGAAATGAGCAATATTATAAAACATTAAAACGCAGAGTGGTGTCTCCAATTGTATATCTTTCAATTTCACCCTGTTTTCTTTTCCAGATGGTTCTTACAACTATGTTTTTTCTCAGGGAAAAAAGTTATCTTCCTTTTTGTTATCCTCCTTTTGATGCTTGGTCCTGTCCATCTCAGCATTGACCAACAATATTCCTACATGACAGTCATCTGCATATTATTTCACCGTCACTACTTCCTCATTCCTTGTCCTTCTTCTGATGCCTCTTAATTAGTCATCCTGCCCCTTCCCTTCCCTTCCCTTCCCTTCCCTTCCCTTCCCTTCCCTTCCCTTCCCTTCCCTTCCCTTCCCTTCCCTTCCCTTCCCTTCCCTTCCCTTCCCTTCCCTTCCCTTCCCTTCCCTTCCCTTCCCATTTCCCTTCCCTTCCCATTTCCCTTCCCTTCCCATTTCCCTTCCCTTCCCATCTTTGTAACAGAGAGCTACTTTGCTCCTGCATTTTCCCATTTTGTCTCTCCAGAGACTGGGAAAAACAAGAACACTATCAACTTATCCATAAAAAAGACTTGTGCTCTGATACAAAACAAGTTGCTGAAATTTGGCTTATTCAGATATATTAAAAAAAAGAAAAAAGCCTGCATTTAAGCTTCTCTGACCTTGACACAGTTGGAATACAACTAGGTGAAGTTCTGAGGCAGCACTACAGATAAGACAGGGGATTTTTTCCACATTTGTTGCTTTCTTCCGCTTTTAGTTGAATCCGGGTTTGAGATTTTTATCTTTTAAATACAGATTCTCAATTGTGGAAGCTGTGAAATCACTTTGTTTACATTGAGACATTCAAGGGCTTTTCAGCTCCCTGCCAATGTGTGGCGAAAATATTCCCAGTCTACTCTGTCTGTATGATGGAGGTGGAGCAGCACAGCAGATGTGTGTTGGGTTGACCTTGGCTGTAAACCAAGTGCCCACCCAACTGCTCTCTTACTCTTCCTCCTTAGCAGCACAAAGTGAAAAAATAAGGTGAAAAACTCATGACTCAGGATAAAGACAGGGAGATCGCTCACTAACCACCATCATGGGAAAATTGACTTGTTTTGGGGAAATTAATTTTGACCAATTAAAATAGAGTAGGGTGGTAAGAAACAAAACCAAAAACACCTGCTGCCCATCCTTTCATTTTTTCCAGGCTCAACTTCAGTTCTGACTCTTCCATCTTCCCAACCCAAGTGCCACAGGAGGAGGAGTAAAGGGGGTTGCAGTCAGTTCCTGACGCTCCTTCCTCCTCATGCTTTTCTCTTGCATCAGTGTGGGGTGCCACGCACACGATACAGTCCTTCATGAACTTGTCTAGCATGGGCCCCTTCCATGGGATACAGTCCTTCAGGAAAAGGCTGCTACAGTGTGGGTCCTTCACTGGGTCACAGATGCTGCCAGGAAACCTGCTCCCACATGGGCTTCTCTCCACAAGCTGTAGCTCCTGCCAGGAGCCTGCACCTGTGTGGGCTCTCCATGCACTGCAGGGGGACAACTGGCCTCACCATGGTCTTCTCCATGGATTGCAGGGGAATCTCTGCTCCAGTGCCTGGAACACCTCCTACCCTCCTTCTTTCCTGAATTTGGTGTCACAAGGCTGTTTCTCACACTTTTTTCCTCACTCCTCACTGCCATGCAGCATTTTGAGCTTTCCTAAATATGTTTTTCCAGAGGCATCCCCAGGGTGGCTGCAGGGCTCAGCCGTGCCCTGCGGTGGGTGGTTGGAGCTGCTGGAATTGGGGGCAGCCCTGGCCTCTCCTCACAGAGGCCCCGCAGCCCCATAGCTATTGCCTGGACACGGACACGCAGCACATTATGTGAGTATAAAACGCCTTGCACAAGAAGAAATGTCTTGAGAGAATCTGAGAGTGGTTGTAGCTAATTTATGTCATCTGCAGTATGTGAAATGTTAAGATCATGAGTCCTTACCCTGGTGTTGCAAGAGAATTTAACTAAAATAGCTGCTGAACTTTATACAGTAGTACTTTGCATAGGGAAACAAGTTGAGAAGTATTTTTTACCAATATATAAAAAAAACCTAGCTGGATGGCTGGGCCCACAGCGTTGTGGTGAACGGAGCCAAATCCAGTTGGCAGCCAGTTATGAGTGGTGTTCCCAGAGCTCAGTATTGGGGCTGGCTCTGTTTAATCTCTTTATCAATGATCTGGATGAAGGGATTGAGTGCACCCTTAATAAGTTTGTAGATGACAAGAAACTGGGTGGGAGTGTTGATCTGCTGGAGGGTAGGATGGCCATATAGAGGGATCTGGACAGGCTGGATCATTGGGTTGAGGCCAGTTGCATGAGGTTCAACAAGGCCAAGTGCCGGCTTCTGCACTTGGGTCACAACAAACCCAGGCAGCGCTACAGGCTCAGGGAAGAGTGGCTAGAAAGCTGCCTGGCAGAAAAAGACCTGGGGGTGTTGACTGACAGCCAGCTGAATATGAGCCAGCAGTGTGCCCAGGTGGTCAAAAAGGCCAACAGCATCCTGGCTTGTATCAAGAACAGTGTGGCCAGCAGGACTAGGGCAGTGATCGTACCCTTGTACTCAGCACTGGTGAGGCCTAACCTTGAATACTGTGTTCGGTTTTGGGCCCCTCACTACAAGAAGTACATTGAGGTGCTGGAGCGTGTCCAAAGAAGAGCAACAAAGCTGGTGAGGGGTCTGAAGCACAAGACTGATGAAGAGTGGCTGAGGAAACAGGGGTTGTTTAGCTTGGAGAAAATGGTGCTTTAGGGGAGACCTTATTGCTCTACAACTACCTGAAAGGAGGTTGTAGCGAGGCTGGTGTTGGTCTCTTCTCCTGAGTACCAAGTGATAGGATGAGAGGAAACTGCCTCAAGTTGTGCCAGGGAGAGGTTTAGGTTGGATACTGGGAAAAACTTCTTCACTGAAAGGGTCGTCAAGCATTGGAACAGGCTGCCCAGGGAAGTGGTGAAGTCACTATCCCTGGAGGTGTTTAAAAGGGAAGCAGATGTGGCACTTATGGACATGGTTTAGTGGGACTTGGCATTGTTAGGTTAATGGTTGGACTTGATGATTTAAAGGTCCTTTCAACCTAAATGACTCTATGATTCTACAATTGTATGATTCTATATAGTTAGTCTTGAATTTCAAGAACATATTGTTTTTTATGTCTTTACTAAATCCAGGAAGATTAACAAGAATCATGTTTTGCATGTACAGGACATTACTGGAAGACTGGACTGGATGGCAAGTTACATAATGCACCCAGCACTACAACAATGGTTCTCAGGTTTATAGGAATAAACAATGATTTCCATTACAAATGGATTTTCATGCCAGCTGAGGTTGGTAGAGATAAAGCATTAAAATTTCAAAAAGCTTTCTGAGTTGAATCCTTGAGTATGGCTGTAAGGATTAGCTACTTAAATCTTCTTAAATATATACATACATATATGTATCGCTAAGTAGGCTTGGGGAATGAAGTACCTCCCATGTCCTCAGTCGGGCAGTGCTTGTACACCAAGAATGTTGAGGTTGTCAGTGTGTGAAAATTTCTGACAACATATTGCTGAAATTTGTTTATAGCTGAATAGAAAGATTATTTTAGATCTTATGAGGAAACTCACCTCTGCTTAAGAAATTCCATGTATTAATAACAGCAGTAAAACAAGCACTTAATCCTACTGCCTAATGAGAGTCTACACTGAATCCAAGAGGAGAAAACTGGGATTCTAGGTTTCACAACATAAATTAATTTTTCACTTATCTACTTGAGTAAGATCCACTCTTGTCATTTCTCTCACGTTGTCTAAAGGGATTTCAAAGATTATTTTTTCTCTGTTGACTACAAGAACTTTGCAATATTAAATATGAAATACACAATCCCATTTACTCTTGGGGACTTAGGCATTCATGTTACAGTTTTTACATCTCAATATTTAAGTTCAATGATATCTAGGGCTCCTCTAATGTAAATTAAACAAACTGTACATCTGAATTTGTGTGCATATATGTGTGTGTATACAGAAATACGTATATGCATGTGTATGTGATGTTGTTGCATTTACATAGTGCACATAAATATTAACCTAAGTGTGAAATATATGTATAAAAAGACCTGAAATTTTAGTTATCCTTTCCCGTCCCTCCTTGTTTATGGCCAAAGCAGATTTTTTAATATACAATTTATTACTTTAAATACATAGTTTGGAATAAATACCACATGTAGTATTTTGAATCATTCTATGACTCTATGTGTTTGCTGCCACAGTAATGTCAGTGCAGGATGCTTTTGTGTTAAAATCTGCAAATGGAAACCTGTTTGTTTGGTATTAAACAAGTCTATACACCACATGAAGTGGAAGGGCCTTCTAATTTTAAATGATATAATTCAATACAGAAAAGGATCCTAATATCTTTAGGCTGGACACTTTTTCCTTACCTGTATGGATATTGAATTCACAGAATAGAAAATTCACAGAATATTTCGTTGATATAGAGCAGAAATGGGACTAATTGGAAGCAATCTCCTATGCATTTTAACACACGCACTGGTTTGGACAGCATGTGGAAAGCTCCTTCAGGCACATGGAGTGGATAGAAGGAAGCAGAGGACTGTCTTAAACAGTATTATCCTGCTTTTCTTCTTATCAGTCTCTGTGGAAATCTAGATCAGGACGGCACAGCTGAAAGTAGCTTCCTTCTATTGCAGAGACTGAGCTGAAGGGTCAGGACGTAGTGCAACCACCTCAGAGGCAGGTGGATTGCAGATGGCAGAAATCATCCTGGCTCTGTCTTCAAAGGTGCTTTGCCTATGACGTTTTGTTACTGTACACTGACTCCTACTTATAAAGGACTGAGAAGATTAGTTTCTTTCTGACAACATGAACACAAGAAAAAGTGGTGTGTATTACAGAGACCTGTCTCCCAGAAACCATCTTTAAATGAAGGGATTTGGGGAAGGATGATCTTTCTCTAAGTCAGGCAAATCAACAGTGTCCATTGTAAATCTGTTCAGAAGAAGAAATTTATTTGTGATAATTTGCTTGATTGCTGCAGCTCAGTTCCACACTCCTTCTCTAAACTTCAAAATTTCAAGTGCTACTTAGTACCTAAACAAAAAAATCCTCCCAGAACAGCTATTTCTTGGCTTAAACTAAAGCAAAAAAAAAAAAAATCATATTCTGGGCAAACATTTGAGGAATTCATGACAAGCTGAAGCCAACACACAGAAGTGTCACTGACTGGTTATAGAAATAAAGCAGTAAAGTGCAGCACTGGGGCAAAACAGTGTGATGTCCTCGTGCATGGGACCCAGTCCCCCGGCAGCTCTGAATGATGAACATCTCCTAGCTTGTAGGTACGTTTCATGCACAGGATCCTTCCAGCAGGAAAAAAAAATCCACCCAAACAATGTGAATTTAAATGAAACCACACTTTCTTCTAATCTGGAGAACACCTATACCACATGCTTCAGTCATCCGTCTACGTCTGATTAAGCACAGTTCAGTGCTGAGTTTAAGAATCAACAGGTAGCAACATAATGGCCCCAAATCAGATGTTTACTATTTATTGTTTTGTGTTTGTGAGTAGAGAAATCATCGACTTCCTTATTTAGTGCTAGATCTTGTTTCCCATTACATAATGTGATGTTTTGGTCATATAACCTTCACAAAGTTCTCCAAGGTTCCAGGTAAAACAAAATCTGGCTTCTGGGATTCTCTCCGTCTACCACTTTCTCAGCAGATTATATGAAATTAATTTGGTGACCTCACTTCAGCCTCTGCTGGAAATGCATCCACATTACAGAACGAAGAACCAAATGGGTTTGTAAAACAAAATCCCCTTACAGCCCCTGAAAAAGGCAGCTTTGTTTAAGTCTGAAACCCATTAAAAGGCCAGTGCAACAAAGCCTGAACTGACGCGATCTTCACTGAATGTTTGGTCAGACAAGCATTTAATTTTCCACTCCATTTAATCTGACATGTTTTATGATTGCCATTTTCCTTTGCTGAAGTGATAGATTTATGAGTAATAATACAGCATGCTACTTTCTACGCAATATGAAATGAGTATCTTCATACTAGGATGAATCTTTTACTGAAAATTGTTTTTCAACCTGTGGAGAAAGGTATTCAGTAAATACCTGCTTCATGAATTTCTTCTTGTCCAGTGTAAGAGGAAAACACTTGCCCAAAGAACTTATATTGCTGCTCTCGAAAGTTGTTTTGCAGGTAGTCCATCAGCATAACATAGCCAGACTGCTGCATTGTAAGGACTTCACAGAATACAGCTAACTAGAAGAGGTGAGGAAAAAAAAAAAGAAGTCAAAAGTCATATAAAACTAACGAGATTCTGCTAAAGAGCAAAAACACTGGGGAAAATATGTTGGGTAAAGTCTCCCAGTCGAGCTCTCTTGGGTGGCACTGAACTTCTGTTTCTCTGTACCAGCAGTGTATCTATGGTTTAGTCCATGTTTCTCACTCTGGTGTTGAAGCTGCCCAGTCATCACCACTTAGCTGGGGCAATACAGAAAGAGTGTTTTACACTCCTCTTTATCTTGGCTGGAAGTCCAGACAGCCTGTAAAGTTAGAAAGTGTGTTCTTACTCCCTTCTAAGGCAAGAAATGACTTGGGATCTAGTCCTGAACAAGAAAAGGGAAAAGATAACATATATGCTTTCTAATTTAATGGCTGCATGAAAAATTTAAAACTAGATAAAAGAAAAGCCAGGTTGTTGGGCTGGCAATGAATGCCATGAGCAGCTTTTCTTTGGTATTATGCAATTTTTTTTTGTTCTAATACACTAAATTAATTACCTGGTCTTCAGAAATAGTAATGGTATCTTTGAACACAATCCATTCAACTGTTTCAGAGCAGGGAGGAGTTGATAAAGATCCATTATAAGTGTAGTATTTGTCTGTTGCATTTGGCAAAAGGTTCAACAAAACAAATGGTTCTAAAGCAGCCTGTTTTCCTGAAGAAAAAAAAAAATAGAGTCAGATAGAATACTGCAGAAGCAATGAATAAATAGAAATCACACTCTCCAAAAAAGTTACCATGATAGAAACATTTTGAGGCTATTCAAAATTTGACCTCCAGACAGACTAGCATACAAATAAATTACTGAGGCTTTTCTATATAGTATGAATAAATATTGTTTAATAACAACTTTGTCAACTTGGGAAAGTGTAATAAAATACTCCATTAATAAATAATCAGTACATTGCTTCACAATTATTTTTTCACCTGTAAGTTTACTCGTAAATGTCCAAGATGGCAAATTTTGTCTCAGCCATGAACTTAAAAGGAAAAAAAAAGTTAAATCTCTGTTCTTGGTCTCATGACATGGCTTCAAACTCTCCCTGAATTTGGTCAAGCTGTTCCTCACAGAATCTTAACCCCTCTGGAAAATCACTGCCTGGGGAACTGTCACCATGTTACACCTGAGAGCTGTATTACTCATGTCGTCAGAAGCAGAATTTCTGTCATCAGTGGTTTTTAAAATGGTCATAATACCATGAAAAAATGTAACAGCTTTACACAAAGCAGAGAAGGGTGCAAAGACCTACTCCAGGAGAGTATGACCACTGTGTTTACTGTCCTGTGAAAATAATATTGCGCGTTTCAGGTCAGCAGTTTACGTGGTTCCTTGTTGGCTGGGGACATGCATGAGGAATTGCTAGGAGTCCCTCCATAGAAAGCTTAAGTTTGTGCTGGTATGGCAGTAGGTCCAGCAACAAAAATTGGCAGAAATGGTACCAGCATCCTCACGGCACATTTTTTCGGTCTGTGACAACTATCAATCTATCTTGTAACAATTAGCTGCCTTATTGTCTGGTGCATCCAAAATGATACTTGCTTTTTACAACTTGGAATAATGTAGGTCCTTATATACCTTACTTCGTAAGTATTCACTTATGAATATCTAGTGAATTTTAAGACCATGTATTAACTTGTGGTTTTACAGATGTCACTTCTTGAGCACTGTACATATTTCTGACCTGTCTTTGTCCATTATTCCTTACAAATTTGGTGAAAGCAGAAAATTGATGCTTTTCTTCTTACAGTGCCTGTTCTACTGAGTTCAGGTTTAAGAGCTGGCTCCTCCTGTCCCTCTTATCCTTGTGTCATGAAAGGGGAACATTCAGCAGTGTTGGGCAAAGCCCATCCTTCTGTTTTTCCTGCCAACATGTTAATCAACCTTCAGATAGAAGCTATCATTGCTGTCTGGTACATGTCTAGTTACTACATTCTTTCAGTAAAAATGAATGGCCAGCTCATTTTATTATATGTAGATGCCTGGAGACATGAAACCTCTCATTTACAGTAAGAATCCTGCTATGCATTTTGCAACTTTGGATTTTAAAATACCCTTAATGTCATTGACAATCTAGATTCTAAAATCTAACACCTACAAAGAATGATGAGAAATGGAGAGTTTGTGTGGAAGGAACAGGACTACTCCTCTGCAGAGCTTGAGAATTCACCAACTGGGTTTCACACAAGCACAACACAGATATGACTGACAAGGACAGATCGTGTACAGCGCAGACAAGGACAGATCATGTGCTATTCACTTTTCTTCAGGAGGAACAACTTGATTTAGTCATGACCTGAATTTTCAGAGCCCATTTGCATTTTATTAACGAAAACGATATTTTACTCATTGTTGAAATACCATGTAATGACTGTATCTTGAATCTTGCTGCTGATAGTTTTACTGTTCCTTCGAAGGCTATCAGACAGATAATATACTTATTACTTGTTCTCTTTTGTGTTGTATAGAAGATGGCACAAAAATATGAATCTTAACTGCTTTATATTTCCCCCTCCTCTGTCTTTGGTATTTATGAAAGTTGCTCCCCTTTATATTTGTTGAATGGTGTTTGTTTTCTAGAGAAAAACAATCTTGACTTTAGTGTCATACTTTTGAAAGATTTCAAAATAGTGCACTAATGGCTTTTTACACTTTCATCCTATTGATCTCCAGGGGCTTTACAGAGCTCAAGCACCATTACGTACAGGAAAACTGAGAAAAAGCCATTTACCTAAGGTCATGGACATGATGTAAGAAAATAACCCTGTTCAAGACAGTGCTCATTCATGTTTATTCTTATGTGAAGCCACCATAAAACTGAGTTAGAAACAGAGCCCTGATCTCCTCATGCACCACCCTGAAGTCCCTGTGCTCCGACATAAAACCACAAGGAATTCTAAAACACTGAAGTGTCAGCATTTGGTTTGAATAATGATAGTACAAATGTAATACAATTGGACTATTTCAGATTTACACAGGAGCTACTGAAAAAAAAATCATCTCCACTGAGTCTACTGAATACTGATATTCATTTGGATAAGGATCATAGAGTTCAACTCCCTGCTCCTCGCAGGAGTACCTGAGACTAAGAGCATCATCCAGATGCAGTTTGAGCTCCTGAGAGACTTGGTGCTATGACCACTGCCCTGATGAGCCTGTTCCGGTGACCAAGCACTCTCCCAGTGAAGAACCTTTTCTGATGTCCAATCTGAACTTGCCCTGATGCAGCTTCATTGCATTTCCTCAGATCCCGTCACTGGTCACCAGAGAGAGGAGATCAGCACCTCCCCCTCTGCTCCACACCTTGTTCGCCTTCTCTTCTCCAAGGTGAAAAATTCAAGTGACCTCAGCTGCTCCTTGTGAATCTTGTCCTTGAGACCTTTTGCCATCTTGGTCGCCCTCCTCTGAACACACTCCACTAGTTGGACGTCCTTCTTACTTAAACTGAAGTGCCCAGAGCTGCACACAGTGCTCCAGGTGAGGCCACATCAGTGCAGAGCAGAGTGGGACAATCACCTCCCTCACCCGGCTGGCAATGCTGTGCTTGATGCACCCCAGAACACGTTTGGCCCTCTTGCCTGCCAGGGCATATGTTGATTCATATTCAACTTGCCATCACCCCAGATCCCCAAATCTCTTTCCATGGGGCTGCTTTCCAACCTCCTATTCCCCAATTTGTACATATAACCAGGATTACCCTGTCCCAAGCACAGAATCTGGCACTCGCTCTTGTTAAACTTCATACAGTTGGTGCTTACCCAACTCTCTAGTCTATCCAGATGACTTCTGTTGTTTCTAACAAAATAGATGGGGCTGAGCTCTAGAGAACTGTGCTCCCCAATGCATTTAAGGTTTCACAATGACACTGAAATGGATTTTAGCCTAATCTGTAAGCAATAAAACACGGAGGCAGACTTACCAAAACGACTAACACTATCTACTCCATTAATGATTGGATTATAATCTGGATTATTTTCTATTCCAATCTGTGAAAAAGAAATAATATTTTTTAGCAGTACAGGCTTAAAAAAAAAAATGAAAGTTGCAGTTTACCACCAAAATTATACATGACTTAAGCAAAGCAAAAGTATTTTGCGCATTTGCTCTTCTGTAAGAATAAATTAGAAAGATATATGCAAATTTTTAACTCAGTGATCACACACTGGAACCAGTTAAATTCAGTTTGAACATCTGCCATGTTTCAAAGCTTGTTTAATGACACAAAGATATATTTTGTTTACCTCAAACAAAATTGATAAAGCTCTTAACTTTCCATTGCCTTTAATTGCCTCTTCAAAACTTGTAAACTGATCTGCATCATAGCAGTAGATTTGCATCTGCGAATAAAAATATATTCAAATGTTATACATACAAAAAATAAAAAAAATAGTCAACGCAGTTGTTTATGTTTCTATTTTGAGAAAAAATGTCCAAGCAATAAACTTAACTACAAATGTATGTCACATGCATTATCTTAAGACATAGAACGGAATTCATCAGCTGTTAGCTATCTGCAAGTGATTTCTTCTGGAAAACCACTAAGTATGCTGGAGTTAACCTTTCAAGGAGCACAGTGCTCTCTCTCCAGGGATAATACAGTAAAATGAGATAGCTTGCTGATACTGGACATCTAACCTAGAGCACTCATGTGAGATAAATCTTTAAATCAGTGGTAAAACACGAATAATAAGGCAGGATGCCCCTACTGCATCTGTCTTGCAGTAAATGTAGAGAAGTGTTGTTCATAAAAGATTACCAGGTATTTTGTGCCCACATTTGACAGCTGTTGTAGGCACTGGGTTTGTGGCAGCCCTTCCTCTCTTTCTCTGGATGCAGCTGGGAATTCTCCAGTGCTGGGTCACCAACATGAATTGGGGAGTGTCATGCTCCTACCAGCTTTTCATGTGATGATGACAGAGGAGAATATTCTCTTTGATGCCTTGGCAGGACAGACAGAGCGTGAGTGGGAATTTTTAAATGGCTAATGAGGCAAAGGAAACTACACTGCCCAGGGAAAGCTCCTGGCTCACAGCTCTCCATGGGGAATAGGCCAAGCTTGTCTCTGTTGTTTCACTCTGACACAGAGACCAAAATGCTTGGAGTGAGAAGCAGCATGGTTGCCTGTCACGACTATGTCTTTCTAGCTGGAAAATGATCACAATGCCATGTTAAGAGTTTGGTCTGCAGAGTGCCCTTGTGGATGTCAGCGAGAGCTGCTCCTCTCCTCCACCCCATCCCCACACTGCTGCAAGCTGTTCTGCCAAACCAGCCAGGGGTGTGCTGGCCTGGCTGCCCGTGAATGCTGTGGTCGCACCCAGGACCTGCTCTCACGTGGTGGCTCTTGGCACGCCGCTGCCAGCTCTCTTTCCAGCCCAGCGACACTGGCTGCGCTTTGTCACGGTGAGGCCTGGCAGCTCCCACGGGCTCTTAGCAAAGCCCCAGCTTTGAAAAGTCCATCGACTGCTGTGGAATATGATGGGCCCAACTCACAGGATCTTAACTGTCAGTGGGAGCTTGAACTTTGCCAGATTAGCAGGACTGACTCCTAATGTCATCTTAGAAGACATGTGCAAAAATGCACAGTTTAGACACCCTCAACATGCCACGGAATAATGCCTTACATTGCCCTTATGAAATGCATCATTTAAATATTATTAATTTGGATTTAAGTGAATGCTATATTTGCAAATATACTCTAATCAAATTATTTTAAAAAGTACTTAGTAAACAGTATTACTTTTTGCAAAATAACAAATCATCAAAATATTCTGTACTTTACCTCAAGAGGAAATTTTTGTCCTTCTAAGCTATGTTCTGATCCATCTGATGACACGTTGCATTTTCCCCAGTGAAAAGTGATCTTGCTTGCCTTGAAAACGGTGTCTAAGCCACCTCCACTTACATAATAATCATTTGTCAGGTTAATTTCCACTGAACAAAGAGAGATAAAGAGAGGGAAAAAAGGATTTGCAATATAAAAGCCAGCCAAGGCATCTACAAATCTCATATATCAGTAATAGGTACTAAAAGATAAATAAGATAGGCTTATTTCCCTGTATTTCATAATGAATTTGACAGGAAATTGGTTATTTAAACAAATTAAGAAGTGTAATTCACTATTAGCATGTAGAAATGTTTCATTTCATGTTGCAATTCATAAAATAGTCATCTAGTGAAGTGCACTATTATACTGGTGTCAAATTTTCTGAAACCAGCCACAGAACTAAAGCTCAGAAAACTGCCTTAGCCACCAATCTGACTGTCTAAGAAAAGAAATACCTGAAATACATATCTTCCTGAAAGCACCTGTGTTTTTAACAAAAAAGGAAATACTCCCTCCACCATTATTATCATATTTCTAGGTACAAATCGTGAGGCAACACACGAAAAGAAAATTTTAGTCAGTTCCTGGGGGGACTGTCCTGTCCGTGAGACCCCTCAGCTGTGGAGCAGGTGATGACAGGTCTTCAGCCAGACACAGCTGTACCCAAACTGTAGACGGGACCGAGCATTTGTCTTCTGGAGGGAATGAGATGGGTGGAATAGACCAAAGCCCCACATTTAGCTTTCCCACCTCCAGTGATTGTGAATTGTTCGACCTCTTGCTAAAACAACACTAATGGAGTTCAGTTTCATTACATTCCCCTCCTCAAGACCTTGAAGACAATTTTAACTACAGAGCTTAGCAGTTCCTTTTATAACATCTGAATTGCTATAGATGAGGAAATACTCAGTTCACTTTTATGGACTTTAAAGAATGTTTTCTTAGGGATCTCTTGAAAAGACAATGTACTATTTATCTCAGCTAGTAGGGCAAGAAGGCAATAATTGATTTGTGGACTAGAGTGTAGGAAGTACGTGATGGGGCAAGAGCAGAAGTTAGAAACAATGACACTACAATAAAATAAAATGAAATCAAATCTAAGCAAATGAAAAAATTAACATAACATAAAACAACATAACATATTTGCTGGTCTAGGGGTTCCCCTGGAACTGGTAGAAGCTCAAAGACAGCTGTTAAGAGATATTTTCCTCCATACCTATGCCTGAAACAAGAAACAGTACTTCTAACAAGAAAATTTTAGTTCCTGCTATCCTGGATTTATACAGCAAATTGGTTGCAAAGATTTGTCTGACAATGTAAATGCCACCATAAGCTTCTTTTATATCTGGGAGAAATAGGCACTTGGAGGCATAAATCTCTTATTTCTCAAATACATTTCTAAGACAGGTAAGACAAATTGGACCATAAAAGCACCTATTTCTTTCCTTTAACTGTAAGAAGTCTAAGTGCGTAATTCAGACGCAAGTGTCTACATTATAGATGACCACGTGTAGGTGAGATGAATCCCACCCTCCGTTTTTTGAAACCACAACTCACCCATGAAGTGCTTCCAGAAGAGTAGGTAACTTATTCACACTTTTAAAAGATCATTTTTGTATACTTGTTACAGATTCTAGATATGTAGTAATAATTATCATTATTTTGTAGCAAATGTTAAATTACTGTTCAGATTCAACGAAGTGCTCATGGTGGTTTGATACAAATGATGTGATTGCTTCAGCTTTATGTGTCTGTGCACATAATTTGCATTTGTGTTTTAGTGATTTCTCTATTATGCTTGGCTATTGTAATCACCTGTTTTATTTACTTACTGGATAAATTTAGAATGCAGAAGCTAAGGAAAAGTGAAATGAAAATGTTTCATTTAAAGTTCTTGGTTGGTTGTTTATCCTATATCACTTTTCTAACCTCATTTAACTCCAAACATAAAATCTGAAGTTTTACCTGTTTTGCCAGTGTTGCGAATGAAAGTATCTTCCAAAGTTTCCTTTTCCCATCCATGGAATTTAAGTTTCTTCAGATTCACATTTACTTGAGTAAGATCTTCATCAATATTAATAGGGGATTGTTTGGCACCATTGCAAGCTGAATACTTCTTTCCCCAGTTCTTTTGGTTCAAAGTTCCTAGAAATCAAAACATTTGGGGTAAATACATTTAAAACCTAAATTGGCATCCACATATTTTTAATGTGGGAAAGTTAAAACATAGTTTGCAGTCTGTGACCAGAGTATCTCCCCTTCTTTTAGGCCTCATCTGTAGCAATACTTAGCAGACCTAAGTAAACGTTGGACACTTACCGCTGCCTCCTACCTTCAACAGTTAACTAACTTTTTTGACCATTTTAGACATTATACATACATGCTTATGAAACTTGAGGAAAAGCAGAAAATAGCAGAAAAACCCTCACACACAATGTACAGAAATAATAAATAAAATGGGGAAGAAAAAATGCTTTCAGGTGAAAGAAATCGGCATACAAAACACTTGGGAATTACTGCAAAACCCTCCTTTCCAAATAACTCATACAAATGCCATTAATGTTCCTTCTGCTCAATGAAGTCAGCCACCCAACAAGGTTTTTAAATAAATACAAGTAATAAGATCTTTAAAAACATCCTTACACAGAGGGAAAAAGGTAAAGCGGTTCTACCCTGAAAAAGGAAGCAGGTTAGCGATGCTCCGGCTGGAGGGCCCAGGAAGGACCATCCAGGACACTTCAGCCGCCTCATTTGTGGCCACTGGTGAGAGCAGGCAGGATGTCCTGTGCTGCTGCCAGGCACCTCGGGGCACAGGCAGGGGTTCACACAGCATTTCACTGTGGCCAGCTCAGACACAGACAACACGGACACAGATAGCACATCCTTCACCAAAGACTTGATTATTTTCCAAAAAAAATGTTCAAGTACTCTACAGAACAGTGTGAGTGGTTTGCAGCTGCCCTGAGAATCTTGTTTGTGTAATATAGTAGTATAAATAATAAAATATGTTGTGTATGTTTACGTGTTTGCATACATACAAATATTTTTTCCTGAAAGGGAGTTCTGGTAACACTTCAAAGGGCTAATTAAAACCAAGAGTTGACTTCACAGACCTAGGAAAATATAATTGCTTCAGTTAGCTTCCCACTTATTGGTAGTCAAGAGCTAACACTACTGCATCCAATACGCACATTTGAATTCTATTAGATGTGTTGAAATGGGCCAGTGCTCATTTACAGGCTGCTGTGCTGCATCCAAGCCTGTCAGTGGAAGATTTGCTATGTTGTACCCCAGGCAAGGACAGCCCTCATATTGCACTCAGAAAACTCAGAGCGGGGAGAAGGGATGCAACTGGCCCTGTAACCATGACAACAGGCAGTAATACAAGATGCTCACCTGGACAGCCAGCTACCTGAGCTAAATTATTCAACAAGTATCAAGTCAAGCAAGTTACCAGTATCACCTCACCACATCAGAATTACTGCAGGTCAGATGGTACATAAACCCATTTACTTCTTGTAAAGAGCAACAAAAGAAACTGTTAAGCACAACAGCCAAGCAAACCAAAATGAGTTTTGAGTCTGAATATCTCGCAGGTGGGGATTAGAGCCCTGTACCAGGCCAGAAGCTGACCCTTGGGCATGTCCACAGGGTAAGCTCCCAGCTACTCAAGTCATGCTTGTCCTGGACATTACCTGTGAGGTATAGTTTATCACCTGGGCAAATAATGCAACATCCTTATTTCTAACGTGCTTTTCATAAGAAAAGAGTGACTAATATTTCACCTGCTCTATCAAAAGCTTCCCTTAAGAAATTCTGAGCCCAAGTCAATCAACACTTGGAGATGAATCTGCTCAGGTCCTCTACAGTGAATTTTCTAAAGAATATTGATGGCTTTTAAAACCAAGAAAGCAAATTTTATTTAAATATAACTATAATAATTAACTTTTTAAATAGAAAAGTCTCCAAACAGGGTCAGACAGTACAGAAATAACAATCCGCAGCCTGCCCTGTGCATCCTTGCACATAGGCCCTTGTTTCCAGGTCTGCCTTCAGGCAGCTCAGTAATTTTCCAAGCTGCAGCAAACTCTTTAGAGCCCTCCCTGGCTCTTTCAAAGTCTCTGCCAGTTTGGGCCAGGCTGGCTGCCCAAAGCTGTCCTGCCGAGTTAGGCTGCACTCCCTGCTTTGTGCTCTCCTTCTTTTACTCCTTCATTTTGCCACAGCCCATGACCTCCCCAGGCTCCTGCTGTTGTCCCAAGGCAGTAGAAATCTCCTTTCTCTCTACCCTGACACACCCAGTCCCATTGCTCACCTGCAGTCTCTCCTTCAGAACATCATTACAAACCTTTTTCCACACGTATTTCACTTATTCTGCTCTTCCTACCACTAGCATCAAAACAAACTGAAAGTCACAGTGTTTTCTCTCTCCCACCACTGTACTTTGGGGCACTTTCTTCCACACTTCTCTTGATGAATGCCATTATCCCATTTTGCATCTTCCATTTAAATTCCCTACCATCCACTCTCATGTTCAATTAAAACAAATACATTACTATTAGAGAAACTGTAATCTCCTTCCAGCTTTCATAGTTTCATATTTTGTGGTTTTGTTACGTAGAATGTAAATTCTTTGACTTGGTAGTCGTTACCTGTGTCTCAGTATGTAATATAACAAATCCCTAGCATGAAGCTAATGGTAACAATGGTAAACTTAACTCATCCCAGAAGACAGTGTTGTGTCAACACCGTAATCTGTCACAATGTCCTGAGCCAGGGCAGGCAGAGTTATGTGGGATGCTGGCTGTGGGCAGCACGGTGATGCTGTGGCCCAAGTGAGGAAGCTTGTTCTTTCATTTTGGGTGTGAACTTTTTGCAAGTATTGCTAGAAAGAAATGAAAAATTAGAAGGCTTGGTGAGATGGTGAATGTTATTTCCTGTCCCACAGAAAGGCACCAAACCTATGAGAGAAGCTTGCTAAAAAGATTTCATAATGTTCTGTCATGGTTGAGACGGACAAACGACATGGACCAAATTCTTTCAGGATGAAAGTAATAGGTGCCATTTATTGCTACAAGTGCATTTTTATACAATTCTACCAGTTCATGTGTCTTTTCACTATTGGTTACAAGTTACAGCACTAACATCTCATTGGTTAATTTTTCTATCATCCATGTTATTCTTCTATCCCCTTCTCTCTCACGGGTACATCTCTCCTTTCTCCGGATACTCCTTTACTCCCATCTTTCTCAAGGGTAAATCTTAATATCTGAAGGCTGATCTCTACTCCCATATTTTCTGTCAAGGATTCCACAGACCCGCTGCAGTTTCCCACAATGTTCTGCCTGTTTTTTTTCTGTGTAGAAAAAATGGTAATTCAGGCAAACTATTACAACAAAAAGAGTCTCCTTTCAAAATGAACTTTCCTGTTTATCCCTTACTGAAATCTTACAGCATCTATGAACCTTTATGTCCCAAAGACAGTTTTAGAACAGTGATTTTCATGTAATCACATATTGTCATACACTCACCAACAGTCGTGATAAAAAGCTGATCTATGTATATTATGTATGAAAAAGATGCAAATACTGTTTCAACTACTCTCTAGTCAACAAAGATAAAATTATTTATCATATCTGTGTGAATGCTAGCTTGAAATCAACCAAGGATAAATGAAAAGTATTTCATGGTTTCAGAGGACAAGAGAAGACTTCCAGCTACAAAAAATTAACTGAATGCTCCAAATCAATGCTCCTGCTGGCAAATCTGAATAGGTATTTGACAACATTTTATCAGTTGTCTTCTTTGTGGTCCAGCAGCTGGTGTAGCTGAAAAAGCTACATGAGCAAAGGACACCACTATTGCTTAGAACTGCAGAAGTACAAGTGATCTCAGCACTGAGGAACACAGGCAATGTGGGAGCACTTTTCTTAGGTAAAAACGATATTGAGCTCAGTAACAAGGAACAAGATCGGTGTTTATTTTGTATGTCAAGAAGAAAATCACATTTGCTTAACTACTGAGAAGTTGCAGGATTGATAAAAATCCATGGAATGAAAAATACAGGAAGTCAATGGCAGGCTCTGGTCTGAGACAGGAACACAGGGAATTCCAGGGAGAGCTGGAGTTCAGTCATGATCATCCAAATGAGCAGCAAAATACATGTTTATGCATAAATGCTGCAAACGTTGGAGAAGGCAATGGTTGTGTCTCTATTAGCAAGTAGTGCAGACCAATACGAGTGAGTTTATTGAGCAGAACAGTTGGGGTTGAGGACCAGATGTCCAGACCATATATCTTTCAGAAGGTTTTTACCTCAGCCTAGCTCTGTCTGGTCCTATTGGGTGAACACCCATAGGCTGCTGAAGTGCATGAGGTACATTCCTGCAGCACATCTCCTGTTCTGTATCAGTTGAAATGAACACGTCATACACGGTGAGACAACTCTACCTTTAAAAATAAGATGGGCAAGTGGGGAGCAGCCAAGACATTTGCTTCAGAAGTCCACTCCCAATTTGAACTAAAGTGTTAACGTAAATGCATCCACTGTAGGCAGCAGGTGGTGAAACTGGTGCAGTTTACATGACTTGCAGAAAGCCAACGTAAAATCGAAAGAACCAAATGTTTTTAAACAAGAGCAGATTGTTTTACTGTAGGTGTTATAATGGAAATCATAAATCAAAGCTGTGCCAGCCATTTTGAAAAATATTGTTGAAACCGAGCTTCAAAGATGAATTCCACCAAACTGTGCTTTGGAAATCTGAGGAGAATAAAAATGTGCACAATATATCTTGAAGAGTGCACAGAGGAAGCAATGTTTGTCAAAGCTGTCAGCTCTGAAGAAGTAACTGACAATTCTCAATGAATGAAAATAAGCCTGAACACAGCAGATTACAAGTCAATGGAAGACTGCCTATACCATAACCTTTACCACTTTTGCTCAGGGCAGAATGTCCAAAGAAAATATTCCTACCCTTTCTCTCCAGGAAATGTTCAAACCTGACTCTGCTCCTCATTCTTAGCCCCACTGATCCCATCCCTGCAACGAGCATCCAATTCTCATTTTGTACTTCACTTCTATCCACTGCTGTCTGTGGAACATATGGCCCACAAAATGCTATTGCACTTCTGCCTTTGGTAAAGATACCTGGAAGAAAGCAGAAGAGAAGAGCTGCAGAGAAGCTGTGGAGCTGAACGGGCTGTGGTCCCACCAGCATCTTGCCAGGAGAGGGTTTTCCCAGGGTGCTCACACACCACTAATGTGCACATCTGCTGGGCTGTAAACCTTCATCATGCTGTTTACTACCATGTATCACTACTGGCTGAATCTAATAAATAATTTATGAAAAGTGGAAGATATAATTTTAAATCAGTGGAAAGCTATCTTTATAACGAAATAACTTAAAATGTAAACCTCAAATTCAATGAATGGGAATCCAAATACATGAAGCAAAAACTCTGCATTTCTTCATATTGAATATGGATGTAGTTTCTGGAGAAATACAATCTTAAAAATAACGCTTTGGGCTTTACAGGATTAATAACGATGTCAGAAAATTGCATTAGTGAGCAGATATGTTTTATTTGGAAAATTCTACTTCCCAGCACTTCACTTTAGTAACTGTTGTTTTGCCATAACAGAGTTGACATTCTTAGCTTTTATTAGGATCATGTTTCTCATGAAGGGGCATACTCCTGGCATGTGCCCCCCCAGGAACTATTAGAAGCCCTAGTTTTAATGACAGTTACAAAACCAGAATTGCTTTAAATATTGGTGAAGAAGCGATACTCCCTTCAGAAGCGTAAGCTTTGAAACACAGGGAGGTTAACATCACCACTGTTCGATTTCTCCTGTTAGATAGAAATAGGGATACAGCGTAAAACCATTTAGCTTTAGACTCTAACCAGTTACAGAGTATAAACACCGCTTCTCAAACTGGCAACAATGAGTTATATGGAAATAATCACAGGTTGGATTCAGATTTTCCATTACTCCTACTTAATTTATTATTTCATGATTGAAATTGATGTGAATGCCAGGGTTTATGTTATATTAATAGATGAAAGACAGCAGAAAATAGAGATGGATTCTTTATTGCTACTTAATGTCTTCCTCTCCATTTTTCATCAGCTTTTGCTTTCACAATGATATCATTATTTTATAAATATAGATTGGACACACAAAGGAGATGAAGGATAACCCCACTGTGTGGACTGTTAATAATGGATTTGCCTTATCAAAAATGTTCTTGACTTACCACTTTGAAGTGTTAATTGATTTCAAGGTTGTTGTTGGTTGTTTTTAGAGCAAACACACTTTGTCTAAGATATGAGAAATCAGAAATAAGGCCATGGAAAGATATGGGTACTTATACTGGGACAAAGTTTAAATTTAGATGTCTCATCAATACTGCTCGAAACACCAAACTGTCTGTAGAGCTATTATTTTCTTTCCTCTTTATTTCTGCTTTGCTATTCAGATAGTGCATCAAAATTGAATGAACAGAGGAGATGGAGATAACAAACCTCAGGATGCTTCATATCATTAATAGCTACAGCATTTAGCTTATTACCAACAGTTGCACAATGCAGTCTCTAGTCCTCCAAGGCAGAAGAATGATTTCAATTCACGTTCTGGATGAGTGCACTACTGGCCCAAAGAGAGAAGTACTGTCAATACTCATCGTGTGACTGTTACCGTAGCCCATATTACAAAGGCCATGACAAAACACACTGCATTCTAGGGAAACATTCTGATCATTAAAAAATGGAAGATTAAACTTATACATATTACTGAGTAAGAGACAACATTTCTGCTCCATCTTGGTCTTCACTGCAAGTGAACAGCCCCACGGGCTCATAAAAAAATTCAGATCAAAAAGCCCAGACTATAACAGGTGAAGTTACTTGTCAGGACAGAGTCACAACTACAGAGAAGGAGTTTTGGCTTCCAGGTTTGGGCTTAGACCATTATTATCCCCATCTCAGTGATTTAATTGCTTGTGGGTTTTCCAAGACCGGATTGCTTGCCAGTGCCTAAGTCAAGTGTTCAAAAAAGAAATTATACTGGTTATGTTGAAGAGAGTCAGCCCACAGTGTAACTGGATGGCCACTTCAAAAAACTGCAATAGTATTTAAACCCTCAAAGCTCAATATTAATAAAGTAACTTGCAGGAGCCAAATACATTTATCCCACGGATTTTTTTTGGCACATGTACAGTAATGGAGAAATGAATGCAATACATTTTACTACTGTAGGGTGTCAAATTTCAAGTAAAGCAAACAGAATCAACACAAAATTCCAGTTGCTTTGCAACTAGATGCATTCAGGCAAGCAAAAACATCTAATTATTTTGTTTAGTGTCTTATTTGTCATTTTTGTATCTAAGTATCAGCATGTCTGCATTGTATTCTGTGTCTTGTGTGCATGTGCACACAAAAAAAGACAATATATACTGTATAAACACAGACAAATATGGACTTTTCCTGAGGAGAATAACCTAAAAGATAGCACGGCACTAACCTGTCTTCAGTTGAACTCTGTTTTGTTCATCTTGTCTGTTCCTCATCTAAAATGTGTCAGACCACTTACCCCTTATTAAAATCTAACTTAGAAGCTGAGTCAGGAAAATTCTGATGAAACATTTTGTTATCTTCAGAGTATCAGATCTTTCTTTCATCTTTTATTTATTTATTTGAACATAAACTTTATGCTTCCTCTCCTTCTACGGTCACCGAGACATTGCTCAACAAAATAACCAAAAAGTGATTGAGTGAGAAAAGTGTGTTTTGTTTTGTTTTGTTTTGTTACAAAAACAACAAAAAACCCCAACCACCCCATCCTCCCTCCCCCCCAAAAAAACAACCCACACCAACCCAACCCAACCCAACCCAACCAAAAAACAAACACAAACAACCCCCCCCCCCATAAACCAAAAAAACGCAAGCATGTAAGTGGTGCTATAGTATTGTGCAGCAATATATAATGAAAATTGGCCATGTCACTTTTTGTAATTAATGTGGTGTTAAGATCTAAGCTAGATTTTTCAAGTGAGTATTCAGGAAGTAAATTTGGTAGAGTGCCAATTGTCTAGTAAAATAGAAACACATTCTTCCTCCTACTTTTATTTAGTTTTTGACAATATGTGAAGATCTAATTGGAAGCTCTGAATACTTCTAAACCTTGCTCCATGGAATTCAAGTTGTAGCAATTATTTCCTTTACCTTCAGTAATAATTAAGATCATGAAAATGAATACAACACTGCTGAGTGATGAAGATCACTCCAAGATGACAAATAACCAGAGCTACAAGCAGAACTGGGATACATGGTGCTGATTCACCTTTTGGCTAAGAAATGGGCAATGTCTTTTGGCCAGCGCTGAGGAACGTGGCCCATGACTTCATTTCACACACCCTGAAGCTGCACTTTTTTCATGCTGGATATCCTAGAATTTGCTGTCCATTTTGTGTCACGGCAATGTCAAAGGCCTGTAGGACTCCCTACATGTTTTTGAGCTTTTTGGCATACAGTTTGCAAGGAATTACAAGTACGACAGGACAATCACAGGTTTCACGATCTGTACCCACCCTGACTGGCAAAATAAAAGCAACAGCTTTCCAGCATGATGCAGCACCATCACAGTTCAGCTGTACATCCTGGAAGTAAAGCTTACTCACAAACTTACAGCTACTGCACAGAGAACAAGTGGGTGTGTATTGTCTTTCTGCTAGTGAATATGTGCATAAATGAAACTTATGGAGGTATCTCCCTCTGCCCCATATCATGCAAGTACCATTCTATTAGAAATGTAATGGCTGCATATGACAAAAATTGTGTATCCTCAAAGCTTGCGCCAATTTTAAATAGACCCAAAATGCACTTTAAAGGACCAGCAGCTGGAGCAAAGAACAAGGAAGCAATAATCCACTTCAAGTGCAGCATTTAGCATCTGTTTGATGAGTGATAGTTGATGTAGTCCCAGGAGCTAAGCACAATGAAACCCACCTTCAGCAGCAAGAAACCTCATTTTTACCAGAGTACAGATCACCATCTAAGTCTAATGAATTTCACTATGATAGTCTTTGCTTTTCACTCCTCATTACTACATGGTAGGCTCTGCTGTATTTTAGAAACTATCTTGGGTGGCAGAACCAGGCACCCAGGACAGAAACAAAATGCAATGATTAATTTTTAAAGAGTGCATGTATTTTCCTTCTTCCTGGCTTCTCAACTGATTTAACAATATCAGCTTTTACTGAGAAAATCAATATGGTTTCCTTTTCCCTCCTGTTGTGGTATGACTTCCCTCCTTCCCTCACTCCACTTCCCCACTTGACTTCCCCTTTCCTTCCCTCTCTCTTGGACCATTAACTGCTAATGAGCTGAGTACCACAAGGGCACTTTTTCCTGTTACCAAACACAGGCATTATGATGTTTCTATTACCTAGGAAAATAACTTTGTCCGTACTGGCCTATCTAAAAGAATAATACATCTCATAAAGGCCACAGTTCTAAGTTCTGATCTAAAGCCTGCTGAAGTATATAAAAAAATTACAAGTAGGTTCTCTAGGCTTTGAATCAGATCAGCTTTGCATACATAAAAAATACTACTAAACAACACTAGTGGAAGCTTGGGTGCAAAAATTCCATAAATAACCATGAAAAAAAGTTGGCATTTACCCCTGAATAACAAAAAGGCATTGTTTCAACTGTAAAGAGCAACATAAAGATCCTAAAAAGCAAGGAATAGACAGAAATAAACCAAAGCAAGAAAAATGTAGGGATAAAAGACTGGATTACATCACTGCCCAGTCAGTTCCAGCAACTGCCAGCTGAGAAATTACCCTAATGTCCAAAAGGAGATAGAAGTAATTATTTTTTTTGCTCCCCATGTTCTCATTTTTACGGAGCTTCAATTTTTATAAAATGAAGCCCCTATGTATCTCCAGAAGAACATACTGTCATAGGAAAATGGGATTTCTTTTCAGCATCTTTTAGCAGGATTTGGTATCTCACTTCTGGGGGAATTTCAATGCATATTATGTTTGCATAATGGTAAGGATCAGAGGAGGTGATAGGCAGGAATTTGTTTTATAGTATTATATTGAGATATATGGATTTCTTACACAAAGCTATAGCTGTATGTGTGCTTTTCTACACAATCTTTTATCATATTTTATTTTTTATTTTAGAAAGCCAATTATAGTTCATAAAATGGCTCTTTAGCAAGGACTTTTCTGCAACAGCAAAAACTTGAATTCTCTTTCCCTTACCCCGCCCCCACAAAAAAGAAAATCCTTCAAAAAATGTCAAAAACCAACCCTATCCTAACATTCCACCAATCTTCCTGCACTAATGGTATTACTTTGGACTAAGCACAAT
This sequence comes from Streptopelia decaocto, assembly GCF_964273445.1. Classification (NCBI taxonomy): domain Eukaryota; kingdom Metazoa; phylum Chordata; class Aves; order Columbiformes; family Columbidae; genus Streptopelia; species Streptopelia decaocto. The sequence goes on from NC_138663.1 coordinate 24,885,830, forward strand.
TTGTGTCACTCTTATGTTTTCATTTTTTCCACAGACTTGATAACAGATGCTTTCAGAACAGCCATAGCAATGTCATTGGATGTATATAACTCTTCCTCTGATAACACTGCATGCCAAATTTACATAATACTATTATGCACTTATTCTTCTTTTGAGACTATCGTATCCTCAAAAACTCTTTACCAACTCTTCCACTGAGCAAGGTTTCACCCGGCCTTGACGTGAATACAGCATTACAGAAATTACACAGACCACATTTCTTCCAAGTATTTCTTCCACAAACATGTTATGTGAATCTATTTTTTTCCTTTGCAGATCTATAAAAAGGCCTGATCAGTTTTTAAAACCTTTCAGTATTAAGAACTTTCAAAGGCACTTTCAATGCTGAGTAGTTATTCCCAAGTGTGCATAGCTAAAAACTACTGAGCAGTAGGTGTAACGCACCTCAGATGGGGAACTCGCTGTCCATTAATAGCATTTACCTTCACAGCTTCTCCATTCTATCCTACTGTGGAAACGGAAAGGAGGATGGAAGCAGCATTAACTGCTACAGAAGCACAAAATTAATTCAAGCATCTCCAGGCAATTGTGGTCTCAGATCTATCTCAGTCAGCCAGTAGGTTCTTGTCCCTCCCGAAGTATTGTAATGAATGTCTTGCTGCTGCTAGGAGCACTGCTTTTTATTTCATATTATCTGAAACTAAGAATTAATTCACTGCACTGCTTGTATTGAGAAACAAATTGGAACTGTCACCTAACCTACTCCCCCTGAGCCAAAAGTTCATAGTGGGGATTCCAGTTTTCATATCAATATTGTTTTAAATTCACTAAAACCTTTTATGGCTTAGTACTTCATTTTTTTTTTCCTTCTTTTTATCTATGGCTAATGCACAGAATAATCAACCTCCATGGAGATTTGTGTAATCATTTTTTCTTTTTCTTTTCTCTGTGGAGAAAAAAAATTATTTCATTTTTATGCATAGGAAGGTATAAGAGGATCACAAAAGCATGTTACTTTCTTCACATTGTTACCCAGGGATCAAATGCATAGGGTACTTTGTACCAGCTGAAAACATAGTCTTTTTTTCTTTTTACTAATAAACCACTCAAGGAGGAAGAGATCTAGCATACTTTCTCTCAGATGGATAAATTAAATGCATTTTTCTTGGTTCATTTATCTATTTAAAGCAGGAAGCTACTATGGCAGGAGCAAGAGGAACACGTGGTATTCCTGACACACTAACATCATCTAAACATGAAACCTCTCCCCAGGGCAGAGGAGCAGAGAGTTACGCTGTCATTCACATAAAGGAAATTAACCTGTCCTCAGAGGAGTTTGGATGCCCACAAGTGACTTCAGTACCATGTAATCCCAAGTATTCAAGAATACCACCAACATGTCTGGATTTGTGGACGGCTTCTGTACAAGTAGATTAAATTTTAGTGAAATTTTATCTACTGCTCTTTCTCCATTTTCCCTCATGGTAGAAAGTATCAATTTTATGAACAGGAAAAAAAATATGCTACCCCAAACATGTTATTTTGAATGTAAATGTTATTTTGTTGTGTTATTTTGAAAAACGCACTTACAATTACTGAATTCCTCCAGAGTAAAAATTGTCTAACAAGAATCATTTCTGTTCAGTCTGCAAGGAACTGGACAGACATAACTAAAAAGCAAAAAACAGGTCTGCAAGCTGTTAGGACACAATCTCTCCCATACACTCCTATTGTGCAGCTAATTGAAATGTAGTTAATCAAGCTCAAGAAACCAAGCCACTTTAGAGTTCATAGGTTCCCAAATTTTCACTAAAAGCTCCCTAAGCACTCTATCATTGCCTGTGCCCTGAGGTACTGTCAGTTTGACTAAACTGAGCAACCAAACTCAAAGCCCATTTTCGATTCACAAACCAGTCATCCCTTACCACCATCTTCCAAGGCACTGACTGAGCTGGCATGTGCCTGGTGACCCTGCCACTGTGCAGCCAACAGCACCAAGATGAAAGCAAAGCCCTGCAGCTGCGCCTCCTGCCACTGCAGCCCCCGGTACAGGAAAGACATGGACCTGCTGGACAGGGGCCAGAGGAGGCCACAAAAGTGATCAGAGGGATGGAACATGTCTCCTGTGAGGACAGGCTGAGAGAGTCAGGGGTGTGCAGCCTGAAGAAGAGAAGGCTCCAGGGAGACCTTATTGTGGCCTTTCAGTACTTAAAAGGGGCCTATAAGAAAGATGGGGACAGGCTTTTTAGAAGGGCATTTTGTGATAGCACAAGGGGTAATGGTTTTGAGCTAATGGAGGGGAGATTCAGGCTACACATGAGGAAGAAATTTTTTACAATGAGGGTGGTGAAAAACCGGCGATTACCCAGAGAGGTGGTAGATGTCCCATCCCTGGAAACATTCCAGGCCAGGCTGAATGGGGCTCTGAAGACCTGATCTAGTTGCAGATGTCCCTGCTCATGGCAAGGGGGTTGGACTAGATGGCCTTTGAAGGTCCCTTCCAACCCAAAATATTCTATTATTCTATGCCCTTTTTAATACAATATCCCAACAGCTAGAGCCAAGCAATGTATTTGGCAGAACATGAATTAAATACCCTCCTCAGCCAAAAAAAACCCCAAACATTACCCATATTTTGCATTTCCCATTACAAGACCTAAGAATATTGAAAAGAGAATGAGAAAAGTCACTCGTCACTCACCCCACCAGCACTGTGATACGCTGAGTCTAAAAATTCAAGAATCCTTGGGTTGTAAGAAAACAAGGAGGGGGAAAGCTGATTTTGTAGCCCAGCAGCTGGTGCATTCAGCAGGGAAAGGGTAGGGATGACACAAATGGGCTGAGACAGGCACCCTTCTGCTAATGGGTGGATTCTGAGGCAAGTAACTCCTCCTTGCGTTGTTTAGGTGCCTAATGAATCCCTGAATTGTGAACTTCAGTGAAGACTTATGTTTTCTACAATCCCTCAGTCATCAGCACTTTTACAATGGGACTTGCTAAACCTTTGTGCGCTTCAGAACTCCACACAGCACATTACTGCAAAATAACTACCACATTTCAAATTCACACCTCTGATTACTCCACATGTAGCTTCCACTGGCACATATAAAGCCCAAATCATAGTCTAATTCTTCTGTAGCGTTTTTCTGGTGTTTTGATTCTTATTTGAACTAGGCCCCAGTCCCATAACCAGACCCATGTGGACAGCCAGCTCTTCTGGTCACAGAACGTGGTAATGGCCACAGAACACCTTGTATATAATGAGTCTGTTCACATAAATAGATCATATTTCTGTGGCAAATCAAACCCCACTATTATTAAAGCAATTAGAGCAAGTAATTTTTACAAATAATTACATATGATACATTCCTAGTTGTTTTATATTCGGTATTCCATCACAATGGCTAGTGTTTGCAACATGGCATTTAGCACCAAATAGCACCAGATGCATTAAGAGATTTCTGACAGTTCCATGACTACTGACCAAAGTCTGTATCAAACGATGTCTAATTCTTGTATTCTCAAAGAAGAAACTCGGATTGCACTAAAAAAATAACAAACAGGAAAATCAGAGAAGAAAAGCTCACCTAGGTCATACAAAGCATAAAACAACCGTTTACTGTTTTAAAACTTCTTTTTTGTTTTGTTTTTCTTTTTTTTGTTTGTTTGTTTCTGGAAGACCTTCCACATGCTTACCATGTGCACCCTACACCACAGTCTATGTGCGACCATCTCCCTGCACTCTCATTCTTGGAGGACCTGTGCATGACTTCTCCCTAAACAGAGCAGCTGTGGATGACTTATGTAGGCATTAATTGCAGTTGAGGTGGAACATGTAGCAAAAGATTACAATAGTTAAAGAGCAGATACAAGGCTGGAGTTTCTAGCTAAGGCATGTAACAAAGAGGAGGCATATTTGAACCCCAAGTACTGAATCTGTATCTCTTGGTATAATTTTGAAGATATTAAAAGATTAGCCTCACTCATGAACAACTTGCACGACATTTACACAGAGATTTCAATCTGAAAAGGCTGTTCAAAAAAACCCCTGTAAGTGAATTACGTGATTCTTCTGCATCAACTCGAAGACAATGAATAACATATTAGATTAGAGAAAGGTGGGAGCTTGGGGGTGGTAAATCAAGGCAAAAGCACTATGTAAATGAAAGTTTCTGAGAAAATGCAGTGACAGCTTCTTGCATATGTAATTGGGAACTCTTTTTAAAATAATTTCTCTCTGCTGTAGGCAGCAACAACCTTTCCCTTCACAAGAGTCAGTTTTATCTTGGAATAATACCCAGAATCTCTTGTTTCTAGTACAGCCTACACCCCTATGGGGAAACATCAAATCCAGAAGACTCAGTGAGTGGAGTTTCCATGGAATTGTTTCTGCAAAGAAAACATGTTTTTGACTTCACAGAAAATACTGTCAATCTGTGACTGTGAGTCACAGGAGATCTGTTGAAAATTAGTTTTTTTTTTATATTGCCTCTTCACTTTTGTTAATATCCTGTCACACCGTAGTTCTTATAAATAATTCCTTGACTGGTGGTTGTCTTAGAAACTCTTATTCTGTGGACACTTGCCATAGAAACTTGTATTGAGACTCACACACCCTTGTCATCTCTTAGCTTACCATGTTCCTGTATTTCCTTCCTTCTCCAGTTTAGTAATGAACTGTCTTTTGTGTGAGACTCTTAGAATCATAGAACGGTTGAGGGTGGAAGTGACCTCTGGAGGTCATTTTCCAACCCTGCCTATTCAAACAAGGTCACCTACAGCCGGTTGCCCAGGACCATGTTTAGACAGCTATCTCCAAGGATGGAGACTCCACCAGAGCTTCCCTGTGCAACCTGTGCCAGTGCTTAGTCACTCCCATAGGTAAAAACTGTTTCCTGATGTTCAGAGGGAACCTCCTGTGCCCACCACCTACACTTGACCCTCTCCAATACATCCATGTCTCTCTTGTACTGAGGAGCACAGAACAGCACTCCACGTGTGGCCTCATCAGGGCTGAGGAGAGTGTAAGAATCACCTCCCTTGAATTGCTGGCTATACTACTCCAAATGCAGCTATGGTTACCCTCAATTTTTTTTTTTTTTTTTTTTTTTTTTTTTTTTCTCCCCTGCAAGGGCACATTATATATACTGAATATGCGGAGAAACTTCTTTACTTTGAGGGTGCCAGAGCACTGGAACAGGCTGCCCAGAGAGGTTGTGGAGTCTCCTTCTCTGGAGACATTCAAAACCCACCTGGACACATTCCTGTGCAATCTGCTCTGGGTGAGCCTCCTTTAGCAGGTGGGTTGGACTAGATGGTCTCCAGATGTCCCTTCCAACACCAGCCATTCTGTGATTCTATGACTGGCTCATGCTCAGCTGTGTGTTCACCAGGACTCCCAGGTCCTTCTGTGCAAAGCTGCTTTCCAGCTGGTTGGCCTCCAGCATGGGCGTTCCTGGGGTTGTTCTTCCCCAGATGCAAGATTACGCACTTTCCCCTGTGGAACTTCATGAGGTTCCTGTCAGCCCATTTCTCCAGCCTGCTGAAGTCCCTCAGCACTCCTTCCAGTTTTAAATCATGAGCAAACTTGCAGAGGGTACACTTTGCCCCATCATCTAGTCACTGATGAAGATACACAGTAATACTCTTTTCCCATTATGCTGGAGCTTGTAAAGAAAAAATAATGGACTTGTGAAGCCAAATCAGAAAGAAAACCTCTTCACCAGAGCTGCATAACCTATACCAGAGCTGAGAGCTCCCGGAGCATTACAAGTGTTCTCCATGGCCAGTCTGGGGACCCCATCTAATTTCTGGGATCCACAAAACCTGGGGATGAGTTGTACATGCAGAGGTTGCAAAATTATATTCCATTACCACACTGGCAATGCCAGTAAGTGGAGCCTGAAGAGGGCTGTCCTTGCCAGTCTCTGTGCTGTGAACCTGTAATCTCACTGCCAAACACTGAGGGACACTGTGAGAGACTCATGATACCAGCATTCAGTCTCACATCAAGGAGGGATCTGGTTGACAATTGTGCCCTTGTCTCACTTCTCAGCTGAGTAGAATTTAATTAAAACACATTTCCTGAGGACATCTGATCACTGTTCAAATAATCCCCAGCTTGCAAGCACAAAGTTTCTGTGGCTGAGGGATGAACTAAGGGAGCTTTGCTCCCTGCCCTTGCACACTCGTCTTCCTGTGCCATTTGACTTGACTGCAGCTGTATATCTACATAAACTCACCCCTTCATATTGGGTATGACAAGTCCCTGGTCCGTATGAAGCAGAGCTGACTGAACGACTGTAAAGCATGATCTTGCCTTTAATTTGGTACATAATTTAATTCAAACTCTTAGTTGCATAAAAGAAATATTGCCATTGCACATACCACAATGTCTCCCTTGTTAATGCTGCTGCTGATTGCTAAAAATTTGGCAGTCGCATTTCTCCAGATGTGCTACTTAAATGGCCATTTAGGATGGAGAATTTCCATCCTCTGCCTTATACAGTTTTATAGTCCTCATCCTTGTACATACTGGGCATTTGATGGTGCATAAATGTATAAGATCTTACTCTATTTTAGTGAGTTTGAAAACAAAATGTTTCTTTACAGATATTGCAGGAAAACAAACTGACATCAGCAGTAGAGTGCTGTCTCTTTCGTATCTAGCCAGAACTGAAATGGTGGTAGCTGACATTGAAAAAAATTTACCAATTTTCAGCTGCGTTGGTCTAATGAGCGCTTAAGGGATAACTTAGGAGGGAGCTAAAGAAAGGCAGAATTTGCATTCAAGAAGGGTGATTAGTCGTGGGTAACTTGACAGTCATGCACAAGTCAACAGTATTTTTGTTGTCTCCTCGCTACTGGAAATATTGTTTCAAAGAGGGTCATCGTTTTGCAAGCCTGGCATCTACTTTCATTGTTTAAAAATCTTACAAGACCCCCATTAGAATAATGGGTCCTGACACAGATTTCCTAATTTGCTGTATGATATAACTACTGTGGACAACTCTAATCATACTCCCAACTGCTGTTTTAGAAAGAGGTTTTTTAAAAAATGCTCCATTGATGTGAGATGTAATCTGCATCTATGATGGTATAAACAATATGTCCTGTGGGATTACAGTATTAATATTTTATTAATAACTCCTTGTACAGCCTCCTACATGAACAGTGGAATGTAAAACCAACATTCATTGAAGCAGAGAATGAAAAATAAGAAATGGATATATAAATAACCTTTAAGAAACATTGGAGCCATTTCAACATTTCATAAACTGCATTTATGCTTAAGATTTTGGCTCTTAAACTCCAGCTTTGCTGCCCTGCACAGAGTTTAAAGGATGCTTGCTGCCAACTTGAAACCTGGTCCGTCATTTTCAAGAAATCGGATTACTTGGTTTGAGCGATCACTTTGAGGTCTGGCAATCACATTTCCTATTTTTAAAGGATGTTTTCTCCTGAGCATCCAAACAAAAAGAGGAAATGGAATGTTTGCCTTCAAACAAAAAGGAGACTGAGGGGAAAGTCACTGAAGTTTTTGGCCATCTCGTGGCAGTGCATGGGCTTAATCCAATACACCTGATATAACTGGTGAAACACACCACACAGCTGACGGTGAAAGGACTGGCAGGGGGAGCTCCAGTGTTCATAAATCAAGTGTCTTTCCCTCTTCACTGGCTATATTGAAGGCAAACAGCTTTCAAAGGGCAGTCCAATCTGCCCAGTTCTATTGGTTCTCTTGTAATGGTGAGAGCACGGGTGAGGAAGCAGTGACTACAATTCTTGGGTTTACTATTCCTGGAGCTATGCCAAGACATTAGGAAAATGCCTAACCAGTAAATGAGAGGAGCATCCACCTTCTCCAAAAAGGCTGGGCTGCTGTGGCCTCTGAGCAGCAAAAAACCTCAACTCTCAAGAGGACCAGAAGCCTGACTGTCTACATAGACGTTATGGCATTTGGTGGAGGGGAAGGATGGCAAGGGAACAGCCTGACATCTGGTCTCTTTTTCTGGGTCTGTTTTTTGCCTTTTATGCAGAGACAATCTAATTTGAGAGGTGAGGAAGCTGCATCTGGAACCTCAATTCCAGTGAGCTGCACTAATTTGCAGGAAAATTACACCGTACTGCAGGAACAAGAAAGGAGCCGTAGGAGGTTATAGAGAATAGATACAGTTCACACAGGAGCCTACAATGTTGGAGTCTGTAAGCTGCAGACTTTGGAGTGTGTAAGATGGAGAGTGCAAAGAGGTAAAAAGAAATTTGAATATATTTCAAAGGCACTTTATAATGGAAAAGTATTCTTTGATGGTATATTTAGTTTCACTTTAACTAACTAATAGCAGTGGATGCTTCCTTTGAAAACAACAAAAAAGTAATACTTGAGCCTGATGAACATGATACAATACACTTATGGAGAGATATACAGCTCTGTTCCTCATATACACCAACACTTCTGTGCTCTGCTTCCAGAAAAGAAACCAACGATTTCTGAAAACTAGAATAGCCACTTCATGGGCTATAGAAAGATGTCAGAGGGAAAAAGAAAAATGTTTGGAAAGTGACAGAGACATGTTTTTCCTGACTGCATCTCTGTCTTCAAATCAGCCAAGTGCACAAGCCTGTAAATTGTAGTGTCCTCGGTTTCCAATAACCTCAACAGACTGCTTAGCTAGAATCAGGTCCTAAATATGTATATTATTATACCTTAGGTTAAAAGACCATCTACTTAAACGTACTCCTATAATGTGCCAGTTTATTATAAAAGCATGCGCAAAACATATACAACTACGTGATTGCTCTGGACTGCCCAGAAAACAGAAAGTGCTTTGAAGAACACATACAAAAGGGTGACGAGGATATGCAGGTGCAGGCTTGACATTTTAAAAAGTGATTACAACTGTTTTTTCTAGATCTGCTATTGTTGAGTTGGTTTTGTTTGTAACTATTCCATCTCTAGGCATATATACCCTGGCTCCATTATACAGTATGATTATGACACATGAAAGAAACCTAACATTATCCTCCCAGGGACATGGATTCATCATACAACACTGTGCTGTCACCTCTGGGAATATTATAAGGAACTCATCAGCCAGGCAGAAATCAAAGTGCTACAGGAAGGAAACTGATTCACCAAAGAAATGCGTGAGCACCAATGCTGCACTGCGCTGCTTGAAGGAAGCTGTGGAGGTTTTCTGAGGCAGCATGCTGGTAGAAGCTGATTTCACATATTATCACATTAATGGAGAACGTGAATGGCAGGACAAATATCGAGTGTCCTCTAGAAGCCATTAGTTGGGTGAACCGGTGATGCTGCGCTACTGCGTTGCTATGGCAGGTCTGCGAAAGGCTCCATGAAACAACAAACAGGCTGTGCTGGTCCATGCTGTGTGCACAAATACAGAGGAGGCTAAAAGCAGCACAAATGCAGAATATCCGCCCCTCGGGCTGCTCCAACAGGCGTGTCAACAGGTTCCAGTTGCTGACAGTCCAGCTGGTCAGAGCTGCTCAGCAGCATGGCAGAGCAAGCGCTGGCAGCCCCCAGTGCTGTGCCAGAAAGAGCTTTTCCCTCAGACAGAAGCAATGAGCATGCGTGACTGCAGGCTTGCAGTAGTCCAAGAGACAGAAATTGAATTGAATTCAATTAAATCTCAAGTTGTCTGCAATAAATGTCCAAAGAAAAGCGAAACACTTTTTAATGTCTAGGCAAAGCGAATGAGTTTGGATTTCAAAATGGGATCCAAAAGCTTTTGACAAAACTCACAAAAAGTTATGAACTTAGAATTACAAGAAATCTTCTGTGTCAAATATGAGTTGCAGATGCAAATCAGACAAGCCCTAGAAACAAGTCTGAGTGGCTTAAGAAGTTATTGCCCTCACACAAGTTTCTGTCCCATTGGATCCTACTGTGTTTCCAGTCAAAATAATCACAGTAGTCTAAATCACCCAGATAGCATTAAATTAATTCAACACATATTTTACATCAAGGTGGAGTGGTAAGAGCTTGCCTAAAAAACACTTGCCCAAGACAGAAATTGAGTTATTAAAATAAAAGCCATCTCATCCTTCCAGGTTCCAGATCTAAAATGAGGACATACAAGGACTTTCAGAGAAAAGATTGACTTTTTTTTTTTTTTCCAAAAAGAGAAGTTACACATTTTTCTGTGTCTCCTTATAAAAAATAAATTTTCGTCTGCAATATTCCCTGTGGTCCTTCCTCCCTCAGCCTCAAACAGTGAAAAATGTGGAAACGACCTGGTATAGAGAGTAATACTTTTAGACAAACGGTTGATGATTAAGAAAGCAGTAAAGGACTGAAAATCTGTGGAATTTCAGGAATGGTTAGTAGTATTCTCTTTGTCTACGCAACAACACATATACTAGGTGCTGCCTTAAGGATGATTAAATAAGGTCTTAAGTTGCAGTTGTAAGACTGAAAAGTCATCTGGGCCCTTTCCTTCATTACAGGATCAAGTATAATTAGACTATCCCTCTCACTAATGCTTGTCTTCCCCATTTTTTTGAAAGAGCTTCAATGATAGGGATTCCACAGCCTTCCTGAGCAACCTCAATTCAGCTATTCTTATAGCTAGTTTCTCCTAATATTGCATCTAGACCTTCTCTTCTGCAAATTAAACTGGTTCACACTTGTCACTTCTGTTGAATGAAGAGCAACTGATTATTTTATAATAATTTTTAAGAATTTGAGGACTATTATCATAACTCCCTTTTCTACATTAACTTATTTCCCTGTTTTTTTCCAAGGTGTTTGGGCTTGCTTAGACCCCCATCACTCTTTTTGCTTCTTCTCTGGAACTTCTCTCAGTTTGCCACTGTCTTTCCTACAAGTGTGCAGCCCAAGGATGAATACAGAAGCACAGCTGAGACCTTCCTAGTGACAAGTAGAGCAGAATAATTGCCTCCCATGCCTTATACATCATTCCTGTTAATTCACCTCAAAATCGAATTGCCTTTTTTGCAACAACAGCATATTGTTAATTCAGATGCAATTATAGCTAACTGCCGTGTAGCCACCTAACCAGACAGTCCCCATTTTACGTCTATATGGTTGATTTCTTTCCTCATTGGAGTATTTTGTACTTACTATTGTTTTGACAAATTCTATTTGATAGATTTCAGAACATTTCTCCAATTCATCAAGCTCATTTTGAATTCTGGTTATGTCACCCAAAATTCTTGCAACTTCCAGCATGGTGTCCTCCATGAATTTGCAAATGGCCCTCTCTTTCTTCTGTCATTGGAGATATTAATGAAAATATTGAAGAATATCACATCCAGGAAGAAGCTTTGTTGGATAGATCTTGATAAGCTCTATGAAATTACTTTATATTTTCAATTTATCACTAATTTTGTAAAAGTCTCCATTATTCTTGGTTGTGCAGAAAAAGCTATACTTGCTTACATTAATTTGGATTCCAGTACTACCACAGACTGAAACAATAGCTCTGTAAAGTGTAAACTGAGCCATTCATCTTGGTGAGATATTAAATATGAAGTTTCAGGACAATTAAATGTCAACATTAATTTTCACTGATGATCAACTTTGTAGAATCAAGCTAATACGCTTGTGATTTCTCTTATTATGTAAAATAACAAGGCATCTGCACAGGGACAGCTAATTGCTGTTGGGTATTAGAGAGTGATTCCTCACCTAATTGCCAAACACTTCTAGTTTTGCCATGATAATTTTTCCAATTATTTAATAATTTTTACACAGTGAAAGTAGAATAAATCTTCACAATCCATTTCTGAGTATTTTTGCTACCCACTCTATGCATTTAAATTTTGTTTAGAAATATACTCCACTGTTAATGTGATATAAGTTGGTCATAACTGTAAGGTAGGACGGATTCAAAGTTCAATTTTAACTTACGGGATATCTTTTCACTGATTTCAGTTGGCTTTAGTTCAGCTGTTTAGACTAAGCTTTGAAATTTGAATACACATAATTAGGTGCAGTTGCAAAATTTAGGACTTAGACAGCAATAATTAAAATGTTATTTACACAGGATCTTATCAAAATGGGATTTATCTGCTGTTGATAGCATTATAAAGCTGCTAACTCAGTATTAAAGACTACAAATCATTGCAATTTAATGATGCTTGAACAGGACATAAACTTTCAACACAAGCGATATTTCGCCTTGTATACAGAACACTGTGCATGAGCCAACTTCCTTATGTTGGCTCATGCTTATAAAGTTTATTAAGTTAAAGCAAGGCTGAATTTGTCTGCAGAATATGAATGAGAACATAGCCAGCTGTTTAGCTGGCATGCAAGTTCAGAAATCATAGGAGATATAAAGAGGGCAAGAGGGAAAGAAGGAAGGAATGGAAGTCTGAAAACCTGGAAATTTTGTAACTGTGCTGAATAGATCAGTAAATACTCAAAATTGTTACGACAGTATCTAACAAGTCAGTATGTTCACTTGTTTAGTAAACGAGAGAGAAGGAGAAAACTAGTAAAGAGCAGTAAATGGGAGGTACCAGGCAGTGTGTGTGTGCAGGAAATGCTGGAGTTTCTGAGTTCTGCCAGCTGGACCTACTGATGACACGATGTGTGAAGACATGCCATCATAAGGAGGTCCAGTATAGCATACAGGTAAAACAGCTCACCTTGAGAACTCAAGTAGTAAAAACGGCATGAAATTCAACAATGCAATTTGTAAGATCATAAATTTAGAGTCCACTAGTGGGAGCATTTGTTACTTACCACAGGAAAAACACAAGAGTGGAGGTGAATCAGACCATGTCTGACAGACTAGAGGACTGTAGACAGCATGATGGAAAGACAAGTGTGTTATGAAGCTCTAACCAAGCAACTCCTAGCAAAGACAGGACAGTACTAATGTCTCTACAGAAAGTCCTGGGGACAGCTCACCTGAGATAAGTGCATGAGATGCTGGTCATCCACGCTGAAGACAAAATGATTTTAGCTGAACCATGGGTGAGCAGAAAAAGACAGCACAATGATCAAAAGGGGACAAGAGGCTCGACTATCTTGGTTTAATTTAAAAAACAAACAGGAGCGGGATATCACTGCAGGCAAACATTTGCAACAAAAAACAACCCTCCAAAAAACAAATAAACAAACCAATTCTATCAGAAGCACCAGAGGACCTTGATGGACTGCTAATAGAGCTGGCTTGGAAATCCCAACAACGTTTAAAAGTCAAGAGTGAGTTTCTGAGATAGCCTTTCAGTGGAACTATGAAACACAATATCACAACTACTTTTAAAACAGAGTTTGATTAATTTTATCCAAGGGTTAGATGGCATGATTGTCTGTAACAGCAGGGTACTGGAGTTCAGGAGTCCCTATCTGGTCCAAATGAGAAAAACTTGAACCATTCAATGAAAGGAACTTATTCACACTGGAAAATCCTGACTTCATTCACAGGGGCTAAAGCTTAGCAACTGGGAGAAGAATATTTTGTTTCTATGAAACATTTATCAAGGAGACAGACTAAAGTACACTGTAATTCAGAGCTTTTCTCTGTGTCATCAATGAATCTGGTACAACGTGTTTTCAGTCTACCTTACTATTCGTTGAAGAGAACATGACCAACTTAACCTGAAACAAGCAACTGGAACAGAACTTACTGGTAGCTTGTTATTTGGAACAAAGGCATTTATTCATGTTTATGTTTGAAATATGGTTATGAAGTGAACAATATATTTTAGAGACAACAATATGACTCAGTTACAAGGGATTTCAAAGTGAGTTTTTAAATCTGTTGGCATTTTTAAAAGGATTTTGGTACTTCAGCTACAAATCTGTCAACGGGTTGCTAGCTACAAACCTGAGGTTTAAAAAATAACGTTTTCCGATGGCTGGATGCAGGATGCACTTTATTTTTATTGACTTTCACACCAGGAAGCCATACAAAAGAAAAGCTTTTTTGCCAATAAAAATGTTTCAGATTGATTAATAAGTTATGAGGGAATACAAAACACCTTCAAATCTTTTTATAGAAGCTAGTCAATGAATAGAGCACAGTGTAAATCTCACTGTTCTTCATCAGCATTTACATTTATGAACTGACCTGTCCAGCTGGCAAGCTCACCAGCACATTTATCTAAAGATACACCAACATTCTCATGAGTGGAGGGACAAAGAAAATATTCTTGGTTGACTGATGTTTTTTCTGGTACCAAATCGGGGCCAATCTTATACAGAGTATGCACTAAAAAGCACCTTTCGTTATGTTCTGTTTAACTGTGACACAGCAGGTAAGTGCCTTCCTTCATCGTATGTTCCTACAAGATGTGCAGTGTGTGTGCTGGCTTTTGTGCACTCTGGCAGGGATGCCAGCTGAGCGCACCATGGTAACCATGCTGGAGAGTGTCAGTGACATTTAGGAAAAGGCGGCTGGGAGAGCCGGCAAGATAGTCAAGGAAACACTCAGCCAGCTCTTTCTCCATTAATTACTCAGGAGGAGAAAGGGTTTCTCCTGGAAACACAGGAGATAAAGTAGCAAACTGACAGTTACTCCGTGCAGCCATTAATGAATGTCAGAGAGAAGTAGGCAACAAAACACTGGACAATCATCTGATGGTGGGAAAAAGAAGAGTTTTATAATGCACAAGGGAAACAAGTCATAGCTACGCCATAAGAGAGGAAATAAGCCAATATGACAAAAAGTATCAAATGGAATGGGTAGGAAGTGAGGTAAAGGGATGGAGCAAGAAGAAGCAGAAGTCACCCAGAAAAGCTCTTTTTAGGACATGCTTTGCAGCTTCTCTGGATGAAACAAATGACTTCAAATGGAACTTCAGATGTTTGATCAAGCCACTGCAACAGATTCTCATCAGCTCCTTTTATGCAGAGGAGAATGAGTATTGTTCTAATTTTGATCAGGTACACATGGTATGGTCACATTAGGACTGGCAGATGTACAGATCTCCTCCTGGTAGTTACATCTGTTGGTAAAGATGAGTGATGATAATGTACTTAATCTGTTTGAAGTTGGGTACTTAAAGCTGAAGAAAATGAATGCTTGCACTAGTTCAAGTATGTGTCTCCTCCTCAAGAAAACATGTTATGTATTGTCTATTGCCTGTTTGTGCTGTTCACCTTCAATCTGTTCTGGATACTTCAAAAGCAGGTAAAATACAAATTAAAGATATAATGTGCTAGGGCTCCTGTTTAGAGAGCTCTGTTCACACATACCAGAGCCCTACTGTAAAGCTAGCTTTCATAAGGATGTGTTTCAATAATAATAAAAAAGCCCCTCTCCATACTTATAAGTTTTCCCTGACCAGCACTCCAGTCATAAATATTTGCTTTCCTGAAAACCAACAGAAAAAAATATAGCTGAAAAAAAAGGGTTGAGCATACTGTACTGCACATGTAAGAAATGTTCAGAACATGTACAAGGAGGCAGAAAATCCACTATATTCTGAAATAGGAAAAAAAGTATTTATGAACCATTTACCCAGCATTCTTAAATACTTGTCCTAGTTTTGTTTAAAAGCAAGTTTCTCTTTTAGTGAATTTTGCCTGTCAGCTAAAGCTTTCATATTAGCTGCATTTTCCTGGAGAACCAGATATATGTTTCGGTAAACCTAGCAATGGAATGCAAACTTATTGATAAACATGGATGGACATCTCACGAGAGGGACAACAAGAAACAAGTGACCAAAAAACTGACCAACGGTGTATAACATTCCATTCACCTGAATACTCCATATAAAAGTGGGAGATCACGAGGATCTCGCCCCATTTTTTCCTTATGGCTGACATTAGGGGAGGATCTTGCTAGTTGTCCCTGCAAACTGAGACCTAGAGAGAGACTGAATCCAGCTCTGGTCGGCTGCAGAGTCCAATCCAGGACTTTGGGTGCCGGCTCTGCAGTTGCTGAGACTTTCGAGATTGGTTTTGTATATTTTATATTATTTTCTCTATTCTTATTAGTAGCATTAGTAAAACATTTTTAATTTTTCCAACTCTCTTCTCTCTGTCCTTCTTTCCCTCCCGATCGCCTGTCCTGAGTGGGAAGGGGGGAGAGGGAGGGGCAAAAGGGGGAAATGGCGGGGGAGAGGAGGTTAACAACACATCTGCCAGGGTTTTATTGTCACCTTGCAATCTAAACCCACGGCAATACTCTAGTAACAGTATTTTTTCAGTTTTTCCCTTTCAGTTACTCAGGCAGGCTAATACAAGGTGGGTTTTTTGTTGTTGTGTGCTTGTTTTTCCCATTAACTTAATAAAAACAATTGTCAGTCTATGACCATGCACCCAAGCCCTGAGCTGATTCCTTACACAGCTAGGGAAACACCAGAGGTTTGAAAACAAACTTCCAAGTCCTTACAAATAAATTATTCTTCTTCCTCTTTTCCGGCATTCAACACATTGTCCCTCTCTTTGCCTTTCTATTTTTAATATTTTCATTTTTGTAACTGCCTTTTAAAAATATCTCTGGCTAACACAGTTTCCATCAGACAAAGTTCACTCACAGAGGAACACCACATTCAAGGGAAAAACAGCTTAGCTCTGCATGCAGCATCTATGATAAAGGATGGAAGAAGCCAATCAATTGTTTCTGTGGCTCCTAAAATAGGAGCCAGGCAATATCAGTTCAAGCTATAGTTTAATTTCTCATAAAGAAAGCTCATGGAAGAGAGCAGAAAGAAGCCACCACAGGATGAATATGGAGTTTGTTCCAAGCACAATTATTGAAGCATAGCAAGAACTAGTTAAATATTTGTGCAGCTAGATGCCCTGACCTGGCTTTTCACAAAAAGGACTTCGTGCATCTTTCACAGCGGACAGAGATGCTCAGAACTGAACTTCTGCAATTCTGGCAATCAAATAATGGAGGGAACAGTTCAGCTGATATATCTCACAGATGCACAGTGCCACAGCCATTTTCCTGTGGACTGCTGCAAATTAACATTTATAGACTTTGACAGCTTTCAGCCAGACTTTCTCCACAAGAAGGGGTGACTTTGAATGCGGAAGAGTGTTTTCATATGCACCACAATTGTAGAAAGAAGGCAAAGGGAAGAAAGGCTGTGAAACTGAAGGACAAGTCCAGGGGCACAGAGCCTTAATTTGGAATCATATACTTTGTTTGGGATGTATTATAAGCAGCTTTTCAACATGCCCACTATATCTTCAGGGTGGTGTGGAAAGCTTGCTACCCTGGTAGAGAAACTGGGCACAGACATACTTGGGAAAACTTTGTAGAACAGATCTCCCCATTGTAAATAATAAGCTGCAAAACAATCCTGTTTGATCCAGGTTTCTTAGAACTGTGCTAATGTGGTTGTAATGATGCTGTCTCTAAGCCAAGTGTATAAAATAAATACCACATATCACCCCTCAGAAACTCTTGACAGAAAGTATTCTGTGTACAAATAAAAATGATTTCTGCCCCTTGATAATTTAGCCTCCTTGTCATGAATTAGTACCACTTAACAGCAAACTTGCAGACTGAACTAGCTTTTGCTGACACCCACACAACCTCCTGGCCTACGTGTAAGTCAGCAGGTAGAAAGAAATGCTATGACCGCGCTAATGCTCGCAAGAGAGCTCGGGGTCCAGCCACAAAGCTATGAACTGGGCTGGCTCCAACATGCAGCTGAAGATAAATAGCAGCTTATTTTTACCTCTGACATGAGAAGGTGACATTCTTTACACATGGCAGGGGCAGACCTATGGAACTGGAAGTGCCATTTCTACAAGGTAATTTTAGAAAGTCAGGATTTATACTTTTCATCAAATGCTGATTCATCTAAAAAAAAAAGAGCTGATGGGTTTTCCTCATTTCTCAATTTCAAAAGTTTTGGAAGAATTATTATGTTGCGGGAAAAAAGTCACATTATAAAAACAGGAAACGGGATTCCAAAGTACAACATGAAAAGGTGGTTTAAGTTCATTTACAGTAATTTGCAGTCACTTAGCATTCAAAATTTAGAAACTGGAGCAGTATGTGCTGCCGCTGCCATGCTCTGCTTAACTAAGTCAGGAACACCTGAAAAATACCAAGCACATATCCTTCACTGAGCTTGCAGTGGTTGTGGCTCCAGGGGCACCTGAGCCTACCTGAGAGCTTTCTGCTGTCAAAGGGGGAGGCCACGCTGCTCCTGCCCCCTCATTCTCCTGCCCCCTCATTCTCTTCCCCTTCATCTTCCTTCTCTCTCCTGCTCCCAGCCATGCAGACTTGTCTAACATTACCTTTTGGAGGACTGCTTTAACCCTTACTGACCCCACGGAAAAACTATCTAGAAGGGTTTGTTTTCTATTGAATTTAGGAGTTACAGCAAGGCTGTGAATGGCTTCAAATTTGTGAATACGTTGCACAGTCATTGCCCTTATTCCAGTACATTAGCAAACTGAAATTAATGGGATTAGGAAAAAAAACCCCAAACTGTTATAAATACAGTGGAATAGCCTTTGAGTAAAAATGTTCGTAAGAAAATCCTAAACAAATAGGCTGTAGCAGGTGGGTAAAGCAAGGCCTTCTGTAAACATAAGCAATGAGAGAATTATTCACTGGGCTCTAAACTTCACAAATCCATAAATCAAACTGATGTGGAGGTGATGATGATCTCAAAGTAATGAACTCTGCATTTCGTAAGCAGGTAGTCCTCAAGACCATATCCTTCCCACTGCAGCACAGATTGAATGCACTTGAAAATGAGAGATCATTCAGTAGTATATACATGAGGATACTTTTATGATCATTTTGAAGGGCAAAGAGGCTTAACCAGAGGCTGCAGTCTATTGTGAGATACCCACAATCTGCTTTTTTCATTTTACTTTGGTGTATTCCCAAAGACAGCACTCCTAAAAGGCATTTAATTTCCAAACAAATTTACTTAATGGGGTAGTCTCTACATCTTTCTGACCCCTGGCCAGACCTTATCAAAACAGCAGTGCCACACTATGCAAATACCTCACGCTTTGATTTCTATACTTCAGAAATGAACCCTCCTGTGTTTTAATAATCTAGCTGATGCTCAGAATTAGATGCTGTGCATTTTCTGGAAATGACCCAGCTGTTTCCTTTGCTTATAGCATTTAAGGAGTGAAATGGTGGAATTAAAAGCTCTTATCAGAGCTCCTCATCAGGAAACTCGGGCAAACAGACAGCTTAAAATTTTATTGACATAACAATGCTATAATTTTACCACTGAGGAGCTAAATATGAATATCAACATGTGGTCCTTTATACCTGTGCTACAAGCATTCAACTTTGAAAGGTCCTTGAATATGGGGTCCAATCCTCTTACCTCCTTTTCATAACAGTTTTCCAGTCAGTTTATCTTACAAATATTGGCTGAATCAAAGCTAAATAAATTCCACTTTGCTGCTAGCAGCCCTCTACTGCTCAAAGATCAGCTTCCCTACTTTAAAAGAATGGATGTTTGAAACAGGCTCCTCTGAACCATATCACTTCATATGTATTCAAAAGTGTGATCACAAATCTATTGAATAGACATCTTATTTGTGTTGAACAACATACTTTGTGGTGTTGATTCAGTACACCGCGATATCTTAAAAGGGATTTCTCTATGGCCAGAGGTGCCAGCAATAGCTTCCCACTCGAGGATACCTTGTCTCTTTGATGTGAACAGATGCATAACACTGCAATTTCTGTAGCTGAATCATCAGCCTTCCCCAAACCATAATAATGTCGTAGGCTTTTTAATTAATGAGCCTGCGAATTTATGACAAAACACTGGAACCATGAGTGACTGTGTGATCTGGGAGTCCTAAATACATGTAATTAGCTATCATATAAGAAAAGGGATGACAGCCCCTGAAACATAAGGTCTAGTAAAAAAGAAAAGATCCTCTGCAGAGCTGTTGTTACGTAAGTTAATAAAAGAATGCATGTTATTTGGTTTCTTATGCTGCAGCCTTTACAGAAGGAACCCACAGGGCCCAAGAGTACAGGCTTTTCTTTATTACTCACAACAGACACAGCACATCAGTCATGATTAACCTCGGTGAATAGAAAACACAAAATGAGTTATTTCACAGGAGGTGATAGAAAGACCAGACCTTCTCACAAAGTTTTGCTGATACTGCCATGGTCATCAGCTAGCAAGGAAAAACGTGAACTTAATATGGTATGCATCATCTGTCCAGAGCACGGTTTTATCCATCCAGTGAAGGCAGAAGGTTTCATCAGCTTTTGGCCAGGGCTTTCCTGGAGACATTTTGGTTTGGTCCGGTAGAATCACAGAATGTTAGAGATTGGAAGGGACCTCGAAAGATCATCTAGCCCAATCCCCCTGCCAGAGCAGGAACACCTAGATGAGGTCACATAGGAAGGCATCCAGGCGGGTTTGAATGTCTCCAGAGAAGGAGACTTCACAACCCCCCTGGGCAGCCTGTTCCAATGTTCTGTTACCCTCACTGAGATGAAGTTTCTTCTCAAATTTAAGTGGAACCTCCTGTGTTCCAGTTTGAACACATTACCCCTTGTCTTACCACTGGTTGTCACGAGAAGAGCCTGGCTCCATCCTCTTGACACTCACCTTTACATATTTATAAACATTAATAAGGTCACCCCTCAGTCGCCTCCAAGCTAAAGAGCCCCAGCTCCCTCAGCCTTTCCTCATAAGGGAGATGTTCCACTCCCTTAATCATCTTTGTTGCCCTGCGCTGGACTCTCTCCAGCAGTTCCCTGTCCTTCTTGCACTGAGGGGCCCAGAACTGTCATTAAATCAGTCAGTTCAGCAAGCAGCTCCCAGATCCCATGTCCAGCAGGCTCCTGAGGGTGCCTTCCATTCTCCCAGACAGCCCGAATGTCAGGATTTGTGTCACAAAATGGCTCCTCTGTCACACTCCACCCTGCCCTGCAACGGAGAGGAGCCAGACCCTGCGCCTCTGCCTCTCCCTGCCCTGCTCCCAAGAGGCCATGGTCAGAAGTTGCAGTAAGTGAAATTGCAGTTGGGCAAATGAAAAAAGATCTTCAAAATGACAGTGGAACACACTGCCCAGGCTGCAGCACCTCCCTCGTCAGAGATTTTCAGGACTCTGCTGGACAAGGTCTGAACAACCTGCTTCAGCTTTGAAGCTCGCTCCACTTTGAGCAGGGCATTGGGATCAGATGATCTCCAAGGGCCCCTTCAAACATAAATTATTCTATGATTCTGTGGTTCATCATCCTTCCTCCCAGAGAAAAATGAAATATGATCCACATTCTGCTTGCAAACAACAAAATTGTCCTTTGAATACCCAGAGACCAAACAGTTTATAATAAAATCACTCTTTGCTCAAGATCAGAGTTGCCAGTATTTATAAGGCAACGGTGTATCAGCATATCACATAATGAATGACAGCACAAACTGAATTTAATACCCCTGAATGATGAGACAAAAAACACTGAACTGGTTGTGGTTTCATTTACATAGTAAATTCAATTTTTAAAACCCCCAGCTTTTGTAATTCCTGGAATGCTGTCTATAATTTCTTGCCTTTAGCAGAATTCAGTCTGGTTTTGCCCCTAAACCACGTAACATGTTTGTTGTGACTGAGGACCCCAACCCCAAGAGTAAAAACCTCCACAGAAAGAAATGTCATTGGAAAAAGAAAAATATCCATTGTAGGATCATTTCATAATTCTACATGTGAACATTCAGACATGGAGTTTTCAGAGACTACTATGAAATAGTCATTTTAAAAACAAAACAACAACCAGAAAACAGCATTACATAATTCCTTCTGACAAAATCAATGCAGATAAAGCAAGCATCAATAAAAATGAATCTTTCATCTATATGATAAAGAAATAATTGAAGCTCATATTGCTCGCTTTATGGTTTGAAATGAGATTGCTTAACCTTAGTGGTGTAGCTAGATAATGTCTAAATGATCTTTGGTCATTAATTAGTATGTAATTGATTTGAGGAAATGAACTTTCCCTGTACATTTGTTTTTTCTACAAAAATATGGTTGTATTCACTTTTAGTGTATGACATAATTTAAAAACACTTATGATGTCATCGAATTTTTATTTCTGTCACTGTTTTAATGAAAAATACAATGAATGGCTGCTAAAATAATTTTACTAGTAAACCAGCTTCAGGAACCACTTATTCCTGAAAAAATTGGATGCATCTGTAATGCATGCTTGCACTTTCCACTTCTTTAACACTGTATTTGTTTACGTAAATACATGCGAAGTCAGGACACGAAAAAATAAATTAATGGTTGCAAACGCAGGATTTGTCTATGGCTTAAAGCAGAGCCCTTGGAAACACTACAAAATGTTTCCAGTAACATTTATGCCTTCATTAGACATTTATCCAAGAGCCAAAATCCAGTGATGAGTCACATAGCTTACAGTATGTGAAACTCCTTTATTATGAATCTTCAACTTCAGAAATTACATTATTTCAGCAGGTAAATTCAAGTTATTTCTCTAGTTCCATTTTTTTTTCATCTCACAGCACCATCCCAGTAAAGGAGTGTACTGATCCACTGTGGCTAATGTATCTCAAATTTCTCATTTGATATAGAGAATGACATCTGCTCAAACTCTGATTAGTTTACCAAGGCAGTCAGAATTTTCTTAGTTACGGTGGATTAAACTCTATGGTTCCAGGATTCCAAGGCACACTG
Source organism: Streptopelia decaocto (assembly GCF_964273445.1). Lineage (NCBI taxonomy): Eukaryota > Metazoa > Chordata > Aves > Columbiformes > Columbidae > Streptopelia > Streptopelia decaocto. Next base: position 24,908,436 of record NC_138663.1, read on the forward strand.
CTAACACTTCATTGGCACATGGAGGCTAATTTTTCAGGTCTTTCAGTGAGAAGGTTGCAAGACAGAAAAAGATAACTGTGAGGAAAGGATGAACTGACAAAGCACAGGTCATCTATTCAGAAATGTGCATGTTAGTCTGTGCCTTAAAAACATAAGTCTGAGCTAGGTATAGCAGTTAGACATATGGAACATGATATTGTTTGCCCCAGGAATAAAATTATGAGGTTAGAATAAACAAATAAATTTTAATAAATGAATGAGATATAAATCTGTCTGTCTCAGCCTCTAGACTGCTGTGCCTCCAACACACAACGTTAAAATTTGTAATTTTTGTTCACATTCAGAAGACTGTTGTTTTAAACAAAAGCTAAACTTGTGTATTCCTTTCATGCTCTGAACGAATTCCATTGTATTTCAGGAAAGCACTACACACAACACAGCTCTGATACAGCTGCCATCCTGAGACACTGAGAAGCTGATTTACATGCAGCACCCCCAAAAAGATTTAAAAAATCCAAGTCTTTCCATGCGTGGAGACAGCTGTGTCATGAGTGCCGGCGGAGACAGAGCACGCGTGGCAGAGGAGCTGGCGAGGCAGCAGGAACAGGAGGATGGATGCAGGAGCAGGAGGATGCAGGAGCAGGAGGCTATTGCACCAGGGTGCTGCCAGGCAAGGCACATGCTACTGAGCAGTGCTCCTCTAACATCTGGCCACCATATGCACCTGACTACATAGGTCTGGGCAGGGAGAAAGGCTTTGCTAACTAGGACAGAGCACATGAGCTGACCACATGAAGGTATTTCACATGTTAAGAGAGAGAACCAACAGGTCTGGATCCCCCAGCTCGAAGAGTCTGTGCTGTTTTGCCATCCAAAACATTCAGCAAATGTGACCTGTGGCTGCTGCAGCAGCTGTACAGCGGGTGGGTGCTCTGTGCAGGGTAGGGAAATACTCCAATATCTGATGCAAAACCCATTCACTATTCTTTAAAGTAAACTCATAAATTGCCTTCTGGTCACCTGTAATCCTGGAGGCTTATCCCTGCATTCCCCTAACTGCAATATTGAAAAATTGATGGATTTTGAACATGAAATATTGTATTGATTGATCTTATGCTTGGATTTTGCAGAGTTTTCTTTATAAATCTCATTTTGAGGGGTTTATGACTAGCCTGTTTCAATTCTCTCTAGACTCAAAACTTGCTAGATATGTTTTACCCTGAAAGATAAAAACTGTCTCAAAAATGAGAAAGCGAGTGAGAGAAAGAAAAAGAATGGTATAACTTTAACTACAGGAATATATTTTGAATGAAATACATGAAACACTGAAATTTGACAGTCCTTATTTCTTTTTGTAAACTAGTGTTTTTTGAAATGTAAGACACTATGCACATCCTCAGGAAGTCACTTCTTACATTCTGGATAAAATATAATTTAGGACAAAATTGCCTTTTCAATATTACTGAAAGTAATAATTCTTCTGACTTTTACAGAAAAACCCAGGAGGGAAATTGTGAATTTTCCATAGCCCTTTTGTGATGAGGCAAAGGTCGTGCAGAATTTAAGGGTATACCTTTTTTACTTACACAAATGAGAATGCTCAAAAGACTGATTTTTCAGGAGAGTCAGGGTGAGAGCTGGAGAGGATGCTCAGGTGCTCAGAAGTAAAGTGCAGAAGTTCAGGCGCAGTGAATGGATATGTTCTTACCCACATAACATGCTCTGCCTTGTTTCAGTCTTTCTGTCTGCTTTCTAAACTTGCCAGAACAGTAATATTCAGATGATAAAAGAATACCTAACAATTTATTGGCCCAGCCATCATCAAGTTAGTCAGATCTTAGTGTTAAGGTTTTAAGGATGAGGACTTTTTCTTTCCAAAAGTAACAGATGTAGGAAATGAAAACAGTCTCTTCTGTTATAATGTTCTTGAAATTTTTCAGACTTCATTTCTGAATTTCTTACTTCAGTAAGTGTGTAAGCATATGAAAAGTGGTATACAGACATAATAGGTTCTTAAAATTATAATGAACATGAAAATAACAAAGTGAAGTAAGTTCTTCTGTAGACAGTTTTACTTACCTGTGTATGACCAATCAATCTCTTCAATCAGTTTCCGCTGTTGTCTATAGTATCCATACACCAAATCTGCAAAATAAGAATGAATTTACAATAAAAAACCCAGAGGTCTAAAGGAATATGAAGTGTAGATGGCACACTCCCCTCCAACAAGATAATCACTGTTTTGATTACTGATTAATTATTTACTGTGTCCTTATCGTGGACCTTGAATGGTAAGTACTGGTTAAACAGAATATAAATACCATCAACACTGTAGCACAAAAGGACAAACAAAGCAAACAGAAGTGCTTTTCAGTTTATCTGAATGTAATTCGTTATTCAAGTTTTAACTTAAGACATACCTGCACTGGTAGGATTTATGGTTTATTCTCCCCAAACTTTATTCCACTCAGTTTTCTTTCTTTATGTTCAGATTATGTCTATTTTCTCTATGTCCCACCCAGTTTTTTATTTTCCATAATTTCCCTTTCTTTCTTCCTTTCAATTTTTCATCACACCCATGCTTTCCTTTTTAAAATTAATACAACTCCCCCCTTGAAGAAACCATCTTCTGTGCTGTCCTTTTAGAAAGACCCAATCTAGATTATTTGGAAGTCAATGTGAGTTAAACTTTTGCTTCAGTGTGGTCAGGACTTTAAAGATTTTCTCCAACTTCATACTACTGATACCACTTAAAGACAGTGAGCACAATATTCTAAAATGTCATTTCACTGGGTACTATCATAGGCAACATTACAGCTGAAGCATGTGAAGTTACTTGTATATCCATAAACTTTATGGAGAGAGAAGGCTAGATATTAGATATGTTTTAATGACATCATATGTCTTTACAGACACATATCTACCTGTATAAATACTCATTGATTTATTCTGACTACTGCATAACCTTCACCACTATCCTTTTTATGCCAGTACAACTCTAGCAACACTACTGATGTGTGCAAATAGAAGACCATGCCCCCTAATACTTATTCATATATGTAAATTGCAGATACAGGGTTTCTGAGACTCTCATTTCGAGAGTCATAATGTTAACTAGCTTCATTAAATACTGCTCTAGAGAAACACAATATAATCTATTTAAGAACTAATTGCATATGAGCACATTGAACACACATGTGGATTGCTTTCTTGAGAAAGTGCCATAGAATTCTGCTCACATTCTGCAATAAATACAATTTAGTGGAACAGTTTCACAGCATTCATTTCTTTAATGTAGAGAAGTAAGTAGTGCTGATTACAGGATGTTAAATCATAATTGCTATTTGCAAGGTTATAAATGTTCTGTGTATTACAATGACTTTCTGCCATGTACCTTAAGTCCACACATTTTAATAACTCCATCAGGACTTCTGTTTCCTCCATGAAACTGTGATTGCCCTTAAATGTTTTTCTCTTCCCTTTCTCCCTCCCCATCAAACAAAAACAACCCTTGCAACACTTCGCAACATTCACTCATGACTAAGATTTTTACAAAAAGATCAAACCTTACAAGTAAGTAATTGCACTGAAAAGGGATTTACATGCACCAGCATTGTCATTGGACTAAATTTTCAAGTCAATGTGCATTGTGCTTGCTTCTTTAATTAATTATGTAAAAGCAAGCTGTTTAAGTTCTGATTCACAGGTGTTAGTTGCGTCTCCAGTTTCCTCCTTTATCTATTGTCCTCCTAATTGTTACTTCAAACAATCAGTTGAGCATTCATATGCTAAATAAGCAGGGTTTGGGCGTGAGAGTGTCCCACCACTTTTTAAATTCCACATGGAGGTCTGATGGACAAGGAGTGATAGCTTCAATGAACAAGAAAAAAAGAGGCAAGGTTCACTTTTTTGGTGCATTACACACTTATAGACCCAGTAAATCTTATGGAAAGTCTTTATAAATGCCAGAAGACCTTAGGAGTTCATACACCTCCTTTCCTCTGCTATTCACCTATTGTGCTCCCACGGCCCCTTCACAGCACACTCATAGCCAGCGCCTTCTCACATCTGCAGGGATTGTCAGCGGTCTTGCCTCTTTCTACTATAAATATGCAGCAAAATTGGGGAAGGAAAGCAAATTTCATTCAGGGAAGGAAGTGAGTGAAGAATCACAGCTAGCATAGGTGTCAGAGCGTGCGTGCATGTATGAGGACCAGTGAATGCAGAAATTATTTCTTCCAGCTACTTGTGCAAACTGCCCTGGCAAAACAAAACAATGTGTTCTCTAAAACATTGCTGTGCAAACTGCCAATGTTGACCAGCTAACTGTACAGAGACCTGCTGGAGGGAAATGATTTTAATTTTTATTTATTTTATTTTGAATTAACAAACTGACATCCCTTTTGCCTACGGTATATGACAGCAGGCGCTTTTGTTTACATAGCGTATTTAAATTCCTTGCATTAAATTTAAATTAATATAGTAATAAGGAGAATATTTTCACAAAAGGGAAGGCAAAACTGATGTTGAATTTGTGGTTTTATACGTAAGTCTGTGATATTGATATTTGCGCTTGATCAGCTTGACAGTCAGCATGACTCCTGTGACACAGACTGACGTCCCCAGCCAGTGCCCAAAATAGTTTGAATTTTGCTGGTTGAGATGCTGCTTTATGAAGCAAAAAATCCTTAATGTTCTCTTCTGCTTCCAGGAAGCTGTTGAACATGTTTCGACAGATTGTTGATTTATTCATAGAACAAGGCAGCTCAGTTGCGGGATCATGTTTTAAACAGTTTTATGGTTATCTTTCTGTGCCTGTCAAGGAGACATGCAAAGTATCATTAAATGCTTTTTGTTCCCTTTTTCTACCCTCCTTCAAAACCAAAGTTTCCTGTTGGAGGCTGTAAGACTTGTTTCTTTTTATATTCTGTCCAAAACAGTGCACATCCCAGCACCCGAGGCCCATCAAGGCAGGAATAATGGTGGCAAATGCTCCCCTGCTCACGAGGGGAAGCCACTGATTTGTGGCTGACCTGGTCCCATGTTCAGTCATAGGGGCAAACGGAGAACATGGGTTGCTGGTTAAAGCACAGTGCTGGGAGTGATAAGGTCTTCTAGATATTTTTTCCATTTAGAAAGTATAAATAACCAGGTTTTCTTCCTCCTGACACGAGTCTGATATTCCTTTTGTGCTTACTGGCCTCAGTTGAGTTGCTTTTGATTTACCACTGTGAATGAAACATTCAGTTCCTCCATGTGTATTTATTCATATGTAGAGGTAAAAAATGAATAGCTCTAAAGATTAACAGAAAGAAATGCCTGTGAGAGAGACCCTCTCAATTTGGCACTCTGTGCCAGGATAATGAGTCAAAGAACTGGAAATAGGACCTTAAAGCTCTGAGAGGATTTTTCCCCAAAAAACCCAGAGATGCTGAGGCAATAAGCCCCAAAGCATTCACCAGAGATGCCTCTCCTAAGCCTCAACAAAAAGGGTATTCTGAGGACAGCGCCCGAGTCACAAAGTACATTTGAGGAATGCTGCGCTCAACATGCTGCTTTGCTATGCAGGATACAAGCTCAGGCGTAATCTCGCACTGTAATTTATACCAGGCTGCTGTAATTTTACCAGCCCTTTGTGCCTGTCCTTTTTGCCTTGGTGTCAAGAGATATCAGCTGCTAGACTCAAGAGGACAAAAGGACAACCTCTCTTTGGTTTCATCTCTGCTCAGGCTGGACTTGTGAGCTGCAGCTCCAGCAGAGCCAGCATTTGCAAGATTGTGACATGAGAATAACTTATTTATGGGAACTGGGACACATTTAGGTAACAGGTTGTGTCTACATTTGTGAGATTTTCTACAAATGTTCTGTTCTGTGTATACAGTGGGGGTAGGTGCTCTTAACACTGCATTGAGATTGTCAACAAGGTTTGGGTCCTGGAAAGATACTTTCCTCCTGTCTCGCTCAACATCTTCCTCCTGCCCCAAAATCTAATTTGGGAGCAAAAAGGGCAGACTCTAAGTCATAGTATTCATCTAGTGTAAGTGGAAAATGGCAATGCATTACAGTCATGGAGATAAAGGCTGTATTGATGTTAGGACCAATAGGAATTTCAATTTACATGGGCATAATTCAAGTTGTCATTCTTAGGCCAAGGAAGGGCAGAACTCTTGGGATGCAATCACTGAAATTTTGTGATAATTTTCTCTCCAAGAAGTACAAAATTTCTCGTTTTAAACAAATTGTGTCTCATGAGATCTCTGCTATGTACGCTTGTGTTACTGACACTGCAGAAACTGGAAGCTGTGAATACCAGAAGTTTACAAAAGTTTGGAAAAAACTTGAAAAGTCTGGGAAGGCAAAATCCCAAAACAGCTCTTCAACACAGTGACACCACTTTTGGCTCACTAAGTCCACTGATGAAACTGGAAGATTATACTGGGAAATTATCATTGCATATTTGCCCTACTTTTATACACTTGACAAGACATTTGTTCTAGGTTATTGTCAGAGAGAAGATATCAGACCAGTGGCTTGAACTAGCAAAGCAGTTTAAAATTTTTTAATCAAAAACATATTGTGCTTGCACAGACACTCAGCAAACTGTTTAAAAGGACAGAGGACTAGTTACCCATGTTCAGATTTTCCAACACACAAACTAACCCAGGCCACTGAAGATTATTGACATGCATCAGTTCCTGTCCAAATGTGAATGTCTTGGATGCTGCTCATTCAAATTGAGTGAGGTAGCTCAGTCACTATGCCCTGCTTGATCTACTATCTACTCTTCATCAGCACTTCTATACACTTCAACACATTTTGATTTTTGATTAAAACACAAATATCTTCATTGGAGAAGAATTAGAACTTGTAGAACAAAGTGAAACGTTATGATAAGAACAGTGGTTATACAGGGCAGCTGAAAGAAAACCCGTACATAGCTGGTGGTTAAGAAGTGGGACACCAAAGTTATTGCAAAAAAAATCAAAGACAGGAAGACAAGCTGCAGGACCAGCATAATAAATTTAAAAAAGAGCTACATGTGAATAGCAAAATAAATGCTCAGTGCTTTTTAAATATGAAAAGAATACAACTAAAGAGATAAGAAAGACTGTTATGATGCAGGTTCTACTTCTGAAAGTAAACACAGAAGCTTGAACACAGCTAAAACTGCAAAATCAGTTCTGATGGTAAATGGAGTGCTTCTTCAACAATTATAATTTCCTTATTTTAGCTCCTTCCATTGACAGGAAGGTCACAGGACCCACGTCTATACCTTTCATCCATCTTATGATGGTGTAGCTTCATTGCCTCAACTGAAATAATTCTTGATTTATACTGACAGAGGAAATGAAAAGATCCAGAGCACAACTTTCATGCTGTCTTGAAGTTTTAACTGAAAGGAACTATCTAAAAATCCCTTTGAGAGAATGATCTACATTTGTCTCAGCAAGGTCTTTCTCTTATGGATTTATTTAGTTTTGTAATGGCATTTGCAAAATCCTTTAAACCCACCAAAATGCTTTAATAGCCCACCTCTACAATTCTATCTATTCCTTCTCCCTGAAAGCCCAGGTGTCTAAATCTTTTGTCAATATGGGTCTGAGAATTCTCACAGCCTTAGAGAAATTTTAACATTTTTTTTTACCCACAGTTCCTTCTGTGTAGACTTATTTTAGGCATCAGTGCATGTTCGGCTATCTATAAAGAGAGTCAGTTCCCTTCGTTATGTTGAGTGTAGGCTGCTCATTCTGATACAGATTGAAAAAGTGAGACTTTCCCTGCACTAAATATAAAGCCGAAACAAAACTCCTCTTACAATTTGACAATTGTCATGTCTATTTACTAACACAAACTGTGTTTAGATCTAAAATAAAAATATGAAAAAGATGGATTGGTTTCATTTAAAAGCAGTTATCATTAAGCATGAGAGTATTAATAGGCACTCTGCTTACTTAACCTGTCACAACTTTACAGTGAATAGTGCCATGAATTAAAAGGATAATCCCTATGGTATCAGCTAAGGTTTATAAAGCACATTTAATCATAATTTTGCAGTGCATTTGCATATGCAAAAGTAATAAGGACTCCAGTTTGACCAATTTATGTTCTACTCATTTGGAATTTTACATGTCTGGGGCTTACAGGGCCCCTGAAATTCCTAAGCATCCAGTGCAAAGTTGGAGGGATTGCAGGATACCACGAGGTGTGATCCAATCTGCTCAAGTAACCCGCTTCCACCTTCACTGTGACTGCAGGAAAAGTAGTAGGAAATGTTACGTCTCCTTCCATTGGTGACCTTGTGCACCTAGACATCATCCAGAGATAGAGCAAAACAGTCTGACAGACTTCAGCTTCCTACGCGGCCATTAGCAGTTAGTTGAAGCATTGGCTATAGTAAGTTTTAAGGCTTCTCTGTTAGCATTCAAGTGTCTGCTCACTGAAACCAAGCTGACAGTGTAGGTTTGAGGTGGGCAAGTCGTGTTTGTCTTTCCAGAATTGCTATTTCTGAACATGCAAAGGTGAGTGAAATTCACTCCCTGTGAAGCTCTTGGGCTAAACACAAAGATATCTCAAAAACTTAAGAATCTACAGAGCTAGGTAACCCAGAAAAGCTAAATGACTGGTTTGCTGCTGAATATGTTCAATGGATTTTAGGTTTCCAAAGCCAAAATCAGAAGGAACCTAAGAGGACTGTAATCTCCTCAAGGATTTTACACCATTGTCCCATGTACAAAATGAGGCAAACTGGTGTTCAAGACAGAAATTGGAACTGCTATCCAAAAAAGCAGGTACCTAGGAGTGATTCCTAGGACACACTTTTATAGAACTCTGCTGCTACCCAGATTCCTTTCCCCATACTCAGATAGTTTTTTAATGCAACACATGTAAATTCATGGAATCATATAAATAAAAAATAAATCCAGATCAGATATAAGGGGAGACCTTATCGCTCTCTACAACTACCTGGAAGGAGGTTGTAGCATGGAGGGTGTTGGTCTCTTCTCCCAGGTAGCAAGTGATTGTACAAGAGAAAATGGCCTCAAGTTGCACCAGGGGAGGTTTAGTTTGGATATCAGGAAAAAATTGTTCCTGGAAAGGGTTGTCAGGTGTTGGAACAGGCTGCCCAGGGAAGTGGTGGAGTCACCATCCCTGCAGGTGTTTAAAAGGCGTTTAGATGAGGTTATTAGGGACATGGTTTAGTGCTAGAATTAGGTTAGGTTGTGCTTGGACTCAATGATTCTGAGGGTCTCCTCCAACTGAAACGATTCTGTGATTCTATAAACAAACAAAAATTCAATCAGGTCAGTGAAACTATAGGTATTGTGTTTCAAAATTAATTTCCTTCTCTGTTAGCAACACCAGAGAAGTAGGAAAGAGATAAGAGTTGAACAGAACTGGACTTTGTTTAAACATGAATATTAATGGTAACTTTAATTGCATCATCCTCTTCAATGTTCTGGGTATTTCACAAAGGAACTTTTATGATTCTGATTTCTAACAAAATTGCATGTCAAGAACTGTAATAAATACAATTAGGAATGAAGAACATGTGCTTTTCCTCTTATATTTAGTACTTAAAGTTAAAACATTTACAATCCCCTTTCCAACAAACCATAAATACTGTGATAGGTATTTCAGAAGTGCAATGAGGAATAAAACAAATTTAACTCCTGTACCCAAAATCTCAGAGTTCATATTAAACTGGCTTTCAGAAAGGTTTTTTAAAATCTTTACTGTGTTTCTCCAATGCCTTTCTACCTCTTAATATTAACATATATAGATCAGTAAAACTCTACAGCTTTGATAACATCTATCTAAAACTCTTGAGAATAGACCTTATGCAATTCACCTCAAAGGAACATTTCCTGAAATAAATGCTTTTTAGCACAGTGGGTGAGTGAAATCAAGCTGTTAGAAACTTTCTCTTTTGCAAACTATTTAAATAGTTTTCTATCAGTATTCATATAAATCTAGGGATTATGCCACGTATCTTTTATAAAAAATACCAAGAGCATTCTTCTCTCTTAAGGAAGCTCAACACTCACAACATCAAGACTGAAAAATTCCAAAGCTCATCATGAACACCAGATGTCAACTGCTGATCTATAAAATGTCTCTATTTGATAAAAAAAATATGAACATAATGCAAGCAATACAATGAAAAAACTTGTAAACAACCTAACATTTTTTGACAAATCTTAACAATTATATTATATAAATGCATAAGTATGTCCAGATATATGTATATCTACAAGGATTTGTCGTAAAAGGCTATATAAACACATGTACATACATATCACAATTCCTTATGATTGTATAATGTTACAAATCCTACTTTTTTTTTTTTTTCTTATTGCAACCGTTTACATAAACATGTAATTTGGAAAAGAAAACTAAGTGTCTCACGATTGCTAAAGACAACAGAGAAAAATGTGACAAACACTGGCATGCTAAAAACACAAGCCAAAGGCAAAACAAAGACACTTAATGTATGGGTTTGCCTATTTTTAAAAAAAAATATTTTTACTAGAATACAGCAGAATTATACGTATAGTTGCATAAGGGAGATCACAGATAAAATAATCAGAATAATTGCCATTACTTTTAAATGCATTCAGGATACTGTATTTCCAAATACACTGAGGTGAGGAACCAAGGTGCTCCCTCCGTCCCTCCAGCTTCTCTGCCTGTGGCACTAGAGATTCATGTGGCCCCTGGTGTCCTCTCCCACTCCCCTCAGGCTCCCTTCACCAGGAGCACAGGGGAGCGCGATCCTTCTTGCTCCTGCAGACAGGCTGCAGCTGCCTTTTGGGTGCTCCTGAGGAGCAACTGCCACACAGATTCACATCTCCCCAGGCAGAGGAAAGGACCGAGCCCATCTCCCCATCTCCATGGACCTTTCAAGCCACCAGGACACAGTGAAAAGGAGAATTAGTGCCAGCAATACCTTACATGGAGCTTAACAGTACAAGTGCTTGCTTTCGCATGTTCTGACAAGGTTTAATTTTGAAAGGGTGCCTGAAAGATTACTGTTTTTTTAAATTAGAAGCATATTTCAGATATGAAATAGTCTGTAAGCTGCTCCACACTATCACAACTGAGAAACTCTCAGAAAACTCTAAAGTGGAATTTTAAGCATTTAGGAGACTTTCAAGTTAAGAACTGAGGTACCTGTGAAGTCAGGCAACTCTTTTTCAGCATTTTCAGGACTTGGGTAACTTTGATCTTGAGTGTCTGTCTTCCACCTAAGTTTCACTTCTCAGACTGACTCCTGCTGTTTAACATTGCAAAAGTCTTTGGAAAACTCACTGTTGAATAAGCCAAACCATAACTGTTGACTCTAAGGACAGTTTAATACTAACAGAGACTTATCCTGACATATCTGGAATGTACATGGAATTTAACCTTTAGGGCATAACTTAAAATCAGGAATTATTGGAAGAAGCACATGTCACAAAGATTCAGAAAAAAAATTCTAGTGCACTCAACCAGAGTTTTTCACAGATCTTTGAGCATTGCTCAGAGGTGATGGCGGTGGGAAAGGAGCTGGCTGCTTCTCTGGGGACAGGTGCTGTCTGATGAACCTGGAATTCCCAAAATCCTCATCCAGATCTTACAGCTACGAAGGACACACAGACTCAAGTTTAATTAGTGAGGCCTCTGCTTTTGGTGCGATAACTCATCATTTCGCTATAGCAGTTCTGAAGTTGATTTCAAAAATCTGCTATGTCAGCATGAACATAAGTCAGTATGAACAGATGAAACATCATCATTTTAGTTTCCTACGATGTTTTTCAGAAAAGAAGTCATACAAAAATAAAACTATCAAAAAAAAAGGGGAGGGGATATTTTATATCTTGAAGTTCCTTAAGGAATCCAGATTTAATCCTGGGGTTTAGAAAATTGATGGAAGAACAGTACCGCCACAGGGCAGTGGATGGGCTGGGCTTTCCTCCCTGCCTTGCCAGCTCCTGCACCATGCAAGCAGACTGCCACACCACAGCTGTATTTCCATACAACTCAGGCACTCAGTGCTCATACCAGACTGCATGTTTTACTCTTGGAAATCACAGAATTGACTGGGTTGGAAAAGACCTCAGAGATCATCAAGTCCAACCCTTGGTCCAACTCTTGGAAAGCAAATGGTCAGTGTCTGGTCCTCTGCTTCATCAAACCCACACAAATGTGGTATATTATTCTATGGAATGATATTTTTGCCTTTGCAAACTGCTGAAAACAAAAAGGTGTAATGATTGCTCCTAAAGGTGACTGTTTATTGTAGCTAACTACAGCAATATAAACACTGTTTTTTTTTCCTCCATCAGATTTAAAAATAAATAAATATAGAAAATACAAAATAAAATAAGGCCATGCCAATTTAAATTGTATCTTCTTCACATTTCCTTTCTTGACTTCATTTCTTATTCTCTTCAGTATCTTGTTATCTAAACTGCATCTACCATCTGATAAAGTTTTGGGTCAAATTCTGTCTCATGTTTTATGTATGTCCATGAGGCAGAAGAAGGACCATCCTGGTCTTCCCCCACACCACCCATGAAACTGGAACTTCACAGATGATTTTGAATGCAGATACTAATAATATTTGGAAGTGGAGACTCAGAAGTTTTGATCAGATATTTTGAGTGATCTATATAGTCACATATCTTGCTCATTTGTATTTAATCAATATGGTCTTCATCTTGGAGGGGGGAGGTATATCTGCCTGGAAAGCTATATAAGGCCCACATGAATGCAGACAGAACACAAAACCACTGTAGAGGCATATATCCCTTTCCTGCTCATCATCCTGCCTAATTTATGCACATTTTACATAGCAATAATAGGAAACAAAACACAGCTTTGTGATTTCAGAAAAAAAAAACAAACAAACCACACACACATTGTTTTGTTAGTTCACATTCTTACAGTTCTAATTCTTGTTGATTTCTGTCAGCAGACATAAGTCTAGTTGAACAACATTTGACTCAAAATGTGGAAATAATAGCACCATAAGATGACAGATACATGGTTTAATCAATCATTGTAAACACAAAATTTCACCTTGCTGCAATAACCATTTCCGCATATAATCCAACCTTTCACTAAGGCAGTAAAAAGCCTTTTCCCAGGTCTCAGGTGGTGGTGGCACTCCATGAAAAGCCTTAATTTGTGCACTGAACCACAAAATGGAGGTTCTGACCTCTTGTTACTCGCAATCCTACACAGAGTGTATAACACAGTTTGAACTAAGAATCTCACTGCAGCAATCCTGCTAGGTTTAGATTAGTTCAATACAACTGGAAGTTCATATATTGTAGCTGTCAGCTGTCAACACTCAATAACCAACTGCAAATTGACTGTGACTTTCTAGCAGTAAGAAATTAAATCTTTGAAACTAAAATCAGGAAGCCTGAGAGTGTCATTATAATTCAGAGGCAAATTTTTACTACAGACTAAACACTGTAGCGTGAAGAAATCAAATACAATATACCTAACTATTACATTTTTTCTGTTAATTGCAATGACTCATCTACCAAGATTAAATTATTTTTATTGCCAGTTAATAAAGTAATAAATTGCTCTGTCAATTAATGACAACTAGAAACGGGAAAACATTATCTAAAAATGTACTGTAAGTTAATGGTTTGAGAATGCTTAAATCTTGTAAGCAGGTTTCAACATACTTGAAGTCACCTGTGAACTTAGACCAGGACTGACAAAGTCACTCCTACATTGGGAATTCACCTGCCTTAACTCTTTGATGGTTTAGACCTCAACTCCAACAGAACTAAGGGGTTTAGGCTCTTAAGTGATGAAGAATCAGTTCTAGAAAGGGATTTTAACACTGAACCCCCATTTCAGGCTGAAAATCCTCAAAGCCCTTGATAAATAGACACCTGCCCTTGGTCTAGGTGTAGAGCACTAAATTCCTGGCTAACGTCAATAACGAGCAGCCTATGAAGTATGTCTGTCTGTCTGTCTCCCCTTCTCTTATGGATATTTATAGAAATGTTTTATGGTATGGAAAAACTTCAACAGCTGGATTCAGAGTGTGAATACCTGGGCATGTAATTAGGATGCTCTGTGCTATAGCCATCTAGACACTTCTACCTTCGTGCTAGGGAGGAAGCCTGATGGACACATCACACCTAGTAATGCAGAGTTATGAATTGTGGATAGCCTGGAAGTTTACATATAGGTGTCAAAAAAGCTCTCTCACTGCCTATTTTCCTATAAATTATTCCAGTTAAGGGCGCAGGCCCAAACAGACAAAATGAACAGGGTACTAAAACTCCCGTCCTTCTGCAAGCAATGAGGGTTTAAACTTCTTAGACTCTGGAGAACACCTTGGGGAAAATAAAACTGCTGAGAGGAGAGGAACAAACAGATGACTCTATACCAGAACAAACTCTGAGCCCTAATTACATATATATATATAAATACAACGTTACCAGAGAGTCTAGCAAAGAAAAGTAAATTGAATTCCTAAGGGGTAGCAGGTGGAAACAACCAGCAAAATGTAAGAAACCAGTAAGATTTCAATTACTAAGTGTAAAATGGTCAAATGGCCCAACAGGACAAATCTTAGAGAACCAATGCAGGTACAAACCTGAAAAGTAGCCCTTGAACACAAACAAGAAGAGACCTTTCTTGAGAAACTCAACATGCACAGCAGACAGGTCACCTACTGAACAGCAGATAAACTGTTAAAGAGTGATGACTGCAATGTAATTTGAATTGACATTCAAGGAACAGCAAAGGTGCCAAATTAGTACACTGACACCAACCTTTAGCAAATAAAAATCATAAGTTTTTTAAAAGATCCCCAAACTAAAAATATTTCCCATTCTGATAGCAATGCCACTTTTTAGAAGTACTCAAAATACCTACTGATTTTCCAGAAAGTGAAAGAGTTGGTTAAATTAAAAGATTCAAGAGGATTTGCTGAAATGTTGTGATGCACTGATGCTTTGGTTATTTAGATTGGATAGGACTATGAGAGCTATAAAAAGCAAGGTAATTTTGTAACAATGCCAAACAATGTTCAGCTTTGACAGGTGTAGCAGCAAAAATAATTGAAAAAAGGCATTGAGAAAAAATAAACTACTTTTACTTTGTTGGGTATTCAGTTAATTGTGTCAGCTGAAAGAAAGAGACCAGGGCATCCCTGGACAGCTAAATCAAGCTCTTCATTCAGTGTATAGCTGGAGTCCAAGCAGAAATTTGGAAAATGTCAGAAATGGTGAAGAAGGAACACAAATTATCAGTGGGGCTTCATCTGGAAAACTGCATTCTGTACTGGTCTTGCCTTCTCAAAAACAATTAAGCACAACAACTGGAGGAGAGGGAACACTGATGAAAATGACCATGGCAAAGTTCCAAATAAAGGAGATGGAAAATGTTAAGAACACTTATTTTTGGAAGAAAACAAATATAAAGAATAATGAATGTTGCTAAGATGAAGACTGGGAACTTCTGTTCTCCCTCTCCCTAGAACAAGAACACCCGGGGGCATTAATGAGAAGGCTGAACGTAAGAAAACCAATGAATGGCTACACTTTTTTTCACATCTAGGCAATTATCACTGCAGGAAACTGCTGAGGCTAACAGCTAAATGAAGACTGAAATAGCTATAAAGATATCAAGAATATTTTGAGTTATCACAATACGTTTAGAAAGGCACCCAGGATAGACGAGATGTGTGAGAAAAGACTGGGGAAGTATCTCAAGTCCACCTACTGTGTGATTTCATGCCTCTTCTGAAGCATCTGCACTGGCCTCTGTCAGATAACACTGAATTCAGGTGTGACCCAACATGGCTATTCCTGCTGCCTGCACACTACACGGGAATGATACATGGCACTTGGAACAGTGGTAGTACTTGTCCTGGATGAAATGCAGCTAAAATAAACATCACTTACAGTTCTGTAACAGACACTGGACTTGCACCCAGGTAAGCAATCAAGTTAACTTTGAGAAGCTGACTGGAGCGAGTGATATGACTGACTCTTCCTTAGATTCAAGTGAATATGTCCCTAGATGTGTTTTAGCAATGTTTCCCTTAACAGTCTGAAATTCCATCAGGGACAGCAAAACATGACTGTGAATTTATCTGTCTAATAAAGGGAAAAGTCTCAGACCCATCAGTTTCAGCTTCCTTACACAAACGGGGACTGTGTGACTCCTGTGTTGCAATATCCACCATGTTCAAAGAGCAAATGCTGGTTTTAGACAGTGTTGCCTTTCACTCCACTTCTAAGAGATATGATAGAGAAGATTTTGGCCTAACCAACACTACAGAGTACACCTTCCATAAATTTGTGAGCAATGGTATCTTCAAATGGCACAATTTTGTGATTCCTCACTGTACAGTTCATCCTCAAAACCTAAGTCCTCTGCAAAGGCTTATTTAGGTGACTACTGCTATTATTAACACTGCTTTTTCCTCTAGACATTCTGCTTTATCTAATTGTGTTTGACCTGGAGAACCAGAAAAATAGCCTCATCTGGGCATTGACATATATGCCTCCTATAAAGGCAAGAGGTATTCCTAAACAGTAGACTTCTGTCTATTCTATTTTTATTGTAACTTGCTGTTAATGTCTGCTCTCATGGAGAAAGACAATTTAAATGTCCAGTAAAAATGCCAGCCATTACTGTGCTTACCTAACTATTCTTCCTCTGCCTTGATGAGATGCTGTTATTGCTCACACCGTGATCACTGGTCTTTTTCTTGATGCCCTGACCAGTTACTGCATTTCCCATTATAGTTTTAATGGCCAAGCATCTCCACTGGTGAACACGCACAGGGCACAGTAGCTCTTATGAAAATGATTCTGGGAACTTACAGCTCTTTAAACTGGATGAAGGCCAAGTACCAGCTGTTCTTGCTGTGTTAATTCAGAGCTCTGCATTGAAAGACTTGCCTCTTCCCACTGGAAAGCTGTTGGGTAATGCCATTTTCAAGGAAAGCCAGGAAATGTAGTTACAATGCTCTCTAAACGCAGCTTCGCTCAACAATACAGCAAATTCATTCAGCTAACATTGGTATAAAGTAGCACTGGTTAAAGTAGCACTAGACAGACACTGTAAAAAACTTACATGAATTATAGACACCAAAGTTTTATTTCTTACATTATTTGTTGTTTTCAACCTTGTCATCCTCATCATCATCAAAAGCAAGCCATCCCTAATACAAGTCTCCCATTAAACTGTGGAAATATCCCATAGCAAATTAATTAAGATATGGAGCAGGATCTTTTACTTTCACTAGCTGAAACAGATGAAGCTGAGACAGGTATTATTTAATCTTGCAAATTAAATCTCTGCTGAATAGACAAATAAACACAGGTTGCCTAATGCTACTCTTCCTTGTACTCTAATTTAATTTCACTGCAGGAGAAAAACCCAAATGAGGCTGCTAAATAGGATTTTTTTCTGGTAAACATAAAGGGGAATATAGTCTGAGTCACCTTCATCTTACCAGAGCAGCTGTACCAGCAGAACCATCTATGTCTGAGGAAAAGCAAGATGAGGTGGGGGACCGGAACTAAATTCTTCTTATGGCCTCTGAAGGCTGATACAAGACTCTGGATCCTCACATTTGCTCAAGCTCCTCTGTGTCTTGCCTCTCAGGTGTGTTGGCCACCACTGCTCAGGCAGGACTTGCACTGTGCCCGGACAGGGCTGGTGATGCTGAATTTCCAGCCTAAAGAAGTGCCACAAGAATTCTCTCCGCTCCCAGTGCCAGAAGGCAGGTAATGAGCCAGGACAACTATGGCATTTTCATGCTTCCAGTTGCCCGAGTAAAGGTTGTAAATAACTGCAGCATTTTTTTTTCTTTATTTCAGGGATGTACCCATTCTTCAGCTAACTGTTAAATTTTATGCCCCTTTACAGATAAATGATGTATTTTGACTGTAGCAGGTGACCAGCATTAAGCTCTTTCAAAGAGAAACCCTTAAAAAATGATGTCCAGCTCTGATTAAGTTGACTATTTGAATTCAAGGCATGTCTTGACTGCTTTCCATGAAAACAACTGACCCTTTTCATGGGCTAATGCCATTGTAACTTCCTCTACACATTGAACAGATTACCATGGACACAAATTCAGACTCCTTCCATTCACACAAGGTCCCTAGAAATTTACATAAGTCTGCAGAGAAAACAGGCAGCCAAGCTTGCACTGGCATGAATATTGTGATGAAACTTTCAAGCAACACATACTTTTGCCTCCTAAAATACAGTTAACAGTAAAAAAAAAAAAAATTAATTAAACAGTAAGGAAAAAAATATTTTAGGTAGCTGTTTAAAATGATCATTTAAAATAACTTAACACTAACCAATTACCTTAGGCCAATTTGCTGCAAAATCAGTAGAGTTTGGAAATATGTAGAATCAAAATGCTACTCTGCTATGCCATAATAGTGAGTGTTTTTTAAGTAAAAAAAATTACTCTGCAAGTCACAGGAGTGCATCTCTCACACATAAAATAAAACAAAGACATAACGTCTTCCTCAATGCAGTTTGGCTTTGCCGATCTTTTCAAAAATGACAGGCATTTTTCTCATAACTAGACTCTTGTGAACATAAGGAGGGTCCTTCTACTCCCCTTGGACCCATTCTTATAAATTTTGTTTAAAAAATTTCACTGAAATCAGTTTTGCTCCATAAGACATCACTGTAATTTTGCAAGCCAAGGACAGGGTCTCCTAGATATCAAATTTATTGCAGCTATGTTTATATATCCTTATCAGGACTTAATTTTAAAGAAGAGTTTGGGAGATTCCGGTCTTCCAAATTCAAATGCTCCTACTGGAAATTGTGCACCTAAATGACATGAATTCTTTTCAAACTGTTTCCCTGAAAAGCAGCAACACACCTGCTATTACTAAGTGCCTCCTGAGGAGAAAACCAGACCTTTCTGAGGAATCTGGATTGGCCCTGTTCGGCTGACCTTCTGGTGAAGGGATGTTACATCATAGAGAAATGTCAGTGTCTTACTTGAACAGTCTCTTACTCCAGAGGCATCAAGGGATGCGCAGTCTGTCCAAAACGCTTTGGCTTATATTTCTGAGCTTATTGCCATCTAATCTTTAGTCTTCCACCCCTCTCAGCTCACGTAGGGCTAACCCGCATTGTGTCTTCTCTCCACAAAACCCTCCTTCTGCTGGATTCCAAACCTTCCTCAGCAGCTTCTGCACCTGCAAAATCCTTCCTGTGACTCCCCTGTGTACATGCTGAAGGAATTTCCAATAATGAAATATATATATATACACACACACATATATATTTTTCCTAACAGAATCACACTGCGGTTTTAAGTTGACCAACGCTTTCATAGTAAAGCCCTTTCCATCTAACAATTTTCATGGTTTTTAATGAAAGGAATTATATTGTTTTCTTTATCTGGAGCCTATTTTTACAGCCCAGAAAGATAATTACAAATTGAACAGACTTCTCTTTTATGTTTAAGGTTGGAAATTTTATGGAGTTCAGAGTTAATTGCTAGTTTCCTCGGCAAGCAGTGAATTATTTTAAAGTCAGACTACCATGTAACAATTCTAATTACAAAGCTACTTCTTGTCTCCCTTACGCACCTGGGCCTCTCAGTGGAACAACAAGCTTTGTCACTGATTTTGCTGAGACCATTAAGATCAGGTGTGCCCCAAGAATACAAAAATTTCATAACATTATCTAAAATGCCCTCAATTCAAATAGCTTGGAACACAATTTCCAGAAATGAGCTGGAAAAAACTTTTCCCTTACCCTATTTTCCTTTAATGCTAAGTACCCCTTTATGCTTTAAATTATCTGCTCATCCCAACACATAGTTTAACAATTCTTTCCAAACAATAAAATACATTTATTAGTAAAAGAAAATAGAGCACTTAGTAACAGACACTGGTTATTCTGCATAAATTATTCAAACATTTATGCTGTTTGTGAGAGAATTCTAGAAAGTAAAAATTCTTATGCATACGTATTTGTAGTGACCCCCATTTGGGACTTCAAAGCTAATCCTGAGGCTGTACCTTAAATTCTGTTCCTAAAACGAATCTGGGAGGAAACCAAGCATCCTGACACTCATCTGAGAAAGACACGAATCCTGAGTTTCCATGTGATCTGTGTTCAATGCCACGCACAGAACAGATGATAGTTGGGAGAAGAAACTGGAAAAATATTTCTTCAGTCCATAAATATCTACCACTAACAAAAAATACATTTCATATATCCATATAGCTATCTGCAATTCAGCATTCAATACGTCATGCAATATTCTCTGGTACTCCATATCATTAACTTCGTACTTCAGTTTTTACCATTAGCTTCAAGGAACTTTCATCAAAATAAGTTTCTCCATAGAAAGGAAATAGCTTTACTGTGAAAAGCAATATATAAATTATACACTGTTTCACTTATGGGAAACACAAATTTTCCAAGCTGCAAGCATTGATCATTTGAAGTTATATATAATTTATGATTAGGAGTGCTGCCTATTTTCCAAACCACAGGTTTCCACACAAGTACACCAAAGCAAAATAAGAGAAGAAAATGAGATATCAAACTTTTTTTTTTTTTTTCTCTTCACTCTGAGAGAATGACACATGGAAGTGAGCAGGGAGTAAGTGCTCTCTTTGGAGAAGGAGCAGGCACCCTCTTGTTGGTGTGCTGACTGCAGTCTGTGCAGACAGTGCCTTTTGAAAGTTCTCATGAGGCATGTATCACAGGTAACTGAATTCAAGAGGAAATAGACAACTGTATCAAAGTCTACATTAGAAAAAGTTCTAATCTTCATCCAAAAGGGGAAAGATATTTGGTGTTTGAACGGTTAGAATAAATGCATCAGCATTAACTCTCCCCTCTCTTGTACTCTGAGGCAAAACAGGAGCCAAGGCAGCATGAATCTCCTTGGCATCTTACATCTAAGGTTAGAAAGAAAAAGCTAATAAAGGTCTAGCCTACTGTAAATTCCAAGTTTCACATCTCTTGACTTTCCTCAGGGAAGTGTAGCAACATGAAGTTCTCAGGGGACCATGGTTTTTCATAAATACCTGAACCCATTATGTTTTGAGGTCAGTGTGCAAAGGACCACAGAGTGTGTATGTGGCTGTTCTTATTTCTTCATTTGTAAAACTTACTCCTGGGCTGAAGATCAAAATGAAGTCATCACACCTATCCAAAACAGGAAATAAATGTCTCATCTCTCTTTCCAGAAGAAAGATAATTAAATCTATAGAATGTATGTGGAGCATAAAGTACAAACAAAAACAGAGCTTATGGAAATAAAGAAAAAAAAATATTCTGGAATAATAATTTCATTAATCCAGAATAGGACCCAAACCTTCACTCTCCTGTCTTCTAGTTTCTTTTCTTCCTTCTTTCCTACCTTTCATTTCTAATTTTTCCTTTTGCTTTATTTTCTGGCTTGAAAGTTTTCATCTAATTTTTGGTAATTTCAAGTTGTCCATTTAATGTTCCTGCCAGCCATCATTCTGTATGCACTTCTTTTCAGATTTCTAATGTTTTAATTGTTCTACTTAATCTGTTTTCATACACCATAACCCAGTGAGCAGAGCCCACAACTTCATCTGCTCTGGGGCAAGCACACCTGCCACTGAAGAATCCATACATGCGATGGCTGAAAGATGGTTGCAGTCGTCACAGCAGACGGATCATTTTTCTAGGGTCATCCTGGGAGCAGACCAAGAGTTTTTTAATGGCCAGTTAATTACTCTGGCCTGCTCTCAAGGGCCATCTCTACCCCAGAGTTGGCAGGCACCTATTTGAGTGCATGCGTGGTGTCAGGCAAGTGCAATAAGCTCAGTGCAACAGGAATAAGCTGCTCAGCCCTGGTAAAAATGACAGCTAAGGGCAGGCTGTTGCCACCAAATTAACTCCCCAGGGAAAGCAAGCTGCCAGCAATGGGCTGAATGATGGATGAATTGTTCTCTGAGGCTGCCTACAACACACAGATCATGGCCTGAACATTCCCTTTTTCTTACATCAAATTGAAGCTTCCCTCTTCACCCACACGTTTGTGCCTCAACCCACATCTCAGATTTGATTTACCCATCATTATCTTCCTAGTCCCCAGGGCCTCATTTGGATTTCATAATTCACCTTCATCTTTATGATTGTCTTTTCTCAGCATATTCCTCTTATACTGCTGATTCGCAGGCTGAGCACTATCACAATCAGCAAAGCAAACTCCTTCATATATAACCACTTCTTTATTAATTGTCACACACTTACTTTCTCAAGACTTGTCATTATTTATTTTGTCATAATTAGATTAAGGGTGAAGGAAGATCTTATCTAGACTGAGTAGCAGGTAAGTGCAAACTAATACTTCAACAAGACTGGGGCTTCTTTGAGTAAATAATGGAAATTCTGTCAGTATTAATTCTGCCTACTCTGAAGGTATGCAATGAAAAAGAAATTAAAGTATTAATATGGAGAAACCACACTCTATATTTTCTGTCTAGTTCATGTTTGCTAGTTTGATGTCAATTAATTGCTAAATCAAGCAGTGATGAAAGGGTTGCATTTTAATTTATCCAGCAATGCTTGGCTTATTGTCAAATGAATGGTCTCACTGCTCTTACACTGACATTATACTAGTCTATTTGTGTTAGGATTAAGCTTTATACATTCACTAAAATCTATCTGGTCTCTTATGGACTCCACATCAACACTGGAAGGAAAGTAATGGAAGAACATAACTGTAAAAAAAAAAAAAAATAAATAAATATATATATATATATATATATATAGTTCTGTCGTTTTTATTGCTATCTTAATTTCTACTTTTACCTTTATAGTGCTTGGGAGGCTACATTGGTGTGTAACGAATAACAGATAGTTCTCATTCAACCACTGATTATTCCACACTTTTGACCATGTTTTGGATGCTTTCCTACATTAAAGAAAGAAGATGCTTATGTATTAGTTGAAACCATTAATCTTCAAATTTAGTTCGTTATATGGTCATTCACATTAGCAGTTAACTTTTTCTAATTTACTTCTTAGCATCTGAGTCATTTAAACCTAAGAGTAGCTCTTGGATATGAGTTCTTACCATAATATTACCTTACTCTTACAAATTTACTTGTTGTATAATATATGTCAGAAAAATGGAACACGTAATAGATGTACATCAAAAATTTTATGGACACAGCTTAGAATTGAATAGAATTTATTTTGATCAGGATTTGCACTATTATGCCTTTTTTCCTGCCAGTATCATGTTAGTTTTTTTTTTTTTTCCATAGGAAATGACAGCCTGTTTCTCTTTTGATTTTTTTTCCCTATAAACCTCAGATGTTCATCATAGACATAATGGAATTCTGGATTAGAAGAAAAACAACAAAGAGGTTCCTTTTAGAGCTGCAAGTAGAACAAATTTTACTTTCTAGAGTGAATGCAACCCAGTCAAGCACATGTTTCTTCATGACTAGAGCCTTGGGTGAATTCTTAAAATAGCGCTCATTATAGATATTGCATAAAAAAGAATTTAGAGTTGTTTTCTCCAATTAAAATAATTATGAAGTTTAGCTGAAATTTATTTCCAAATATTGTCTCCCCGTAAAAGAATTTAAACTTACAGAATTTATCTGCCACGCCAACCTGTCTGTTTCTCTTTGCAAGCTAAAACTCATCCTGGTCACGGTTCTTACAAGTCCAAGTTTTTAACTCCTCTTCAAACGTTCCCCCCAAAAAGCAGTTATTACCAAATATCTGTACATTTTGGTGAAAACCAGAAAAGTCCCTGTTTGACCTGTAATGCACAACTATGTTCTGTCCATAGAGGCACCAGTGTGCCATGCTCAGGAGCAGTGAGTTTTATCATCAAATCTTTGCTTTGCATATTGTGCAAAGATGCAGCACTAGGTATGGACACATTCATTATAAATGAAATGTACTATTCCAATCAAATTACCTTTCAGGCTACAAATACACATTCCTGTTTTGAAAACAGTAAAGCTCCTTGGGATTGTTTGGGTTACAATGGTCATTTGGCCTGAATATCAGTGTCAGCATTTACTTATTAACAACTATTATTACGATTTATTTGTAATATTGCCAGAACTTCCACAGAAATCTAACTGCATTGAGACTGCATGTTGTATAAACAGAATTTAAATTATAATCTCAGATATGGATGCTTGCCCCAGGCAGCGAGCGACAATTACACAGAATCTGCTTTGCAGGACTCCTTCCTCCTGTCAGGAAAAATTCCTTCTTGCCTCCAGAAAAACAGGATTTATAGAGGGAAATCTGGGTCACACCCACATGTGGGGTTGAGGAAGAGGAGGGGAAGGGGAGTGCAAAAGTTCCCCTAAGAGCAGGAAAAGAGGAAGGGTTGTGAGTCACCCACAGACAAGAGGCCAAGGCAGCGCAGGTAAGGGGGCTGGAGAGGTGTCTCTTGCATCCCCAGACCCATCACTGCTCTTAACTTACATCACTTAACTTCTGCTTGCAAGTGACAACATGTCTCTTTCTATAATTCGTTCATTATGCATTTGGTGGAAGTATTACATACCTACGTATCTTTAGAAATCACTGTTGTGGTGAAGCCAAGAAAGTTACATAAACAATTCCTGTTAAAGGCAAATATATAAAGACTCCTCATCTCTTGCTCTGAGTAATTTCTTTTCTCTATTGTGATGAATGAACATCTCATAAATTGTTCTGCAATAAACTCCACCTGGCCGCATTTTTTAAAAAAGAAGAAATTGGTAGCATTACCCTCTTCATTTTCCCCACTGTGTGTATGCCAGTTGTTAAAAACAACTGAGATTGGAAGTCTGGGTTTCAGTCACTTCATTTAATTTCTCTCTGTGTTTGGTGATGCAATGCCCGTAAAAGTCAGAGTAGGAGTAATATAACTCATTTCCCCAGTCTCCTTTTCTAGTAGTTACAAACTGCAGCAACACCAAACCTAAAAAACATGAGATAAACAGACACTGCACAAGTGCCAAGTGTGTCTCATCTGCAAAGCTTCTCCTTCCTTCCTTCCTTCTTCATTCCCTCCTTTTTCTTTCTCTCCCCACCCCCGCCCCCCCCCCCCTCTTTTTTTTGCTTCTCTTCTCCTCTATTTTCTCTCAATTTCTCTGTTTGATTTCTAGGAACTCTGGAAACTAGCATTAACACCTTTCCTCTTGTCAGTAGGACTCACCACTTCCTTTTTATCCTCATAAGTCATCATTTACTGGAAGACAACAGGAACCTGTAATTGTCCTTTTATTCATTTTATAACATATGCTATTTTTTTAAGAAGAGAGTAAAAAGAAACCTAGATTTTCATCCACTTCTCCCTTGTGCAATTTAAAGCCTTTGTCCATGTCAGTCTTTGTCCTTATAGTCACAACATTTACTTCTCAATTAAGAGTAATGAATACAGAGCATCATCTCCCTGAAAGTCAGAACTAGAGACAAGAATAATGTATGAGGACAACACAGTGCAGTGACTGGCAGCGAACACCGAAGCCTGAACAGTGATCCATGTACTTTTTTACCTGGCAGTATGGAGGGCATAAGAGAGAAAAGCTGTACCGACCATTCAGCACCAGGGACCACCTGGACAACATGTGTTGCAAGACCTCGTGGAACTGAGATGGCAGCAATTGGAAAACGGCTGCCACCAGCCACCAGCCCTATATCCATGTTCATGTACCCACCTTCACAGTATGAAGAAGAATAACAGATGAAAAAGAATGACACAGGATATTATTATCATTATTATTACCATCAAATATGACACACGGACCCAAGCTGTACTGACTGCTACACGAGCAAAACCTAACGTTTTAGCATGTTATGACTGTCCTACCACACTTCGAGCTATACACAGCATATGAACATTAAATTACAGCAATTAGGTAAAATCGCACCAGTGGTATCCCCATTCAGCATAACTGTTCCTCTAGTGATATGTTAGAGCTTTGTTTTATACAGTAAATGCCAATTAGATTTTGTCAGATTTCTCCATGCTTGTTTTCAAGCTGGCACCCTGAGGTACCAGGCCTTGCTGCAGTCCATGGGTTCTGGTAGACAGAGTAAGAATTTCTATTTAGAATTACAATCAGAGAGGATCCACCATAGGATAAATGTTCAGAGCAGCTGTTTTGACCTAAGTTGTCAGGTGTAAAGGTACATGCAGCCTCACTTAAGTGAAGCCATGTGCCATTAGGAAGGCTGTGATCACGCTGAAAGGGCTGTCTTGTCATTAGAAGCAGCATAATCTGGCACCTCATGAGTACAATGTGAGCATTGACAATCTGTGCACCCCACTGTTTATACAGTGCTTTTGTTGCTGGACTGACCTCAGAAAGTATGGGGATGTCGTCTCTGCTTTGCCGACAGCAAACCAAGGCAAAGAAGGTGAATTACATGCTTGAGTTAACACTGTCTGCCAGGTTCAGTTCCTAGGTCTCAGGATTCTCAGTTCCTTACTGAATCACCAGAATACATCAGACTCCAGGTGAAGGCTTCTCCTCACCTGTAAGCGTTACCTGGGGCTTACATGGCACACAAGGGGCTTCTCCAGGCGGCTGCAGACCAACCTGCCCACACGCACGTGTCAGTCCCAGGCAGACTGCAAAGGCATTCTGCATAAATCTCTCGCAGGGGGACTCTGCCCTATAATGTCACACTGGGAGCTAACCTTCTTCTCTTGAAAGAGCTTTAAAAATGTGAACATGAAACACGAAACACCTTAAGTATTACTATAATACCTCTACGTTACAGATGAGGAACTGAGACAGACCTGTTCAACACCTCTTTGGAAATTCTCACTTGCATGCAACAGATAGAAAAAAATGCGACTGATCGCTGCTTCATTAACTCAACTGATTTTTATACAGACTAATATACCGGGTGTTTCAAAAAGATGGACTCATTTTGAAATAATTGTATCTTTGAAATTGGGTCCATCTTTTTGAAACACCTTGTACAATATAATTATTTTCTCAGCAGTTCCTCCCACAGAATCACAGAATGTTAGGGATTGGATGGAACCTCAAAAACATCATCTAGTCCAATCCCCGTGCCAGAGCAGGAACACCTAGAGGAGGTTACACAGGAATGTGTCCAGGCGGGTTTTGAATGTCTCCAGAGAAGGAGACTTCACAACCCCCCTGGGCAGCCTGTTCCAGTGTTCTGTCACCCTCACTGAGAAGAAGTTTATTCTCATATTTAAGTGGAACCTCCTGTGTTCCAGTTTGAACCCATTACCCCTCGTCCTATCATTGGTTGTCACCGAGAAGAGCCTGGCTCCATTCTCGTGACACTCACCTTTTATATATTTACAAACATTAATGAGGTCACCCCTCAGTCTCCTCCAAGCTAAAGAGCCCCAGCTCCCTCAGCCTTTCCTCATAAGGGAGATGCTGCACTCCCTTCATCATCTTGGTTGCCCTGCGCTGGACTCTCTCCAGCAGTTCCCTGTCCTTCTGGAACTGAGGGGCCCAGAACTGGACACAATATTCCAGGTGTGGTCTCAGCAGGGCAGAGTAGAGAGGAAGGAGAACCTCTCTGGACCTACTAACCAACCCCCTTCTAATCCACCCCAGGATGCCATTGGCCTTCCTGGCCACAAGGGCACAGTGCTGGCTCATGGTCATCCTGCTGTCCACCAGGACCCCCAGGTCCCTTTCCCCTGCACTGTTCTCTAACAGGTCATTCCCCAAGTTATACTGGAACCTGGGGCTGTTCCTGCCCAGATGCAAGACTCTACACTTGCCACTGTTATATTTCATTACATTTTCGCCCGCCCAACTCTCCAGCCTGTCCAGGTCTCGCTGGATGGCAGCACAGCCTTCTGGCGTGTCAGCCACTTATCCCAGCTTGGTGTCATCAGCAAACTTGCTGATAGTACACTCTATTCCCTCATCCAAGTCATTGATGAATATATTGAATAGTACTGACCCTTGAGGCACTCCACTAGATACAGGCCTCCAACTGGACTCCGCCCCACTGACCACGACTCTCTGGCTTCTTCCTTTCAGCCAGTTCACAGTCCACCTCACTACCTGATCATCCAGATCACATTTCCTCAGTTTAGCAGCAAGGATGTTGCTGTGTCAAATGCTTTACTGAAATCAAGACAGACCACATTCACTGTTTTGCCATCATCTATACACCTTCATTATGTATTTTGTTTCTAAATTCCCAAGGGCAGGTGTCATATTCCTGTTCTTCGTTCATACGGTAACTTACACAATGAAACCCTGGTCACTAACAAATGCACTTAGATGCCATTGATACATAAATAATAAATGTTAGCAATTTCCTGATTATACAGCATCTCCACATGTTTGTTTAACCTCAGATTCATTTTTGTTAAACATCTAACACTTGTAAAAGCCCAGTTAGAGGATGTATCTGTCCATGGAACTAAATATGTATAATGTGTAATTTAAATGGCTATGCTTCCCATAACTAATTATACTTCACACATGTCTGTAAAATTTCTGAAGTATATTGGTATTGCATCAATAAGCACAGTTCATTTACATTTAATCCCTCAGTAGAAAGCTGACAGACAAGTCAGATTTTTTCCCTCATTTTACTTGGATGTAACTTTATTTTGTAAATGAAATTTCAAAAAAGTTTAGTCCTCATACACTGCCACTTGAAACAAGTAGGAACACCCAAAAGAAAGCTGGATTTTTTTTTTCTAGTAAGTTATTACTATATAAAACCCTTACAATAATATTTGTTCCTTCAAGGAGCACCCTGAAGAGTATTTTTCACTTATTCAAACATGTTAGGGAGAATTTATTAAGCAATTAATCCAAGTAAATAAAATATTTCTGAAGATGCCTTCAAATGACAAACAATATTTGCCCGTGACAGGACAACACTAGCTCAAAAATATCCACACATGCTTAAAAGCCAAGTCTTTCTACAATGCCTTTTTTATTTTCTTTAAATGTTCTGATTTTAGTTCTTCTACCCATTAATAGCTATAAGTTATTTGAGGAAGTGTAGAAAGTTTATAAGCAAAGACTACACCAAATAACCTCTTAAATTTTAATCATCTCATGAAAAATTGAATAAATTAGAGAAATAGTTTGGTTGATGTCATTGCTGAACCCACAACCAGCACTAGTCCAGCAGACACCATCACATATTTTTACTCCTGGAAAACACCACAGCAAAATCCATCTTCTAGACTGTAGTTAGGTTCTTTACAAAATATTCCTACCCTTGAACAGAAAACAATATGATTTCAGACATATGTTAATATTTTTTAAAATCTTACCTTTTTTTTTTTTTTTTCAATCTTGCTAAAACATCTGTGTTGGAACGTAAGGCAGTATAAGTCAGGATATTTTCATTAGGTTCATTTCTAGTACCGTTTAAGAATGTAGCCTTGTAATTGCACAGAAATTAAAAAAAAAAAAAAAAAAAAAAAAAAAAGGAAGAGAGCATGAAAGTAAAATTCTTCAATTAAGTTTTCTCTTCAGATTATAAATACATGCAACTGCAGACTTCCTAGGACTTTCACAGTCATTTACGCCACACAGAAATACTCAAATGCCTTCAAAACGAGTTTTGGAAGAAGCAGCAGCAAATCTTCTTCTGGCCCTGTGCCACACCAGTGTATTTAGCAGTTTGCTGCTGCTCTATCACCATCTCTTCAGTTTAAGTCACGCATTTATTTCCTGCTCTGGAGTGATCAAAGCTTTTCCATCTAAGGCAGAACATTTTAATTGCCAATTTCAAAGGTTTTTAGGAAGCTGCTTCGTAGATTTAAAATCATTAGCAACAGCTTTAGTGCTCATCCAGTGAGTTACATCTTTTAAGTGTTACACAAGCATTAATTAATTACGGGTTTGACTATGCCTTTAATGTTTCGGCTGTATTGGGAGCGGTGTAATATGCTCCACCTCAGCTGAAAGCCTTGGAGATACCGGGCTTTAGGGAGGCTTAGTGACTCACCGGGGAAATGAATCTGTTGTCTCTATGCCATCTAAAGCAGTTGATTTGCTACACAAAGGAGCACATGCTGTATTTTCTTCCAGGACACCGCAGCTGTTGCTCGCTTGGTTGCTATACCTGCCTGCGGCAGAAAATCTCCTGCTATTCCAACACGGGTGGTGCAACTGCATACATTTCCTATGCAGACTAATGATACAGCTGCACAGTTTTCTGGGAGAGATACAATACACTTTTATGTCTAACTGGTTCCGTTTCTACAACACATACACACACAAAAAAGGAAACTGGTCCAAGACTGAAAGATGCACAGACTTCATGGACCACGGTTAAGTAGGTGGCTATTAAGAGACACTCAGATGACCTAGATAAGCATCAGACCAACATATCCAGGACATACAGCAGGATTATTCAGCAGGTTTCAAAACTACAGGAGACAACAGAAAGTCTGGCGTGAGTTTTTCTGTTTGGTTGGTGGCTTTTGTTTGTTTGTTTTTCACTGGGCAGCAGCTAGATAAAGGACAAAAATAATCAAACTGCCAGAGACAGGAACCCCACGTCTCACTCCTTTCACTGTGAGACATAACCCAGCATGGTCCAACTGCTGGCCCAAGGCTTTAATCCAGCCTACAGAACATATCTCCTGCTTGTCCCCTATCACCCATCGCAGAGTGGTGGCTCCAGCAGCTGAACACCTTTGTCCACATTGGCATCGGTCCCAGCAGAGATGCACCATTGCAAGCACAGACAGACAGCTGTGTGGGGGGATGTGGTGGGGAGCAAGGGGGGCAGCTACAGCATCGGCAGACCAGGGGCTTGCTGCTTGCCCATGGCAGCAGCTGCTGCTTCTGGGGCTGGGGTGCAGGGGGGAGGCACAGTGAAGGAAGGAGGGCAAAAATCTAGTCTGGCACCCAGAAATGCTTCACTGGGCCACCTTATCTCACTCATTAGAATGGATAGTCAAGATTTTCTCTTTCAAACTTTTTTTCCATTGCCATCTGCAGCCAGGGTACAGATCAGCACTGCTGCCCACCCTCAACTGCTGTGCTCTGTCATCCCATGGACAACACTGCTGTCTGCAGCTGTGGTTCAAACTCCCTCACGAGGGAAAGGCTTAGAACTACCATCTCCTGTTTCTTTGGCAAATGTTGTACTATTAGATGAATATAAGAAGGCTCCAGTATCAACATCTTATGGCTATTTTAGGAGTACAGTAGTAAGATCAACAATTATGAACTCCAATATATTTTTTTGTTGCATCTGGCCATCTAAACAAGATGTTTCAGCTTAGTTATTCCCAGTATGTGGTTCTAAGAAGCATTTCTCACTTCATTACTTTTTTATACTTTATTATCTACACTGATCTTTATTTTCCCAGCCAGGCCTACATGTCCAAGTACTGTACACGCTGGCTACTATGAATCCCAGTCTGGGTCCCTAAAACTCTCCTGCTCTGTACACAAACATGACTAACTCAGCATTTTGAATTCCACTGCAAGGTGACTTAAACCTCTTGTTCTGTCTAACCATAAAGCTACTCCGAGTGGGTCAAGTTCCATGTCACTTTCAAGTGAACAACAGGCACCACGAGTCCAAGGTTTCATATATGTAGAAAACCTTTGTAACCCCAGGAATTAACTAATAGAAAAACAAAACAAACTAAAAAAAAAACCAAAAACAAACAAACAAAAAAAACCCACACAAAAAAACCCCAGACCTCCAATAATTATAATTTTTCCCCAAAAACCTGGATCGCAGTTTTATACAAGTGCACTGTTTACAACAGTGAAAGAATGTGTAGATCATATTAGAAAAAGCTGATTAACCCACATTACCTTATTCACAAAAAAACCCCCACCCAAGACTACATTTTTTGGTTGTTCTAAATATATTGCCTTCTATTTCACTCAACTGCATGTAACATGAAACTACCCATTATACATGACTGTCTTGTTAGCTTCACCTGATTTAGCTGATTTAGCTTCTTCCATTCAGCAGGGCGATAAGGGTATTTTAAGTCTGCTCTAAATTGCACTTGCAATTAGTTTTAATATGATTAATCTCTTTTCCTATCGTAAACAAATAATTGGAAAAGCTAACCAGATCATTTAAGACATGCACATATTCCTAATGAATAGCACATATCCATTCCTGTTCTCATCTTTCCCTCCTCAAGTACAGCCACTACACAGACAAGTTTTCAGCAGATTTTGTGTCATAGTCTTATCACCTCACACAAAAAGGCTGGAACATCCCACACAGACAGTGAAGACTACTGCCACGTGGAAACGTATTTTCTCTGCTGATTCACACATGGTAAATCCCACAGTGGACAACACAAACCAGAGAAGACGGAAACATACAAAGATTAAAGGATAGCCTCCCATAATCTTTTGTATAGATGTATTTTTCACTAATGGATTAAAATAATAATTTCTACTCTAAGTATTCCTGAATTAATTCTGTTGAATGAAATATTGACTTGACCTCTGCTCAAATACGTGTTAAATACAGAAATCTGGGTTTTTTCTCTCTCATTAAGAGACACAAAAACCCTAAACCTTTGACTAAGTGATTAGACAACAGTGCAGAAAATAAAACTCACATAAAAAATAAGTATAGAGAATTTACATTTTTTACCCACTGTTTGGTTAGTTCTAGTACATATTACATTGATTTATGTAGTTTTGGGTGTTTCTTTGTTTACCATACAGATAAATCAGTAAGCAAAATATGAACTCCTTTTTCTTCATCCCAAATAAATAAGGGGAGAAAGAGATAAGACAAAATACAAGAAGAAACAGTGGAAAGGACTTGTGTCAATTAAGTAGGAAACACACATTAAAAGGGGGACAGAAACACATCAAGGAGGATGCTTACAAAGTTGCAGGAGTAATTTTCCATGAGTTGACTCATGTGTTTGGGAAAAATACGCACATGGTGAGGTGAGAGTTCAAAAGCTGTTGGGGAAGTCAGACCATTCACAGGAGAATATGAGAGAAGGACATGGAGGGGATTAAAGAGAAATGGGTGGATGAGGCTGTGAATATTCTCAGAATTCAGCCACTGTTAAATCTGACATTGAAATAAAATTAACTGAAATTTTCTATGGTCATATGATGTAAGAAAGTGAGAGCACTGCCAAGCTCTTCTAATTGCTAGCATGTTAATTAAACCCCAGCTCCTCAAGCCATACAACTACATGAGATTTCAAATACTTTTTTTAAAAGAGGTTTTTACCTTGCGTTTGTACAAGTAATCTTATTTAAAAGAGCAAACTGTTAACAGCCTCAAAATACAATAATTAACCCAAAAATGTACATTTTAAAGTCTCTTGATGTCATATTAGACCTACTTTTACTGCGTAGATTTATGATATTTCAGTACTCAGTGCAGTCTGAAACACTGAGTGGTACTGGAGATGCTAAGTGGCCACTTGGTCCTCAGTACCTCAGCTCACCAATCTATCAGTCTGGCATGAGGAATGGCTCTTTTACATTATTCCAGCAGTGAGCAGCTGGCTGGCACAAGAGAGGTACATGCTGCTCAGTCTTCTTATTCAGCACAGTTAAAACAGTAACGTGCACTCACTGAGGGTGATTCCCAGGTCAATGCTGCTGTTCTCTCCTACTGCAGGAGGATCTTGCAAAAGACACTGAACTGCATTATTAAAAAATAAGTTGGTTTTTTTGCTCCTTCTGTTATCATTGGAAAGACTTTCTAGAATCTCATTGCTGTAATGGTTAGGAACCTTCTAATTTTCAGCTTAAATTCGCACATTGCCAGTGTATATGCATTTGGTTTTGTGTCAGCACTATCCTAAAACTTAAATAGCTCTTCTGGATCTTTTTCCCCTTGATGCTCATCCAGGATCTACTCACACATATTTCCACTGATATGAGTGAGACATAACTCCGCTGTGATCTGTGCATCTACAGCAAGATACAGGTTTTTTTAAACACAAATCTAAGGTGTGTTAAAAAAACCCCAAACAAACAAACAAACAAAGAAAAAAACCAAACAAAATAAACAACAAAACACAACCAACAACTAAAAGCTGTGCCACCACCACAACAAAACCCAAAGACAACCTGATTCCTTGGGAGCTTTCTGCAACACTGCAAGATAAATCAAATTCAAAGTTACTGTCTAAATCCCGAAGATTTTTTTAAAAAAGGAAAAAAAGAAAGGTAGCCACAGATCACACAGAGCTCTCCCCAAACTCATGCAGGTGATGGGTGGATGGGTTGTGTGGTGAGTGTACCATGTAACATGAAATATCCCACATGTCTGCCAGCAGTGCTCCAGGGGGTTGGCAGAAGGCTCCTGAGCCTCCCAGGAAGTCCCAGCCTGCCAAATTTGTTAATTATCATGCTCACACCTCTCAGAGTAAGAGTTACAAAATGAAGTGATAGGAACAACTAACATAGACTTGGAACAAAATGATTTTTCCAAATAGCTAGAAATAGATGAAAGACATTTGGTTGGTTTGAGGACAGAGCTAGAAGACAAACTGCCTGCAGTAATATTAGGTCACTTTTATAAAGCCAGCTGTTACTCTGATCATTAGCTATTTAGTCTAAGCAAGCAGATGTTTTGCTTTTTGGGAACTTCTGCTGAAAGCATGGAGTTCAGCATACAAAGCAATTGAAGAACCAAGTCTTTTTTTATACACTGATTTTAAGGGCTTAATTTTTCCTCAAAATACTTGCTTTAGCTTTCAAAAAGCTTCATTTTCTTCAATATAAGTTGCCCCTGCAGAACATTACAATTTTTTCTTTTCCAAGGCCTTGACAGCTTTGAAAAATAGCATTATATTTGGAAAAGTGTATTTTTTAAGAAGTATGATACAAACCAGTCTATATCTCAGTGAAGTCACTAAATCATTCTAACTACTTCAGGAAAACAAAACAACACCTAATTTGGCTTGGATCTTTTACTTAAAAAATCCCAACCAAACAAACAGAAAAAACCCCAAACAAACAAAATAAAAACCCACACCACACACACAAGAACTCTCCACATTAAAGAACATGTCATGATTTCCAAGGAAATTTTAAATGACTCAGGAATTCTTTGTCAAATTCTGTTCAGGCATTTACAGAAACATACATCTTCATTCACTGAGATACATTTGATTTCATTATTTTTCTAAAACATCCTTTATTTACAGCATTTCAAAGATCAATTTTATAACACAATTTCAATATAGTAAAAATACTCTAGATGTCCTTCATTTCACCCTTTCTGATCTTATTGTCTAATCAACTTTTCACTGCTTTTACTGTTATCCTGTCTCCACAAACAGATAAATAAGGCAGTGAAGTTAGATACCTCTTCAGATGCTACTTGCTTTATATTTCAGCCTTCAGGTAATCCAGTATTTAGCAAAAATCTTTTGGCAATGAGGATGACAATTCAGAGTCAAAGTGCTAACAAATATACTGCTCCTGAAAACTCTTAATGAAATCTCTCACCAGTCAGACGAGCCATCCTAATATCTTCATACAGAAATGTGAATTGCTGAATGCTATCTGCACAGTAGAATGTCTACTATTTCAAAATCACACAGAGAATTTGCCATGTATCTACAGTCTCTAAGTTTAGTGAAATATAAAGGGTTGTAGAAAAAAAAAAAAATTACCTTGTTCATCTAATGGAACGTTATGAGGATCTAGAAAATGACGTACTGCTTTTAAATGTCAAGTTACCAAGCCACGTCTAGCCTGTTCTTTAGCTACTGAATCTGCAGGTGAGGTGTAAATTAAGTATTTGAGAGCCCTGATTTAGACAAAAGCCCAAATGCAAGATGGCATTCAGCTGAATCACCCACCTGTCAGGCACTAGCAGGAAGCTCCAGAGCCCTGAAGATCAGGCTCTTCTGTGCTCTTCAGGCTCACCTGTGCCTTCAGGTGAGCAAGGCAGCTGAGAGCAACAACAAGCAATTGTCTTGCCCAAAAGGTATTCAGCTGTCCAGGACAGCTGATGTGAAATGCTGAGGTGGTAGAAGGCATCAGAGCTCTGCCCATCTTTGGGAGCCCGGTCCTTTAGAAGTACAGCCTAGAATTCCCTTCTGAGAGTAAATACCTACAGCTTTCAAAGAAATTAGCAAAACCTGCTCTTTTTAGACCACAACCAGAGAAAAGGCAGTGGTAGTAATTTATGTATTGTATCCAGTGGATAATGAAACACTGAGTAGGAGCAGGCACAGAAACTTGTATTTCCTCCCTTGCTGTACTAATTCAGTCCTGTCTCCAAAAGCCTGAAGGAGATGCTTAAGAACATTAAGAAAAAGGCAAACTTATGCAATACACCTGCAAATCTCATTGCAAATTCTCCCAAACCCTATTTCCAGCTAAGAAAACCCAACCAAGCAACAACAAAAAAAACACCCTGAAATGGATGTGGTTTCCATCTGCTTAAGAACCATCAGCAGGTTTCTCTTTCAAGATGTTGTCTGGTATCCCCTTAAAATGTTTTGCTCACAGAGCAACCTACAGTAGAGCTTCACAAGTCTATCACCTGTTGCAGGAAGAACTACCCTTTTATTTTATTTATCTTAAATCTGGTTCCTAGTGCCTTCATTTTCTGCTCCCTTTCTCTTATATTGGAAGAGTTGGTGAAGAATTGATTCCCATCATAATGGGAAGTTCATAATGCTCTATAAAACAAAAAAGTTGTATTTGCTCTTGACAGGGAGTCCTAGCTTATTTAGTTATTCCTCAAAACAGATCCCTGTGATATTCACTGTTGCCATTTTCTTACTTCTTTTATAAATCTTCTGTGCCCTTTATGAGATGAGGGGAACATCAGCATACACAATATTTAAGTAGTAGGTTATTTATGATTTCATGCAGTGGCATAATTGATGTTATTTGTTCTTCTCCCCATTCCTTCCCTTCAATTCCTAGCCTTGAACTTTTTTTTTTTTTTTTTAAAAAAAAAAAGACAAAATGCTTCATCTTAAGCAAGAAGTATGAAGAGTCTTCTCATTTGACAAATCTAATGTTTGGAGCCAGGAGATCTAGTTTAAATCCCTTTAGCTCAGAACAGGTCTTCCCTTTATACTGTCTTTCCTTGGTAAACACTTCAGTCACTGAGCCACAACATGAGAAGGTGTCAGAGCAATGACCTTGTCCTTTGTTTTAAACAGAAGTAGCAGTAGTAGTCAGATCAAGACACCTGGTCCTGGTCAGTGTGTATTTAGGGAAGCCTTGCAGACTTAGCAATCAGCGAAGTCATCTGAAAGAACAGTTGGGCTTGGATCTCAATAAAACTTACAAGGGAAAGAGGCACTGTGGTGCACCTAATAAGGTCAGGTAAGGCACATGCCTGAAAGCTTCTCTGGAAGCCCTGAAAGGTACCAGCTGACTCAGGGACCCTTAAAATTTCAATTTTGGGCTCAGACATGTAAGTTCCACTGCTGTCCTACCTTCACTACTGAGCCTTCCTTATCAGATGTAGCATAGTATTTTTGTCATCCACAGGACTTTGACCAGAATAAGGATTTCTGAAATTAGCTAACTCAAACAATAGCTCCCAGAGTCTTTGATTAGTAATGAAAAACACTGATTTCCAAGGTGAAATATATCTACTCCTGGGAGATCAAGGAATACCAAAGTCCAAGTATGGGCAAGAAGTAGAAAGCAACAGGAGCTTCTAAAAGGCATGCCTCAGCTAGAACAGTCCATGACACTTTACACAATGCCTGTTTTTCTTTAAAAGTCTGTTATTTCACCTCACCAGATAGTGCCACAATATCAGCCAGTGTTGCAAAGTAAGTAAAATAAACCCTCACCTCATTTCTAAATCTCCAGTTATTTCCACCTGAACCTCAAGACTGAACTGCCCAACTTCAGCAATTTGTATTCAACAAACAATCTGCACCATACCTTCCTGCAAAAGTACTCTGCTGCCAACAGTTCCTCAACAACCTGCTAGAGCCAAGTTTCATTTACAGTCACAGCCTCTTTGAAAAATTTGCTATCTTTCATGTAGAGGATTTTGTTTATTTAATACTGTAAGTCCTTTTATTCCTGTTGATTCAACTTTCTAATGCAGAAGCCTTGACATGTATTCAAAAAGGTAACTTTTGTCTTTATGGGAAAAGGAGCTTATTGAATAGCCAGAGGATGTCTCATACAGGAAAGCCACATAAATGGTGCACGAAGCTGTGAGAATCGAGCTGTTAAATGGGAGCGAGGGACTCCGGAACTACCACAGACTTCCAGACCCTACGGGGAATACTGAGAGGCACAGCATGTTTGAAGAGGAATTGAAACTGCCAGCAAAAGAGGAGAATCTGTTCACCCTTAAGTTCCTAATTAGAGAACTCATGGTGGGCAGTGATCACTTAAATGATGACCACAGAAAACGAAGGAAATCGCCTTCCTTAAGAAATGGGCGAGTGTCTACATAGATCAATTAACATCCTAATTTATAATCCAGATTACAAATAAAATAGTTTCAAGCTAGCACTGTAGTTTTACATGTATTATTTAGTTTCTCTCCAGGAATTCAGATAAAAAAAAGTATCTTTAGAGATGAAGTAACGCCAAATACAACTTAAAAAACTTTCCTTATGCATTGTATTGAATAAACATTGCAAAGCACAGACTAGTGTGCTGAATAAATATTAGATTATGCTGACATTAACTTTTAAAATGTCATTCATTTCTGCACAACTTTTCATACCTGTGAGTATTTGAATCTAAAATAAATCTATACTGTATATTTAGATTTTGGTATATATCAATCTCTGTGGTACCAAAATGCATAACATACAGATGGTTATCATAGAGTAAGTTAAAATAGATGGTTTAACACTCCTAAAAATCTTATTTTTGTTTTAGCTCTTGTGTTTTAGATATGGCAGGACTACATTTCTCCATAGGAACTATGTATCATCATTCACAGTAACACATCATATTAAATGTAAAATATGCTAAAGCATGACAAATAGCATACAGTATTATTACTGTGATTTGAGTTTTAAGAATGCCAAGTATCTGGCCTACAAAAATATTGTCAAAATAAGAGGTTAGTGCAAAAACGAGGGATCTGATCCCATAGTCCTTTAACAGTCTAGGGACTTATTGAATCTAAATGTGAGGACTTGAGAATGAATAGGAAGTGTGATTGGATTCAGAAAGCTGAGCCAATGCTGCCCTTCAGATTCTCATCATTATTAGTTGGGGCCATCCAGTAAAGAGTGCAGAGAAGTTGCTTTTCTTGTTGCTCATGGGCTGTATGCTGTCTGCTAGCTTGGAAATCTAGTCCTGATGTCAGTGGTATTAGAAAAATAAGAATATTTAGGGAAACACATCTACTTTTGCATGAATAAAGACATGGCACTGAGGTGCCAGAAACAAACTAAAAATGAGAGAGAGGTCTGTTCTGGCTAGTGAAAAATTAAAGTGGGACACAACTAATTAAAAAAATTCATAGTTTAATTAGCTGTGTTTTGAAAGGCAAAACGATGGCTGAAGTCAGACAGTGGCAGTAGTAAGGTATAGATTAGCTAATTTTGGAGATGCTTTTTACATAATTTGGGGGAATTACCCATACATTTTTCTGGTGAGATCAGGGAATATTTTTTAAGTCTTGCCTAAATATTTACACCTCTTTGATTCAAATTTAATCACAATTATAATGTAATTCGTTACATCATTTTCCTTTTTCTATTAATATTTTCTTGCCTACACCAGTTCATAAATAGTCTTCTTATTGAAAAGACTCCAGATACTTTTTCCATAAGCACAATGAGAGAAAAGCTACAAAAAGGGCACATCCCACTGATTGGTTGTATGGAACGCAAGAGTGAACCAGGGCAGAATTTCAAATAATGTCTTCAGGCTGAACATTACACATTCATATATTTCTCATTTAAAATAAAAATGTAAAAAAAGTAAGTGAATTTTCACAGTTTCTTTCCCTTAATTTTAGTAACAGAAAGGACTTAATAGGAGCTCTCTATTCTAACTATGCAGTAGTGTCCACAAATAATCACACAGGACTCATGTGCCCTTACTTGCGACTGAATAGCATCTCACTCCACAAGTAGGTCCATTGAACTTCACTGAATGGCACTCACTGAGAATACTCAGATAATACCCCGCTCCATAAATAATTACATCAGTACTTGGCTTCAGTAACACTGTGGAGGAAGGTGCTATTCTTACCTCTGTAGGGATTTTAGAATCAAGCCCCTAAGCATTTCTTTAATAACTCAGAGAACAAACTGTCACTGTCTTGTCATACCCAAAGGAACTTTTTGCCTCCATTTGCTCTAATAAGTTTTTCTCCAGTGGGGTTGATTTGGCCTTCTTGTCTTCTCTGAACACAGATGAGACTGAGATTTTTCTGCTGAATCTCCCACAGGCAAGAGCTAGACTCCTCAACAGATTCATTAGAAAGGAGCTCTGTATGTGACCAGCTGAGAACTCCCTAACATTTTTTGAAATTACAAGCAAATGAGGCCGGGATCTACACATTGCCTGGCCTCAAACTAGTAAGCGTGGTCTCCAGAATGCAAAGGGAGACTGACACCCTACTCAGCAACATCCCAAGCACAGAGTCCTGGGTCTGGCTTCTTCCGTACCAGATAACCTAATGGTAAGAGCCACCCTGTCCTCTCTCACCAAGCCCTAGGAACCATACAGTGGTACTATGCAATCATTTATTTTTTTAATGAAATAAAAAAAGGAAACAATGTCAAAATTCTATCAAAACTCCTATGAACTACTACTATCAGATGAGAACATGTTTAGTTATGGAGAGATACTCAAAGAGGAACATACTCAAATGAAATCTGATTGTACCAGTCCAGTAACCTGCACAGGGTATTCACTTTTGAGAACAATCATGTCATTGAACACACTGAGCAGTGTAGCTCATGAGTCTTCAGAATGAGCCACCATTGTGACCAAATCATCCATCACATCTAGAAAGGGTGTCCCCTTCAGGTCAGATTTGAAAACAATAGTGTATCCATCTAGAGAAGAAAAAAAAAAAAACAAGTAGCCCACACTTACACTTCATGTGTGAGTAAAAAACTTTGTTTTCCCATCCTGTCAGATCTTTTAAATTCATGAATATAGCTTACCTATGCACAGCATGTATTTGAATATTACATTATACAAAACCACCTTATTTCTAAAAAGACGAGATTAAATTATTAAAACACCATAGGTTTCATTTTAAAAGTTATGTCTTGCATTGCGGTAGGATCACCTGAACATGGAAGTTAGTCTCCAAAATTGAATTGTGCAATCATATCATGGTATACTTGATCTGTACTCACACATTTTCATATACCTCCACATACATATATAAACACCTGCTAATTTTGCTCTTTAAATAGTCTTGGGAGTATGTCTGGTTTTAAGAAACAGTTTGGCAACATAAGAAAGATGTCTTGAAAACTTACGAAAAGTTTTATGACAGGTCATTCTTTGGCAAACAAGTGTAGGAGAATTATATTAGAATCAACACCCTGCATTCAGAAACAAGTTACTTTAAAAGTGACATTAAAATACCATTACTGCACTTACAAAGATCATACATTTTAATTAAAGGTCGGTTACATTCTTCACATTTACAGTTGAACTATGCCACTATACTTTCAGAAAGAAGGTGTAGAATATTTTTCACATGACAAAATTTTTAAAAGTAGTTTCCTGTAACTAGCCGAACTTGGTTCGAAATTGCTTCCACTCTCGGTAACCTAACACCGATCTTTGTTTATAGAGCTTCATGGTTTCAGAAGCAGCACCACCTATTGGGTGAAAAATGTAGGTTAGTGCCTACTTTATCATGAGAGACCTATTGTAAAACTGGTTTTGTACATAATGGGCTGAAGCTCCTAAGTTCCTCATACAAGCAAACAACTAGTATTTTCTAGTCATTCGACAGATTTATAAATTCGAAATGATCATACAACACGATACAAACCCCTCCACTTAAGCTCCTAATATTTATTTGACAAAGTATTTAAGACAGCACTTCTAACAGCATCAACTGACTCACGCTGGTTATAACAATACCGAATAACAGAGCAGCTCATCATTGTTAGGATGCGCTTCAGTTGCACAGACCTGAATGAGTTGAAAATTAATTTGGTTATGTAAGTAGCTCTACTAAAATCGATACATGAATCCATATTCCGTATGCAGTGTCCCACGTGAATGAATGACTTGTATTTTGCTTTTCGAGGCAGCAGTTATACCCTGCTTTGGGGTCACCACTGAGGTTGCCCGTTGTTGGAGAACGAGTCTTTTTCGGGAGTGAAATTTTGTGCCCGTCCCCACTTCTCTTC
This sequence comes from Streptopelia decaocto, assembly GCF_964273445.1. NCBI lineage: Eukaryota > Metazoa > Chordata > Aves > Columbiformes > Columbidae > Streptopelia > Streptopelia decaocto. The sequence continues at coordinate 24,950,701 of NC_138663.1, forward strand.
CGAACACTTCATACCAGGGGATAACGCCAAATTTCAAAGCCCAATCCCACAGAGAAGTTCGGTGTCAATACCGCTCGGCAGGGATTTTCTCTCCGCCTCCTGTCACAGGCGTTCGTTCCCCCGCGGGTGCGGGCTGCCTCGGGGACGGCTCGGCGGGGAGCGGCTCCGCGGGGCGCCAAGCGGCTGTGGGAGCCGTGGCAGAGTGGGCTGGCGAGTCACCCCCGGGGCAACCCGCCTGTGCCGGGGGTGGCGTGGGGCACCGCGCATCCGCGGAGCCCGGCAGCAGGGGCTGAGGTAACGGGGGCAGGAGAAACGTTCCCACCCGGGCTGCTGACAGCGCGCGGGGAACAGCCGGTGATGGCACCTGCAGCTCTAAGCGAAAGGGAGAAAAGCTCCACTGGGGCCCGGGGAGAAAAGTTGGTCAGAACCCCAAGGATGAATTCATGCAAATATCACTCACCCACTCTGAGGATACAGACGAGCTGGATGCAGGCAACCAAGCGCCCTAGAATGAGCATGTCCAAATCGTCCTCTGCCTCCTCCCGTCTGCCTGCCTGTCCGACTGCCTCTCAGCCTCCTGCCTGCCTGCTCCGCGGGCAGCTGCACCTCTCCGCAGTGGGGAGCCGGCTCCGCGCCGCGGCCGCGCCCGGCGGCCGCCCCCACGCCGCGGGCGGGATCAGCGGCGCTGGGTGCTGGCGGGGCCGCGGCTCAACGCATGGCGGGGGCTCGCCGGGGCCGGGGCCGGGGCCGCCTCCGCGCCGCGCACTCCGCCGAGCGGCCGCGCTGCCGGGGAGCGCGCGGGAGCCTGTGAGAGAGCGCGCGATGCTTGCGCGTGTGCGCGGGGGTCTGCGGGTGTGCGCGCGGCTGTGCGTGCCGCCGGTGTGTGTATGTGCCTGTGCGCGCGGGGGGGCGGAGACCGCGCGCTGCTGGGCGGGCGCGCACGGGTGCGCGCGTGTGTGTGAGTGTGCGTGTGTCAGTGTGTGTTTGCGGGGGTGCGCGCTCGCTCGCTCGCCCGCGGGAGGGGGCAGTCCCCCTCACCGGCAAGAGGGCGGGCGGGGGTGGGAGGGGCGCACAGCCCCGGGGCCGGGGACCCCGCTGCAGCCGCAGCGTGGGGGCACCCACGGGGACGTGCCGCCACGCGAAAGAAAAGTTTATTTGGACGTGGAGGCGGGGAGGGGGCTGCGGGGTTTCTGGCGTCTGGGAGGGCAGCGGGGCGAGGGGCCGGTCGGTGCGGCCCCACGGAGCGCAGGCTGCGCGGACGCGGAGCCTGGCAGCCCTGCGGGAGTGCCGCTCGGCGCGCAGATGAAGGAGCCCCGTTAAAAACCAGTTGTCTCGGTGCCGGAGCCCAGCGATGGTTTTAAGGGCCCGATTTCTCCAGCCCTCACTGATGAGGGAAACCGTGAGAATAATCGCGGGGAGCTCTGCGGGGCTGGTAAACGCAACCGGCCTGTAATTAGGTGGCGTTTGCAGGCTGCTCCGCGAGCTGGGAGGCAGGGGGGTTACGGGTTCCCTGGGAACTGGAGGGGGGAGCGGGGGAAGGGGCCTGGAGCAGCGGAGTATCGTTATCCGCCGTAGAAGTGGGTCAGGGCGCAGGCTCTGGCACCGTTTCTTCGGGAAGACAAAACAAGACACACACACACACACAAATAAAAAGTGAAAAATTAAGGGGAACAAACACTAGCTTCCGCGTGGTGGGGAGGTGCGGGGAGGGAGCGGCAGGGCCGGCGGGGTGCGTGCGGGGCCGGGCCGGGGGAGCCGCGCGGCGGGGGACACGCGTGGGCCCATCGGGAGCCCCGGCCGGGACACCCGCCCTGTGCCGCACCCCGGCCGGGAGGAGCAGACACCCTGCTCCCGCGCTGAGCTGAGCCCTGCCGGGTGTCCTGCTGTGCCAAGGTAGGTGGGGGGCTAGAAACACCTCTGAGAAAGAGTCCAGGCTTCGGGAGTGCGGGGTGACACACACGATCCTCTGCTTCATCTGCAGCGCAGCCCAGGGGCCGTGTGAATGGTTTCTGTGTTTGCGATACTGTTCCCATCTGAGTGAAACTGTCCACTCAGCACAGATGTGATGTGACTTTTAATGGTGGGCAACTTCAGTCTAAAAGCACTTGGTGCTTTATAGGTACCCCACTCTACAAGGCCTTTTACTCCCCAGGCACTGGAGGTGCTTCTGCCAGCTTGTCCTTCAGGGAGAACAAAAGCTCCTGTGTCAGTTTTTCGTTTTGATGTCCACCAGCTCTTCATGGCTATTTGGGATGTTATGAGCTATCTTGACATGAAGCAAATAGGAAATTTCTGAGTGAACAAAAGTTAGAGGAGAAATTACCAAGATGTTCAAGCAGTTGTTGTATTTGGAAAGCAGACTGCAGTCGTGTCTTCTCATACAAAGTGGGCATCTTCCAGATTACTACAGAGTTTATATAAAATAGAGGTTGGTTGGTTCATTAGGAGAAGGATTAACTTTGAATGACAGCTCTTGTTAAATGAACTTCTGGTATCATGGAAAGAAACAGGTTGTATGTGCTGAGCTCCACCAATAGAAAACTGGTTTAGGATTGTCCTAAGGGAAAATGTTGTTAAAGATTTTAGTCAGCTGATTTTCATGTTATTGAAATAACCTAGATGCCAGGAAACAACTGTAATTATTTCCAAATCCATACACATGCAAACATGCACAAACACACCGATCCACATCTGCAAGACAAAATATTAATACTAGTGGATAATATATTTGAGACAAACTCCTGCTGCAACACCATTATGCAGTTTGCTTAGTTTCTCTGGAGGAATAAGAACTATACAATATTGCATAGCAATGTGTGTAGGTATTATAATAATATACCTTATAAAGCAAATGTCTCAGGATTGCAGAACTATATGTCGCTTGGGATATACCTCTGCTTAGTTTTCCTCTCAGGCTGGTATGTGGACAGAACTCAGTTATGTTGCTTGTGAGTACGTGTGAGCTTGCAGCAGCTTCCAGCTTCATCCTCCACCCTCCTGGGGACCAACTTTTGAGCAGTTCGGTGCCTTTTCATCTCCAGATTTTCAGCTGTCGCCAAAGCTTTGTAATTGACAAGACTAAAAATCACCTCTAACAGCCACCAACATGGTTACCTACTCGGGTAGGTGCTGGAAAAGCTTTAGGTAGGTCAGTGTGCTTCTTTTCTTACAGGGTTTATTTAAGAATCCCCTTTTATTCATACCATGAACAAGTTACCCATCATGAGCACACCCACACCAAAGGACAAGCAGAGCGTTTGTAGGTGGCACAATTATTTCCTGTTTTTCCCTGGTAAATTACTACACAATCTGGTCCTGACATAGTCATTATGCCAATAGGTCACTTTCACTTCAAGCAGGTGATACATTGGAATTTTGTACAAGGTGAGTGATAAACATCTAGAACAGATCACCAGTGAATGTGTTAAGACTCTCCATCATTTGAAACCTTTACATCAAGAATTTAGTCTCTTTAAAACATGACCACAAATGTCTACATTAAGTAACTCGTGCAGTTTTATAGCCTGTAATACAAAGATAATAAGGATGGGTGAGAAGGTTCATCTCTGGCCATTCTTTATATATGTACACCTGGTTAGAATAAGAATAAAATCATAAAATCCTGATGTGATAGTACTTTACATCTGCTTTGCACAGGTGTCAGTGGTTTAAACAAGACATCAGGCCAGAGGCCAATTCCTACAATACCCCTCTGCTTCTTGCACAGAAGAATGGTTGGTGAAGAAGCTCTCTCTCTAGTCCAGGTAGTGCTTGGCTGTGGCAGGGAGATGCTGTTCATCTTCACCTTTAGCTGGCATGTCATGATGCTTTAGGTTGTGCTGCATCAAGCCAAAATCACTGAAATTAATTTGGAAATAAAGAAATCTGTCAAGAAAATTGATTCACTTGCTCTAAAAACATGATTTCTGTTACTGCTCCTGCTTTCTCCTAGATGAGGTATAAATAACCCACAACATGATGCAATAGCGAGCAGACACGGAAAGGACTTGTGGACATTCTAGATTTCTGTTTTTTTGTAATTTATTGTTCTTATTGATGACTTAGCAATAATTTATTTTCATCAGTATACCCTTTATTTTGTGGATAAAGCTTCTCTTTCATTACTCAGTATTTCTACTTGCCCTTTTACGGAACATTAGCAAGTCTTGATGGGAAACTGGTCCCTCTTTAGTTTCTATGTTAACACTTTTGCCTTTTGATAAGCCTTTCCTTTTTTAAAAAATGTCTTTAATTTTCAGCCTTCTTTTATTCTTCTTGTTATCAAATATTTTTGTTGAAATCTGCTCTTTTTATCCATTGTTACATTTTTCTCAGTCTAAATGTACTCGGTGTTGATACTGTATTTTCCTTTGTATTGTGACAATCTTGTTATTTTCCAAGGTGAGTCATTCTGTGTCTTGTTCAGCTTTTTTTTCTAGCTTGTTTTGAGTGCTTATGGTTTTGGTTGTTTTTTTTTTTTTTTTTCAGAATAATGTCAATTTCTTGTTGCATTTATCTTCTGCTTCTCTTGTGGTAAATGTTTTCATTTTCAGTGCTGTCTTTGATATTTGTCAAATCCTTTTGTGGGTTTACATACAGCTTTTATTTTCCTCTCCTATGTGAAGACTATACCAGCAGTGTGTCTTGATATGTATGGTACAGTATGTTAACAAAGAATCTGGTGGACTTCCATCTTTAATTTCTGATTTACCAGAGAAATTGACATGTAAATTCAAAATATTAAAAAAGTGTGTGCAAAAGGTATGTTGTCCTGGCAATAGTTATAACTACCATCATTAGGAATATGATTCAGACACATAATACCATGACAACCCCCAAATTTATTAAGTGTCATGCTGAAGTCAAATGTGTCAGATCTGTATGGTTAGTGTACTGTTTTTTGCAGAGAACTTTTTGCCATGAGTATTAAATATGAAATGGAGAACTATTAGCATGGGATCTCAAAACTTCTTTTTTTTTTTTTTGGTAATGTTAAGATACAAAACAAATGTAAAACCAGCATTTTTGTCTACCTCACACTTGTTTGGCATTTTGGAGTTCCAAGATCTTAAAAACTTATTAACAAATAAATAAAGCCTATTTTTGCCATATTTTAAGGGAGTTCCATTTTTGTACTCTGTGTAAAGTAGTGTTATTTTCATTTTTGGGACTGGTCTGAGACATTACTTTACCCATTTGGTTGCCTCCAAGAGCACAGAAACACAAGAAAATTGGTGACATTGAATCTTTTATTTACTAAACAGAAGATATAACTCAACTGCTTTTCAAAGCTAAACCCAAGGGCAGTAGATAGTGTATATTTTCCACTCAGCAAATGATCAGAACTTGAGAGTTTGATAACAGCCAGATGCCATAAGGCCCTGGGAAGAGCTAGGTGACAGACAAAGTCTATTCATGTGATCTGTTTTTATTATTTTAGTCCCCAGTAAGAATCAGTAGGAACGAGCTTGTCTGTTACATGCACTGAAGACAGCATGGTTTGAACTGGTCTTTTTAAGCAGCTTCAATACCACGTCTAATGGCAAAGCAGAAGATCTGATGAAAGGTTTTTGGGCTAGAAATCTTAGATACCTGTTTTTCCCAGCTTTATCAGCTGATCTTAAAAGAACAAAAAAACCCAAACAAACAAACAAACAAAAACCAAACAAACAAAACTACCCAGACCCACCACATCTCTCTAAAAACACTGTCTGTCAAAACTAGTCTGTACGTACCTGGTTCCTTCAGTGCCAAAACAGCTGAGCCTTGTTAAATCTGCTGAAGAACAACCTTCTAACCCCACCATTTACTGAGCAGAGCGGTTGTAGAATGTGAGAAATAAACAATGCGCTGAAATGCAAACTTTGAACAGATTGGTTTTATATATGGGTACATGAGCACTGAGTCAAATTTGTCCACATTTCATTCATACTTATTTGTGGCTCTTCAGTCACAATTTACCTCTAGTACTCAATGCTACTATTCACCACACTACTGCTACTCAACACTTGCTGCAAACAAGGGTTTCCAACAATTTCCATGAAGTTTGGTGCTATTTTTCCACAAGAAACCTGTCTGTGAAGAAAGATGCCCTGCTGTCTGACATCCTAACTATGCTTTCTGCTCTGCGAGAGGCTTGGCTGTGCTGTAAAATGCTCTAACTCCAGCTGCAAATCCCTTTCTATGTTCTAGACAAATGATTTGCCTCTCGGGGCATTTGGTTATTTTCCCTCCTGCTATGCAGCAACAGAGAAAATGAAAATAATATTTCATACTCCTATTTAACATTTCTATTCATTTCTGCTTGGATTATTAAGTGGCAAATTGGGAACACAAAGCACAGCTATGACCACACTAGCGTATCATCTCACTGCATAGTTACCTGTTAGCAACATAGTAGTTTCCCACAGAGACGGATGAGGCTAACCCCTGAAATGGTAAATGAGGAGTAGGCAGGAGTGAATTATTTAATATGGAGTTCCTCCTCAGCCCCCAAACACAGGGTAGCATGACCTCCTGGGAGGTCTGTTTTTTTGCTGGTCTTTCTGTGGAGGTGCAGGTCGAAGTGGGTCTGCCCAAATGTGGGGTCGGTGGCATCGCAGTGTGGAGCCCTTCCCGACTCTTCTACTGTCTGTCCAGGCACCCAGTTCAGCCCTTGGTGTTGAGACACCTTAGAAGCCCACCATCTTCTATGTCACCCATGCAGTGAATTATGTCTAAAAGTAACAATTTCACAGGTCCCCTTCCCCTCTGACTCTTACTGCCAGTAAAGCTCTCATTATGGACTCTAAAGCAGCGGATTCTCTCGCAGTAAATAAGGTTCTTTCAATCTAGTAACTGCAGAATAAAGCACTGTTTTCAGTGGTGTTGGTGATTAAAAGGCTCTTTTTCTGCTCCTTTCTTTCTAAAGATAGTGTACATCCTGACAGGAAATTTGGATGAGTAAAACTAAAATGTATACTTAGAAAAACAGCAAGCCAAAATGAAAAACTCCAGTGCGTGCTTAAACTGCATATTGAAGGCATGTGTAAAATCAAACATTTGATCATGGAGAGTGAACAGACAGTCCCTATGTATGTGGCAGGCTTTAACAATAGTCCATTTAATAAAAAAAAGTCCCCCCTGCAACCAGTCATTAAACTGAGATCTATTAGGTCAATTCCAGCCAAAAGCAAGTTGGTTTGGCTCATTTGCAGATCCAATCAAACAGTATTTCCTATGTTGACATCACATTGCCAATTTTTTTCTCTTTCATTTGTGAATCTGGTGGCTGCTTTATTACAGCAAGTGCTGACCTACAAGCACAATAGATATGAAATCCCTGCAACAATTTATCATAATCATCATGCTTGGGTAAACATTGTTGGCGATGCTGCACAAAGGAGTTTTCAAATAATGCATATTGAATGGTAGGAATACTTAACTGCTGGCAAAGGAAGCACGTATTTTTATTTTCTTAAATGCATGTTTATCATTTTTTGTTTGCATTTTTTACTTGTAGCATATTACACCACTTTTAAAGGGTATGTTTCAATTTTAAAACTGAAACTAGAAGCAACTTAGGTAATGGAATGATATATTATTTGACTGCTATTATCCTTATTGCTTTTAAATATATAAGTACTTTTGAAATCTACTATTCATCTGCAGATAAAAGTAAGCAGCAACACAACAACAACAAGGGTATGCTGATAGGCCATAACCAATCTCAAAAATAGCCACTATTTGTCAGCATTAAAGGCATTCACAAAATAAACCATTCACAGTTCATTCTTCTTTTGACAGTACCACCAATGATACTCGTGCATTGACAGGAAAATAAACAGAAGTAGAGATAGTGGCTTCTAGTACATAGAAACAAAAGGCACAAGTTTTTCAAGTAGGGAAAGGAATCATTAGGTTAAAAAAAATATTCCTCCATAACATCTGAAAATGCTTAAGACACTTGTTCCATTGTAATCTCTTCTAAGATCTCAGAATCTGTATTGCTAGAAAGAGAAACTTCTTAAATTTGAACAAAATTTAATCAGAAAACATAGACATATCTTGGATGCTATTAAATCTATTAATACCTATCAACTCTGGCATCTGAAATATATAAAATTTAATATACACAGAGAAAAATGTGAAACATACAGAAAATAGAGTCCTAGGTTACTGTTATCACTCACGAGTGAGATTTGGGGTATGGAAATGCTAGCTCATTACTTGGTAGTTGTCAAAAAAAGACAAAAATCTTAATAATAATTATTAAGAAGCAAATAGAGAACAAAACAGAGAACACTATTTATGCCACTCTATAAATCCTTTCCTCTCTTGCCACTTCTAACCCAGACTGAGTACAAAATGATTCTTTAGAATATTTTTTTTTCCCCACTGCACACACACAAGGCCCCAAATTTTATTCTTCTTTCCTCAAAAATAGTATAGCTGTTGGGAAATACTGTTGGAAACAGTAAGAGAAGAACAACAAGAGTGATCAAAGACTAAGTGAAATGATTCTGTGTTTAAGGAATAAGGAAGGATATATTTGAGGAATTTGAGGGGAAAAAAGAGCTTAGGATTCCTCAGTCTGGAAAACAGACATCCTGCAGTCGAGGTCTGTAGAACCAGACCGGACCACGGAGCTAGTAGATAGGGAATGACTGTTCACTTGTCCAACAGAAGAAACTGCTGGCAGCAAATGGACCTAGCATAAGCCAAGTTAAAAAAAACCTCCAAACTCCACGTTCTTGCAATGACAGTGACGCCTGTGGAGCTCCTTGGGAACAGTATTTTCAACTCAGTGAATTCATGTGAGTTCAAGGGCAGACCAACAGGAGTTTGGTAGAAAGGTTCATTAAAGGTTACTAAGTTGATGTGTACCATCAGCCCCAGGAAATTTCCTGAACTCAGAATAGAGGTTTCAGGTTACCTGGACCAGTATCATATACTGGTCCTCTTTTCTGTTTCCTGGGAATCTGCTAACCATTGGAAAGAGAATGGTTGCTTTTTCTGAGCCAAATGACACTTTTGGATTACATTATCATCGGTTCCTCCAGCACAGAAAGCTGAAACCTTTAGAGGTCTTGTTAATTACAGCTATGGTCTTGGGTGATGACATAAACTACAGCATATTTAAATATGCCAGAAAAAGAGTTAGTAGCAGTGTTTGCCATCAGAATATTAAAATATTCTGTCTGCAAGTAATGAGTGTGCCATTAGGTCATGCTTTTATCAAATGTCATTTGCTTATTTTAAAGTACAACTGTAAAAAATGTAAAAAACATTTCCATGGAACTAAATTTCAAGAAAAAGCAAAATCCCTAAGTAAGTTTTGTGGTTAAGGTAAGAGTTAGGGATCAGCGAAGCAGAAGCTAAGCAGCCAAGAGTAAAGTATGCAGGAAGATGACTGGGCCCTGGCTCAAGGTTCAGCTAATTGAACATGACATGAGACATGATGTTGTGGCATGTAATGAATATCAGAATGAGAGAGAAGCTGTCAAAAGTTACTAATAGGACTGTGAGGTTGGCTGTGTTTCAGAGGTGGTTAAGGGTGAGTTACATGAGAGGTGACCAAACCTCACAAAGATTGGAGGGTAATAGTGGTGTCTTTTGGGGAGAAGAACTTGCAGTGCCAGCAGTTTCTAGGTAACCGTATCAGTAAAAGCATGTAAGGTCAGGATTACTTTGGTAACTGTATCAAAAATATCATAATTGGATATAGATATAGGAAAACCGGGACCAATGGGTAAAAATGACTAAGGGTTACTTGATTATCTGGAGGGAGACTAGAGTGGAGAAAGGGAAGGATCAGGAGCATGGAGGAACATACGTGGGAAAATGCTGATGAGGAGCATAAAGTGGTTTGGTGATATATGAGCAGGTAACTGGTCTAAGCCCCTGTGCTGGTTTAACTGAATTTGAGTTCATTTTCTTCACGCAGTTAGAATATTTTCTTTTGTTTTTAGTGTGATAATAACGTGATAACAACCAATGTTCCCATGCTTGTATTTCAGTAGCTAGGCTGTGTTTTGGAATCAGTATGAAAAGAATGTAAGAACTCACTGATATTTTTGCTGTTGCCAAGGAGACCAAGCACTTTTTTCAGCTTTCCGGCTGCAGGTGCAAAGCAGCTGGGAGCGGGGCACAGACAGGTCAGCAGCTAAAAAGACATCCAGGTTGGTCAATGGTATATTCCCTACCATTAGCATCATGCTCCATATATAACTGGAGTTGGCTTTTCTGGCTGGTTAGTTCCATTGGGGAGTTTTATTCTGTTCTGCTCCATTTGAAGTTTAATGTTAGCTCATCTTCTTGCCATTCTGCCATTTTGCAGTTAGATTTTTTCTTTTCTGCGTTTTTGCCTTTTTGCTCTCATGCTAGGATTGGCTGTTTGGGACTGGGAACACTCTCTATTCCAGGACTGGCTGTTCAGTGTGACCTGAGTTCATGAGCAATTGCTTGAGTATCACTTACTTTATATATATATGCATATATAAAATTATTCTCATTAATTTATTGTTATTGTTGTTGTCTTATTAAACTGTTCTTATCTCAACCCACAAGTTTCTTCCTTCTCTTTTGATTCTGTTCCCCATCCCACTTGGGGAGGGGACAGAGTGAGCAAGCATGAGCGGCTATCATGGTCTTAGTTGCTAGCTGGGGTTAAAACTTGAGAGCCCCACACTTGATAGCTGTAGTCTATCCGGTCTTATTAAATCCTATTCATAACTACTTTTCTGTGAGTGTTTTCTACTCTATGTATGTATATATAGACCTACTAGTGAACTTCAAGGCGGATGAGTGGGCAAGTAGTACAACAGATCTGGGTACTAACAACTGGGGGTACTGGGATCTGGGGCCAGCCCTTGGGTAGCTGAAGTGTCCAGGGCCAGCTACAGGAGGGATCTTTATGTGTGTATTTTGTGTAGTCACTACACAACTTCTACTCCAATCAGCCAGACAGGATCAGACCATTTGCCTTGTTCGCATTTATGGGAAAGCTGTTCAGTTTCACTCAACACCAGGGCAATTGCTTCCTGCTGGCTCACCCAGCTCCCATCCTGGGTAGCTAGGTTCCTGTGAAACGCATTTAGGAAGTAAAATGGTTCCCCAGAAAAAGTTTGCCTGATTAGTTTTTGTTGAAAAACTGTGCCATCAAGACATTTTCACTGAAGACTGTTGACAATGAGTCATGGATGCAACTGGCATGAGAACAAATGCAGACATAATACATTTATCACACCTTTTAAACCGCTTTGTGGAAATATTTGCTGTAACTTAAAGAAGAGAAGACTGAAAAGTAGTCTTCACAGATGCTTCAAGTTGCTGCAGGGAACATGGGAGAGCATGGAGGAGCTCATCTCTGTTTTCTGTTGTGGATTAGACAGTACCTGAGGGGCTTAAACTGTAAAAAGAAAGATTCTGGTTAGGTGTTGGGACAAAATATCTAATGACATAGAATCAGAAAAACAAATTCACTAGATCATTTATTAAGAATAGTTTAGAACAACACCTGCCAGGAATGTTTTAGATATTGTATATAGACTCTTGAGGACTCTTCCAGTGCTATTTTCTATGAGTAAGTATTTTTTACTTAAATTGACCTGACTGAAACATTCTCTGTTTGTTTTATGAATCAGCAACCACGTGTGAAGACACATCAGATTGCCTGGATTGTAATTTCTATTGCAATCTTTCAATGTTTTAAAATACTGTGTAATATAGTTTGGGCAAATACTGGGATGATAGTCAACCTTTAGTGTCAGGTTATATGATTTCACCCTACCATAATCAGTAGGCTGCATTGTTTGGTGGCTGTCCTTGGAAAGTCCAAGCTGAATTCCTAATTCTGTTTTAGATTGTCTCCAGGGGGAGGCTACAGTTTGCAAATAGAGAGACCTGAATGTAAGGGTCTCCAAGATGACTATGCTCTCATTATAGGTTGTGGAGAAGTGGTCAGTGTTTTCTGACAAAATGTCAGTGACTGCTTTGCAGGGTGTGTTGAATAGCTCTGCATTGCATGTCTCAATTTGGGTATTTACTGACTACTCTGAGAACTTAGACACCTGGCATACAAGGAGACATTTAAGGACTTGATTCATATTCCTAAGTGTAGGCATTTAGTGCTATTCGAGTACCCAAGAACCTCCATGACCTGCATACTGTGCTGTTAGATCTGCTTCAGGATTTATAAGAGACCTACCACCTCAAGATATTGCATGAAACCCATGAGGCACGAGATGTCTATACATGGGCAAATGAACTCAGCCATCATCTTTGAGCTGCATCTTCTCCCTGGTTTGTCACCTTGAGAGGACTGCTAAGAGCTAAATCCACAAAGGAGTGTTGGTGCATGAGAGCTGAGTTTCATTCCATATTGCCTTCAGATGCCTGGCTGTTGGAGTAAGAGTCATGATCTTCAAGTAAGTCCTACACTCCTTAGGGTTTAGGGATGGGCAGACATTCCCTCTTTTTCCAGATTGGTATCATCCCTGCAGGACTGAATCTGGTGCCTATGCGCAATCAGGATTGTGGTCCTTCCATGTGCCTAGGATCATATATGCTTCTATTCAACCTCCTTCTTCTTTGCTGCTGGAGATGAAGAGATACCTTTCATCTTTCTGTGGTGCTCGGCAGAACGGGATTTGGGTGCTTGTGAGGCAGCTGGAAGAGAATACAGGTAGACTGGTGTTGCCAGAAATAAGAAGGATAGAGAGAGAGGCAGGTAATTTGCACAGTGCGGTTTGGGAACTGATCATGTAAGTGCTACATATGGAGAAGGTGGGCTACTCTGCACAAGAGTGGGAAAACAGATGAATGAGATGGCAAAGCTGTACTGCTGGGGAGAAAGGGAAGATGTGTTACTTGTATGGAGGAGGAGGAAGAAATGGGCTGTTCTTGGGCTTGGAGAGGGCAAGTATAAACTTAAGTACTTACTTGGGGGATGAAAGAAATATACTATTTATAGCAAAGGTGAACAGAGCTGTAGCAGGTCCTAAAAATAGATCTGGCAACCATGGCTGCCAAGGCTTAGCTAGCTTGGTCTAAAGAATCTCTCAAGATACAACCAGTCGTCTCACTTTTCAAACATATCTGAAGAAGGAAATGACCACTTTCTGTATACTAGCTGAAGCTGTTGTATAGGCAATAGGACACTCACATCCTCTGCCTACCTTATTTGCAAAGTTCCCTGCTGCTCTTTACTCCTCAGAGTTTGCCTGAAGGTCCTGGGACCCACAAAGTTGTGTAAGTGCTTTTGTGGGTTCTGCTCCTTTGCTTTTCTGCTCTACGTGTTTCTGTCTGATCAGGAAAGATAACAGTGCTTCTCTGCTCACATGGGGATTTTGGAGGTAAGAACTCTGCAGACAGCTCAGTAACAGGAGTCTTTCACACAAAACGTAGCCTGTGAAGCACCTAGTGCAGTTTGTGGCACTCCAAGCTCTATTTAGATTAAAGATTTTGTGAAAAGGAAGATTATTATCTAGATCCTATACCTATATTTAGCATAAGTGTATATGAAAGTTTGAATGACCTTGTTGAAACAACTCTTATTAAGCTAAATTATTATTAATAGGAAACAGGGAGGCTTAATAAGTGGGATTAGCACATGAGTGGCTACATTAATGAAACAGTAGCATAAATGAAAAAGTTTGACCTTTCATTGTTTGGAACAAATAAGCTTGTTCATGTCCTGAGTGATTTATGAATGTACCAAGAATACCCTCCAAACTTTGATGTGCAAGATAACTGCTTTAACAGGAGAGAAGAGTAGAGGATTGTGCGTGTACGTCTTTGTGTGTGGAGTACAGCAATCTCCCACCCTATTTTTTTTTTTTTTTAATTTTGTAATCTCAAATTAGCTTTAAGACTCCAGCAACAGTCAAGAATATGGGGGAAAAAAATGGGGCCAGAATTGCACAGTTCTTCCCCTATGACCAACCACAGCCAGAGTGGCATGAGTTGCTTCTGCACTTAGTTCACCCTGAGCAGTGCTGAGCTGGACAGTCAGTCTTGCTCAGGCCTCCTTTATCTGCTAACTGTTCTGAAGCTGGCAGCAGCCTTAAAAGACTTGCTATGTGTAAAGGTGTGACAAATTCTATAACTAGAAGAGGAAAGACTCTGAAAAACAGAGTCCCTTTTCCATACTTCTAGACTACCTGCTGAAAGCTTTCAATTAAACCAAAGGTTGAAATGAAACCTGTGGTTCGCTATGTCAGCTGCTCAGATTGACTGAAAATAGACAATTTGCTCCCACCTATCAGAAAACAGACTCAGACCTCTGATATTTTTTATTAAGATGAAGGTAAGTATCACCACCAGTTTATGATACTAGCAAGCATGTTTATAATGAAATTAATGATTTCTGTAGCTCAGATATTGTGGTGCTGGTTTAAGTCAAATTGTAACAGGCAACAAATGTGCAATAGCTATAAAACATCCTGGCTTTTTCCTGAAATAACGATTTCATAGTTTCTTGGTATACACGATAAGTAAAGGACCAAATTTGAAATATTTTGCATTCAGTTTCTTTGTACTCAGGATATTAGACAGTGGAGAGTTTTCTTCTCCCAGCTGCTTTGCCCTCCCCAAATTTCTGGGGCATACATGACTGTTGTACTTGTCAGCTGGCTGTGAAACACTACAGAAACATGAAACTTGGTGCTTTAAAACGCCGCACTAATACACCTGTCCTTTGTAATAGGTGTGCTATGCGTCAGTTCAAAATTTAAAACATAATTTATTTTATACTTGAACCACTGAACTGTGTCTGTCCTACCATAAGACTTGCTGTAAATAATTCTGGGAGGCACATCTCAGGATTAGTGGACTTTATGAACTGTAGAGTGTAAAATTAAAAAGCCAGGGTTCAAATGCCATTGTCCCTCATGCATCTGTTCCCCAGATGCTAGATGACTGTTGCTAGAACCAAGCAATTCTTCTGGCATGGACCGTAGCTTTATAGTACTGCTTCTAGGTCAAGCCTGGGATACGAAGGCCTCTGAAAATATAGATAGCCTTTCTCTTCCTGATATTTTGTACATTTTCCTATGTAACAACCATATAACCACCTCTTTGTGAGGAATGTTCTCACAAGGTTCAGGTAGGACAATGACATGTGCAAGATCTGCGCAGATAAGATGCTTCTTGTCTGGTCCCACCATATATCTTTAAAAATATACTGTGTAGAGTTTTAGGCCTGAGATTGACAGTGCTGTAGCACTATGTCTTCCCACTCCAAATCTGTCTTCATTTCAATCCAGATAAGAATATCAAGTCTTTAGAGAACAAGGTGCATCGTTTGTGTTTGGGAGGACAATTCAGACTCAGATTATATGAAGTAGAGAATTTATAAATCTTTCATGGGATGCAATGAGGATGAAATCCTGGCTTCTGGTGTTTTACAAGGGTTCATGGTTTAATCTAATCCCCTGTACTTTGTAAAATACATTTGTGTACTACAGGTTTGTATTATCAATACTTAAGAGACTCTTGTTCATCTTGGGAATTGTTATTAGAACAGGCTCTGCCTTAATGCTTTTAAATGCTGCCACTTCCTTCTGCTTTTGGAGAGTCCAGGTGAAAAACAAATGTTTTTGAAAGGCAGATTGCAGAGGCAGAAAAATAATCTCTCTATGAAAGAGAGGAAGATTCATATACATAGTGAGACATGTTGTTGTTCTTTAACAGCAACAATTGAGAAAGCATAGGAAAAATATTGGTGGAATAATTAAAATATGTAGCACATCAACCATATAAAATATATTACTGTTGTGGTTTCACCTGCCAGACAGCTAAACACCACACACAACCTTTTTTTATTCCATAACCCACAGTGGGGTGGGGGTGAGAATTGGGAAAAAAAGTAAAGCTCCTGGGTTAAAATAAGGACAGTTTAATAGGACAGAAAGGGATAATAATAATAATAATAATAATAATAATAATAATAATAATGATAGAATACTTTTTCTCTTTCTAAATTCAAAACCCAGCACTATACCAGCTACGAGGAAGGAAATTAACTCTATCCCAGCTGAACACAGGACAATTACCTAGCCCATCCCCACCCTTAATTTGCACTTTTTTGTTTTGTTGGAGTTTTATATGTTTGTTTGTTTGTTTGTTTGTTTTCTCCAGTATTTCTTAAATACTGTAGACAAACAATTCTATCAAGTTTTGGGTTTTTTTTCGATCTAGAGCCTTGCCTTCATTATTGTGTCTTTAGACAGAATTGGATTCTGTCTGAAAACAACCAGAACTGTTAACTGACCTTCCAAAACATATATGCAAATCCTCAAAGGACAAAATAGTCTTCAATTGTGTTAATGTATTAAACCACATGATTACTGAAAGAGATGAGGGCCCTGAAAGTTTACCCTGAAATGTTTGACTACCGCCGTACACATTCAGGCTCTGGTATGTAATTTGTCTGGCATCCAAAATAGCTTCAAGAATATATGGAAAAGAGCTCTTTAATCAGCACCTTCCCTTTCACTGCTTGAGCAGCTTTAGGAAAACATATCTGCATCATGTAAGTCTGAAATCCTTGTAAATTTAGGAAATGACTAGTTCTTATTAAAAGTGACAGAAGGAAAGTGTTCTGTAGTTTATTTTTGTGTTAAGAAACAGATTTTGCTTCTAGTGGAAGCTTAGCGAAGGCAGTTTTTTCCCAAGAATATTCAGTTGTTGGTAAGACTTGTGTTGTTTCTCTGTACATAGAAAGGAAATACTTCGGAATACCTGTGAAATTTGTGCACATTTCAGAAACTGAATCCAAATCATAACGAGTTTCAGAAAGATTGGCTCAGCATTTGAAGAAGAAAATGCAGCAGATGGTGATTCTTTCTTTTAATCTGATACTAGAATTTATATTCTCTAAACTGAACAGGATTTCACCCCTGTGTACACAAGTGCATAGAAAAAAACACGAGGGTACTTTATTCAATTTCCTTTTAGCTGGGTAGTCTGAATAGAATTAGTGAGATGCTTCAGTTGAAAGTCGACAAATATGTATTTTTTAAGCCTACTCTCTCACTAAAGGCCGAACTGTGCAACTCTTTCTCATGCTAATGAGAAGCTGAAGTCAATGGGACTTGACATGTAAGTGCTCAACAGCTTCAGTAAAGGCTTCATAATCTGGCCCTAAATGCTTTAGCTTTGATAGATCTCAGACTCTGTCTCACTGTCTTGCTGTCTCTCTCTCTTTTGAGAACTCTAAAATTTTTGCTGGTGATATATTGGGAGAAGAGACCTCAGTAGGCTTCCTGCCACTTTTTGAAAACCTGTTAACAGTACATATTAATTGCAGTTTGCTCCCAACTTCATTATAAATATAATTTCATGCTGATCGGCAAGCTCCATCTGACAGTACTAAGCACCATAATATCAAGATATCCATCAACATGACTGACACAGATTACACAATTGTGCTTTTTATCAATGAGGTTCCTATCTCTGAAGCTACTCTCAGTGCAGTGCAAAGCCAAATAAAATGCAAATAATACAGTGTAGTCTACTAAAACACTGAAAAAAGAGTGCTTCAACATCTTTTTGTGTGTGTGTTTAAAAAAGAGATTAACTCTTTGATCTTCTTAAGAAGGAGGATAAATGTTTTAGTGGCCAAGAAGGGTCCCTGAGAGGAGACAGGAGCATTCTGGCCCTGGACCTATATGTTCCTCCTGCAGTGATATCTTCTCTATGGGCTACATGAGATAATGACTGGTAAAACAAAACTGGGTAAAATTCACACAGTTAGATACTACAACACTTATTCACTAGACAAGAGCCTTCCCTTTGGACACAGGGAACCCAGCCCTACTCTGCTTACTGAAGGGCAGCTCAGTCTAACACAGAGGACTAAGACAGTGAAAAAGGAAAGCGATTTCACTGGTAGAGCCTGCTGCTAATGCATGTGCATCCCTCCTTACCACACAACTCGTGGGCTCATCTTCAGCTAGCAGCGCTGCGCCTGTGCACTGGGAGCATGCAAAGGATGTGTTTTATAGATCAAATCATCAGTGAAAGGCCATCTTTAATTTTACAGGTCACAAACGACATGTCTCTGCACTGAATAGTTAATGCAGGGACTAAGTGGTATTCAAGATATCAGAAGAGATTTTTCACTATGATGAGATTCAATCCAACCTGCAAATGAACTCCAAAGTCTTGGCCTTTCTGTTTTTGCCCTTCCTTTGTGGCACATGAAAACCAGAAAAACAGCTGTGGTTGACCTTGGGCTGGGTTCATTGTAGCACTGTCACCGCCAGTACTCTACCACCCTTATCATACTATGGAGCAGCAGAAGAGATTCCCACCCATACGGCAGACCAGCTTCAGATACGGTATTCTGTGTTCCCTTCAGTAATGGTGTGTTCTTGTCTCCTCCCTTCACTGAAAAGCAAAGCTATAGGTGTCACCTGTATCTCCAGCCATGGTAATCTCTTCCTCAGTCCTGCTGAAGGACATACAGTCAAGCCCTGGAAGCACAGAGCCTGTACAGCAAATATGTGAGCATGTTGCATTGCTCTGCCAGAGATGCCCAGGTCGAAGCGAGAGGTAAGCAGGGCTGCAGCTGATGCTCAGCAGAGCTTCTGAGCTAATTCCACTCCCATGCTACACATCTGCTGCAGGCTGTGGCTGCTGGGCACTGAGACCTCTCACAGCAATGAGATTTAAGGATTGGCATAAAGTGCCAATCCATAAAGTGTCTGGTCTCTGTCTCACCAGTGGCTAAACTGTGCTGCTTCCAAACCAGCTTACTGTCCAGGCCTATCTGAATCATCCACATGTGGATGTGTGTGTACAGACATTGATACATCAGCCACAAAAGAAACGTGCATTTAATAGACTGAGTTAAAGATTTTGGTGAAAAGCCTTTATAGAAAGGAGGAAAAGGACTGTGGGCTAGGATGACTTTCTTCTTTTGAAACAAAAACTTCATCTTATTGCCAGTTCACTCCTGAAAGACTAACTTTTTTTTTCTGTGAGAGATGCTTTTTGTGTATTTCTTACTGCAGTTGAAAAGCCTTTTGGCTCCACTGAATTTATCAAAGTTTAGCCTTACTGGCTCACCAGTCAGGACAAGACATCGACACATGAAGCTCCACCTGCCCAGCACAGCATACCGCCATTCTCTGTTTCATCCTGCATCCCAAGAAGTTCAACCATCCTTATGCTTTCTCCTGGGAAACCTCAGAAAACTGTGGCGATGGCAAGGCAATGTATCTATTCTGTGTTTGCATTTCTAATCAGAAGCTGATTAATTACTTTAATAACTTTTTAATTTGCACTGAAGTAACTTCAGGATACTACTACTCACATCAGTGGGTTTACTCCATACAAACAGCAACTGAACTGGCTGCACAGTTTTATTTAAAGAGAGTTCACATGTGGAAAAGACAGAGTAAACTGGAAGCACTTTTTAAGAGTCCAGTGCCATTCTTGAGAGCCTTGCAGGTTGTGCAAGCAGTTGATATGAAAATAATGAATGTGAAAAAAAAAAAAAAAGGCTTTTAAAAAAATCTAGAAATACAGCATAAATCAAAGGGGCTGCAAATCTGTAATCTTTCAGAAGTTAGATAAGAAAATAAATAGCTAGCTCATATTCGTCTTCTCAGGATAGCATGCACTCTCTTTTAAAATGTTACTGAAGCAGTTAAGACAGTCACTAGCAAGGCACTTGTCTTCATTGAGGGATGCCCAGTCCACATCTCTGTTGAGTCTATTCTGCATCTCAAACCTTAAACTTAGAAAGACCCATCCACTGGGCTTCTCTCCTGGGCCAAAGCCGAGACAAGACCTTTTAGCTGTAAAGGCAAAGCTGAAGGTTTCCCTTCCAAGGGTGAAGTGCTAGACTGCTTCTCCACAGCAAATAGCACACTGAATGGGCTTGCTGCTCCTGCAGGGAAGGACGATCAAGGACAGGAGGTGTCAGCTGCTGCCTCTTCTTCCTCTCAAGGTGAAAGAAAGCCACTGCCCTGGCTTGTCCCTGAGAAGCAGCAGCAAACTTCATGTCTTAGAGACAGGAAAATGAAGCAGCAGAGCCCTGTCCATTTGCTACCCTTTGTAATTATCTGTCGCAGAAAACTGTTCATACTTTTCCTGAGCTCATGCCAAGGCAAGATGTTCTCTGTTTTGACCAGAAATTACACCTTGAAACTTGGAAGTCCTTCCAAAGTGTATCCATAAACAAGGCAAGGTATTGATAAACCTTTGATGAAAAGGAAATGGAACCAAAAATGTCCTAAACAGCACTTATCTGTATAAAAAAAGAAAAAATGAACACAACCAAAAACAACAACAACAAAAAGCTCTTCTACTCCATGGGCATTTGTGAAAGTTTGATTAATGTGTGTCAAGACATTTAAGGGTCTGAAATAGGACAACCTGAATGTCCTGAGCATTGAAGAATATTTCTAGTTTTGGATATTTGACTCCTCACACAGTTAGGATCGATGGGAACTTTGTGTACTTGATAGCTCTGTAAAATATGATAGAGTCAAAGTCAGAGCAAAATCATGAAATATTTTGATGACAAGATCACAGAAATAAAGTTTGCCTCATCAGATCATCAGCTACAGTTCATCAGTTGTATTTCCTTGGCCACATGGTTTCTCAACTCTAACAAAATCCTGCATACATTTGGTTTGTGTTTGTAGAAATGAGTATAATTGCAAAAACTTTCTGTGAGCCATTATGGAAATAGTAAACATCCAAGGGAATGTCCTCAGAATGTGAATTTTGATGGCAAACCATTTTCATTTATTAATTTAGGAACTGAACATTTGCATAAAGCTCAGGTAGAGCTTTTCCTATGAATAATCTTGCACAATAACATCAGACATCTCTACTAATCCTACAGAACATCAAAAGCAATGCTGGCTGCTATTCAACACTGGGTTCAGTGCCATGACAACAGATGGAATTCATGGCTGAGGGGTAAAAAAAAGGACTTCCATCCCCCTGTCACTTTTTGTAAGAATCCCTAAAGAGAAAATTATGCAAACTAGTAGAAACTGAATGTAGAACAGGAATGCCTGTAAACGTGTGCTATCTGCATTTACACAAAACAGCTTATTTGTGAAACAGAATGTAAGTGGTAAAAGCAGATATGGAAATCTTATTTAAATTCTTGCAAAAGGCAAAGAGGAGGAGGGGGGAGAAGGGGCTGGATTTCTCTGAGTTTGAGACTGAAATTCATAATATTATGGTTGATTGCAGATGACATGAGAATGAATTTTTTGTGTTGTTAAAATGAGTGTTCCTATGTTTTGTGAAGAAATCATTCTGAGACATTTTAATCTTTACTGTTTTGCAGTAAAATTTTATTTGGCAATATTGTGATATCTTTAGATTGAACATTTTGGACATTATTGTCTTATAGTAAAAGCAAACTATAAATGAAAATCTAAAAGTTAAAATTACTCATTGGTTTACATCATCCATTAACAAGAAGACTGTTGAGATGAATGAGAATTACCAGTGTAAAGGAAAAGAGATCTTGAACTATTTTTTCCCCCGTCTAGTCAACAGCCCACACAGTTAAGGTCAGGTGTGTCTACTATTAAACTAATAAAGACCACTGTAGCATCAAAAGACCAGGCAGTCAGGCTTACTAAGTTTAGAAGACAAAGAACCATCCTTTCTGATGCACAGAAAAGTCCAGTAACAACAGGTTCAGTCCTGCAGATAGAAATGAGAATTCTGGGAACTGAGGTGGAAGTGATAAAAGAAAATTGTATCTTAAGGGCTGAATCTAACAACACATTGGTCAAAAAATAGTTTTCCCATTTGCTAAGATGTTTGCATGATCACATAATAAATGTGGAGTGGAATATAGAATAGAAATAGAAAGTCTTTAAAGGTACTCTCTGGTTACCTATCCCTTGTCTAATAGAAGCACAATGTTCTACAAATAGATTTTCAGAATTGTCCTCACATTTTCCTCAGCAATAAAAATGTGGCTTTGCATGATGCTGCCCATCAGAACCATCTGTAGTACAGAACAGAAGTACAAGCAAATTTTTTCTGCAAGATGGTAGTCAGAACTAACCATATGGTTCTGTATGTATTTTATTTTGGAATGCATATTTAGTACCATGGTTATTGGGTACTGCAGCAAAGAAAAAGAATTGTTTAATATTTTCTGGCCTAGCTACAAGGGCTGTAAGCGAACTTGCAGTCATCTGCCATTGCAAGAATACATAAGGAGCAAAAATCCTAGCTGAATGTCTTATGCCTGTATCCTTGACCTTTGAAGAAGTTTGGCTTAAGGTGATGTTGTTTTGTGGCCCTGACTGCATGTCAATGAGAATTTTATTTCATTTTCCACAAATGGTGAAAAGAGTCAGCCTTTAATAATAGCTGCAAAATTGTTTCTTATTTTATTTTTCTACTTATTCTCTAATTTATTTTCAGTAGTTATGAGTCTGAAATACCACTGTAGAAATTCTTCCTGAAATACCTGCTATTTGTGTCTGGTTCTTTGATCTGATCTATGGCAAGGAACAAGCACAGATCTGAAAGACTTCTCTGCCCAAGCAGTGTGACCAGATGCTCAGCTGTGCATAGTTGCACAGTTCAAGAGCATTCAGTTGCAGATGTTGGATTCCAGGACTATCTTGAAAATGTGGTCAAGAGTATAAAGTATGTGTTGGCCTTGTTTTAGATAACCAGTTTGTATACTATAAAACCATTTATTTGGCCTTTAGTAAGGGCTACTCCTCCTTCTGATGTTTTACATAAAATTTAGTGTGTGACTAAATCAGCCTTGTTAAAACTGACCATCAGCCAAGCAGAGACAGAAATTAATTATGATAGACTAATTGACAAAGTTACATCTTTTTAAGGCTAAGGAGAAATTTAATGTGCTAATAAAAAAAATCACTAACAAAGTTAACATTCTCATACAATGGAAAAATTCCTAATACTGTGGTACACAATGGGACATCCAATTTAGAAAGGGTCAGTGAGTTTCAGAGGTCCCTTTCCTCCTTTCTGGAGGGAATACGTTCTTTGGAAACCTACCTTTTGAGGACAGGGTGGAAGGCAGCAAGACCTATTGAGATGACAATGAGATCAAAAAAGAAGGAGTGATTATTCAAATCCCTCAGAGAAATAAAAGCATAGAGTAAGAAGAACTGAACCCAAAAAGGAGCAGGCAGGGTGGGGAGCGGGCAAAGGGGAATGAGAAGCAGAAACTGAATGCAGAGGGCAAGGCCTGAATGGGAAGCAGTGAAAGAATTAGGAGTTGAAAAGGGAAGGAGGAGGGGAAAATAGGGCTGAGGAAGAGAAGAAAGCAGTGAGAGGCACATCATGGTGAATGAAGCAGAGATGGAAATTTTATTCTCCTCAGCCTGTAGCAGCTCTTTTGAATACTTTATACGATGAGTCTATGATTCTAAAATACAGCTTAATCGTATTGCTTGTCCTGAGGTCAGATTTATCAAAGTTTCCATTTTTACATCTGTTGTCAGAGTGGGCCACTCTGGTGAATGGCAGGTACTGTAAAGTTTCAGAGGACCATGAGACAGCACATGCAGTCCTCTGCTTGGTTGCTTGGATACACTAATGAATTGTATTAGGAATTTCTCACCTCACTTTGCACTCCCCTATGTCTCAAGTATTACACTTCAGATCATACAATAAGCATGGAAAGACAATTTCATTTTTTTTAAATGAAGAAAATTACTTATAGTGTGGCTGCAACCACAACACCAATTTTATCAGATAGATTGATTTCCTCATCATTTTTCTAAAGTTTTCCTTCTGCAACCTCTGTTCTTTTCCTCTGAATATGCTGTAAGTCACAATAGCTCAATTCTTGACACGCCGTATGCTGGAATAGTCTTCAAAACTAAGAAAAGGTTTAAAACCCAGCGAAGCGTATGTCTGATGGTGGATGCCCAAAAAAGGAGTTGGTGATTAGCCCAGCAAAAGAATTGATGTCTTTAATGTTCTAGTTATACCTTTATATCAGAGCAGGAGGCATATAGCAGGACATGTTGTAATATCTCACTAAAGTGAGCTACGATGCTAGCCTGAAACTATTATCTAGAAATAAATTTTACTAGGAGTGTCACTGAAATGGCAAAATGTGTAAGCTTCTGTGTGTTAATATGGTTAGAGAAACACAGGCACTCAAGTCATGTTACTCAGACAATATTGTTTTCCAATCAAAAAAGAGGATAGAGAATCTAATGATATTCACTGATGGATTAATATTAAACTTTATTTAACAGCTGATCCTTTACAGAAATAAATGCATTTATCGGGTAACAAGATAAAGTCATGTTATCAGTGAAGTGGAGACACATTAGTGGTTTTCTTTATAAACAGTTCCTTATTAAAGTAAAATACTGTCCATGTACTTATGTCCCAATTAATTTGAACTTCAAACTCTTAAAAAATTTCATTTGACTTATCAACTTATTAACTAAAGAAAATCTAAATTTATCCTATCTTAATTATTTTCTGCTTTTTGAGCCTATTTCAAGTGCAATTTCCCTTTTAGTACTGGCATGTCATAAGATGGCAGTCAGTGTCATCTCAGCATGGGCCACATCTTGTGGGGGTCCAACAGTCAGCCCACAGAAGACTTGGGGACAGCTAGCTCCTTTTGTATCGTTTTAGCATATTGTATAATTAGGATCAGGTTGAGTGTCTTTTGGCTGCCTAAAGATCTGTGAGAGTAGGACTTCCACGTTCATGGCTCCTACACATAAACTGAGTCTAACCTATGCTGAGAAAGAGAAAAAGCTGAAGCTGATACCAAAGAGGAAGAGAAAGGAGAAAGAGAGAAAAGAGACAAAGAAAGAGAGAGTGAGAGGAAGAAGAAGAGGAAGAAAGAGAAAGAGAAAGAGAAAGAGAAAGAGAAAGAGAAAGAGAAAGAGAAAGAGAAAGAGAAAGAGAAAGAGAAAGAGAAAGAGAAAGAGAAAGAGAAAGAGAAAGAGAAAAAGAGAAAGAGAAGAAAGAGAAGAGAAGGAAGGAGTTCAACATCTGTTCCAAAGAAGTTCAGCTAAGAAGTTACAGTAAAGATGATGGATTGCTTGGCAGTGAAAAAATTGTTTTACAAACACTTAAATGTTTATATTTTGTTACCACCCATGAATTTAAGAAAATGCAAGAAATCAAACTTATCCTCTTGTGTTCTTACTTAGATATTTGTGAAGAACTGCCAATACTGTGATATTACATATTAACAAGTTAGACATAGATATTAAATATATTGAGTAATATAACTGTGAAAATAATGAGATAAAGTGAAGTTTCCAGTTAAATACAGTCTCTAGAAGAATAAGAGAATTTGAGCATCTTGTTACAATCGCTAATAAGAAGAAAGTTAATAGCGTGTATTAAAAACTGTTTCACTGTAGGAAGAGCTGTAGAAATAAAATCTCCCACTGAGAAAGTAACTCACAAAGTCAACTTAACAAAATATAATTTTAAATCAGAATAAAATATATTTTGCCAAAGGTAAGAATACATTCTCATGTGTTCTGCAAGTTTGCCCATTTTTTTCTCCAAATTTAGTTAAACTGCTTGAAGATATCTCATGCAATGATATTCTGCAAAGAAATGTTGGGAAGCTTGTGCAAGGTTTCTGTCTATTTAGATTCCTGAAAATAATAGTAGGTGGCTACACTTGAAATTGTCCTGAGTTCAATTATAGCAAAATACAGATATCAGTGTTATGCAAAGGAAAGTACAATAGAAAGTGTGTCAAAGATTAGCATCTGCAGACCTTCTCCTCTGTGTTAAAGAAGGTGACCTATTTAATAATACTATTTTCAAATAAATTAGTGAGTTTCCGTTCATTCCCCTTCTATTCCCATCAAATGCTGTACTTAATATTCCTCTGTTGCTGTGTATTCATGAACCTATAAATGGAGAAACCTGACAGGGAGTCTAAACTTTTTGTTAACTACTCTTTCTTAAGAGCTTACTTTGACATATTCTTAGATGAAGCCACAGCTCTCAGCAGAAATAAAAGCAGAATATTGTCCAGATATTTCAAAAGTAATTTTTTTCCCCCTTATTTTCAAACAGCATGTCTTTGTTGTTTGTTTCCTATTGATAGAAGGCATTAATAGATGGGTAACTAATACTTGCTTCCAAATAAAAATTCTCCTAAGTAGAATTCCCCATGGCAAAATCGTCGCATGCCAAAGACTCCACTGACATTGTACATACCAGATATAAGACTGCTGAATGGTCACTCTGCAGTGGCAGCAGCCACCCTTGAGAGTATCTATTAATTGGATCTCACAAATCCCTGGCGGCCTGATGAGCTCTACACAATGAGGTTCCTTCTGTCTCTTCTGGCTACAAGATGTATTAATAGACAAGATACTTTCATACACTACTCGGTTGGCTTAACATTTGGGCTCTTTCCTGTGCCAGGGAGCAGTTAAAGTGATCCATCTTAGAGACGTTGAGTAAAGGTATTATGACTCGGAGGTCTCACATCCCATCATGTTACTATGTTTAATATTTGATGAAGCACTGGCTGAATGGCAGTAATTGCCTGTACACACCCTGGGATAACAGGAAAAAGAAGCTTAAGTTGGATTAGGTCACAGTGAAAGTGCAACCTAAGTTGAAACACCTAATACTTGCCCCAGGACCAGAGCACACATCCTGACTAACACAGCTGCTTGACTGACGAGTGAAGGCCTGCGCAGCTGAGGTAACCTACATCTAAACCCTCAGAGTAACTATTGTTCCTCAGCCGATTCTTGGCTCTTGGAAGGAATCCTTTGCAACTTCAAAGGATGCAAGACTGATCTCCTACTCTGGCCACCGAGGTGTAGGTGTGGGACTCCAAATATATGGTCCTTGTTCAGCCTGTTCATCCTGCCCTGCTCCCATAGCAGAAAAGGAAGATGTTGGTCTGTGGCAGGCCTGGACTAAAAGCAATGCACATGAAACAGGGATCTCACTCTCCAACTCACCCAGAAAAGTTACATCTAACTTTGAGAAACTTTCCAATATTGTGTAAGAATTTCTATCATTTGATTGTGTAAACCTACCTGCCTGCTAAGGCTTGCTTCTGAAAAGTCTTTGGCAAATCTGGTTTACCTGCTTGAAAGAATACACATAAGTATCCACATTCAAAAAGAAGTGTGTAAGTTCATATAAGCTTCTGTGCAGAGTTATTAGAGACTTGACTGCAAATATATGGTTAAGGACTGAAAAGTAGGAAATACCTAACTAAATGGAAATTTGCAACCCCAAAAGGAAGACATTTGTAGGTAATCAAGATTTGGCAAAGAAAAAAGTTGGAGCAAAATTATGAAGATAGAATGGGATGATGAGAAAGAAGAGCTACTGAAAAATTAAGAACTATTTTCATGCCCATTATATGAGGTAGAAAAGTACAGATGACAAAATATGAGGATTTTCTTTTTGATAATAACGTACTTGTAAGAGTGTCATCATGTGAATAAGGTATGTAGTAAGTTATACAGTCTATCTTTCCTGTGTGACTTCCATAACATCCATATTCAGCAAGTCTTGCTTTCTAGCAAACAATCAGACATTCAGCTTATATGTGAGGGGTGAGGGCATTCCAGTGAAAAGAGAGGGCACAGAATGGGAAAGAGAAGCAACATTGGCACAAAAGAGGCAAAGAATGCCGATTCAGAAGGCGGGTGTGAAAGTAAAATCTGCTTCCATGCCTGCTACAGCATATATTACACGACTGGCATTTACTTGGCAAATCACTCACTCAGGCACTGACCTTGGCAGCATCACAGGGATAACCTCTATGTGAGGAAGGACTGTTCTTCAACAATGTCTCCAAAATGTTTGGCACCAAAGTACTTTTTTAAGAAAGCAAGCATTTCTTCCACTTCGTTTTTCAGCTGAAAACCAGCATTTTCTTTTGGCTGCAAAGGAGACATCCTGTCCATGACTTTTGGTATATTCTTCATATGGTGTTCCAGATTATTTGATACTGTGTATAAATGCCATTGCACAGCCATCCCATTTTGTGGATGTTCCCATGTTAGAGAGCAATGACTGTATTCAGAGACTTGCTCAACCTAAATACTCTCCTTGTTAATTATTTGAGGAATTATGACAGAGTGCTTGGGGCTGCAATGCCCTGGTGGAAAGTCTACTGAAAGAAACATGGAAAATATTCCAAATACTGGTGAAATTGAGATGTGTCTTTTTCACTGACATGCTATTTTGCACACAGTAGTGAAAGAAAGATTGAGGATGCTATTACAAGGAATAGTCTTTTATTGCTTTAACAAAGTAAATCTTTTCACTTTAATGGTTTTCTGGAGGTTATATACTCACTCAGATCATGTAGAAACTCAGTGCCCAGTTCTACAAGCATGAAAGTCAATGCTGTGAATTTGTGTGATCAAAGTTAGCAACACGTTCAAGGCATCACAGTCTATACCTTTTGGACAGTTACTTTAAAGAGGGATGGGATCACATGAATCCTAGAATGAGATTTGGGAAGAGTTTTAAGCACACTCCAAGGATGAAAATCAGTCTTCTGGATAAGAACTTAAGGCTCTCAATGAAATTGAGGCCTAATTTTGAACATGATTTGAATTATGTTTGCTGGAAAGAAACAAATGTGCTAGTCTTCCAATTTGCAAAGGAACTTGAAAGAGAACAGAGGCAGACATGTTTATTACAATGCAGATGAATTTAATTCCTACAGACTTGTTATTGATTAGCATTTGGTCTCTGAATAACAACTGAAACTTTTCAGTGAAGTCAAATAGTAGGGTATCTCCTTGCTATGCACAACAAATTCAAAGTGTTTAAATCAGGAGAAGGGAAGTCACATACAAATACATAGGGATTATAAGCCATTTACACTCTATTCAATGCCTCCCACAGAAAGACTGTTTATGTGGAACATGGACATCATTACTTTTAAATTATGTAGGTGTAAATACTATGATGAGTTTTAAATGATACAGTAGTTCTGAGAATTATTCTTGCTAGGCAGGATTGAACTAGTCAACTAGTAGATCTTTGTGGGTAAACATTTTAAGAAGCCTTCTAAATACTGTTTTGCCCATATGCATCCCCATACTTACTACCAGATGGCATGAAAATGGCATCACATGTTGATCTCTCCCTTTTTCTATTCCTCTTCCTCTTCCACCACCATTCATTTTGATGAATGGAGGGTCACAGCCAAAATGACAATCTCTGACATATGCCTGGGGCCCAGATGAGGAAACAAGACTCATTTCAGGTCCCGGCTTGACCATTTTCATGTCAGTGGGAAGGAACAGGTCCTAGGCCTGATCAGACAGGATCTGCAGCTGACTTTCACCACCTCCTGACCTGGAATGGACACACGCTCAGTCCTAATGGGACCTTTGCATTGGCTCTTGCTGTGTCTCTGTCCTCTGATGCTGCAATATGCTCTGTGTTGGGTGGTGACATTTCCAGACTGGCTGTGCTGGCATTGAACAGCCATCATAACCACACTGGGTACAGATTTCCTGGAGGACTTCACACAACATTCATTTGATTCCATTATCTTCAAAAAGAACATCTCTCTTCAGAAGATCATGAATCATGTAGGCTAAAGGATTTTTTAGAAGATGGGTAGCAGGTTACAGAAGGTGGGCCCAAAGGCCAAAATGAAGGAAATCTTAAACTCTGGAGGTATTCCATGTGAATATTTTCTTTGCAGCTGTTGGAGAAGTATTTAGCATCTCTTCCTCAGTTTGTTCACCTTGGAACTGAGAACAACAACATTTCTCCTGCCATGGTTCACAGGGAAGTACAGGATATTTCATTTAAGCAATCTGTCCTTACACTGCCAGATAATGTCACAAAGTCAATAGCAGTGAATTGCAAGTTGCCCTTTCCTGTCCAGCATATAGTAAGCCCTGCTTGTATCTCAAATCTAGGGGTCTCTCTAAAGAGTAATGATCCTGCATGCTAGTGCAAACCCTACTTGCTTGATAAATGAAAGAGATTTCTTTCTCACAGCTATATTGCAGTGTCTTGTAACTCTTGCACAAAGGTCTTAAAGTGGAAGGTTTCTGTCCTCTGCCAAAAATAACCATATTTAGCTTTTTGGATTACAGCTGATTGCATCACAACCTAACAGCCACAGCAAACAAAATATGATGATGTGAAATTCAACAAAGATTTTTGATAAACAAACATCAGCAAGTAGCTGTAGATCTGTGAACTTGAGTGTTTAATCTTGCTATTTAAAGTTCTTGGACTACTTTATTTATAGTCATTTCTAGTCTCATTACTGTGGCATCTGAGTGGCTCACAAGATTCCTGTGAGCAAGGCAAAGAATTATCCCAGTTGGGGGGTGAAAGGAGAAGAGGAGGCTGAGAGAAGTGACAGTCACACAGAGCATTTGCAGAACAGCCAAGATCACAATCCATCCTTCCTCCCCTTTATGAGTTCCCCATCCTTCCTTCCTTTTCCTAGACTGTTGGCCAAATAAATATGTGCCTTCTATCCAAAGGTCTTTCTCCTGGTTTTATCATAATGATCGAGCTAATTGGGAGCAGGAGGGTAAATGAGGCATAGCTGATGTACATGGCATGATGCCCAGCTGACACTCCTATTAAGCTGATGCCGGAAAAGTTAGGAAACCATAGCCTGGCACTGAATAATAGGCCTATTGCAACTCAAGTGTGGGGCAGAAAGAGATTTTCCTGCAGCTGGCATCTTGTCTACAAGTGGTGTACAAGGGAAAGTAATGAATGACTTGACTCTTTATGTTTCCTACGTTCATTTTATCACAGTTCATCAGGCACCCATGAGTCTGACTGATGACTCCATGTAAAAAGCAACAATCGTTTCCCTTAAGAGAAATGAGTGACAGATGAAGAATAAGCCGCAATTATAATCTCTCTTTTCATGGGTTAGGTTGGCAATTCAACAAACTGTGGTAATTAACTGATTTAAGTTCCAGTTCCCTGTTTCTATAGCTAATGTGAATATCTGTAAGTCAAGCATTGTTTGTGATGCAGGATAATGGCTAACAGCTAACATCATAAATAAGGAACACTAAAGATAAACTAAACTTTCATTTTGAAATGAATTTGCTCCATCCAGATAAGGTACCTGGCACCTCATTCAGTGCTTTTTCCATTAAGAGCCCATGTTTGCCCAAAGGGGAGCATCTGTTAAGATCACTGCTGCCACATGGAAGCTTTTTCCCATATGTACGCTATACAAAATGAAATGAGGACATAATTTTTTTTCATCACAGATGAAATGCATGTGTTAAGCAAAAGAGAAAACCAGCTATGTAAAAGCCAGACTCTGCCTGGTAAATATGGGTGAAACTTGCCTTTTCCCC
The DNA here is from genome assembly GCF_964273445.1 of Streptopelia decaocto. Lineage (NCBI taxonomy): Eukaryota > Metazoa > Chordata > Aves > Columbiformes > Columbidae > Streptopelia > Streptopelia decaocto. Next base: position 24,981,999 of record NC_138663.1, read on the forward strand.
CATTTATAGTCTGATCTTCCCCAAATACGCTAATCTGCTCTAAGGACCTGACTTCGGAGCAACAAGGCTGAACTTCTTGGATGAGACAGTCAGATCACAAAAGACTTTTATGAAGCTTCAGAGCTATTAGTGGGTAAGTTACTGCTTGGTTAGAGGTGGCAATGATTTACAGGAAACCTGTGGATAATTAAAGGCTGTACAGAGTGGTTGCCATTAAAAAGCAATTATTTGCCATTGATTAGCATATTATGGTGAGGCTAATTAAGCAGAGGAACAACTTATTCAGAGTTTTTATGGGTATGTCATTGCTGGGAATTTTCTTTCAAGTTTGCTGTTTTTCTAAAAGGTACATGCGCACTCAAACAGGAAATCATAGCTAAAATATTCCTAGTCTCCTTTTGTACGAGTTTGTATTTTAATTAGCATAACTTTTCCTTCTGTGTTTTTTTTTTTTTTTCTTTCTGGGGGGTTAGAAGTGTTATAAGTTTTTGCATACTCGTAACAGAAGCTATTGCAACACTTTCTTGGGTGGAGCAACCCTCTGCTAAAGGGTTATTCTTTAACGCTGATCTGTACATATCTGGCTTTCTCCCTCACCACAGGTAGGTGCAGCCAGAAGGGATTAAAGAGTGGAGGCTGAGAACTGACTCCTGGCTCCTTTGCTCTACTGTCGTTTTTGTGCCACATCTAAGACACCTTTTTGTTGCAGAGCTATGTATAGGGAACTTCCAGATTAGGTACAGAACTGGTTCTTCAGGGTTATTTCCTTGTCATATGAGCATGGGAGCCACCTTGGGAAGGACAGGGGGGCAGGGAACAGAGAGGTGGCAGAGCCAGTTGAGAAGATCTTGAGGGTCAAAAGAGTCATAACCAGGGAAATACCCCTATGATCCTGCACTGCTCCATTGCAGTGTCCAGCAATAGTGATTACTCCATGTTCAGAACCCTGGGAATAATTATAGCTGCATGGGCATTCCTCACACCATCATAATTTTCTATTCCAGGGCTTTTTTTAGGGGTTCCCTGTCCCTCAGTCCCTTCCAGGAGCTGCTGCTGTTATGGATTTGCAGCTGCTCTTTCTGTGTGGGCTCTGCTGCCATATGGCACCATAATTCTCCTTTAGACACCACAGCTCTGCCCACTCTCCTAGTATCCATGGCATTATTGAATAGTACATCATTTTGTTCTCTGAAGAAAACATTATGAGTTTTGACTATTAATCATGAATCTTCTGGTTTTATTCCACAGACCTGAAGGATTAAACTGATGCCAATTGTTTTTCTCTCAGTCATCACTCATTCTCTGCAGTATATGGGAAATTTTCCTCTTTGCACCCATCCTTAACTGGTCTGGAAAGCTCTGATCAGTGGTCAAAAAGATATCCCCAAACATGCCATCTCCAGAACATATGGTTTTCAACAAAGCTTGTCCTAGAAAAATGTCAGAGATTTTTTGTTAAGCTGGGCTGGGAATTTTCAGTCAATTTGGTGTCCCATGAAATCAAACAACCAGGCTGTAGGTCATTTGAGCTCATCTTTTACAGCCCATCAGTACATTTGCTCCTGTTTAAAGCCTATTATATTTGGGTGCTGTGGGCAGGCAGGCTGTTTTATCTGTCTCTGTCTGGGCTTCAGAGGTTTCCTCTAGTACCACAGCACTGAGAACAGAAGTCAGTCAGAGAATGAGAGGAAGGGGAATTTAACCATTTTTTTTCCCTCATTCTCTTACTTTTTGTGTTATGTTCCCTCTCTTTGTTGTGTGTACATGAACAGGTCTGAGCTGAAGTGACCTCCCATATATTCTGCAAAGACCCTCAGTTTACAACACAGCTGGGTCAGGCATGTGGGCATGTGCTTTTCTTGCCAACCTGTCTGGGATGCCAAAGGCTGTGGCAAGCAAAACTATTCTTTATCTGTCATATCCTTGTGCTCTTTTCTAGAAGAAAAGAGAAGATACTGTGTAGCTTTAATGCTATCCATCAGGAAAATTAAGCCCATTATTACAGTATAATATTGTCATCATTATTATACTGTATTTCTTGGACTCATTTGGTCAACTACTATAAAATACTCACTAGGCAGCAAAAACCCTATTAAGCTAAGAGCAACCTACTTGAAGACCATAGGATTGAACAGCTGAACTTTTATATCCAGAGTTGCAAGATGTCAACTGATAGCATCTTTGCTTTGTGCTTTGTTGTAATGTGAAGTGCCTCACACAGAAAACCAGGATGGCATATGAATAATGAATATTGCTGAATAACAGCTGGAGTTTCTCAGGGTGCCTATGTACCCCTCAGTGAAATGCCACCCTGTATAATTTACTAGGTGTCTTTCATTAAAGCGGAGATAGTATATACAATTACGGTTAACAAAACGATACCTCTGAACAAAAAGGGTCACTGCGTTGCCTGGAAACGGTTAGTCTGTCTAAAACTGAGCGCCTGTTATTGCAGACCCGTGTTAATTTGTGCTGCTTGGGGGTAGGAACAGCTATGGGAACTCAGCCCAAGAGCAGGACACTTGTTTGTTGGCAGGAGGAACAGTGCTGTAGCTGTGAGGGCCTCCTGCTCCACATGCAGGGTCACGTGCACAGGGTCAATGGCATTTTACTGTACACCATGATGCTACGGGATGGGGCTAAATCCCAAAGTCTCTGTATGTGAGAGCCGAGGGACAGCATACATGCCTCTGATCCTATGAAATAATTGTAGACATAACATAGCTCTCAGGACTCTGCTTCAAATGCCGTTCCCTTCAACAGGGACATAGCCACAGCTTCAGGCTCTGAGCAAGAGTCAGGGGGTTAGCTTGGAGATAACTTTTTGTGCATGTATTAATACGTTTCTTCGGTTCAGTGGCGGAGGAGCATTATGGACTTTTTCCTATGATATAATGCCACAATTAGTTGTGAGAGCCACTGAGCCTATTAGAAGGGACATTTCATGCTATCATGTTTGCTGAAAAATTTTTCATGCTTGCAAGAAAAAGAATTTATACTCAATTATTTTTATAGTGGCAATTTTCTGTATGTGGATTTAATTAGCAAATGGATAGAGAAAGCAGCTTCTTTTTGGTTTGCATTCTTCTACAAACTCAAGTTTCAGGAAATGAGTTGCATAAATGTTGCTGCCTTGGTAGCCTTTAAAATTATAATAATAATAACAATAAAAACTTGTTCTCAAAAGGCCAGGAAGGCATTTGATGTAAATAGACTCAGCTCCGTGGAAGCTCCTGGATTTGTGCCAACTGATACCAATTTAGAATCTGTCTTGACCTTTCATTCAGGGATATAAAGTCCTGTGATGGCAACTACAAATTTTGAAAATGGCAGAGATCTTTTAAGGCACATTTTAAAGAATAATTGAACCTTGAAAATAGGAAGATTCAATGTCAGAAAGTCTGTGGTAAATGTTTTTTTCTGGAGGGGGATGGGAGAGGGGTTAACACAGTGAATCATATTTTCTTGAAGGCCATGACTCTTTTCCTCAGAGTTATATTGAATTGGACCTCAGTATGTGAGAAAAGCAGATTGATTTTGATGGAATTGCTCACAGATCAAGGTGCTTATTCGATGACAGTTAGTTTGGCACAATCAGATCTCGAGATAAATACAAATAAAACTTTTTTTGGTGAAAGACAGATGGTGGAACAGGATCACATCTTTCCAGCCTAGCTACATACCCAACCCCTTAGGCACTGATCTTCCCAGGCACTGATCTTCCTTCACTGAAGGAAGACTTGGAAAAACCTTCTTGACACTCATGTACACTTGTGCTGAGGAGACAGGTAACTATTTCCCACCCTGAACTGCCATCAGCAGTCATGTCCTCTTTGCATCATATGACGATTAGTGTTCGGTCTTGGGAGAAGCAAACCTTGAATCCAGGCCTTCTTTACTTGATGGGGATTTGATTTCTTTCAGGGCTTCTTAAAGGGTGGCCAGCCCTCCAGCCCTGTGGTGTCCTGGATAACAGTGTGCTTGATGCTATTGAAGCTGCACCATGCAAACAGCAGGGCAGTTTGCAGAAGGCAAGCAAACCTGCAGTTCTCTGTATCACCCTTCCACTTTCAGGCATTCCTCTTCTTCTCCCTCCTAGTGGTGGCAGACATCCAAGGTGGATGCGTGTCTGTGTCTGAAATACATGCCTAAATTGGGTTCATAGCTTCTGTATTAAAAAGGTGATAGGAATACACTCTGTATCCAAATGTTATACCACCCCTCATATTGCACTATTTGAGAGGAGTTATGAATGGGAAAAGAGCTTCACATTCCTCCTCTGTGTGAGCTGCCGACAAACAGCAGCACAGGTGGATCTCTCATCTTTCTCCACATGCTTTGTTTTATTCTTCTGTAATAAACCACCTTCCTTTCTTGCTTATTACTTCTGCTTCTGCCTTCATCTGGGAATTTCTGCCCATATCTTCTCTCCTTCTTAATATAACACTTCTCGCTTGTCCCACTCTGTCGCTGCAACTGAGGACCACAGCCCTCAAGAGCTCTTTTTACAGCACTGCCTTGGACATCTCAGTGTTCATGGACTGACACCTGCCTGATAATCCAATGCTGTGCTTTGCAAGTTAATTTGACAATAATAGCCAGAGCCACTGTGAAGTTTCTCCTATGGATACACTTCCATGCCTGTTTGATGTCTCTTCATTTACCAGCAGTCATGCTGAGCCTATGCAGCTAAGGTGGGGTAGTCATCAGTAAGTCTCGTTTTGCCAAGTCATTCTCATGTCACATAGAGTAGGGACACAAGGACAACCCTGATACCAGTCTAGTGATCAAATATTTTCTGATTCCTGCCATGATATATGAGTTATCAAGGACAGCGTCTAAATCAAATAATGTAGTGCACAATGTACCTTCTTCTTAGATCTCAAGTTACAAAAGCAAAACCTGCAAAGCTGTGTTTAATGGGAGGAGTGAAAGAAAAAACAATAGGATAAATTATGCAAAAAGTCTATTTTAGGAGCTATGACATGAATCGCAGAGTAGGTAGTTTCAGAATTAATTAGAAGATTCTATATTTTGAGAGATAAACAACTGAATAATGACTGTATGTGGCTTGGAGTTACCATTGAATGAAAAGCTCTGGAGTTTGCTGTCAGAGATGTTGCAGTAAGAGTGGGATGAGGTTGAATACAGAGAAACCAAGTAAGGCAAGCTGTCGAGGGATATTTAAAGGGGAATAAATCTTATAGTACCTAGGCAGGTAGACTGCAACATGTGAGTGGCATTAGTTGAAGAAACATGCATTGGAATGTAAAATGCATTACTCTTATCAGCAGATACTGCATTATGTTATATGAACATTTAAGTATAGGAAATGATGTGGCACATTAAATACCAGGAAAAAAAAATCACTGCATTGAAGCTAAAGTATTTGAATACAGCAGTGTATTTTTTTACAAGCAAAACAAGATAACATTAAAAAATATGAAAAAATACAAGGAACAAAGGATTAGTGTAGTGCTTCATAAGCAAGCATTGATTTAGGTGTCTTCATCTTTACTCTACTCCAGAATTAAAAAAGAAGAGGAGAGGAGAGGAGAGGAGAGGAGAGGAGGAGAGGAGAGGAGAGGAGAGGAGAGGAGAGGAGAGGAGAGGAGAGGAGAGGAGAGGAGAGGAGAGGAGAGGAGAGGAGAGGAGAGGAGAGGAGAGGAGAGGAGGAGGAGAGGCGGGGAGAGGAGAGGAGAGGAGAGGAGAGAAAAGAGAAGAGAAGAGAAGAGAAGAGAAGAAGAAGAGAGAAGAGAAGAGAAGAGAAGAGAAGAGAAGAGAAGAGAAGAGAAGAGAAGAGAAGAGAAGAGAAGAGAAGAGAAGAGAAGAGAAGAGAAGAGAAGAGAAGAGAGAGGGAGAGGAGAGGAGGAGGAGGAGGAGAGGAGAGGAAGAGGAGAGGAAGAGAGGAGAGGAGAGAAGAGAAGAGAAGAGAAGAGAAGAGAAGAGAAGAGAAGAGAAGAGAAGAGAAGAGAAGAGAAGAGAAGAGAAGAGAAGAGAAGAGAAGAGAAGAGAAGAGAAGAGAAGAGAAGAGAAGAGAAGAGAAGAGAAGAGAAGAGAAGAGAAGAGAAGAGGAGAACCAGCTCTTTGCATATGTAGACATGAATGTAATTTAACAAAAACAAGCTGAATCATGAATTTAATTGTACAGCAAGTGCAAGCAAAGTGGTTGTAATGCTATTATGGAAATGTGACTGTGATAAACTTATTCACATTACATTTTGTTTCTAATTCAATTTCCATGCACAAGCCCAAAATGTTTTATCACTACAGATACAAGAAAACCAGTATAAAGGAAGACATGTAGCTCTTTCAATAGTGGGATATTTAAAAATTATGTTTTCCTTCCTAATAAATATTATACTTACAATTAAACAGACAAAAGCACAATTTTATAGCCAATCTCTATGCCCATGAATGATAAATACCATGTTAAAAAAAAATGAAGCATACACAGTAAAAGTGCACATGAAAACTCATGCTGCAAATGAAAGAGAAATAAACTTAATGAAAATCTTAGTGACATCTAGGAAATCTATGGAAAAAGAAAATTCACTCCCTGCCTGACTCCTCTGCTTCTTGTCATTATCACAGGAATATTACTACACCCACAGTTCACAGCCAAAATTGTGTTACTAATTATAATGTTAATAACTTATTTAAATGAACCTATGTATTCACTCTTAAATTCTGTGCACTATATGAACTGCAATCCCTGTCTCTGCCAATCTTGGATTTTTGTTACAGGCTGGTAAAAGCTTTGGAAAATGCCTCTGGTGTCATGATCTAATCAGGTTTAGAATGAGCAGTTTAGGGATACGTTTTCCAGATGAGACAAAATTTCACAAGAATATGCAATTTTTGCCAAAAGGTAAAAATTTTAAGTTTGTTTCACTGTTGTTGTTGGGTTTTTTTGTTTTGTTTTGGTGTTTTTTTTAAAAAATTTCCTGAGTTTCAAAGCTGAGGAAGGGGGTCGACAGTTGGATATACAAAACAAGCAAGCTCCTGCTGGGAAGGGGAGAGCAATGCATCACTGTTCCCTAGTGAATAAGCCATGTGCTCATTTTTACCCACTGTTAGTATGTGAGGTAAATGTGGAAGAAAAGACTGCAGACTATCTGTGTACACATGGGAAGCAGAGGATATTGATAAGCCCTTTCCCTGAGATAACTTTTCTAATGGTACGCTGGTCATACCATTATATCCATCACAGAAGTCCATCCACAATCCTGATGTTGGAGAGTTTGTAGAACCACCTTAATACCATCATAAAGTTGCTGTTGATGATTTGACTTGCCAGTTTCCTCTATCGACTTTCAACTTGCATTCTACAGGACTTACAGCTGGCTAAATAAAAGCTCTGGTTCCTTGGCAATGATATGTGTACTATTCATGGATAGGTCTCTGTGAGGAAAAGACGTACATACTTTTGATGAAAATATAAAGCTTCTGACACTATAGTAGCAACAGGAGTATTATGCCCAGTATAATGTGTAATCTGGTTTGCAAGAAGAAGAAACTAATTTAAACTGTTTCATTAGGACTTGAACTTCTCAATATCATAGCCTAAACCACCTACTAGCTCAGTGGGAGAGCAATAAATGACCAAGTTCTGCACCAGAAGAAACAATTCTTGACAAAAGAAAACTGTTTGTTTGTTTGTTTTGTTTGTTTTTGTTTGTTTGTTGTGTTTTTGCTTTTTTTTTTTTTCCTTAATGTTTGGCAATATAAACCATTCTGGGGAAGTAAACATGACAGAAGTGGTATATTGGAGGTAATCTTTAGAGGAGCCCTGCTAATGCCAAACTGTAGAAATCTGTGGCCCACGGGTGTGTTGTGTGCAGTTCTCAGAGGGGCCACCTGTGGGACTGTGCTCATTCCCAAGGGGACTGAGTAATCATCAAAGATGGAGCCTCTTCCAGCTGTTTGGTGACTGAAGATCATGCCTGGATACGTAGGGTCCAAGGTCCTCAGAGCTCATGGCAACCTCATCTCACCAAACCACCTACCAGTTAACTTGCAGAGGCATCCCACTCCCACACGTAGGTGACTTTCCGTAGTGGTTTATTATTGGGCATAATGTTGCTGGGTGTTGTGGTGGAGGATTTATGTCATTTGCTATGTAGTCCCCAGCCTGGCTAGCCAAAGTGGCCTTCTAGGAACAAAATTTTGGAGATCTCTGTCCTTTGTCAATGTTGGCTCGAAAAGAAAACTGGGAGACAGCAAAGCAAGAAAAGGATTTGCCTAATGATCATGTCAAACAATTTACTATTTTTGTAATTCTTCAAAAAAGATAACATTAGTGTCATTGTGTGTCCCAGCCTGTGAAATTAAGAGGATCACGGTTACATACTTCTGGCTTTAACCACTGATGTCTTTGTGTCTTTCTGAGCTACCTCCTCTTTACAATTCTCTTTTTTCCTCATGTTTGTCTTGACAGATGTGTTGTCTGAAACATTACCCCAGTTATGCCCTCAAATGATGATTGATTTAGCTGCCCTGATGATGAAAGCTGTTTCTGGCACTTTCCCTGAAACTGAAGTACAAGGAGTTGATCACCGTTGCTCTCACCCTCAGGAGGCTGCGTTCCAGAGAAAAGAGGCTGACAACGCAAGTCTGTGAGCACTCCCACCCATTTACAAAAATGCCTAAAATGTCAGACCTAAAAGAAAATTCTTGAGGTACCAATCACACTTCTGAAAGTTTTCTTTATATCTTCATTATATGTTGTACTGCCCCAATAGGATATAAAGAACATGGCGAATATTTGATATTTTCATTTCAAGTAGGTGCTTGGAAGTCTAGATACAAAATATCTGCTGTTGCTGAGAACAGAAAAGAAGGCTGGCAGAGATATTCCCTGTGAGCGCTGTAGGATAAGGTAAGGTTTTCTCTGCACTAGGATATCCCCTGTTCATCTTTGAGAAGATGTTATTCCCTACATTTCCGAAATTACATTGCCAAAAATGTTTCTTTCTTACTCCCTATCTTAAATTTTATTCTAGCTTTGGAGTCAAAATGTGCTATCCTATCTTTTTATTGTGACTCAGTTCTATCAAAACTTCTGAATTTTGCTGAGGGAGTTTTAACAGTTTTAAATAATTTTACAATATGAGAGCCATTCTTCTGGGTAAAATAGGGATATATTTCTGTCTGGAAAAAAAATACTTTTTGGTCTAACAAACAACAGGAAAATACCAGGCAGGGAAGGACATTATCACTTAAGCAACCAGTAAGCAATAAGATCATGATTTTGGGTACATCCTCATGAAAGCTGACATCAAGGTTAGCCTTTAGCTAAGGCGGGCATAAATGTAGTCCAGAGTTATTACCCTTTGAAAATGAAAGAAAATGTAAACTGAAGCCCTGTGTGCCTGCTCCATTTCAGGAGTCATACAAAAAGACAAGAAATAGGCACTGTGGCCTGAAAAATTTTACTTTTTTCCATTCTTCCAAAGCAAATAAGTAAATAACTACAGAAAGCATCAAAGTGCTTCCCTGCCCCCTCTGTTTTTTTTTTTTTTTTTTGTGTACACATACATTAGAAAATGTATGTTGTTTATAGGTGTAACAGAATATATGAAACAGACTAGAAGTTTATTTTGGTTCCTGCAACCATTCAGTGTCTCTTTGGATGTCAGGCTGCTGTATACTCACCACCTTAGCGTGTGTACTGCTCAGCCAGTTACATGTGTCCAATACAATCTGGATTTTTTTTGCTTCTTCTTAGTACAGAAGGAACTCAAACTTAAGCAAGCACTAGGAAAAAAGACTTTTTAATATACACCTTATCTCACATTTAGTGTAGAGGAAGTTAAAAAAGTAGAAGTGAAGTGGAGATCAGTTTTTCTGCAAACTAGTGTTTTGAAAACATCATTTAAAATATCATTTAAAATGGAGTATCTAAAGAATTTGTTAATCAAGCCTACTTTGTGTGTATAAAACTTATCAGTTAAATGTGCACTTCATCATTCCACCCTGGTTAAAGGAGAACTGCAGCCAGAGACAAAAGTCTCAGAAATAGGTGAATTAATGAACTAATAAAAAGAAAGGAAAAATAGGTTCAAGACTTTATCTAACTTATTTAAGATTGTAAAAGGATGAATGTTAGTCATGGCTGTTTCAAGATTCACTTTAATACATATTTGATGAGATTTGAAAGAACTCAGAAATTCTCTTTTATTTAAGCTTTTCTAAATACTGAAGTGAAATCAACCTTGGATTTAAAGGAATATTAGCTCTCTACTCACATATTCTGTCTAGTCTTGTGAGAGCTGCCCATTGTACCCAAATACAACAATTTCTTTAGCAGTGCTGAATCTTAGACACTAAAGACAGCCTCTCCTCAATGGGGGTTACTACAAGGGGAAAAAGAAATTTTCAGTGCGTCAGAGAAGGGACAATCTAATCCTCTTTGCTGGTACATCTGCTCTGGCAGTTTTGCTCTACAAATCAAAAGGCATCCCATTAATTAAAGTTCCTTTTTCTTTCATTTTTATTCAGCTCAAGAAATGTGACCAGTATTCAGAAAAAAAAAAAAAAAAAGAAGAAGGTTTCAGCCCACTTTAGTCACAAACATCCACCACCAGAAGTGCATGCACTTTGTCTGGTTTCCGTTTTTTTCTCTTTCTTTCTCCTTTCTTTCCTTTCTCTCACTTTCTATCTCTTTCCTTCCCTTTCTCTCCCCTTTTCTCTTTCTTTCTCTCCCTTTTTTTTTTTTTTTTTTGATGGAGAACCTTCTCCTTTGGCAAAGTGCAACACATTCAGAGAGTCTTACAAAACAAAGCTTTCAGTTCTTGGTCAGCAACAAACTCATCTTTGTTCATGCAGCTCTTTTAAGGAAAGAAGGCCAATTTTATGCAGGTTTCTATGGTCTGCAGCACAAAGGCATCTATCTGCATGCAAGCTATCTGGCAGGCACACAGCAGACTATGAGATCATCTATTTTAGCAATCGCCAGCTGCAATGAGGAATTGTAAAAAATTATAAACTGGTTTATATAGTGCTTTTATTTTCCCAAACAGGCGGCACTACAGATTTATGCATTGTTTTGTGGACAGATAACAAGTGCAGCTAATGGGGTGCCTCCACATCTAGACCTTAGGATCTGGTCTGCATTTTCCCCTGTGAGTCCAGGTCTGTTTTCATTGGATACTAATGTCATCTATCTTAAGCAGGAAGTGATGCTCGACTGCTTTATCCCTGGGGTTTTAACTGTTGTCTAAGGAATTCTGGCCCTTTATTTGATGGACTTTTACTGTGCTTTTGCAACCATCCACTATTATTCCACAGTGGGTGGCCAGCTATTTAACACTTGCCAGTTGCATCATACACTGCCCATAAAGACCACGTACTGTAATTTCACAGCATGCAGAAAATGAGAATATTTCAGAATTTCTCCTGACAGAGCAGGAAGATGTTTTGAGGAGAAAACTTGAATGGAATTAGAAGGACTTTTATATTAAAAAAAAATATAATCAGGACATTTTAATTTAATTCAGTAGAGTACTTCAGTCTACCATAGGGCAAATCCAGCTCTTACCTATTTGTCTGTTGAGCTGTCCTAGGCAGGATGCGTAGCCTGGTCTAAAACACAGTGGATAGACCCCGCTTTCAATCCAGTTGGATTTGAACTGGATCTGTGGTACAGAATGACTTATAGCCATGAGGGGGCTGGGCTGCATTTAGGTGCAGAGTTTTATTAAATAGGTTTCCTTACATACCAGCACACATAGGGAAACAGTGTCCGAGTAGAGAAAAAATCAGCCAGAAAATGCTTTCCTGTGAGATGGTATTCCTGTTACGCAGTGTCCCCCTTATCAACAGGTAGGCAAGACACCACACAGTAAGGTATAGTAGGAAACAGCATTATGTCAACCCTTGCACAAGAAACACCTCGAGCTTGTTTGTACTGTGCAGTGACTGCCAGGAAGTCGATGCCTCATTGAAGGACATAGTCTCAGATTGCTGTGCTATGTGGTCACATTATCACTTCCCTGCATTTGAAGGTTAAGCATACCTTGCCCATGTCAGAAGCATTCTTCTGAATTTATAAATGCGATTCTAAAATCTCAAACCACCAGATTTAGAATTTGTTTTCTGAAAGCACAATTTCCCAGAAAATACCATCCAGGATTTATGCTACATGAAAACGTATTTCCTAGTATCTTCTGAACATCATGTTTGTTTGGTTGTTTTTTTTTGTTTTAACTAAAACTATCTGCAAAGCATAAAATAAGGTGGAAGAGAACAGGATGATAGTCATGTTTCATAGGGTATGTGAGATATATTTGCCTGATGACTAAAAACAATGTGACATGCTTCCTTTCAAACCTGTTTGACTGAGAACTTCAATACATGGGAATATAAAAGATTCATAAGCTTTTGTTATCCAACACCAGCACTTTGGAAACAATTACATTTTGTAAACAGAGAATACTGTGTACTTTTCATTAAAGCAGGGTATCCAGTTGCAGATAGTGTCACAGGAAAACTCACCATGTTCATGAAAACAAAATCCTTACGTCCAGCATATTATGGCCTAACAAGTGCGATCCTGCAATCAAACCAGCAATTCTTCTGTACATGCTCTTTGGATCACAGCATCCATTCTTAGATACAGGGCAATACATTTAAAACAAACAAATACATCATATTGCAGCAGAGAAGCTGAAATACTACAAAGGATGACATTCACTGCTGTAAACAGGTGACTGTCTTCTTTCTGCCCCTCCAGATTCAGTCCAACCTTTGCCTTAAGATATACAGTTGTAGATGCCCTAAGCATTAGAAATGTATTATTACTTTGTATTATTAGTACTAATACATTATTAGCTTGTATTAACATTACAGTTTACTAGCCTTAGCCCATGGTAGCAGATGTTGCATAAATGCTTGTGAGAACTCTGTGTGTATTAGAGAAGAAGATTTCTCACATTGCTTTTAGCATTTCTTATAAAAGCCAAAAAGAAGCCTTGTTTTGTTCCCAAATATGAAAGAAAATTCATGCCTTCAGTAACACCTTTGTGAATGGGTGAGAAGTGAGCTATATTTCAAATGAATTATTTAACAACCCACAGATGGTTTTATATGGATGATTAACCTGTTAGTGAGCCTTTTCTTAGAGGATTGTTCACAAGTTGTAGTTTTAATGCATACACACATGTGCATGTGCACACACACACACATATAAGGCACATACCTACTCAAAAACTTGGGTAACCTGACACAGGTAGAAGAAATAAAGGAAGAGAAAGTATCAACAGGCTCTCAGTAAAACATTCTCTTTGGAGAATACATGCCTGTGCGTAAGAATATTCAGAATAATATTTCAGAGTATTGAAAATCTGTAGCTATTTCTAAGAATAAGGAAGCAATCTTCTGTCTGTATTCGACCAGCAAATGGTATCTATTCAATGAGCCACTATGGGCTTGTTGAGGGAACTTCTGGGTGACATTCTGTCTAGGATATAAATCAAAAACCTCTTGTGATCTGGATTTACATATTTCAAAGTTCCAATGTCTCATTGACTTTGTTTGCTAATGGTGGAGTTAGTACAACTTAGCCATCTACCATTTGTCAGGTAGGCCTTCATAACAGGCTGCATGCCCACTACATGAGAAGCGAGAAGGATTTGACTGTACTTAACCTGCGAAGGAAGAGCCACCTAAGCCTCATTTGCAGAGCTTAGCAGGGTGTGCCCAGCAGTTACTGCTGCTCAGCTGATGTGAAGCAACTTATTGTGCTATAGCAATCATGAGGCTGTGGCTTCAGTGGGATTTATGTTTCTAAGCGCTTATGTCACTTTTGAAAAAGGACTTCAACAGCTTAAGTAATTTAGGCACTTTAAAAGATTTTACCTTAAGCGATGATAATAATACCTTCCAGCTTTACAGAAATTAGTCTATCCTGGGCTTTTACATTGTGCTGAAGGATGCATTTTGCTATTGGAGCTATGCACTGTGAAGACCTCTTGATAATAACCCCTATCCTTATTTGCAATATAGCATCTGGGAATGGAGCCAGAATTCTTCACATTGGAGGAAGGCTTCATTTCTTGCATGATATGTTCAATTCCATGGGAACAGCTAGGCAGGAAAACAAGCACAAAAATCAGGACATTTGATATTTCTCATCCAATGTTTCTGTCTGGAGCCCAGAAGTCAGTCCAGTTTGCTATTTTCCACTCTATCACGGATGCTTCTCTATATGCAACAAAAGGGTGATACCTGTAGCTAGCTTTCTCTTACCCTGCTAGAGACAGGATACTATCTGGGTATCTAGATATAAATATGCGCATCATAACTTTTGTTCAAATAAATGCAAACTTTGAAATTACTGGTCATAGGCAAACTTCCATACAGCTACTGTAAGAATGTAGAAAGCCAAGATCTGACTTACCAACAAAGGGAGAGGCACTTCCAAGCTGTGTGATTGGGCTTCTGCTGAGGTCTGAAACAATCTGTTGTGTTAGTTTTTAACAATCTGTTATCCCTTAGGTAATAGGGATTGCTATGCCATGGTGGTGCTTGGAGAGAATAAGGAATGAAGGTAATGTCTCCAAATGAAATTTTAATTTACACAAACCATTCTTTGTTCTTTCTACTTTTGTACAATATCTACATATTTGTTCATATCTACTGTGTAATGTAGTACAGCATAATTTGCCATTGCTTATTTAACACCAGATATTCTGGGTTCTTTGGAAAAGTATGTAGAGCACAGAATTACCTATTGCCCTTTAAGCACCATGCATGCAGTTCAAACTGTCTGACCAAGGCAATGCATACTTCTCTTTGGTGTTCTTCTAATAAATAATAACATCTGTCTTTTTCCTCTCTTGGTATTTGCATAAATCTTACGGATTTTTGGAAGCCAGTATACGTCATGAAGAGAGCACATCTAAAGATCAAACAGCATGGAACTAACACTTCCTTCCCAAGTAGAAGAGCCAGTAAAAATTCTTCCTCTCAGATCTGCACTTGACTGAAAGTCCCACCTTTCAGGGGATGTAGCCAGGTTCAAAAAGAGGCTCTCGCAGGATCACAGTAGACTAGAAGAGCAGTAAATTCTTTGTTACTTGGCAGAGCTGACTGTCTCTAACTGCTATGAGCAGAAATATGATCCAATTCTTTTTTGAGTGGCATTGGCGAAGGCTTTTGTGGGCTGCCTTGGTTGTTGAGTAAGTTTTCATGCTCATGTTCCATGAGTCAAAAGGTGCCTTTGGACACCTGATTTTTTAAAACCAGGGTGGTGTTTCTTCAGCTGGTTCTGGCTCAACTGAGTTTTATGGTGCCTTCACGGTAAAGATTTCACTTTCCCCTACCCACAATACTGTGTTTTGCAATGGCCACATTGCTGCTGAACTGTTATTTTACCACAAATTCCTTCTTCATTACTGTCAGACAACAGAGCACATATTTATACAGCAGCCTGACAGCACTATGGAGGGAGTGGGAGGCTTTGATGTGCATTTGGAGAATTAAAAATAAAAAGACCTTTTTGATCCTATTAAGGGCTGTCTTCTAGATATTTAATTACTATCAGTAAAGCTAGATATAGACACTAAAACTTTCATCGCCATGAATAGGGTATGATACTTCTATTTTTATTTTCTTGCAGTAAAGGCTTCAAGCGGATTGCATTTGCCATAGCTTATAAAAAAGGTAACAGAGTTTATGAAGAGTTCATATGTTATAGTGAGGGACTTATCCTTAATGTATTTAGCTGATCAAAAGGAAAATCAAGGCACAACTTAGATATTTATATAAATATATACATACACATATATTTACGCAACAAGGAGATATCAGTAGATACAATGACCATCTTTAATCTAGCAGGCAATGGGAGTGTCTGGAAGTTAAACCAGATATAATAATTAGGTAGAGGGTATATATTTTTAACATTTTGGTTTGTTGGAACAAAACTACTGGGGAAATTGTATCTTACTCAAACTTCAAGCCTTGCTTGAAGTCAATGGTCGGTCTCTCTTGGATCTAAAATAATTGATTATATATCATCTATGCTATTATCTATTGCTATGCCTGTCCCTAACTTTCTCACCTCATTCAACAGGTGGAATATCAGTTATCCATTACAAGTTCTCAACCTGGGGAGAGGTCACTGGATAATGTTCTGTAGTCTGTGCTGGGCAACAAGTCATGCTGTCTTATATATCTCCTTAGGTCTCATGACTTCTGAATTACAAAAGCTGGGATTCAACCCATCTAACTTCAGACATGTATGCTATTTTGTCTATACCTGGACTTACTGTCCATGGCTTCATTTATGTCAATAAAGTGAAGTAGGTATTTTTAGCATGCAAGTCTTCTGTAAAACTTATTCTAGAATGAGATTGTAAACAAACAAATAAATAAAAAACCACAAATGCAAAATATAATGCATTGAACTCTGGAGAAGCAAATTTATTACAATTTCCATTGTAATTTATTATCAGAATTTCTTTAATATGGAAAAATTTGAACATTCAGGAACATACAACTTTAAAAGCCATTGCCATAGGACTTGAAGTTGTTTCACTGAAAATGGACACCTCTTGTTGTCTTCAGTGGATTTAGGAATGTGTCACAGCAACTGATTTTTGAAACACGGTTTGCACATGCAACTGCCATCACCTTAAGTAAAAATTAACAGTGATGTGCACCTCTGAAATCTGGTTATTATGTTAGCATGCAGTTATCTCACTGACACAGAATCTGATATAGGAACGAGTAGAATATATTGTTCCTTCTCTTATACCTCACATCACTTAAAAAGCAATACGTGTTACACATTAAGATCTTCAATAAAGAGCAAGCAGTTTCTGATTCAAGTTTCCTACTGTGATGAGATTTCAAAAATGAGTCATGGTCAGTAGCATTCAGCATTTATGATCAGATAAGGCTTCTGTGTTTGACATCAAATAGCAAGTAAACTGGATTTGAAAAGGTTAAGTGGTGACAAGCCTTTTGATCTCTGTTTATATGTGTGCATATTGACTATCTTTAAAATGAAGATGAGTCATAAATTCAACACACTTTATAACATCAGCAGAAGCACAGTCACATGGGTACATCAGCATGGTTCTAGCAGTAGGGTGAGACTCAAAGTACTATTGAATAAAATACTGAAGAAGTGTTGGTTTACTTTAATAATTCATAGAATTCAGTCCCCAGCTGGTTGCAAACCTTGTGGCAATATAATCGCTTCTGAATTTAGTTAGAAAATACAAAGTTCCTTAAGCTGAAGTGTTATTGGATCTTTTAGAGCAGAGGTCTTGCTATTCCAGTAGGGAGGTAAAAAGCCACACAGAAAGCAGAGCATCTGGAGGTGGTGGTGTGTGTCTTGGAAAAGTTTGGTGGAAATAATAGGAGCTTCGAGGGAGATGCAGGAGTGGAGTACAGGGAAGAAAAAATACTCTCTGAAGGCAATGGAAAAGTCCTAATTGCTTAGGAAAGGATGGTAGATATGTTCCAGGTTGAAGAGAGGCATTTTAAACAACTGTCTGGAGATTCAAAGCCAGGCCATGGGTCCTGGCTCAGGTCTGTGTTGGTATAAAATATTAAAAATAAACTTGTTTTAAATTATTTGAGATTTAAATCTGCAGAGGTCTTCCAGTGGCTGTATAACTTAAGCTCTTGACTTGTGGTTTCTGATGTGACTGGAATTTCTGATGGGGTACAAACTTAGAGCAGCTGTTTGTTAATTTTAAATGTAATTAGCCTCAGTTTATATAAATACCTAGTAGTTTTGATTATGTTACAGCCCAGTCAGTTCATTGGTCTAATGGTTATTTTATTGTCAGGTGAAGAGCATGGAACTTAAGCTATGAAGGTCAGAATAAATAAGTGATTGTTAGTAGAACAATTTATTCAGACGTAGTTCTTTAAAACATACCAGAGCCCAGCATGTGCAGAACAGTTGTAATATTGATGCCATCTATGCGAGTGCATTCTGAGCTCAGCAGATTGCTGCTGACTGATCTGGGTTTTTTTCCAAATCAAACTAGCTGATCAGTATACATGGCATCACAGAGTCACATACTGAGTCACAGTTGTTCTCCCAGGGAAGCAAAAGGTTCAAAGCAAATACAAGCTCACTTAATTGCCAAGTAAGATGACGTACTGCAGAACACTGCAAGTAGCGGTGATCATGAAGCTATGTGTCATTTCATTAATTGGTTATGTACCCTGAATTCCAAATTTACCTGGGTTTTTGCTCTGAAAAGGAAGTGAGATTTTTTTGTTTCAGGGGAAGAACGGCAGAACTGACTGCCCTATGTATACAGTGAGAACAAGGACAACAACACCTGTCAGAAGAAAGATGTGGTGCTAGTGAAAGATGAAATCTTGAGAGTCATGCTGCTGATGAGAAAAAGGGATTTCTTTAGTGCCTCATAATGGCTCTTACCGCATGCCCTTATTATAAACTCTGTAAATGTTAACCACGTCAACTTAGCTCCCATTTACTGTAAGTGGAAGCCATTGTCCAGGACATCAAACCAGCTGCCTTATACGGTTATCCAAATAGACTTCTCAAAGCCTAAAACTGTCGGGTCTGATGCTAAGCAGTATCAAGAAGCCCACAAGCGAGTTGAAGGGCATTTAGTATGTCATGTTTCACCTCACAAACTACTACTACTCACTACTGAGTTATCATGAACATGATATTTCTGTTCTCCCATCCTGAGTAGGTAGAAGCGCCTGAGAAGAAACTGCATCATGCTCCATCTCCAGCTGGCAAAGGGGCAGAAGTACAGCTCAGTATGGAGATGTACTCAGAGTCCATTCATTCAGTTGCAGTTTGGAAATGGAACATGTCAGAACCAATACACAAACCCTTGAAAGTTTTAAATTAACTATCTAGAAGATATGAAGAGCATGAAATGTCATTCAGTCCAGTCTTGGAACTAAACCAGTGTTGAGGTCATTTTTCCATCCAGCAATTTGGCCTCTTTTTCTTTTGGTTTTCTTTAAAGGCTTGTAAGGTACCATTCATTTAGTAAGTAAGGTAATCAGCCTTATTTTGCTGCTTTAGGGCAAAAACCAGGTTCCTAAATGTTCAAACATCACTGACTAATTTTGAGTTCCAAGACATGTAAAACAATTATTTTTATGAAAAGTATTATAATAGATTTGGAAATAATCCAGTAAAGATAAGCAGATGGATTTTATAACAATATGTCTTTTTACATCTAAATTCTGGACTGTTTCATGTTTGCTGTCAATCAGTATAAAACAGCTATGGGCCTTACACAAGCTCAACCATAGCAACTCCAGAAATGACAAAGGGATAAAGTGATTTCGCTCCGTATTGACTTTCTTTCTAGGCACTAAAACTTTCAGTATTATGGCCATTGTCAATAGTGGGCAGCACAATGGAACTGATCTTTGCTTCTTCGTGGTTTGACAGGTTTTTGTACATTATTTTGTAGTTTATTCCTTCCATTCTTTTCCTTGGTTCTTAAATCCCACTCAGTCTTTTGCAGACATTTTACAGTATATTCCAAGCATGGTCTGGTTTTCCACTATATTCCTCTCTATTTCTCTTATCCTGGTTCACAGCTGGAGAACTTTCTTTTCCTCTGTACTCCCTCGGCATTGCTGGTTTAATTGTCTAAAAGATGGACTATGCAGTTGTTAATACAGAAGCAGTTGAAGGAAATTAAATAAGGCTGCTGAATAGAAGCCAAACATTTGACAGTGTCAGTGCGACTTTGAAGTGAAAGGGAGGCAATTGCAGGTGCTGAGCATTGAACCTCAGGAGCTCTCAAAATTTGTGCCTGTCAGAGATGAGCTGCTGCATTCTATGTGAAGTGCAGGTTTCACCTTGCCTGAGCATCCAGACCCAAGTAGGAGAAATCAAACATGTATGTCTGTGACCCTAGAGGGTGGGATGTAGGGTTTTGGCCATCAATGGTGACAGAAGGTGTTTTGCCACCTTTTATTATTGGCTAGTCAAGCTGGAAAACTATTTTGACAATAAAATCCCAACTGTGCTGACCCCTTTCTCTTTCCATTAACTGCAACTTGTATATGAGACAACTGCAGAGATCATATTGATCACACTCTTTCAGCAGGAACAGAGTTGTCCAAATTACAACAGCTATAAAGAGCTTTTAAAAATCAAGATGGGTCACTTCTGGGTTCCTTGTATACCTCTTGTAATCTAGGAAGGTGAGAGCTCAGGTAACCCCACGAGGTTTTAAGCCATTTCATTTTCAAATAAATAAGGCTGCTCTTCTGGGCAAATATATATCTATTTTTTCTCATAAAGATTTTGTTCCGGCAAAATTGCCTATCTCAATAAACTGATTGTGATAATTCCAGCCTTAAAAACAATTGGGTTTTTTGTAACAGTAAAAAAAGGCAAAGTCCTAAATTTCATTTGGCAAAAAAAACCCCCAAAAAGTATTTTTTCCAGTAAATGTGAATTCTGCCTATTTAAATACACCTGACTTTCATTACACCTACATGGCGTAACTGGAGTTCATGTTTTTGTGATATTTTTCTCTCCACAGTGAGTACCTCTTTACCTACTGTGCCTTCCCTATGGCTGTGGGAATGCAAGAAAGAAAGAAAAAAAAGCATAACTAGTTCACAAGATTTTTGGCTTGATTTAGAACATGCTCCGTATCTGCCTACCCCTTCCCTGAGAACAGATGTGTTACTCTGCAGGGAGAGATTGTGACTAGTATTGATACTAGAATAAGACTAAAAATCCATTGGGGAAGTCAAATGAGACTCAGAAGAACTTCAGAGCAGTTACAAGAGCATTTATGAAGGAAATATATTCTTTAAATATCTTTTAATCTTCCTTTTAATTGCTCCATTTGCACACCAATGCCTCAACATTTGTACTTCTGGGAAATTTTAGACAGAAGGAAGATGTTTTCATGAGAAGGGATTTAGGTGCACATCTAGGTTTTAAATGAGCTTAGTAAAGAGATCTCCTGCGACGCTAATGATTGCTGGAAGGTTTTGCTCTCTAGTCTTTATAATTGAAGTCTGAGATAACATAGAAGTACTTCATTTTGAGTGCTTCTATTTAATTGATTTTTCATTACCATTTTCTAAAATTACTGAAAATACCAATAATGGGTTGATCTTTCTGGGACTTAAATTTATTAGCTTTCCAAGTCACATTGAAAGACTTAGAGAGAAGACACGAATGAAGTTCTATCCATTTATTTCTGTGCAAAAAAGCACAGGATTTTTTTAATGTCTTCTCAGTCATGATAATTGAAGGAGTCTGCTTGTTTTGTATCCTATGGATTTTTTAATGGAGTGCCACAGTCATACAAATTTAACAATTCATCCAGTTTTTAGAAAGAATACTTCTTCATAATTCATTCCAATGGTTGTAGCTGAATTCGAGTAGACTTCAGAGTTCTTGAATATTACTTTCTTCCATGAAACTTCACCAGGCTTAAGCTGAATTTCCATTTATCATGGAAATTTTTGTTGAAAGTAGAGGGGAAAATTAACTGTTTCTGCTATGTTGTGGTTAGCTTCAATCAGAACGGCTCTGTTCTTTTTATTGACATTGCTTGGACATATCTTCTACTTGCAAGAGGAGAGTGATTTTTCCAGAATGACATTCACATTTGTGTGAAGCATTTTACATAAGACAAAATCAGCATTTTTTTTTGAGGAATATTGTTCCCTGGACGGTCAACTTTGAGCCCTCAGAAACCACATCAAAAACATTGCTAACTGAAGTGGGGTGATAATTATAATCATTATGTCAGTAAAAAAAGGGTGAAGCGAAATTTTAGAATTGCTCTCTGAGCAGGTGTGGTTCAAACAAACCAAACAGATCCCCAAACTTTAAAACAACAAAGTTACAAGTGAAGAAAATTGCACCCGCAATTAGCCTATATAATTACACACAGCTTGCATCTGATGAATCAGACTGATCCCTGGATCTGCCAATGGAAAGATGTTTTACCTCCAGGTAAAATGACCTGGGGATAACTACCTCAAACACAGGCATTTACATTACAGACATCTGAAGTGAGGTGTGAGGAATCCCATCTGTGGGAGATTTTGCATTTCTTGTTCTTTTTCCTGTCTGTTGCAGAAGAGCTGGCAAAGCCTTGGTGCCATTCCCAGCCATGAAAGTGCTTGCCCAGAACCCAGCTGCCTGTCAGTGCCACTGCCGTGCTGCCTCTTGAGAGTCTTTACACATTCCCTAGTAGATTTTAGTTAAACTGAATATAATAACTGTGAACATCTGTGATCCCTTTATAACAGGTCAGGTGGTTTTTCCCAAAGTTTGTAACACAATTTCAGTGGCTGTTGTAGCCACTGCTTCCTTTACAGATTTTAAGGAGTAGCTAAAACTACTGATTTGAGAGATTGAACAGAACTGCATTTCTCAGGTCCCAAATGCTTATAAACTCATTTTCATAGTGCTGTGAGAAGTGAATGTAACAAATAATGGGTGAAATACTGGGCTAGGAAGGATAAGTCCTACAGCAGCAAGATCCTTTATTTCCTTTTCTCAGGTGTCTTGTTCAAAGGTAAGTAGCTGTTTAAATGCCTATATTTGTGTATACATTATATATATTGTTTATATATATATTCACACACACATATATACATATATAGATATACATAAAAAATTGTGTCACCCTTCTTGCAGAAGAAGGGGATCTGAAGAAAGAATCTAAACACAGAAAAAAAAATATTTTTAATGAACAAAACTGATGTTGGAAAGAAACTTATAATGTAGGCAATGTTTAGAGGAGGATGAAAAACAAAGTATCACGTAGTTGCTCTTAAATTAATCCTTAGTGTGTCAGGCTCAGGTTTTCCCACTGCTTTTGTTCTTTTTTTTGTTGCTTTTGTTCATCACAGAATCACAGAATCACAGAATGTTTGGGTTTGGAAGGGACCTCAAACGATCATCTAGTCCAATCCCCCTGCTGGAGCAGGAACACTGCTACACAGTGAGATGAGGCTACACAGGAATGTGTCCAGGTGGGATTTGAATGTCTCCAGAGAAGGAGACTCCACAACCCCCCTGGGCAGCCTGTTCCAGTGTTCTGTTACCATCACTGAGAAGAAGTTTCTTCTCAAATTTAAGTGGAACCTCTTGTGTTCCAATTTGAACCCATTACCCCTTGTCCTACCATTGGTTGTCACCGAGAAGAGCCTGGCTCCATTCTTGTGACACTCACCCTTTATATATTTGTAAACATTAATAAGGTCACCCCTCAGTCTCCTCCAAGCTAAAGAGCCCCAGCTCCCTCAGCCTTTCCTCATAAGGGAGGTGCTCCACTCCCTTAATCATCTTTGTTGCCCTGCGCTGGACTCTCTCAAGCAGTTCCCTGTCCTTCTGGAACTGAGGGGCCCAGAACTGGACACAATATTCCAGGTGTGGTCTCAGCAGGGCAGAGTAGAGAGGAAGGAGAACCTCTCTGGACCTACTAACCACCCCCCTTCTAATACACCCCAGGATGCCATTGGCCTTCCTGGGCACAAGGGCCCAGTGCTGGCTCATGGTCATCCTGCTGTCCACCAGGACCCCCAGGTCCCTTTCCCCTACACTGCTTCATCCTCTCTCTTTTTTTTTTTTTTTAGTAGGAGAAACATTTTAACATTATTCTCCATGTCAGTCAGACAGGGAACAACATTCTCAGCGTCCTTCTCTTTTTTATGGGCTGTAATTTCAGAACAGACTGTGAATAGAAGTTACCGAGAGTTCCTTGAGGAAAGTTCATCAACCTAAAACAGCCTACCAGCTGCTGACTTGAGCTGTGTCAGAGACAAAGAAAATATTCTCCTCGACTGGGCAAGGGGAAGATGTTATTTCCTTCCTATAAACCAGGACTTTGGCAGGGGACATGTTCTGTAGAGCCTTCCTGACACGGAAAGGTTAGTTCATGGGGTTCCATGATGGTTGTAATGGGATTAGACGATCCAGTGATCCCTTCAGGTGTTATATTCTCACATTTCACTCATGTTCCACCTCTCTCGAATTCATACCCATGTTATGAGAAGAGGAAACTCAAAAACTGCTGCAGAAAACGAATGAAGAGACACAAACTGGCAACAGCTGAGACTGAGAAAGCAACTAAAGTCTGATGGCTGTCTAGCTTCATGTGACCTCTCCTCCGACACTGATGATGCAAAACACTCATGTGGATTTGAACTGCTAGAAGCTTATGTCCTACTAACGTAAGCAGAACTTTGTCACACACTCGAATTTAGGTATGTTTTTAAGCAGTCTGTTGCTTAGCAAAGAACCTGGGCCTCTGTTTATATTTTTTGGTGATCAAAGGACTGTGTGAGACAGTAGAAATATACAGCAGCAACTGTTTCGTACACTTAACAACTCTTTCCTACTATTATATCATGAAAAGGACTTAGGCAGAGGCAAGAACAAGGTTTCAGAACAACATCTCTTTCCTGGCACACCTAGCACTGACCCATGACTTACAGGAGCACTCCTGTTCTGAAAACATCTTTTTCTTCTAAAGCTGATATTTGTGTTTGAGTCTCATGCAGTTGAACTGTCTGTATGTTATTTGTAATTCACTATCCAGTTATTCTCCCAGTTCCTTTCTCCTTTCCAGTTTGCCTGGCTCATAGACATATTTTCACTACAATTTTTAGCTTCCATTGTCACCCTTACCTTGCTTTTCTGGAGCTCATAACTTCTGGCTGCTTCAGTGAAGATGGTCTCTCCCCTGCCAGGGGAGTTCTTTGCAGGAAACTCAGACCTAAAAGCAATTAACCTGGGCCATCACTAGTGCCTGTCAGTTTCTAAACATGGTGTCCAAGCTTACTGTAGGTGCTTTCTCTGCTTTTATCAGGCCTGGAACATCATCAATTACCTCCCCGCTCTGGGGGACAGCATGAGGCTGACCCTGCCCTATAGTGAACTCCCCAGATCCCACATAGCTGTCTTGTTGATCTGAGCTTAAGACAGTGAATTTCATTGATTTGCATGGTTTCATCTGCCTTTTCAATCTTGTCACTCTTTTCCTTACCACAGTATTTGTGCGTTAGTTTCAGTTCTACATTTTCTCATATTTAAGCCCTTTGAGGAGGCAGTGGGAGTGAGAGTTGATTTTACAGATAGCTGAATTTACAGCTGGCAAGATGAACCACTTAGTTTATGAATATTTCACTTGTAGAATAAAGTCTTTCTATTTTGGAAAAAAATCCTGCAAATTAATTATACTTTTCTCCTACAACAATTTTAGTCTGTTTGCAACAACCCACAGATTTTCATTATAGAAATCTTTACTTTTCTACCTTACATCTTTACCTGCAAAAAATCCTTACAATCATATTAATAGAGTTCAGGGTACAACTGCTTAGATATATAGAGCTGTTTTTTCACCAGAATTATTATATGTCAGGGAAAGTTTTCTCACTACAGTTGTAGTCAGAACTGGTAGAAAAGATCTCATTTTCCCTACCTCTCTGATGTCTTTTCAACTGCCTTTTTAGGACTCACAGATATTTTTGTCAGAAATAATCTACTGTTTCTCTCAGAGTCTCTTGACACCACTTCTTTTAATGCTGCTGCCATTCATTTATGTATTCATTTTATGTGCATTGATTTTCTAGTGAAGGCTATCAGACTGACAATCTAAAAGTTGAAGAAATATATTAAACACCTTGGGAAGATACATCTCTTGCCCTTACACAATGTCCAGTGAATGTGGCTCAGGCCTTACTTGCAAGAACGAATAAAAGCATTAGTGACAGGTCTCTCTTTGGCTTCTTGTCAAAGTCTATGCGTGAGGGAGCTGAATGGACCCTTTGCAATGATAGAACCCCCTTGTACTGCAACTAAACTAGGATCATTATATATGGGTACTGCCAAATGGCCATGAGACAGTAACAGCAGCTGGTTATAATGTGATTGTTTTGAATACATGGCTTTGATATAAATACAAGTATTTTTACCTCTACAAGAAACTTCAGTTAAATTTTGGCACCCAGCTATTTGCTCAGTCAGAATTCTTACAGACAGCTTTTCCCATTTGCTCTAAAATCATCTGATCATACTTGCTATAAATCTAATAAGCAATTTTAGATTTTGCAGCATCCAGAAATAATGGCTAGATTGCATAAATTAGCTAGTAGTTCAGATCTAAGCCTGTGTGTCTCTAAATTCAATTGTCAATGTGCTTTCAGCCATAGAGTTTAAGTGCTTGGGTTGTCCTATCTCCAAGAGTAAAGCTGCTGTGAAAAAAAGGCAATAGATTCATAGGGCCAAGTGACAGCTCTCAGATTAAGAGACCTAGGTGTCCACTTACAAACCTTAACTAGGTGTCGAAGCTCCCAAAAGAGTCAGTGTAGATTCAGTCAACAGCTCATAGAGACTAAAGTGATTTTAAGATGACCTGTATTTAGTCAGCTGAGATGCTTTCTGTTTTCCACTGTCTGTGTCTTCTAGATCTCTAGGATGGGATTCAGTTGTCTAAACACATTTGAGTGTTTGTTTTGGGTGTTGTGGAGTGCTCAGCACTCAACTACCCTAAGTCATGATTCATGTCTGCTAGCCCTGTGCAAGCATCTCAGAGACCCACGTGTGTCTCAAACAGCAGAAGGTGCCCATGTTTAGGCTAATGAATAGAGTTGACTGTAGTGGGAGCTCAGACATTAGGTCATAAATAAAGATGTATTTGTAGACATTTACCACTTAGAGGGGTCTGTGTGAAAAAGAGACTAATCAAGAGGTGACCTGATGGTCTGGTCCTGTGGTACAGAGGCTCTGTGAAAACAGGGAGGGCAGGACCTGTGCCATATGCTACTGCTGTCTGCAGTTAACAGTTATTGGACAAAATGTGCAAGCGATGCTGGGAATAAAGACTAATTTCTAGGGATCCCTCCCTCCTGAATACTGTCCTGAGTTTACCAGAGTCAGGCTACATCTACCTGCTATTGATTTTCTGTTTCTGTGAGTTTTACACAGTGATCCACTGCAGCAGCTGGTGTAGACAGTGATCAGTCCATGTTAGGCTGTACCCAGTCTGCTTAAATGCATTGTAAGAACACACTTTGAAAAACTGTGTCAGCAGAAGGCCAATACCAGACATACTAAATGTTATCTGCACATGTGTGCAGACACTTGTACTGTGGGAAGAAAAGTCCAGTGTTTTGTCTTGGTGCTGTGAAGGTTTTTTGTCATGGAGCACAGATCCAGACTTCTTCCAGTCTATGTCAAGTGATGTGACAGAACTGATGGAAATCTGTAGCTTCACAATATGCCAGTGTGACTCAGCTGAGTTAGTCCCTTTTCTGCAACCAAGCCAGTTCCTGCAATATTGCATCACCTTCAAACTTTGGGAAGATTTAAGCATGCACAGACACTGCAGCATTGCTTGTTCTACTCTCTCATGACTGCACAAAAAGAGAGGTGTACATACACACACCAAAAGCTCTACCTGATGGACCAACCCTTTTGCTGGGATTTTAACATTTCTGCATCAGTGGGATCCCCAAATTTTAAATGTGTGAGAGATAAATTAGTAAACAGTTGGAAGGAAGGGGCAAAAGGTATACTTCAGCTGAGACTAAGAATGGGAAGGCATATACTGTCATTTGAACAGCAGCTGGTTCTGGGACCAGGAACCTGAGCTGGACCTAAGCACAAGACAGCTGTGGGGACCCTGTCTGCTTAGGAGCAGCAACTCCGTGTCCTGAGCCTGAACAGACAGAAAGGAGACGTAGAAGGTACCCACAGTGCTGGCAGAGCAGGTGGCAAGGACTGCCTCATTCCCCACTCGGGAATTTCCTGGTCTGAATCCAATGAGGACCCTCTGAAGAGGAGAGGAGGTGCAGTTGTCCAAGAGCAGTGGCACAGCTCTCAGAAAAGAGGCAGCAGCAGGTGACAGGATTCTTCAAAAGCAGGTTTTTAACAAATGGCTCTGGGTCTGGCTGTGATTTTAATGTCCTGAATTGATCTTAGTTACAAGTCATGTGCAACTAAAATAAGGAAAAGTGTAAAGAAACAGAAAGAATATAAAGTTAGGCAACTTGCTGAAGCAGTATAGCAATCACTGTTCCTCTTAAAAAGCCCTGGAAACTGTTGATACAAGTGGCAGCCAAGATTGCTGAAGAACTTTGATTTTTTTTTTTCCTGTTCTTCAGTTTATTGATTTTGTCCAAGTGACAAAGATAATTTTCCTCATTTGCTGATATAATCGATTACTCTCTTATTGTGCATTTCCTGTTTTTCTTTTTTGTAAATGTTTAGCTGCTGGGAAATGGCAGGATGTAAATGGTCCACAACTGCTCAACTGCTGAAGGCTTGCACTGTGGGAAAATTCAGGGATCCTGGTTCACCGCATTACAAGGATTGAGAACTTGACCTAAGTCTCCCTTGGTTCTCATCTAGCCCATGTGCCTGGATCTCCTCCACACAATAATCCATATAGGCAGAGCTGTACACAGCCAGGGATCACCCTAAGATAAAACCAGCTTGTGGCAAAAGCATGGAGCTTGACCTTGGAGAGCAGAAGCACTCTGAGGGCTCCTGAATTCAGGAATCAGCAGTGTGGATTGGGAGCCCTCCATCACTTCTCCCTCAGTGTGTGCTCTCAGGATCCCCAACAAGACAGACAACACTTTGGAAATTTCAGAAAAAAGAGTGACTATATTTATTGTAGACACCAATGGGGGGGACACAAATGCAGGAGTAAGCTGCTGAAATGATGTTAGGCTAATTATTTTTTTCTAATTGATCCAGTTTTCAAGAAAGAAATACAAATACTTTGCCACCTTCTTTATCATTATCAAAGCACACAAGTGCACTGCTGATTCAGGATGCTGTGGCTGTGGAAGCTGCATTGCTCCATTTAAATGAGGGCAGAATTAATTCTAATAACACAAAATTAGGAAAAAGAATGTAAAGGGTTTTCACAATGGAGGTTGTGCCTGCATTCAAATTAGAATGGGGAAAAACCTCACATGAGAGGAGAGGTTTCAGGTCTACCAAAATAGTTTGTGGACTTTGGGATCAAATTCCCATTTTTTTAAAACAAATGTTTTAGTGATTACTCCTTGCAGAAGTAAAATCTTATTTTATTTAGGAAAAAAAAAAAAAAGCTACAGAATCATTTTCATAAATGTAAAAAATGCTTGAAAACCAAGTATTGTTGCTGCTGCTTTTTATGTTGTGAAAAACAAATCACTTCAGGATTTACCTGAAACAAATTAGAAAGTATTTTTTAGGTTCAGCCACCAAACTGAAAAATCAATTATTTGCACATGTCTAATTAGGATTGTAAGAAAAAGCCTTAAAGAAGAGGAGCATGAACTGTTTTTCACAGCTCAGTGTTCTCATTTTTTTTTTTGCTGTAGTTGCTCACAGGCATTGCTATAACCCTTTCTGTTACAGTTAGTTATGCAGGCTCCAGTGCACCTTTTTCAATTATTAGCAATACACAGTATCCAAGCTGTCTCTCCTTTGAGCCCCATTATTAAACACAGAAGGGATCTAAGTAGCTCCTTTGCACTGCACAGACAGGAGGTAATTTTGCATGCACGGCTGCCTGCTTTCAGTAGGTGTGCACTTGCCCTGTGTACAATAACCTCTCTGCGAGTGTGTATTTTATGAATAAAATTTAGGTTCTGATGTTTCATTAGCACATGCTTAACTCACAAGTTCATGACTTAACCTGGACTACTGTTGGATTAAAAATACCAGTTTAATGTTTTATTAATTACATTGTCAGGGTACTCAGGTTACTAGACTAACTTCCTGGTGCTAATATCTTGGACATATATCTAATATCTTGGGCAATATCGAATATCCTCATGGTAATCTCTTGGTGCTATTATCTTGGTCAGTCTTTTTTGCTTAATTAGGACCTTTAGGAAGACTGATACCTTGGCCACTACTATTTCAAGCTAAGCCGTTTCACTTGTTATACTTCCCATTTCAAGCTGGAATTACCATCACTTTGGTTCTGTGTTCTACACTTGAATATTTTCTACAGAAGAGTATAGTTTTCTTATTGCACAGTTGCTTTCCATTTCTTCCAAATAAAATTGGTTTGCTTGTTTTGACAGTTCTTATTATCTCTGAAAAGCTTTACTTAAAAGTACTATCAATGCACCCTGCAGTATTCTGCAGCCTGGATTCCACCTTTGTCCCCATGATTTAGAATGGCGATAGTGTTTATCTTACTGCATGATGTACACTTTTTCATATGTCACTTTCTATTTTAAACGCTTTGCCTAAATTTGGCAAAAGGACTGAAAAGAGAAGAGCACATGAGTACAAAACATAAAATATCAGATGAGGTCTTCAGGAGATTCTCCTTTTCTAGTGTTGCTGATATCTGATCTGAAACCATTCCAAGTAAAAATATGTCGCACCATTGTATTTAGAAAATATGGTGTTCATATTTCTATTTTAACACCACCTTAGCATGGGGCTGAATACCCAGACAGTGCCCTTGGGCACCTTGTAACGAACTGTGCTCTTCTCCTGCACATTTTGTTTCCTATTAGAGTGGGATCTAAACATTTTAAAGAACCCAGGGCCGTGAGGAGATATGCATTCCTGTATTAGTCCTTTCCAATATATCCTTATCTTTTGCATCTGTTGTTTTGTTATCAACCTAAAAAGACTCCAACAATAGCTATAAAACAATGTTAGTGTAATTGTCACCTATTTTGCAGAGAAAAATAGCAACTCTCCCCACATCTTGTTTACCTTTTAAATCTAAGAAGAATATCAGGTTTTAGGTTGCAGTAAATACTTCTTCACAGACTTTCATGTTCATAGTTTATTCCAAGAGCTGCTTGTGTTTCATAATGAAATATGAATACAAATTGGTTGTTTCAAAAGTTTCAAACAAATGGCTCTCTGCATTTAGCATTACTTGGTTTCTTGCTTTCATTTCTCAAATGTCATGATTCTTACCTACTGCATCTTGCTATACAAACAGCCTTGTAGTTTGGGTTTGAGCTTTTTATTTTTCTCCATGTGGAACAGAAAAGACGTGACATTTCACAAACACATTGTCCTGTGTTTATTAGGCAAATAAATTATATGGTGCATTTTATATCTTAGAAAAATACACAAAACCCTGCTGAATGGCTTGTAACTGGGCGAGGATTATGCAGGCAAGGGAAAATGAGGTATAACAGTGAAATGACAAATCCAATCACAATTGGATGAACTGAGTACAGGTGGGTCTATCATCTAGCTCGGACATGTCTGGAGTCTAGGCATGAGTGTCAAGTAACAGACAGCTTACTTTAGCATTTGCAATAAATGTTTTTACAGTCTGTATTCTGTTCTTTTATGGAGAATCTCCATGAAAACATTATACCCTGGCAGACTGTTCCTTAGCGTTAATGACCTACTCTGAAGCCTGTTTCTGGGTTATAAGCAGACTTCCAAGTAGTTTCCCAGGTGACTTTCCTGAGGCATGAGTCTGACAGTGCAGAGAGAAGCCTTATGGACTGAGGTGATAAAAATAAAAGCATGATTGTGATGCCTACTGGAGTTAGCAAACTACTAGATAAGTTTCAGAATAGTTAGAATACACGAGTATTTTACAGCAGGGATCTCAGGTCAAAGGGCTGATTAGCGAACTCATTCCCTGGAAATTATTAGACTAAAGGAGCTGCCTCTTAATCCTGATGAAAACACCTTCTGCTGAATATTTTACAGTAGTAGCAACTTTGCAGAGAGTGTTTGTAAGTATTTTTTTCAAACATAGTCTAACAGATCAGTGTGGTACAACACTAAATTGGTTAATTTAGTTTCAACCTTCTCTCCTGTGCTGAAAGCTGCTGCATTTTCCCTTGAAGTCATGGACTGGTTTGAAAGGTTCCCCAGGGGTCTGCGAGGGGTCTCTCTTTGTTACCTGCTCCTGGAAGAAGGGGTGTTCCCTGTGCCTGCCAGGAACGACTTGCTCAATACAGCACTTGGCACTCCCAGGCCCCGGCTGACCCTTCCATCCTGGCTGAGAGCATTCAGCCCCGTGTCAGGGTGCACCTCTTGGGGGGAGCATTACACTGACGCTTTCATACTTCACCTCCAGCGGCAGAACGTGAGCTGAATTTGTCAGCTTCCCTTGGCCTCAACTCTAGCACTGGAAAGATGCTGTGGAAAATTAATGCAAGCTTATTTGAGTACAGGAAAATCACAATCTTAATATCAGGGTTGGAAATAAAGTGGCAAAGGGAAAAACAAAACAGCAAAATGTAATTCTAAATCACCTCCAGCAAAGCTTTCATGACTCACACCTCTCTCCGTTGACTTCTGGAGAGGAATTTCAAGAATCAAAAGTTGTGTCTAGCAGCAGCGTCTTGCTCTCTCCTTACTTCTATGTATTTGCAAATTAGGAATTCATTGCTTAATTGGGAACATTCCTAAAATTATTCCAATATTTCCAGCCTATGATAAAAATCCGCAAAGTATATATCATTAAGAGAATACATTGTAGTTGCATTCTTGTACAGCAAGCTCATCCTTATTTTTCAATGTTACATTTTGTATTGGAGCTCTGTCATAAGTGGTTAATTCCCATTTATTGTTAGTTTGGGGGACTCTCATTAACAAGCTCCAGATAAGTGAGGTTCTTAAGCATCTACTTAATTTTAATCACAGGAACAGCAGAGCTCTCTTACAGTACTGAAACTTGTTTTAATAGAGTTAATGTCAAGAAGGTTTCAAATCAGTCTCTCACAGTTGCATACCTGAAATCTACCCAGAAATAGTTGTTCTAGCTTGAAAACTCTGCCCTAAAACATCACAGATCATGCTGAGACAGAGGACAAGGATGTAAACCTACACCTCATATGTCGAAAGCCAAGTTATACACAACTTCTTGTGCGTGCCTGCACATTGACACCTACAGCTTTGTGAACTATGAAAGAGCATACTTACAAAAATATCTGGAACAGTGTGTTGCTTTGGAACAGAATTGTCCTGGGGTCAGTTGCTAAAGAGTAATTGTACTGCAGTCAGCATAATGGTTTGCATGTTTAAAAGTGAACACATACTTCTGTATTACATGGAATTACATTTCACACATAATAACATCCATACCAACAGATGAGAGGAATAATGCTCAGCATGGATGAAAACCAAAGTAACAAAAGGCCCAATCTCAAAAGGAGGCAGCCCACTGTTCTCCTGGGAACAGTGTGCCATGAGGAACATACCTTTCTGGGGGTTACTATTACTTCCACCACCCAAATTACATTGTGAGCACATTGAAGGAAGACATTAACTCTACTAAGAGCATTTGGTATTATTCAGCCTAACCAAGACATGTAGGCTCAGTAGGTTAACTAGCATAACGAAACCTAAAGTTCTCAGTACCTCTTGAGAGTACAATATCTTGTATTTTTTTTAATCTTTTCTGAGCTGTCAAGAAACAATTTTTGTTCTCCTCTTCCTCACCTCCAATATAAGCAACCTCACAGGTCTGTCAATACACATGTATTTAAAATTTTGAGTCTTTACAATAATTAAACACAGTCAAGGCCCTGTTTTATAGTTGGTCTTATCCCAGGGTGCTGGCTGGCCTTCTGTGTACTGCAGGACGCTTTCATCTGCAAGATGACATTTCCAGCAGCCCTTGGGGGAGTCTTCATTGTGTTGGGGGCATATCATGGTTCTAGTAATTACTGTTGTTTTTTGTTTTAATGACAAACATCTATGTATATGCATACATTGTATTGTCAGTGCAGTAATTCAGGAGCACATGGCTCCTACTAAATATTTACTTTATGCTTTAAGAAGTTATATTCTTTCACCCACGTGTAAATAAGGTATTTTTTCGGGAAGATGAATTTACTCTTTGCTCTGAGGAATTGTGCTGTGATTGTACTGCTGAAATACACCACCTCTTTCCATAATACTGATTCCTAAAAAGTACTCAGCGTCTTCTAGTTACTGAAGAAATATGGTTAGCATACTGCTCTTGGTAGCAGAATCACCTCAGATTTTATCATGGCCTGTCACTTGCCAGGATTTTTCTTTTCTTTCCTTTAGCAGGCTTGAGATAGCCCTCTTCTAGTAATGGGTTGGAGCAGCTTCCTATGAAAACCCTACTCAGGAAGAGGGGGAACAGGATTACCCCACACATCTATACAATCCTTCTCCTCAAAGATTGCAGTGTAACCAGTGAACAAAAACACAAAACCAAAGCAGAATGCTTGATTTTTCTTTCTCTCCACACATTTGTATTCAGCAGAATTTAAAGAAAACACCTCCTAAATCCCTTCTGAATAATTTAGCTTGAAATGTTTACCCTTTGACAAAAAAGCACAAAATAACTAGGAAATACAAAGTCCTGAAACCATTCCCAGAAGCCACCATTGCATACACTGTCTACTTATTTCAGTTCCTTTATGCAAGGCAAGACCTTAGGCTTTCTGTTCAGCACAGGGCACAGGGAAATACAAAAGACACTCAGCTCTCCTTCCTCATGGGAATGGGAATCTCAACAGAAGAGAAAGAGCACCAGTTCACTGTGCAGGAAGTTACTGCAGCTCACAGTGAATGTAATTCTCCTGTGGCCACTGAGAGATGTTCAGCATAGCTGGAGTTCTCTTTTCATTTAAGAAGAGAGTTGCAAAGTGATACATGTTTTGCTATTTACATTTTTAGTATACTTATGATTTTATGGTGATCAATTGCCATAGTATATGAGACCACGTTCTTATGACACAAGAATCTCCTGTTCCTTAGACTCACTTCATACAAGTTCCTGAGCAATGGATTGAATAGTAAAGGCTGAAAACACAACGTATATAACAATGTACTATATGAAAAATGAATATGCTTTATGTGATGCTTCCAAGAAAACAAAGGCCTATCTGTTGAAAGACTCTGGGAACGAATAAAAATAGAAGCAAGATTTAATTATGCAATTGAACCAAGAGGCTGAAACAGACTCACTATTACTGTTAAAAATATTATTTAAAAATCAACTGATTGAGATAATAAAATGGCATCTTTCAGTTTAGGTGACTAACAAGAGAAAATAAACAAGAAGAAAAACTTCTAATTGTATCTTAGAAGTAAATGAAAGGAAAAGACAAGAAGGATCCCAACACTTACCAGGAAAGGAGAGAAAGTAATGGGTGAAAAAAAGGCTGGGAAATTCAAAGTATTTTTTATTTCAAGTATCATGAAAAATTAGCTCTCCTACATGGTTAAAATAATATGAATGCAAAACAGAAGAACCTAGGCTCAAGCCCCTTTGAATATTTCAGTTATTCTCAACTTTGGGAGGTCCTGATAGAATGTGTTATAGCAACTCACAACTGTGCAGCAATATTCTTCAAGAAATCATGGAAGCCAAGGGAACCTGATGGGAAAGATATTTCCAATTTTGAAAAGGGTATTATGGAATGGAATGGATTTATAAAAAAATACCATCTTGGTGACCAGGAAGAATCAAGAGTAAATTATTAAATGCCTTTTGTCAGTATCTGAAGGATAATTATGTAAAATAAAAAATATGGCTGATTTGTCAAGAATGAAACACTCACCCACTGCAATTTCCTTCTTCTCCAGAGAAAATCACCTATGGAGAGAGAGACAGCAAGAGGATGCATCTTGACTTCTGGCCTTGAAAATCTTTTCACATGGCACTCTCTCAAGCAAGTCTTGTGAAGATGATGGCTTTGGAAGATTCACAGCTAAAAACACACATGAGCTTCAGAGCTATTTGCCAGCCATCTCTTGTCAGGTTCTTTAGGGCTCTGTCCTGTGCTCAGTATTCTTCAATATCTTTTTAATAGTTTGGATGAGAGAACTTTCATTAAAAAATGAGTGAAGATGGCAGGTAAGGTTTCACTGAAGATGATCTTGACAGTCTGAAGAATCATTTGACATAGAAAAGTTATATTTCAGTAAAGGTGAAATTCAATATACTGCATGTGAGGAATTAATACAGAAGAGAGGATTAACTGATTGGCAGCAATAACAGAGAGACAACCTAGAAGTTAGAAAGCTTCACAGACCAGCTCTGAATTAACAATGTCATGCTTTCATAAAGTCATACATCATTTTGGGTTGTCTGGAAGGTGGCTGTTCTGCTGTATTTTGCCCTGGTGAGGACTTAGTTGGAGTACTATATTTAGTTGGGCCATCATATTTTAAGAATATTGCAGTCAAAGAAAATCTAGAGAAAGCCAGCAAAAAAAGAGCTTTGGAAAACTGCACCCATTAAGAAGTTTGGAATTATATGGTTATACTTAGCCTACATATAAACAAACTAAAGAAGGGAGGAAGGACACGAAAAGCCTTCCAGTCCTGTAACAGGTGTTGTTTTGTTGTTGTTATTGTTTTGTTTTGTTTTCGTTAGCAGAATAATTCTCTTTTGTACTTAAAGTCTTCAAGTCCATGGATGGTTGGGCAACAAGTAAATAGCTTAATTTGCTACAGATTTTTTTTTTTTTATGTGAAAATACTTTATAATTTTAAGGTGAGCAAAGCATTGGAAAAGATAGTCTAAGAAGGTTGTGCAAACCTACTACCTAGAGATTTGTAGATACGTTTAAATAAGCCTTTCTCGGGAATGCTCTTTGTTCACTTGTTGCTATTGTAGTGAAGGTACCCTTTCTCAGCCTTTGCTTCTGAGGAGCATTCTTTTCATGTTCTGTGTATACAAATGCTTACCAACTAGTGTAAAATCACCGTACTTCATTCAGCTCTAAAGGCAGCCCAATGCCGGCTGGGTGAAGAGATGGAGTTTGTCCAGCCAAGTCCCTGTATGATTGCCTTGCTACAAGCATACTCAGGCTGGCAAATTCAACAGCCAGGAACCCTCTTCTGCCAGCCTCCTTCAGACTCAGCTGTACCCCCCTTTTTAATGGGCCACCCACAAGGCTCTTTCATGGCTATTATAGCCCACTTTGCCAGAAACATATTGTTTCTCATGCCAGCTCTGAGCCTTTCATCCCAATATCTAAGCCACTGAGCCCTCTTTCTGCAGGCAGCTCCCAGTCTGTTTCACTTCTTCCTGCTACTCCAAAAGCCAAATAGCCTTTGGCTTTCTGCTACTGCTGGTGGTATTTCCTTTTCTGTGATGGAGGAACTATTAAGTTCTCTCATGGACATGCACCAAAATAGAATCAAATGAGACTGGTGTCTCACTGCTCATCTTGGTGTGTGATTTCAGGGAAAACTGCTGCTTCTCAGATTAGAATTTGGCTGGCTTGAAAAACTGTCACGGTGGGAAAAAAATGTCCTTCACCAAATTTAGCATCCTAAACCTTTTTATTGGAAACAATTCTGAGTTTTTTTTTAAGAGACTTGGACTTCAGTTATGTATCAGGCAACTTTTTCCATCCTTTCTTAGAGAAGTGAAAACATCTTCTTTGTGCATGGAATTGCTTCCAACTTGCAACCAAACCATTCCTTCAAGAATGCTTATTATATTCAGCCTATAACTAAATAACTTCTTACTTTCATATATTTAGACACATCTGAACCGTTTTCTGTGGCTGAACTGAGCCTTAAGACAAGCATCATATTTCCATGTTTTTTCTAAGTGCCAACAGCACCAATATTACCTGGCTAATCATAAGATTTTCTTCCACTTTTTCAGGTGCAAAGTGAAGGAAACCATACAAAGAACATGAATTTGCATGAAAGACAGATTTTCATAAGTAATGTATTGGGAAAATACCCATATTACTTCGGTGTTACAAAGGGATGGATTTAACTACTGGTACAAAAAACACATTCTTTGCAAACAGATGTTTAGAAAGTCCTTCAGATGTCCTATTTCAGGTGCTCCATATAGATGAAATTTAATTGAAGTGACCATGATTTTCCAAAGCAATGTGCAAGCATTCATGGCTTGAAGTTAAACAGAGGCTTCCTGTAAGAGGCCAGTAAGCAGAAATGCAAAGCGATGACATTCTGAAAATCTCTTTTGCTTGAAAATTGAGTTCCTTGTCTTTCTAAAGAGCTTTGTGTGTAAAGATGTCTAAAAGATAAATATTTGTACTATTTTTGATAAAAACAAAACAAAAGACAAAAACCAACCAAACAAAACCCAACAACAACAAACCAAAACAACAAAAAAAAAAAGCATGGGATGGGGAAACAGAGGGGGCAAAATGGTTTGTAAGTAGAAAAAGATCTAGGAGTCAGGAAAATCCTCTGTCAATGTGGGTAAGAAAATTAGGTTAATGTTTTTGAACATGGATATTTATGATAAAGCACAAAAATATAAACATTTTTGTTTTCATCACTGTGCCTGAGGACTCCGACTCAAGTTTGCAGGAGGAGATAGCTGGGCCGGGTCTTATACCAGAGCTCCACTTCTAGCCACAGAGCTTTCCACCCCTGTAGCAAATGTAACTGAACACAGTGTTCATCAGCTTGGCTGTCACTGCAATCAGTGGGAAGGCAAAAGTACTAGAAAGCAATCAGCTGTTAGTACATTGCCTTCTTTTCTCGGTTATGCATTTTTGTTCAAATATTCTGTAAACAAAGGCTTGATTTCTATTCATCACTGGCCTGAACCAAGGATGACTCTACCAAAATCACTGGCGCAAGTCTGGTTCAGCCGAGATGGGAGGTAAGCCTAGTATGTCAGGGTGTTCACATCTATTGCAGGCTATACATGGAGGGCAGAGTAAACAATGAGAGAACAAGAATTTACAAGCCAGCAATGGTTGTTGAAAAGCTTTGAAAATTAATTGGAGAAAAAAGCTGGGTGAACTTCTATAATTACAGAATTCCTCTAACCTACTTTCTGTAGCACACGCTTCATAGTGTTTAAATTTTCACTCTTACCCAGAATGAAAAGGAGAAAGGGAAAGTAATTCCACCAAATCACTTGAGGTGTAACCTACTTGAAAGCTAACAAAGCACTCTCCAAATGAAACACTCTCCAACACATTGCCTCTTCTTGCTTTTCTCTTCATGTGAGAATAATTACACATGTACTGACATGGATAAAATACTTTTTTCCTTATTTAACTTGATAATAATTTCTGGTTCTGCTAATGCGGTTAATGTATCTATAATTGTTATTTTTCACAGTTAAAATCTTAGGCTATGAGGTGACAAGGTGTGCAAAAGAAAGAGAAGGGAGAAGATGATAACAATAACAAAGGAAAGCTGAGTGGTAATTGTGAGGACCAGTAACCGTGGATTTTACACAGAGGCTGTGCAAACCATTCTGGTTTTACTCCTGAATAAGCAAGAGGACCAGTGCAATCCTCAGCTGAACATTTTCTCTGTGGCAACACAGCAACTGTTTTCTTGTGCAGTACAATTCAAAGCTTACATGCATGAATATACTCACAGACGTGACTTCCAGTCTTCTTGCATGTCACATACGT
Source organism: Streptopelia decaocto (assembly GCF_964273445.1). Taxonomy (NCBI): domain Eukaryota; kingdom Metazoa; phylum Chordata; class Aves; order Columbiformes; family Columbidae; genus Streptopelia; species Streptopelia decaocto. The sequence continues at coordinate 25,021,308 of NC_138663.1, forward strand.
ATACTGCGTGACTGCAACAAAAGTTGGCTGTGGCAGGGCCAGGAAGTCCATGTCAATTTCTGTTTCTCTCTTCCTCCTTACAATCCCGTTGGAGACATCTAAAAATTGAAAAAGTAACCAAGCTTGGTTTTATTTTTTTTTTTAAGAAGAAAAAAGTTGAAAGACAAAAAGGTCAGATGTCTAAATCTTTTCCTTGTGGTAGCAATCTTGAAATGTAAGTGATACAAGCTAAAAATAACCAATACCAGTTTCAATGGCTTTAATGGTTTTAATGTCACTTCTACCAGGAGCTGGTGACCAATAATTCAGCATCGTCTAAGACCTTTTTTTCTGAGAAAGGTGCAAGCAGCTCACAGCATTAGAGCATGGTTATGTCCAGGCTGCTATAGGTTTACCAAGGCCCTAGAGATTCCCTACAACCCAACAGTCAACTTAGTTTGATAAGCCAAGAGTTTTACCCAGTATAAGAGTTTGGTGGCCTGAAATAATGCAGAACTGAATGATGGACTTAAACCAGCAGCCTCAGGTAGTGTGATCAGCATTACCATACAGCCTCAGGGATTTACACCTGATAAGAGACGTGATAAGAACCAGGGATGTTACTCTGGTGTCACTCCTTTCCTGACTGTGCAAAAGTTCATAAATATACAATCTACATTTCTGTGTCAGTGCTTACTCGAGTTAGTGACTTTTTTTTTTTCTTTGCATTCACTGAAAAATTTGAAAGGCACCTAGCACTACTTAAATGCTTTCTTAATAGTACCTTATATTCAGTATCAGACATTGCTGGAATTTTACATCAAGACTATGCTACTGAGAGGAAGGCAGTTCACTAGACAGTCACTGCACTGAAACATGGTCAAATGCTGCAAAGATTTGAGGGACGTTTCTAAAAAGACAAAGATAAATTGTCACTGGCTAGAGTAATTAGCTACAAATTCACAGAATCACAGAATCACAGAATGTTAGGGATGGGAAGGGATCTCAAAAGATCATCTAGTCCAATCCCCCTGCTGGAGCAGGAAGACCTAGATGAGGTTAGACAGGAATGTGTCCAGGTGGCTTTTGAATGTTTCCAGAGTAGGAGACTCCACAACCCCCCTGGGCAGCCTGTTCCAGTGTTCTGTCACCCTCACTGAGAAGAAGTTTCTTCTCAAATTTAAGTGAAACCTCCTGTGTTCCAGTTTGAACCCATTACCCCTTGTCCTACAGTTGGTTGTCACTGAGAAGAGCCTGGCTCCATCCTTGTGACACTCACCCTTTATATATTTGTAAACATTAATAAGGTCACCCCTCAGTCTCCTCCAAGCTAAAGAGACCCAGCTCCCTCAGCCTTTCCTCATAAGGGAGATGCTCCGCTCCCTTAATCATCTTTGTTGCCCTGCGCTGGACTCTCTCCAGCAGTTCCCTGTCCTTCTGGAACTGAGGGGCCCAGAACTGGACACAATATTCCAGGTGTGGTCTCAGCAGGGCAGAGTAGAGAGGAAGGAGAACCTCTCTGGACCTACTAACCACCCCCCTTCTAATCCACCCCAGGATGCCATTGGCCTTCCTGGCCACAAGGGCACAGTGCTGGCTCATGGTCATCCTGCTGTCCCTTTCCCCTACTCTGCACTCTAATAGGTCATTATACTGGAACCTGGGGTTGTTCCTTCCCAGATGCAATACTCTACATTTCCCCTTGTTATATTTCATTCATTTTTTCCCCGCCCAACTCTCCAGCCTGTCCAGGTCTCGCTGGATGGCAGCACAGCCTTCTGGTGTGTCAGCCACTCCTCCCAGCTTGGTGTCATCAGCAAACTTGCTGATAGTACACTCTATTCCCTCATCCAAATCATTGATGAATATGTTGAATAGTACTGATCCCAGTACTGACCCTTGAGTCACTCCACTAAATACAGGCCTTAATTGCATGGAATTAAGAGAGGTGAGGTTTTCAATGAAAAAAAAAAAAATCATCTCCCATAGTGATCAGTAAGGAGTTTCAAATAATTTATAAAAATGCCACAATTATAACTTGTTGTGCTATAAAAGTTATTATATGAAATGCTGGTTTTGATCAGCTGCAAAAAAAATATGTTTATCATGTGGTATTGCAAGATTTGCATGTTGGAGGAAAAGAATCAGTCAAGCACACTACAAAAGACAGAAGTCAACTCTTTATATAAGACACGCTAAAACAAAACCAGCCCAAACCAGGAAAACCTGTTGATCACCCTTTAAAAACAAAATAAGAAAGATGTCTGGGCAGATTATGGGTGTGCCGTTTATCATTACAGCCTGCCTGGGCTTAGAGATATAAAGCAATTGTCTTGCAGAAAAGGATCTGATAATTAATTATTTACCTTTTAGCACAAACATTAACTTCTTCAAAAGTGATCATCCTCATAATCAAGTGATAAGGAACTAAAAAAGCTCACAAGGCTTTAGTTTTTATTTACACACATGTCCTTCTTTAGGAAAGAAATCAATTTGATCATCTGACTATCTGAAACAACTGAATTTTTCCAGTGATAATCTGTGATAGTTACAAAGAGTGAACTGTAATCCTATTTAGAATTAGTTATAAAAATATCTCACATAAAGCTAAGTAGCTAATCCTCAGTTAATAATTTGATTATTTTCGCTTTGTCTCATAATCAAATCACCTGATTTTGAATATGACACAGTTTTGCAATTCGAATTTATTCACCAGATATTTCTTGTAAATTATTTTTATATGTAGACTCTGCTGGCAGGAATATGCAAAATCCAAACTGTGCTAGAACATGCTGATCACATGATGTTCCTTTCTTCCCAAGATGGATTTGTAAAACTTGGAAATAGCTTTCTTCACAAGGATAAAACATTTATTTGCTAATGCTTCATTAGAAATGTATTGTTTAACTGATCATTCCTGTTTGAAACCGTATCCATGGGAAATAAACACAAGAACAATTAGGCAAAAGAGTTTCAACTCGCCAAGTTTCATGAATATGCATGATAGTTTATGTTCATCTTTATTCAGTTCTTGTACCTGACTTTAGTCAAAACTAGGGAAAGACAAGAGCTGTCATTACATTACATTCACTTGGAATTTAGTCAGTCTGATTAATTGCTGCTATGTTTCTTGGGTGTGCTTAGTATGAAACATTGAACCAAGAAAATCTGTGTATCCAGTTTGGCTCAGTAAAATCACTGTTATGCTGGCTTCTCAAAGGACCCCTAAAGACTGACATTTGCAAACCCATGCTCTCCACAGCATCACAGTAATCCACCACTGACCTATTTTTGTATTGTGCTTCTAATAGCTGGACTGTCTTTCATCATACAGAATAGGCATGTTCACTTAAAAAAAAAAAAAAAAGTTAAATGACAGTTTTCAGCCTGTCCATAGCTACCTTTTAGTATAATATTACCACAGATGATGCTGTAAGTCCTTCATGCCAAAAAGATTGTATTCCCTTGGTACAGTCATGACTTCTTAACTGGTTTGGAAGTAGAATATAATGATGTGAAAGATTAAGTAAGAATATAAAAAGAACTTAAAAATCTCTCATTAGATTTTTGATTTTACTTCTTTTTAAAGTTCAATAGAAGTGAAGTTCAAGAGAAGTCAACATGTAATTTCTTAAAGGAAAATTCACCATCTTTGACATACCAGCCGAAATACATGAAACCCTGTTATTTTTATAATTTTTTCACATTGCTCTCTATTGAATCCCTGAGCAATTCAACTTGGGTAGTGCTATACCACCTGCAAAGAATTTTCTGTCTAATATATTACATAATTATAATTCAGTATGCACTGTGATACAAAATGGTGGCAAAGGTCACAATATCTCCTTCACTGGAGATATTCAGAGACCGTCTGGTTGTGGTCCTGGGCAACCTGCTCTAGCTGACCCTGCTTAAACAGGCAGGTTGCACCAGGTGACCTCCAGATACTCCTTCCAATCTCAACTATTCTTTCGCTCTGTGAAAATATTGATGAAAAAGGCAAAAGGAGCTTGCCCATTGACCTAAACAGGACAGAGATTACACCCTAACTCCATTATGAGCATTTGAAATATTGGAAATATTCACCTGTCCCAGATGAGATAAATAACTGGCTGCTATCATCTTTTAAAGCAAATGTTTTTCTCACAGATATTCTAAAACCAGTGCAAGATTGCCCATTATTTGATAATTTCTTAAAATAAAGTCTCATTTGGGCTGTCTTTAGCAGAAACACACAGAAAAATCTGATGTGTATGAAAAAGCATATAGTGGTGGTTGATAGCAGAGGTGATAATACGCATGTTCCTGATTTATTATGAAAACTTTTGGAAAAGCACATAACACAGCTACCCTTCTTAACCCTTCCTTAAAGCAATAAATGAAATGTTTTAATCAAGAAATTTTGTGATAAATATTGAGATAAATAAACAAGCAATCACTGTCTGTGTTTATTGTAATGAAATCATATTTTATTTAATTATTCAGAAGAAACTACTGGGTTAAAGGATTAAAAAACTGTAAATGTATACCTTAATTGCTAATCTACACATAATAATCTGCAAAATATGTCTAAATGCAGACTATAACACTGATGTGAATTTGGGACTTCCCAAATGTCCCATGTCCAGATTGAAACCTTGGTTTGAATATGCTTATGAACTACAACAAAATCCAGAATATCAGTGATATAGGTCAAAGAAAACTCTTTGGCCTGAGATGGATGAATCCAAAAGAAAAAGTAACTTTCTCTGATTATTCTGCAGCAAATGTGCATCTAAGGCTGCTGGATTTCTCCAACAGCTGCCCTTGAAAACTACTGTAGCTGGAAAAGCTGAAAAAGAGGAGGACCAACAGTGACAGAGGAATGCTGGAGAACAGGGAAGGGACATGAACTCATACAACACAAGGTGATGTCTACAGTTACATTCAAAATAATCTTCAAATAGTCTGAACTACCTGAATCTCATTTCTTTCTCTATTTCAGGTTCTGCAGCTCCAGCTCAAATGATTCATACTCTGCTTTTCTAAACCCCTGATATTGCAGTGAGATATATTTCAAGTGGTTTTGCTATTAGCGAATTTTCTGTGCCCAAAACTCACATCACATCGCTAAGCTCCAGTCTCACATACTCAGCTGCAGCAGGTGAGACAAGCCAAAGAAGAAATAAAATTTCTTGCTTGAGAGCAAGAGAGAGGCCATGAGTGTGGTGAAAGGTTTCACATTCACTGTGCAGGATCCTGGGTTTCTCAGAGGACTTTGAAGCATATCCAGTGAATGCTGAAGAGGAGGCAACTGAGGTGGGGAAATTCTGACAGGTGTGTTATTATTTTTCTAGATCTATTTATGTTTATAATAAACAGAATATAACTATGTTTTGGAAATCCTGTAAAGTCTTGTATCTGCTTACTTTCAGTTACCGTGGTGTGCTCAAGAATAAACCCTGAGTGGGAGTCTTGGATAAAGAAACATAAAATGCTTTGTTCTCTTCATACCAAGAAGGCTTAAGACTTTTGTTGAACACTGATATGTTACCTAATCAGAGGGATCATTCCCAGGTTTGTAATTCTGTGTGATAGCAGCATACCACACAGAGCTGTGAAAATATATTGATAGACTTCTGATACTTGAAGGTTCCGAAGTATGCTAGGCAGAAAGGTGTAAATTCTGGTCTAATGACATTAACACCAAATCAATATCACTTATCCAGAATGGTTATCAGTGAAGAATACAAACCGGAAAAATATGTTGTGTGAAATTATTGGTGTTGATGTAAAAACTTCAGAATCAGGCCTCCATTTAGACACTATAGGGAAGAAGAAGCTTCTGTTTTCCACCTCTCCGTAGAGGTAACTCTCTGTAGATTTGGCCATTAGTTTTAGTGGTAGCAATTTTTATACTTTGTGGAAAGTGCTTTTCATTACCTGTTATAAAAATCACATTGCATAAGGAGATAACTATATCATGCTAACAATCAAGACTCATTTGCTTCATGGCACTTCAGCATCACATGTAAATCGCACTGTGTTGCTTATTGCATACTGATAATTAGTTAACTTTAACATAATTGGTAATTGGATTAGACAGTTGAGCAAAAGATGAAAAAGGGAAGGAAAATTATTCCAGTGTTCTTCAATGCCATACCTCTGGTATAACAAGGACTTAGATCTGAAAGGGACGGTCAAGGCAGATTCAGGCCCTTGCTCCAGACAATACTCAGGCTAAGTCAAGTAAGATGGTGGAAAGGCAGTGAACTCTTAGACAATGTTTGTATCTTGTATCTAAGGCACAGGGGGAAAAAGCATCATATCCATCCCTGAAGGCTACACTCTCTCCAGAAGCACTAGATAACCCTGTATATCTAGATAAATCTGCTTTCTGGGAAGACATATCAGAAGATAAAGGTAGAAAAATGGATTAATGACAGAGCATTGCATTCCTCTGGAACTCTTATGATCTAAGAAACATAACAAAGTCTTGGAAAAGTTATCCACGATGTCATATTGGAGACATCCGAACTGCAATTGCAAGGCAGAAAGGCTGAATGACCAACTGAATATCAAATGCCAATTGAATAAGTGCCAGAAATCACATGAGCTGGCTATAATACCATAGTAAAGGCCAAAGCACACAACTGAGCACTCCACGTTCCTAGCACACTTACACTGATGGGTTTGGTTTGAGAAGCAAACCCTTCCAGCATATGGCAGATGTCAGACCAGCAGCTGTTTCCATTAAGGATCACAGAGAAGGCCATTGTCTTTCGGAGGTGGGTGACAGAAATACAATTTAGCTGTACAGATATGATCTGCATGGTGCAACTTGCCCTCAGGGCCTAATAATGGGACATGCTCCATTTTATCTACCAGTAAGATGCAGCCTTGGATACCAGAATAGAAGGTAAAATATCAACACTGAGATATAGAATGTACTACATTCTATATATAAAAAAATGTTATTTTTCAGCTTGAGAATTGTAACAATATTTGGTTTTGCCTTTGCAGGAGAATTACACCCATCACTGCACACAATTATTCATAAAAGCTGCTCTTTATTTGTGGCTTACAAAACATCACAGGTGTGTTTAGAATTCATTGTGCACAATCTTTAAAGGTCAGTGCACATATTTATGGTTATGCTGCACAAAGATTTGCTGTTGAATGTAATTTTAGGTCACAGTACTTATGCTCACTTCAGCTGAGGTCAGAAAAGAGAAAGAACGAACAAGGAGACATTAGTATTATAAGGAAAATAGATCATAAAGAGGACAAACTTCATATTTATTTGAGGCAAAACACAGAGAGGTTTAGTCCAAAAGCAGAATCTTTCAGAACATTCTAAACAATAAGGAGCAAGGTTAACCTGGAAATCAGTTTGGAAACTTAAATATAGCTAAAGCAATAATGGCATTTTAAAGAATGTTTATAGATGGAATGCAAATATTTCCTTTGTTAGTAAGTCTTTTTCTATGGTAAACAGTGGGGTTTTATTTTCTTCCATATTGCATTATAGAGTGCTATTCAATATAGTGTTACAATGTCTGTTTAGACATTGCATCCAAGAACAAGGCACTTAAGGAAGCCATGTGACTGTGAAGTATCTTAGCTGTAATTGGATAAGTGTCTGTATTTTACTTTATATCAACTAAAGAATCTGAATGTCCTTCTGGAATACACTTATTGTAATTGATAGTTAAGTTTATTGTCATTGTAACACTATCTAGTGTTCTCAATCTCTAGCAGCATTTTCTCCATTGTGATCCACAGATCTACAAAGCAAAGTTGTATTTTTAATTTGTGGTGCTTGGGTTAAGGGTGACTGGATATAATAAAAAGGATGTGCCTCATAAATATAACACGAAAATTACAGGAACACAGTGACCTTGTCTACTAAAGAAAAAAGAGTTCCTTTTTAAACCACAGAGAAAAAGAAAAATAACTGAAAGACAAAATACAGAAGGGTGGTTATTCATTTATATATTAGCTAAATTAAAAACACTACAGTAACTTATCTGAATATCAACTCCAGGTCACTCTTTAGGAACAGGTATGTTAAAAAGAGATAATTTATCCAAGAATGGATAAATCTATGTGTCTATGTCACTTCCAGGTCAATGCTTTTTGCAGTAGCACAGCTCAGTGGGGAAAAAAACCCCCACATCCTTACCACAAGAGCTTTTTAGTTATCTGGGCAGAATTAATTGGCGGTCTCAGTATCTGGAAAAAACTAGCCACATAAACAAGTCTGAGCTTGACTCTGTCTTTGACATTGCAATGTGTGCTCCATTAAAACCAGCATAGACAACTCCTGCTTCACTAGTGTAAAACTGAGTAAAATTCTTTCTTCTATAGAGATGAGCTGCCTATGGAAATGAGCCAAGGCAAGTGAGGTAAACATGTTTTTCAGTCATTGTTCTCTGTACGCAACTATACATCCCCTGTAAGGGTAGAGGGCTTTTGACTGGGGAAGACCCTGCTTGCAGCTGTCTGCCTGCCAGGAGTTCCCATGCCCAGAAATCAGCTGGTTCAGCTCCTTGTATTGGGTTTCACTTGTCAATGGGGTGAAGGCGCGTTTTAACTGATCCTCCAGAACCCACCTTTGGAGAGTGAAACTGTCGGGAATCTCCCCTGTGCATCTGCAGCGAGGATGAGACCTGTGTCCACATTCAGCACATACCCATGGGTCAGTTTAAAGGCTCCCCTTATGGACCTTGTCCTTGGGTGACTTCTCCAGTTACTGAAAAAGCTTCTGGTAAAGCAGAAACTTAAACCAAGAGCAGAATCTACACTCAAGAGTTCTGCATTTGACTACACTTCATGTACCCTGTGTTTCATAAAAAATACATATAAACACAGACCTCCTCTTTTTAAAGACTTTTGTGATTCACTATATTTTAGGTGTACTTTGTAAATGTCTCTCTCTTCACCTTAATGTTAATTTTGTAGCAAATTACCATTTCAGAGGGCATTAAAACAGGCAATATTTTCTTCCCCTACCCTTTCAAGTTTTCCTGTGCTTATTGTGAAATATGTTCAAGTTGAGAGATGACACAGGTTCTGCTGCTTATATATGCTTATATAAATTACACTTTACATCTTGGGCATTGTTATGTTCTTTGTTTTCAGTGATACCCCAGGGTTCTCTCAGTGACAAAAAAGTCTGTGGTCTGGCAGGCTTTTGTTTGAAATGGGTTAGCTTACTTCAAGAAAGAAAAGGTTGGGAAAGAAAGCATATGACAAGAAAAAGCTTGTTTCATATAACAAAGTGCAAATAACCAAATCCAAGGCTTTGCATGGGTATGAAAATTGTCCTGGATTAAGATGGGATACACAGACATACATATATTTATGTATGTATATATGCTCAGTACTACTGATTTCAGCATAAATCTAAGCACAGACCTTATTCAGAATGAGAGCACATTTTCCTGGCATTATCTGCTTCCAAAACAACCTCATCCTAGAACAAGTGTCTTAATTTGGATTTTTTTATTTTTTAAGGTAAGCAATCCCAAATAAGGTCTACATAAGAAGACATTGTAGATACCTGTTTATGAAAAGAATTCTTTCTCAATTAGAAACAATGAAATATTTTGCACCATAGCTCAAGAAACATCAGAGCGAGCAGGATATACAAACGTTGAAGCAAATGCATTTTGAGGAAGATGTTACGGGAGAAGTTAATGGACCACAAAACAAGCAAATTCGTATTTATCTTTAATTGTAAGAGAAATCTAAAGATGTTAACCTTTAATGCTGAAAGGTATCCAGTCATTAAACCCAGTTATCGACAGTTACTGGTGCTGGGATTTAGTTGCCTAAATACAAACATCTAATGCATATATTTGTGACTATATCTGTATCTGTCTACCTGTGTTATATTAATTGTGCACAGGACCTATGGAGACCTTCTCCTTTCTGAGGCAGCAGCTGGCAGCCAGTGCATCTCAAATGGCAATAGGTACCTCTGTTTAAATGACTGAATTCCATCTTTCATTTCATTGTGGCATTTTTATTTCCACTTATGTAAAAGAAACTATGTTGAAACAGTCTAAATAAGAAAGCAAAGTACGTAAAGCAATGTACCATTTTCTGTGGAAATAAAATACAAGTAACGTTGACCCAGTTTCATGAGGTCTTAAATTTCAGCAGAATGGCTGATTCCATCAGTTTCTAGTGCTACCTAAATTTCTCTGACCAACTCTGCTCTTCAGGTTCTGGCCCCTTACAGCTTCTCACATCACACGTCTGTTGTCATTTGCTCTAGTATAAAGTTACAGTGGCTGTACACTGGAGAGTACAGTCTGGCCTAGAGTCTGCAAATTACTTTGTGTATCTGCTTTTAGATTCAGTCTTTATTCTCTCTATGAATTCAAATGGCTAAACTGATTCACATTCAGATTTGAGTTATTTCTTGTGTCCAGATACTTTTATTTCAGAATATAATGAATACATGAATACATGAATAAAATCGACAGACTCAAGAAGTATAATGAAAATTAGGTATGCTGAAGTACTTGGACAGATTGAAGTAGAAATGCTGTCAGTGTAACTTATAAATTTGCTACTTTGTTGTAAATGATCATTATAAAATAGCTTAAAACTCATCCAGTTGTGACGACTGCTATCCCAACTAACATCATAGCTGACCAGAACTGAAAGAGTGATTCTCTGCAAGTGGAAGCTTCATCACTGGTAAAATGAGCCCAAGAAAGAGGCATGTCCATGGGCAGGTTTGTGCATTCAGGGGAAGGCATGCTAGGACGTGAACAGAATGATGCTGCTGGGTGAGGCCTGAACGAGCAGGGTCAGCACCAGTCCCACACTGCAGACAAAACAGTGTGGGCATAGAGTAGAAGGAGCAAGCAGAAGCGACATGTGCAGGCACAAAGTAATGACAAGGCCTTTACACGTTACCAGACCACAGAGCCCAGCATCTGGGAAGAAAACATGGAAATGGAAGAGCCTTAATGAGACCATGATGACCGGTTGTTTACTCAACTACAGCACAAAACTCATTAGTACCAGCTGACTGCCCCTGTGGTGTGCTGTGAGGGACCTCACCTAATTGCCTGAGTTCCTGGAGATGAAAGATCTCTTCCCTTGAATAGGCAATGATCTAATTAGTGCGTTTCTGTGCAGCATTTCTGGTTCTATATCTTTCTTTTATTTTGGTACCATGTCATGTGGTATCCAAAGGCAACAGCATTGACCTCTGAACATTTAACATATTGTGCTAGTCTTTAAAGAAAGATTTTTCAGAGCTGAACTGCCATGGGAAATTTTAATGAAACAAGATACAGATTTTATATTCTGCTTTGCCACAAAGGTGTTCAGGAAGCTGCAAATGAAATAGATTTATTGCATAACATTTCTTTGAAAACAGTTAGACTGCTAGACTGTTCAGGGATAACCCTACAAAGAATGTGAAAGAACCAGAAAGCTAACTAAAAATGGTCTTCGCAATGTACTTGGCTTCTATACAATAGAAGAGTAGAAGAATTTATGAGCTATGACTTAAGAAAGTCAGTGGATGCCCTTCACAAGACCACCTACAATGAGATTCAGTTGTGAATTTGAGATTCCTCACATACAAAATATTATGTGTGATAAAAATGGGAAATGACTGGAGTGAGCAATTAGTACAGTTTGTGTGGATTTAGAAAAAGTACAGGATGAAGGATAGCAACAAAAAGGGCAAAAGGTGAAAGTGACTGGCAGAAGATATGTGTTATAATTGCATATGAAGCTCTTTGTTAGTCTTGCTTTGTAACTCAGCTACCCCAGGGATGTTTTACACTCCTAGCTAGGCTGGTGAGTCATCCAGCCAGTCTGAGCTTCAGCTGCTTCATCTATCAAAGTGGAGAATAATACTTCTTTGGCTTGTTGGAGTGTTACAACTTAGAATTCCTAAACCACTGTGAGTTCCAAGGTAGTAAAATACATGAGAATGCAGAGGATGGTCATTACTTTAATTCTCTGTCCCGCGAGTTTTTTGCCCAGAGACATATCTACCACAGGTATTTCTTTGATAAGCTCGTTTGAAGTGGTATGCAAAAAAGCCTTTCTGCTTGCAGGAGACTGTTTGTGTGTGCTTTGGAGCATGCCAGAACATATCTGAAAAGCAAAATGTGTTTTCCAGGGTCATTTCAGATCACAGAGCATCCACACAACACATCGCTGCAGTGCACACACTACCTTCACACTACCAGCCCCAAAGAAGCCTTTATTACCTAAAAGCAGGGGCACAATATGAATCCTGTCCAGTCTCCATGCGTGGAGTGTGTGGCTGACCACAGCTGGAGCCTCTCCACACTCTCTGTGCAGTCTGCCCATCATTGCTCCACAGCGGGCAAGAAGCCAAGTGCAGGAGTTGAAGTTGCCTGATGTTCAAATTTAATCTTGTGTCTTTTCCCAGGGGCTCTGCTTCTAAGACTGCCTTACACAGATGCAAACCCTCACACCTATTCCTTGTCTGAGTTAAAACCATCCCTTCTCATACCCCAAATCCACCCAGTCCTCCATTCAGTCTGTCTTTGCCAAGCCCTGCTCTTGCTGAATTTGTTACAGGCAGATCTTTGCCAATCAGACCATCTTTGACAGATCCTCATGCCTACATGAAACCAGGGAGAAGTCCCATGTTCTAGCTCAACAGTGGGTTTCACATAGCTTTGGAAAGCTTCTATTGCCCTGGATTTAGATGTGTGACAGATGGCTTACATTTGCAAATGTGACTGTATCCTCAGTTGCAGGTAAACAGTCACCTTCAAAAGAGAATGTGAAGAAACACAGTGAAGGACTTGGAGAGCTTTTAAGCACAACTAAGTACAACTCCTATAGGAAGCAATAAACTATGCCAACTCATTAGGAAGTGCAACCCTATACCACTTGTCTTGTGAACTGCTTTTGAGTGGCAAAGAGAGCGAACAAATGTGGAAAAGTGCCACAGAGACTGAAACACTGCCCAGAGTGAGATTATACAGAGTTGAAAGCCCCACGTGGGGTGATGAGATTCTCATGCTTCATGCAGAAACAGAATACAAGCCATGTTCAGATGATGTGGAAGGATGCCATCTTAGTAATTCAGTATGGAAACAAAAGCAGAAAGAACTGGGAGAGTTTGTTTCACTGCTCTTCATATATTAGCCCTAAGCTATTAGTTCAATGGCATATACATAAAATCTGCACAATTGAAGACTGAATTTCTTCTAACCGTATCATTGCATGTGCTTCTTTTCATTGAGCATATAAACTGACATACGTGATTAGTAGTGACTTGAGTTCACATCTCTCTTGATCATAGGTATAACAACTAAGAAGTGCCCTCAAACACAGATTTTCTGCAGAGAGGAGCATAAGGAGAAAGGGGAGGCTACTGTGTCTTTTGTGACTTGTTTGAGTAGCCACAACACACAGTTTATTCACTCCACCTAGCACTTTAAATATATGGCATGAGTGATAATATTGCCAAATACTCTTGCTTCTTTATCAGACAGGTATTTGTAGAAAATTACTTGCAGCATGGTTTCCAAAGCTCTGGAAAGCTCACAAAATATTTAGGTCTGTTCAGTTAGAAGTACCCATTTCACAAGCATTTTCCAGCCGCTTACATAGGGAGGCTTGGATCTCAGTGGATTATTCATGGAGTATTGTCAAAAGCGTAAAGCTGTGCCAGAATGAACTATGGCTAAAGAAGTACTGAACGCATGGTGAATTTCTCACAATGAATGGTGGATGTTGGTAACTCACACAAGACTGTGAGCATCAACTGGAAAGCCCTGGCTGAGTGATGAGAATTGAAGAACAAGCAGAAGTTCAGTCACCCTGGTATTTATTGCAGCAAACTATATCTTAAAAATTGCTGGTTATCTTGGAAATGGCTGTGGATTAGTCAGGCTGTAAAGCTGTCAGTTTTATTAAGGTATGGGCCGTGGATTTATGCTTTCATTCAGTTATGTGAGAAAAAAAGAAGTCAGTCATCATAGTGTTTTCAAAAGGAAATGAACTGGCTATCACATTGAAAATGGCCATTTTGTCTCTTTGAATTCTGGTCTAAGGAGCAAGCTTTCATACTGATTTCAGGTTTGAAGGCACAGGTGATTTGTGGCTGTCAAGATTTGCCTAATCACCTGACTTGCTTGTGTGTCTCAGTGAACAGACTGCCAGTTCACAAGAACTGAAAATTACATCTTTGAATCTTTACAATAAAACCGGGGCAATGAAAAAGCAAGTGTGACTTACAGGAGCAGAAATTGCTGCTCGCTCCCAACCCTGGATTTTTTCCTCACTGAAAATTAATTTAAAAGTATTCCGACCACACCGATGACATTGAAGAACAATTGCCTAAATGTGGTTGGAAAGCTAAATGAATTTGGTTTTGACAGTATAACTAATGAGATTTTGATTGCACACCATTCAGCACAGAAGACACCATCCAAGATGACTTTCCAGGAAAGGAAAAGGAAGAAATTATTAAATTATGATGTGACAGTACTCTCATAATCAGTCTCAGGAGTGTCCCCAGAGTCTTTTGGCTGTGAAAAAGAAGAAAGTTGCTGAGCTTGATATTAGACTTCAATCATATTGATAACTTTCATATATTACAAAAATGTGGGTTTTTTTTCTTTCTCATACTCCACTTGGATGGCTATCTAAGATCATGGCTGACTTGAATTTGGTGGTAGCATTTTTCTTCTTTCCCATAAAACCTACCATCTCAGGTCCTTGCCTAGGAAGGAAGAAATCTCACTCTGACCTCTGAGCTGAAGAGAGGTTTGAACCAATACGGCCCATATTTCAGGAGGGTATGAATGCGTACCAGGAGGCCAATGATTACAGAGCCAAAATAAGATGCAACAAAAAGAGTAATTATAACCTAATAGTTAGAGCACTCTTGTGGGAGCAGAGCTTACATGTTTGTCCCTTCAGAGCAGTCGTTAGTCTGCAACCAGGCTCTTTTTAGCTGTGTTAGATGGCTAATAGTAGTAGCTAGAGCAGACAATGGATCTACCTTCTGCTCATTCCAAAGTTACAGTCTGTTCTGATGGGATCCATGTTCTGTGTTCATCCTTGGAGCCACTGGAATACACAACAGGTTATGTGGGGTGTTCTTTGCTTATAATGCACCATCACCCAGTGTCACATCTGCCACACCTCTGGGCTAAGGTATATTCTCTATCTCTGTGGGTCGTTTTGATTTGGCATTCTGTAAAGGCTCATTTGTCTCTACTTGAGAAAGCCAAAGCGATGATGAGTGCAGCAACTCAGCTTGGAGCCTTGCTGGACAGCTGTGGTGAAGCTTGTAGCTAAACTGAGTTTTCAATTTAACATCAGGTGCGAATCTCATGACTAAAGAAAACACAGCAAAAGAAAGGAGCTTCAGTCTCCTCATCTCATCATGTAACTAGCAATTTAACTTCACTGAAGCAGAATGCTCCTGGTCTGTCACTCTGTTCAGCTCTGGAAGGGACGGCAAATCACAGTGAGCTCATCTGGCTTGGAAATGCCACTTCCGACAAGCAATGTCCTCAGTTAGGTTACCTCCCCAAGGAGGCCAGAAGTTCAGATCTGTTTCACTCTCAGGACATGTTGCAAAGGTTCCTACTTTTAACAGGCTTCAGAAAGGCACAACAGCAATACAATTTGGTATTTCAAAGGGTTGTTTCACTCTGTGCTTTCCACCTGTGTACATGAAAAAACACTTTTTTGTTTTTCATAAGATTTGGCCTTTATGTATATTCTTAAAAACTGCCTAATGCTTTGCTTAAGCATTATTGGTGCCTTGAAAAATGAAAACAGAATAAATAAAAGCACAAAAAGACCTCTCTCAAGTAACTTAATAGAAAACAAAGAGAGTAAGGCTGATGTAATATATGAATGGGATCCAGGATTAACTGACCAGAGGCTCAGGGGGTCCTGTACTGATTCTGTGATGTGAATATTCTCCGAACTTTCTGCCTAAGTATGTATCTAAAGAATTTTGGGGATATACCCAAAAAGTATGTCTTTTCCACCATCTATAAGCAGAGTAAACTCCAGTATTTGAGTCAATGACATCACATTTCATCTTGGATCCAATTATAAACTTCAAAGACCTTTCAAAGATCCTGAAATCTGTGTTAAGACAAAATCCCTGTTTGAAGTCAGTTCCTACAGGGAATTGGAGGATATTTATATTCCAAAACCCACACTTAAATTATAAAAGGAGTGGCCTATTTTACGCTTGAACACAGCTCATTAGAGAAATCTCTTAATGAATATTTTTCAATCATCTAACAGAGAAAATCAAAGTACATAGGATATACTATAAGGTTTGCATGGATTGCTAGATACTCTAGTGAACATGTGCTCTGCAAATTATGTGCCATTAATAGTTTTGTGCTCATTCATCAGCATATGATTTAATAATCATTTCAATAGTGTATTTCTATATTATCTGTATTATGAAAGGGGAAAATGTATGAAAGTAACCAGTATCTCCGCTCAAAGGCAGCATCTCTGAGACAGTTACATAATTAATGGTAGCATGATTTTTGCATACATTAATTAATTTTGAACATCAAAATTCCTTAAAAATGCTGCTTACTTTTCTGATCTGTTGAAGTTCATGATGTGAAGCAAACTGGCGCAGAATCCGAATTCCCTGCCTCTGCCATCCTGGAATTTATATTTTTATCTTCATTGTGACTCCAGCTTCAACTACAAAAAATGGAAGGTGTTAATAGTCTGATGACTATTTTCTTGGGAGCTGGTCTCTGTACATTTGAAGGCTCTTAAGGCAAGAGAAATATAGCACATCTATGGATGAGTGCCTGACCAATGGGATGTTCTTTATAGGGCAGCCCCAGGCATCTTCAGTGATACTAGCTATGCAATTGTTTAAATACTATCTTTTTTAGATGCGCTCAGTGTGGAGAGGATCCTCTCAATCTATATGACAGGAAATTTAGGCAAAACATCCTGAAAGCAGAGAAAAGAGAGAATAAGAACATTTAAAGTACTTAGAGATTCAGGCCATGTCAAATTTAGGGACAACTGCATGAGCCCCAACTTTCAGGGAAGGCTGAGCTCCTGGAGGCCTCAACTTAGACACTCTGAGTTATTTTGGAGAATCTAGGAATTGAGACAAAATATCGCTCTGCCATAGGGGCCTTTCTATATTTAGTAAGTTGGCGTGACCTCACAGGGAGCGAAACGTGGGACTTTATTGTTTATATTGACCAAGGCTTCCTATAAAGAAAAATTCATGAAGCTATGGCAAGGGAACCAAAAAACATATCAGTGCTTATTCATACGTTTAGTATGAACCGTTACTGCTTTTGTAGTTTCCCCCTTAGCTAACTTCTGAAAGAATAGTGGTGGTTTTATTTTAATATGGATAAATTCAGGCTTCTGTGGAAAATAAGAGCTAGATAACTGGTGAATGACTTACTCTGTGCAAGATGTACCATGGCTTATACAGCTGCATCTGTGGGACAGAAAGAGTATGACAGAAGTACATGGTATTCCATATACACTGTTGTTACAGGGAAGAAATGACCACTTACGTACACAGCCAGTACACAGCAGTTAAAGTACTAGTAACAGATGATATGTGCTTTTCAAACTGATCAACTGGTGACTTGTCCTTCTTACTTGACATTTTCCCCTGTGCCACAGGAGAGGGAGGACCTGTGTAAGGCTGATGCTTGCTCCGGACAGTGAGCAGAAGAAGGCAGTGAGTGCACATCTGGAGCTGCTGCACGTCCCCGCTGTGTGACAGGGAACAGGAGCTACGGCAGCAAGGGTGGGAGGAGTGTGGAAGATCTCTGTTATTTTCTGTTTACTTCTCTCTATCTCCAACTGGAAGAATAGAGACAAAGGTAACTGTACTGAATACGAAGGACAAGTCTATTTCTTCTCCCTTCATGAAATTACTACTACAATTTTTTTTAAATTACATAACCTTATACCTTCTAGGGAAAAGTAATACTGACAAAATTAATTTGGGTTCTTTTCTGTTGTTTGCCTCCCCACCAAACAAATCTGGGGTGTCTCTCACTGAATGATCTCTGATGGGGTTGTGGCAGATGCACTTGAGCCACTCCCATCCAAACCAGCAGCACTTTGGTTCAGACTCCATAGGAAGTAAAGGCCTGAGTTGCAGCTGGCCCAAGAACTCCTTTTGGGAAACCCACAAGGAAGCAGAATGGCACACTGAGCACGGATCAGTTGTGAATGAAATGAGTCTCGCGTGCACTTTTCCCACTGTGTGCAATTTGACTAGGAGCGAACCACTTTATTCTATCAATATGACAGCCTGGATGATTCCACTTTGAGCTCTCTCTTCTAAACAAGTATGGCAATCATTTTTTACTACTCACAGGTGACTGTATGAGCCCAGTTTAAGTTGCATATCAATAATTCAGCTTAACTGAATGATTACCAAATAGAACTAATCACTTAGAATTATATGGTTGTGTGATTTTTAATATACTGTCTGCTTCATGTTACGTAGTAAGCTGAATTTGCTGAAAGTTCTGCTCATATTTACCAAACTTGCATCTACTTAAGATAAACAAAAGCAGCTACAGACTACTCTGACCGTCTGTGAGATAAGGCCTGGTTTGCACTTTGTTGGGAAGAATGGAATTGACTGGGGAGAAAATTACTTCTTCAAGGACAACACGAAGCGATTCTGGACATCTGTGAGATAAGGTCTATTCTGCACTTTGCTGGGAAGAAATAGGATTCATTCAGACAAAACAACACCTTCAAGGCTATGAACTGTAAACAATATCTACAGCTAAACAAAACAAAGGCCCATCTGAGATCAGTAAAAAGGACCTAATGAGAAGACTCAGATATTGCTATTGGACTGAATCACCCTGTGAGGGATGGGTAAATAGTCTGTAACAGTATAAAACTCCAGGGCTGGGACCCTTATGTAGGCACCCAGCTCAAGACAACCCTGCTGCTATACTACTTCATTAAATTATTTATTTCTACAAACTCTGATGCCTGAGAGTTTGCTTTGAGAGACCTGGGATCCAGACTTTGGAGCAACCTGACACCAGACACCAGGCAGATTGAGATGCAGAATAATGGAACTTTAAAATCCTAGCCAAGCGATATAAAGAATCAGGTGTGCACATATAACCCTTTGGCCATAAGTACGTATAATCCTTTACCTGTTTTCCCTTACCCTCTATGTCTTTTGGACTTGAACCATTGATCAAGTCTGGGGCTAAGTATGGATCCAGCTGCACCTAGGCTCCTCTCTGAGAAGGAGTTTAGAAAACAAAGGGTTCCATTCTGAACCTTGTAACTCAATGGAAGAGCCTCCCTCTACCCTTTTGCGTCTCCTGTCCCCATAGGAATCCCTCTAAAACAACTCTCACCCAATTCTGCTTGGTATATTTCCTCCATGCAGTAAGTAACAGAGTGAACCTTGCCATCAGACTCTGTTAAGCTGCACATTTCTTTAGGTGATCTAAACACTGCTCTGTGGCAAGCAGGACCCTAAATCACTCATCCACAACAAGAGTGGACAAGTTGTAGCAGCCTCCTAATCAAGGATAGATCTCTCCTTCCCTCCTAGAAAGATCCAAATTCCTACACTAATTTACTTGAGTTTTTCTACTTGCATTCAAACCTGTTCTGAAGGCTCAGCAGACTCCTTACTCTGTGTGCAAATCCTTTCTCACTGCCTCTACTTCCACTGTTTGATGCCACTTCTAAGTGCCACATGGTCTCACAGTCTTGTCTTCCCACATTCTCCTAGGCCACCTAGAGTTGAACTCCTGCCTAATGGCCACCCACATGCATTATCTCTTCTTCAATATAGTTTTATAAATGTCTACCATGAGTAGCCTGTTGCAAGAATTATGCTCACTACACAGTTTTTAATCATAAAATGACATCTAAACCACTATGAGTTGGGTACAACATCTGCTTACTCAGTATATTCGGTGTCTGAGCTGCTCTAGCAAATTTAGGACCTGCCTGGGGTGGGTCATTACTCAGTTACCGCAGCTGTGAGGGCAGGGAGATCACAAAGGATAAATCCACATCAGGCACTGTCACAGCATGTAGCATGTCCAAACTGTCTGCAAGTGAACTGGCTCAAAAACTGCAAGAGTTATAACCATGTCAGGATAATGCATCATCCAAACTAGCCCCCATGGAAAACTGTTAATTTATGCTTCTAAGAGCTAGGCTAATATCTCTGTGAGACAGTGCACTGTACTATTTAAGTATATTTTTTTATCCAGCCTTAGCATGGGGCTGTCTACACAGCACTGCATAAATTGTATAGGTATACAAAGCAGTCTCCTTATCAGAGTTGGTTTAGGAAAATCTAAGTTTTGCTGTTCAGCAGGTGAGAGGACTGGGACAGGCCACCCCGCTGCAGGAATGGGAGATTTGGAAAAAGGGGTTGAGCTGGAGTTGCTCCCACTGCTGCTTCACTTACCTTGACCCCTCTGTCATCAACAGTACCAGCAGCAGCAGACTGCTAGGCTGCCCTGCACACAGCAGACAAAATCTTGGTCATTTTGCAAGCCTTGCAATCTGCTGCTTTAGAGAGCTGCCTGCACAGCCTGTGCCTCAAGGTGGCTTTGCTTCTCTCTCAGAGGTCTGTTGTACCCTACATTTTTACTGCATCCCTGGGGATGGTCAGTGACCCAAAGGAAAGAGCAAAGCTGGCTTAGCACGCCAGATGTGCAAGATTTATCTTCGCAAGGAGGGCAGCAGCTGGCATGTTCCCACTCCAGGGAATGCCACTGCTCTATGCTCAGGCTGATCCTAAATTGTACAGTATGAGCTATAGATTGTAGGCTCCATAGGAAAGAGATTGTTTCTGGCTTTTTCTGTTTTGTACAGTGCCCAGAACACCAAATGTTTCCATAAATAAAAATGATAAATAACAGTCTCCCAGAGTTTTACTGTGGCTGCCACAATCTGTGCTTGAATGTGATTTTACATGATAATTAGTTGTGAGCATTCTTATTTTCTTGCAGAATAAAACAGGTCTTGCAATAAAATGGAAGATAACATATACCTTATGCTACTTACACTGTCTGCAAAAAGAAGATCAAACTTGCCATCAAAAAATAATCTTGAATGGAACCATCAAGTTGTGCACAATTTAGAATAGCCATGAGATTTTGTTCATTCTGTTTCCTCTACTCACACTATGTACTCATCCCATTTCTTGTGACACATTTGAAAAACAGGTTGTATAGAGGATTGACAGAGATTTTTCATTCTTTTGCATAGTCAGCAATATCTCCATCTCACAAAACTGAAATCACAGCTCTCAGCCCAGCAGGCTCTCACCACTTCTGCTTTTACTTGGTAGTAAAAGAGAGCTTAACAGTTTTTCACTTGGGAACCCACAGGCTGACTTAGCGGGAAGCGTGGGAGTCTCACTGCCCTCCCTACCTTTCCCTTGGCTCTCCGTTCCTTCTGTTTCAGCCAAGTTGTGGGTATGACAGGGAGTTTGAATACCCTGGATCCAAAAGGAGCCAGCAGCACGGTTTAAGCTGGTGAGGGAAAAGAATGAAAAATCACCTCTCTGGGCTTTTTAGTTCCACACCCTGCACGGAAGTTGAAATTTTCAGTTTAGTATTATTTATAAGTTTTTTGGTGGTGGGTTGTATGTTTTGGTTTTTTTTTTTGTGTTTTTTTTTTTGTTGTTGTTTTTTTTTTTTTTTTCCCCAGAAAATAATGAAAAGTACTGGGGAGGGAGGTTGGCATTCTCTTTCAGACTGGATTTTAAAAAAAATCTGTGTCTATTTTTTTATCTCTGCACAAATCAGGATTGGTTTTGAATTTGTCTGTTAAATGTAGCAGGCTCTGCCTTTCACTGGAGAGATATTATCTTTTGCTGTCATTCTTGCACGCATTATACAAATATGTATATTTAAGAATTAATACTTCTGCTCTTTATTATGTTGTTGTTCTTGCCTGTCTAACTACATATACCCATGTAAATATACCTAATACATATACAAAATACATATATACACATGGACACACTTACATACATGCAGTGCTCCTTCAGCCTCTACAAATTCAACAAAAATTGTTTGTAATGATAAAGGTAGCCAAGCCTGTCCAGATTATGTGGCCTAAAATCAGGTAATTTGAAAACCATTTCCTCTTCCCATATAAATATGCCACATTTTCTTATAACTTTTCTTCCATGCTTTCAAGCGCAAGTTGAAACTCCAAAGTTTTGGTTTGTGATTAACTTTGGAATTTGACTTTATCTCAATTTGGAGTCAAAACCAGACATTTTTCGGTTTTGGTTTAACAAGTGATCTTCTCACACCCCCTATATTTTGAAAAGTGTTTTTTTTTCAGGAAAAAAAACCCACAAGAATTCTGGAAGTTAAACTTTAATTTCAAGCCATACTGTTCTAAGTTCATGTTTGTATTATTCCTACACTGATTCACGACAAAAGCAGAATTGCAAGACAGGCTGCAGATGAGATTCTGCGTCCCACCATATCATTCCATTATAACATTTCCAGTAAAAACATTTCAATATTCTGTATTTTGAAAGACATTAACAGCAGCTCCTAATTATGGCAGATTAATGACAAAAACTTGTGGTGTGTCCTATTATTAAAGAATTTAATGCTTTCAGCACTTCATTTTGTTTTCTGTTGAATGCATCATTTCATCAGGGCATAAATGGGGAACACTCATGTGGAAAATAATAAGGGCTGTGATTCACAGTCTCTGATGGATTTAACTACAATGGCAAAAGAGGTTACTGCCTCCAGCTGTCCTCCCTTTTCCTGCGGGAAAGATTAACAACCCACTGCAGAGTCCATACAGCGTGTGCCGTGTCTGCCCCCCGCTCTCCAAGCGCAGCCCTGCAAGCGGCCATCAGCTGGGGTTAACCCTCCTGGCTGCAGAGGTGCTGAATTTGAGAGGGATTGTGAACCAAAGCTCTCAGGAAGGATTTTCAAATAGCACTAACTGCCAGCTGCCCTTAATGTTTATTAGTATTTTCTAGGCATCTGTACATCTAAATGCTTAGAGTTGCCTCTAGTTCAGTGTCCTGGTTGTCCTGAGACCATGATATTCTTCAGACTGTTTAACAAAGGAGATACAGGCAAGTTAAATGACTAAACTAATGTTGCATGGCCAGGAAGCCGCTGAACTGGGGGCCCAGGGACCTTTTTCAAAGTGCGTGGTAATGCTGAACCCAGGTGATGTTGTTTGCAAGACAAGATGGTTTCCTGCCCTGAGTCTGATGAGAAGCAGACACCAACGTGAATTAGTCAAACCAGGACTGTTAGTTCTCTGGGTTCCCATTTTGTTGTTACCCAGATGGTTCTGAGAATGTCCGTTTATTTGGGACAGTGTTTCCTGTAGTCTTGTCAGTACTTGGATAATGGAGAACTGAAGAAGAGGAGTTGGAGGGAAGTTTCCATGTAACAGGCCAAACAAACAAAATCATTAAACATTTATCTTTTTTTTTTTTTTTTTTTTCAGGAAGGAAATAAGCCTGAGAGTAATAATATTAGCCCTAGCACTGGAGTGGTCTAGCTTTCTGTGTGTCCAAAAGGTGTGTATCCAAGGCCACACAGGGCCTGCCATGGTTTTCCTTTCTGATCAGTGAAAGGTCAGGCAGAGCGCAATCTTATTGTATAAAATGAGCTGTTCACAAAGACTGTACCTTCTGTTAAACCCAAATGCCTACATTAACTGTCCTCACTTGAAGAATAGTTAAATCTGTCAGACAGGACACAGTAACATTTGCATGCTGACAGTGGTAGCATATCCTTTCTCCTCTTCAGAGCTGATAAAAGGAGGCTGCCTCTATCTGCCAGAATAAAACTGCTGGGCTGATTTCAAAAGACATAGATGTTAGTTTTTTCCTTGCATCTCTCCCAGCACTGTTCTAAACTATTTTGGTTTTACACTGTTTTGCTGGAACTTAGCATGTGTGGCAGGACTTCCCAAGACATCAGCATTTTGGAAGACCTAAAATGCCCACTTGCCCACCCCGTTACAGTTTCAGGAGGATTTTCTGGAGCATTTCAGGTAGGCAGAAGCCACTTCAAAAAGAAGGTGGCTGTGCACAGTGAAACAACTCTTAGACCACATGCCAATTTCTACTACCCAAAGCTGATCTCTGAGTATTTTTCACGTAAAGCTGCAGTCTTATGTCTCATTCTGACTGTTGCTAAGCCAAGCAAATAGATCGTCCCCCTTCCTTTTCACTCAGCTGGTATAAATGCATGTATAATCACTCCCTGACCCAGTTCAGTCAAAACGATCCAGGTTAGCTCACACACTTTAAATAGTAAGGTTTTTTCCTAACCTGTCTCATTTTGATTGAACTGGGTTAGGGAACAATTGCATACACATATCAGAGGGGAAGGATGGGGAACAGGGGGATAACCATCAGAGAAGAGAGTGAGAAGCAGCTGGACTGAGAACCCTTCTGATCCAAATCAGCTGAAGCCAGACATGCGAGAGCAACTGAACACTGGCACAACAGGAAATTCCTATGGGATTTGGTCTTCACCTGGTGCGAAACTTCATAGTTCCTTTGAAGTTCAGAGTGATACATTCATTTACAGTACTGGAGATACTGTCTCCTGTGTATTTCTACAGGACTGTAAAGTGTTTTACAACCATTCAGACTGGCTTTCAGTAGCAAATTGCTTTAACTGTTGGAAATATCTGCAAACAGAAAAGATTTATCTCAGAAAAGGATCCCACTAGAGGGTCTCTGTGGGCTCAGTTTTTTCACTCATCAATAAATTCTACTGACAAAGTTTCTTCATTGAAAGCAGAGATAAGCTCATCTTTCCAGACTGCACTATTCTTCATTAACTAAGGAAGAAAAACAATACAATAAAGGAAGACTAAACAAACCCCAGGAATGCTTCTGAAGGCTAGTGAATTCAATCCTTTAAGCTGGATTCTTCCTCATCATTTTTTCCATGAAGTCCACAGTATGAATCAATTAACACAGCCTTGCTAATGGTTAAAGGGGTTGAGTGTATATTTGTGCACTGTTTGCCATATGCTGTCCACAAGGGCAGAAAAACAAAATAAAAAGCACCTGAAAGCTTATGTTTTTATATGAATAAGTAAGCTGGCACAACTTGGCAATTCTCGTCTTTCTTGCCTGTAGAAAAGAGATGTCTGAGCTTTGGATATTTGTCTGCTAAGGCAATGATATCCTCCCTTCACTCACTTCTTTGAATGCTCTAGGCTTTACCACCTTTGAATAGTAAATCAGAAGGAACAGAATTATAAGGAACGGTGTAACTCTTATTTGTGCAGTCAGTCACTGCGCTAGAAAAATTAATAGAAGTAAGGCAAGCACTCTGCCCTATGGCAACTACAGTCTAATTTATGTTTGTTTGATAGACGTGAAAATCAAGGACATAAATCATCAAGGAATTGATCATGTGTGCGTGGAGACGTTAAGGCAAAAGAGAACAGGATCAAGTTTTTCCAAAACCCTAAACCTTCACCTGGTTGCAGACATCTGAGCTGCTCAATTATGCTAATATCCTCAGTGTAGTCAGCTTTTGGTGAGCAGAGAAAGAGTGCTGAGATGGGAGTTTTGCTGGAGTGCAGAGGGCTTGGGTGAAAGGAATCGGAGATGGAGAGGGGAAAGCAAGTTTGTTTTTTTTAATCACTCTCTAGAAGAGCAGGTGTAGAAGGGGGAGGGAACAACATGAACTGCACAGATGTGATTGGTGATAAAAGGCATACAAAAAGTTTGAAAAATCGTTTAATAGATTTTGTGAGAGATGAGATAGAATGGTTGCTGTGCAGAAGGGCTATGGAGAATGTAGGACTCCTATAAAGAATTTCTGTGATAAAGCTAATAAGGACTAGAGATAAGATATTATGATTGTGTTAAGAGAATGAAATTCCCTCATCACGAGGGAACCATCAAGAGACAACAATCAATCCCATATTTCATGTGGGCATGAACAAAGGATTTTTTTCTCTGTGGCAGACCAGAGTAAACTTCAAAAAAGACTGAGCTTTGAGAGAGATTCCACACGATGGAAGTGACAGGGATAAAAGTAACATGGATGGGAAAATAGAGTGATATGGTCAAATTATGAGAGCTAGAGGTAGCATCCACACCCACCTGATGCTTTCAAGATAGGAACTATCAGGTCCAACCCAGCCTGCTCTCCATCATTAACTAATCTCATGAATCCATACTGCTGACAGTAGGAGTTTTTGTTTTGTCAACAAATCCCACTCAATCATAGGGCAGATGTGCTCAGGGATCTCAGAATAATTCTGTGCATGTTCACCATACTGCAAGGAATGGTGGAAACATCGCTGAAAGGAGTTACAGAGATCATGCTGAACTAAGGGATAATATGATCCAAAATTTCTTTCCCTGGCTTTTCCAAAGGTCACCACAACCTCAAGTTCGCAATGCTGACACAAGTATTTAGACTTGCATGGCCCCAGGCTCCTCCTCTAAATGCAGTCTAGATATAATTAGGTGTTCTCAGCTTATAATTATGTCTCTGATACTGACTTTCTTTTTTTGATTGCCTTTGGGTGAGTCACTTAACGTCCCTACCCTTTCTGTCTTTCTGCCTTTCATGTTTAGAAACAGATAGGGTAATATTTACCTGCTTGGCTTTGAGGCATCTTTCAGAGATGAATGAGTGGCTGCTCATGAAACTCTTTGAGGATGAAAATGTTATGTACATGCAAAGTAATAGTTCCCTGACTGTGATGTAACAGCCGAGTCTCGCTGCTGACTATTTGTATTCATTTGCACGGCACTACAATTCAGACTGTTCACACACTATAGAAAAGGTTGCAAATAAAATGAATGCTGTAGTTTTAATTGTTAATGCTCATACAACTGTACACTGCTTAACTGTTTCACACTGTAAGATCTTATCTGAGCTTCTAAAATCTCTGTGAAGAAAGCAAAAGGAATAAATGAAACTTACTAGAGGAAATTATGTTATGAGGGATCTGACTTACAGACCTGTAGGCATATGTTATTGTGAAGTCAGAGATGAGGAAGACTTCCCTACTACATTTTTCAGAGTTAAAAGCTGTTTAGCTGCCATCTTAAGCTAAATAAACTGACTTCAAATGTTTCTTAGAGATACCCATAATTTTTTGTAGTGTACTTATGAGGCATATTGGTTTTTCTTTAAAATTTCAGTCCACTAAGAAAAGCCCAGTTGCTTCTTCTAAGCCAGTGTTCTGTTTCCAGTGGTGGCTGCGAGCAGATACCTCAGGGATCATGAGAACAGGGCAAAAATTTGCAGTACACATCCCCCAGCACCCTTCTCCTCTGACCATCTTCATTCCAGGAAGCTTCTTGAGTAGATTTTGTAGTCTGCAACAGACCTTTCTTCAAGTGCTTGTCTCTCCTGTAGAGCCCAAGTAAAATTCTTGTATCTGTCACCACACTGTAAAGAACACCTTTCCCTTTCACTGACTTAGCATTGTCCCAGTGACAATCCAGCCACAGCTGCACTGCTTTTCCCCATAAGTCTTAGAAAAGCAAAAAGCTTTAAAGAGATGAAAAAGGAAAAAAAATCTACTTGTAAGTCAGTTGCTCTGTGCATTTTCTCATATTTTTCCTGTTAAAGGGGTTACATAGAGTGAGAGCATGCAACAGTTAGCCCTGAAGTTGTCAAAAAATGCCTTATTGTAAAATAATTTCTTTCCTCCTTTCCTTCTTGCTGCCTGCATTTTAAAATGAATGTATATTGTAGGAAATGGTTTTATTTGTCTTGACCCTAATCCCACATTATGTGACATTATAACTTCAATATAAACATGGAATTTGGTGACTAATGCATGAATCAGTATCTATTTTGTTCAATGATCCCAAACTGAGTAAATGGAAGTTACATAGATGTGTAGAAGAATTTTTAAAAATTACACATAATTTCATAATTAATTACTAAAAAGTTGGTCTGGATTTATCAGTTATTTGCTCACACACCAACTTCACTAACTGAGGCACCAACTCCAGTACTCTATCACCCCAAAGTGAAAACAATGAAGTACCCTGATAAGGGCTTCCATTCTGGGTTTCCAATATGCTTTTCTTTCTGCTAGCGCACTGAGCTGTTGGTGCAGTACTAATGAAATGCTTTTATAGGCTGGGTTGTCCAAACAGTTGCCTGAGCTTTCCACATTCTATTCAGCTATGTATCTATGAGTTAACTGCATGTTAATCAGAGTGATACCCACCATCCGCATGGCAAACGGTAAAGAGCTTCCAGATCGCAACTAGCCACAGAGTTTAGCTGAACCACAACAGTAGTGAAGCTTTCATATTCCCTGTCTTGATGGAAAGGAAGGTAAGAGATTGTGGAAAATGAAGATA
The DNA here is from genome assembly GCF_964273445.1 of Streptopelia decaocto. NCBI lineage: Eukaryota > Metazoa > Chordata > Aves > Columbiformes > Columbidae > Streptopelia > Streptopelia decaocto. Next base: position 25,049,638 of record NC_138663.1, read on the forward strand.
AAGGAATTCACAAAGAAACAGATATCTCCCCAGCAAAATGTGGATGCCTTTTCACCAAGTTAACTCACCTGACTTGACTTCTTACAATCACAAAATAGTTTGATCATTATATGTATTGCAAGACAGGCATTTCTGTTCTTTCTTAACCAATTCTGTTTTTCTGTGGCCAGATGGAAACTTGTTTCCACCAGGTTCTGAATCCATGTACAGTTGAGCAAAAGCCTGGCTCTAGTCTCACAGTTATGGCACTTGCCTAACAGAAGGAAGCTTACTTTCAGCCTTGGTATTGTTTCCACGCACCAACAGTCCTCTGTAATGTTCAGACTCTTCTTGGGGAATGCAGAACCCCAGTGGCAGGAGGCAGGAGAATCCTCCACCCACTAGGCAAGGACATGGCTTCCCGTTGCCCACAGTCTTGTGATTTTTGCCGTATTTCTCAAATGAAAAGGCCTGCACCCAGACCAGTCCACTTTCTATGATCTTTGTAAACATGGTTAGAATGAAGTGCAGGGAAAAGGAAAAGAACACCAATAGGTCAGGAGACGTTAGCTGCCAGTTTTAAGCACAACTAACTGCTGTCAGGACTTAAGTGCTGCCTGTCTGAATGAACTACCGGGCAGTAAAGCCTCAGGTGGAAATAAGCATTCCCCTTCCTGGAACAGGTATGAAAGTGACTAAGGGCTTTCATGCTAAATAATGAGGCATACAATGAAATTAGTCTCCTCCAGAGGTGGGTAAATGATGGTGGAAAGTAACTAGATTTAGCCAGGCTGAGCCCCTTTCTCTTAGGAGTTTTGTTGGATTTCCTAACACACCTCCCTTCTATTCCTAACTGGGAGTTGAACCAGTCTCTCTTAGTGTCTTTGCAAACTACATTAGTTTTTATGTTAGAAAACCAGAATGTTTTGATGCATTTTCCTTTTTGAGATATTTAAATGTATCTGTTTTTCAAAAAATATCCCTAAAGGCAGACACGCATCTGCTGCAGGTATTCTTTATCCATAAGGGATAGAATTAAAATAATACCATAATGAATGACTATGGCCAGATACATTTGCTTGTAAAAATCTGCAGCCTTGCTACCCAATCAAATACTCATGAAGATTCATCCAAAATATTTTAATGGATTGGTATTGCAGATCACTGTAAAGCAGATGATAGAAATCCATTTGAAATTACAGAGCAGATACTGCAGGGAGGAATACATACCATACAGCAGGTAATGATGGGAAATATATTTTTAAATTGCTGTTTTCAGTTTAACAGAGACAACCAACCAGAACAACTGAGTTAGCAAAGAACTGAGCTGACATCCAAAAAGCTACCTGTAATGAGAAAAAATTCAAAACTGTCAAAGATTCAAAGGAATGGGGATTTTCAGCTTATTCAGTTAAGGACAGATATATAGTAGCTCCTGCCAATTTAGCAGTGAATCTTTCCAACACTGGTGCTCACAAAAAGTCCTGTTATTTTCAACATGACTATCAAACAGGTAATGTACTGCAAGCTGAAAATGTTTGAAGAACCATGGCCTTTAAGACTCATCTGTTCGATATGTAGTCCTCAGGTATTCATTATTGTTTTCCTTAAATCCTATTCTGGCTTCACATATGCATTAAGTGTGTGATTTATTTTAAAAGTAGTCCTTTTGGTAACAAGTTTAACTTAATTGCTGGGTAACGAATGCTGCCAAACTGACATGAGAAGTCATGAACTAAGTCCACTGCTAGACATAAAAATAAAGGTCTCAAAAGTAATAAATTGAGCATTGACTTAAAAACATGTTTTAATTCTGTAACCTCTTGTCAGAGTATCAACATTTGGGTTTTCAAGATCTTCCACAATATTAAGGCTCATCCTTTCAAGTTTTTCTTTTTCTCCTTAAATAAACTATAGTTTTTTCTTCACCTTGGGAACTTAAGACTTTCCAGGTACAATACGTTTCTGCAGATACAGAAAAACACAAGTGGAAAAACTTTGAGGACTACTACCTGTCTCCCTGGTCTTTGGATTTTAGTTTTATGGCTAATGTAACATTATGTGGAGAAAAGCCTGGGTGTAGGCATCTAGGAGACCACACTAGTAAAAAAGAGTCTGGAAGAAATACTGTCCTGCTTCTAATGAAGTATTGGACACAGTTTCTCTTCACAAAGAAATACAAGGCTTGGAAGTCATTGTGAAGGCTTTGTTTCAGGGACTTTTTTTTTCCCCCATTAAAATAAAAAGAATAATAAACAACAAATAAAGAAAACAAAACAAAAAACCTGAACAAAACCAAAACCACGTAAACAGTGCTTATATTGAAATGTCAGATATGTTTCAAACAAGGTCCTTTTTTTTTGCTTTTATTTATAATACTCTTCTCAAGCATCTATTTACCTTTAGTTTCTCTACAGTAGAAGACTTAAGCCAGTTAAGCTTGGATTCTCCTGCTGTAAGTCAAAGCCATATTTTAGTGTATGGCACAGAACCATGGCTACGCTCACTCTTTGCAGTCTTTCATTTCAATTGGCTTCTCTGCTTTTGAAGGCAACTGTTATTTAGGTGAGCTTAGCAAACATATGCTGAGCTGACCTTAGTGTTTATTCTGTGAGCTGACATTTGGCTGACAATAAATGAGATTGAGTGACAAATTAGTAATGACTGAAGTTAAAACCACACTTGAAGAATATCTTGACTGTGCATTTTGGCTACCTTTGCATTTTCTCTTACATTTGCCATGAGATTTTCAGCAGCCTGAATAACTTTGAAGACTTTCTGTTCATGCAATGCTCAAAGGGCAGCTACTATGAAATCAATAATTTTAACTATCTTTGCTAAGTTTGATCAAGCAGGTTCAAGCATCCTTGTCTGAATTTTCTCAGAAACTTGTCTGCCTAGAATTTCAATACGTTGTAGCCATACCTGTAACACTAAAATGGTTCTGTTATAGAAAAAAAGCTGTACCCTCTGTCTGTTCATATGGTGTGAAGATAATTACGTGCCTTTTCCTGAAATAACCGGCCTTCTCTATGCAAAATATTTAACTGTTATAGACCTTTTAGCAGAAGTGTCTATCATCCCTGACGATGTTCAGCCTGAGTAAGATCTAAAGACTTTTTTTAAGTCCTTTTGAGGTCTCTTTCAAAAGCTCTCATTATGCCTTCATAAGCCTTCATACACACTTGTAGGCAGCTGAAGGTAATTCTCAGAAGGTAAAGCCAATGTACCTGCAGAGGGTTCATCTTCTTGGACAGAATGATGGATGATTTCCAGAGAAGATACAACTTCACATTCCATGTGGTATAGTTTCTGATTTTTATGTTTTATTATACTTCTATGGCTTTTAAAAATGTCTTATTATTTCAAATGTGCTTATTGATTTGCAGTCTTGTTGTTATGCCTGGTGAGATGGCTGCTATGTGAGCAAATCTATTATAAGATTGTCCAGCAGTTTTTGATCCTGTTATTTCACAACCAGTGATGGTTTCCTTCACTAGTTCAGATTTTACATTTTGGACTTTATTACCTGAATTTTTTAACGGAAAGTTTAAAGGAATGACCTTTGACTCCCCTGGCTTGAACTTTCCTTTCATAGTGAGCATCCCAAAGAAGACCAAAGGGACTTTTAAATACAAAAGGCAGCATTTATTATACAAGCTGATCTAATTTACTACACACAGAAAATGCAAAATGAATAAGTCAAGAAGAACAGGAGAAAAAAATGGGAATTATATCCAAGTCTCCTCCCACTCTTGGTGTCCCTGCAGGCAGGTCCTGGCTTCCAGGTTTGGTTTTAGCCGAGTCAGTGACTTTCTGAGTTGCAACAGCTCTTCCCAGGAAGATCTTCCCATGCCTTTTGAGACTGGCTGGCTGCTCCCAGCTCTTGAGTCAGCCTCTCTGTACAAGCTTCATGATGTTTCTCTGCTGCCACTTGTGCTATCTGGAGCCTTTGTTGTTCATATATATATAAATTGGGCAATGATGTTTACCGGGAGAAAAAAAAAAAACTCAGTAAAATTTATATTGAAGGAGGGTTCTGTGCTTCCTGAATGTTCTTTATTCATTTTTCAGCTTGTTTTTTTAGTCTCTATTGAGAGGAGTGATAAGAGGGAAAGACAGTAACCTCTGAGAAGGAATGGTCCAGATGACAGTACGGAATGAACAGGGTTTTTTTCCTCTTTCCCCACAGCAGGAAGATGCTCATAGAAATCCTACTTAAGCAGGGAGACCTAAGAACACTTGTTTTTGTTAGAGGAGAAATATTCAAATCAAAGGTATCATCCACAAGTTTTATGAAAGAGTAGGCGAGGAATTCAGATCAAATTAGAAGAAAAATGAGTTGAGGTGAAACTCCTGGATTTGAGGGAACTAGACTTCTCATCCTTGCTCAGTTCAGGTTATCCACGCATGTGGCTGTGGAGTCTTACAATCAGCAGCAGTTTGCATTCTTGAAATAGTTTTCTGCTTTTTAATCATGTTTATTTGTACTTACATCATTTTAGCACCTTAGAAGTGGAAGAGACTTCTCCTCAACTTTCTCACTGTCCCACTCCTCAGAGTTCATTGCCACTACCAGAGAGCACAGTCCCTGAGGGAGCTGAGACCCAGGGCTGCCCTCATCACAGGCTGAGTTCAGAAACAGTTGAGTCAGCAGCTGTAACTTGTGGAGAAAGGAACTCAAATTAATTACTGAAAATGCTCCAGAATAATTTGACATGCATTGAGGTTGAGACTACACGTCAAGAGAAGAAAATGCATCTTGGGCTGGACCATTTTCCCCAGAGGCCTTTGCAGCACTAAAGGGGAACTAAAGGCCTCTTCAGTTCTGTTATTTTTGTTGTTTTTACTAATAACATGAAAATTATAAAATACATGTTCTAGTACACAAGGAGACTTCCCTTCAGTGAAGTCTCCTTGAAGATAATGAATGTTAATGTGGCTGTAGAGGTCTCTTTGTATCTCTGTGTTTAGCGTAAAACTAAAACTGTTGGGTTTGTAGCTAAGGCTAAGCTACCTTGAGTATCTGAAGGATTTGAAGCAGTAAAGGAGTGCTATTGTCTAAATAGCATTCTGGTTTAGTGCCTATCAGCAATCAACAGGAGTTTTTCTTCTTTAATCATTTTTGTGGCTTCTTTTGACTCTCTGGCACCAGTCCCTTCAACACTTTCAACTCTCAAAGTAAGTATTTCTGCTGTAAGAAAGCAGGCTTTCAGTCTCATTGCCTTTGAGCAATAACTATGGCTTGCACTGCCCTTCTCTCTGGTGCTTGCTGGCATGTTTGTGAGTGGGTTTATGCTGTAGGTTAAGACATCTTAGGATGAGATAAAGAAAGGTAAATTTTTAAAATGTCTAAATTAATATTCAGTTGGGTAACCATAAATATGTAGTGTCATGCATGTCCCTAGACAAACCCACCTGCCCTCCAGTTACCAGTCTGGAAGGGCATGGATCTGCCTTAAATTTGCAACAGACGTGGCAAGCTCCATGGAAGTACATTAAATATTCTTGGGCACTTGAGATATTAGCTGTCACCCTCTGAATTCTGGCCTAGGTCTCTCTTGGCTGCAGTGGAGGTTCAGACATCCTGTAAAGGGCTCATCTTTAAACTCCAGCACTGGAGACAAGCTCATTTAGGAGTCTGAATTGAAACATATCCTATGCTGCTATGTGGTGAAGAAACTGATCGGGATTAAAACTAACTGGGGTTTTGCGCAGACTGTTTTCTTGGGGGGTGGGAACACACATACACAACATAGAAGAGTGGGGTTTTGCTTGATTGTTTGGATTTATTTTTTCTACTTCAGTTCTAATCAGATTGATTCCTTGATCCTGTGTACTCATTCCAAAGGCACACATGGCAAGGGGTGCTGTAAGAAAGGTGGTTGTAATTGGTATCATGGCTGACCTGTGTTATCCTCAAATGCTCTTGAACATCAGTCTACTTGGAAAGATTCATGACATAATTTTGCATCCAAAGCCTTTATATCTGAGGAGGGGATGATTATTTTGTGACCTTTGCTGTGTTGTTTAGCATCACAACAATCATAGAACTGGAAGCTCATTCACATGTTTCTATTAAAAAAAAAATAATAATGAAAGGGAGTTTAAGCACATTCCTTTCAGTGTTTGCTAAAACTTGATCCTGTCCACAAAGTGAAATGTAAGACTAGATTGAAACAAAACGATAACCGAAAGGTCTCTGTTCATCACAACAGATTAATAAAATGCAAAAACTTTGCCAGCAGCAAGAGTGCAAAACTGTATTTTTCAGACTGATTCACTTTTAATAATGTAGCGTTATTCATAATGATGTAAGGATTAAACATTAAAGCTAATTTTGCATTGAGCTTTCCTTAAACATATCCTTTAAGAGTATGATATGAAATATAAGATCAGGCTTGCTGCTTTCTTCCAATACTTCAGCGTTTTTAATTAAATAATAATCGTAATAAGCCATTAGTAGCTGGCAAATGATCAGTTTGGAAAGGCCTCACTCGGTGCATTGTCTAAGGCAGTGTTTAGTTGCTCCAGTTCCAAAGCTACTGGCCAGCTTCAAAGAAGGATTCTGATTTTGCCATGCTAATAGGTATCTGGTTCTTTGAGCAGTGTTTAATAGTCCCGACTGCATTTCATATGCAATGAATGGACGACTAGCAGCATGGAAATCAAGATTTATCTGATGTCAAGAAGGTGGATATCATAGGAAAACCCAGAGGGAAACTTATCTTTGAAGTTCTGCCTCTCTTCCATATCTATTAGAGACTGCAGTTGTTACATGATCTCTCTGTTATCCCTCTCAGCACAGTGCCTCCTTCACACCTGCTTTAATACTCTCCATGCCTTGCAAACATTCTAGTGGTTGCAGCAGTCCTGCAAGCGTGGGAAGAGACTTGTCTTTCAGGCCTGGGACATGCACCTGAAGAGACTCAGACCCGCAGATTAAACATCCCGGGCAAGTTTGCTAACCAGCAAGTTGTGGGCAAGGCTGGTGTCTCCCATACTGAGTGTGGGATTTGATAAAATGGAGCACGAGCCCTTTGAGTGTAGTGGGTTTGCTTGAGGAAGTGATTAAGTGACAGGGGCGCTTCTGTGGCTTATCACTGGGCATGCACAGTAGCAAAATATTATGTGAAAACAGCAAAATTCAAAGCACTGAATTGTGTTTACAGAGAAATATAGTATGTGATTTGAGCAGTATTTACACCTTTAAAACTTTGGTTCTGCTCTTCTTTTTCCCTTACAAATCAAGTGTATAATCTGAAGTGCAGAAGTATTCTACTGTCAGGCAGAAGTTGTGGAGAAATAGTAAAGGTGCCTTGATTTTTTTTTTTTTTTTTTGCGTGTAAACAAGCTATAAATGAATCAAGAGCAGTCCCTTGACTGATGCAAGCTGACTAATTCCATATGTTGTTATCGCTGTTCTTACTTCAGAGCCAACTGCCTAACGTAAGAAAGATAATAAAATCTGAATGCTAAGTACCCATATCATCAAGTTCTTAAGGCACATATTTTCAACCACATATTGTAGCTTTTAGATAGCATCCAAAAGTGTGTTAAGTGCTGTACTGATAAAGGATATGGATCCTACTTCAAAGTATTTATATGGTTTGATTATTCATGGCAGATCAAGCCAAAAATCAAAAGAATGGGAAGAATAAAGGGAAGCAAGCCCAAAATATAACATGTTAATATGTTTCTTTTTCTTTTCCTGCAGGAGTCTTACTAGTTCGGGCATTGTACATACCTCTGTGTGTATCTTGTTAGAAAAAAATAATTGAGATAAAAATAGATAGAAAAACAATGTTAGGGCAAGAGGGCATGTGTCTGCACAGGGTACAGCAGTAGGAAAAAGGAAAGGCAAAGCAAGATAAGAAGAAAGAGAATGAACAAAACAAGGCAAGAAAAAGGAACTAATGCTAAGTCTTACTGTACAAAAGATGTTGCAGTAAGGGAATGATGGGAAGAGGTCAGTTACAAAAGTCTATTATGCAAAGTCATTCCAATACTGGAGCCCAAAGAGATCCCAGAGGTGGTTGTTAGCAGCTAAACTCAGAATAAACTGTACTCTAACAACATGACCAATATAGCATATGTGGAAGGTCAAAGTAATACCACAGAAATGACATACAGTTACAGCCTGGAAGGGACCAAGGTGTGAAATCCCTTCTCTTGCTGAAGGTGTTTTTCTTCCAAGTTAGTAAATGAAACAGAAATTGAGAGTTTGCATTGCGAGGCTGAATGGAAGCTGTCAAGTACAGAGTCTCTTTTCCACATTGGCCAAATGGAGTAGAATAGGACCAGACTGATATTTTGGATGTTTATCCTAACACTGTCAATACCATAAAGAACTGGAGGCAATAGGTGCCAGTGTCAGTGCATGGCTTCTCAATAATAGCACAAGTCCCGATGGACCTTGCATTCACTCCTGGAGCCATTGCTCTGCTGGTTCATTGCATATCATTGAAGATGCCCACATTATAATACAGAAGAATTTACATTTTCCAACAGTTATTCCTAGTAATTTCATTTTTTTCAGCTAAATATTTACTAATTGACACACCATTCCTAACAGTACCATTTTTGGGGCAAATATTCAGCATACTCTAGACCTTAGAAATATCTTCTTAGACTTCTCATAGTAATTATTACAGTTGTTTAGTGACTAGTGAGCACAGCTGCCATTTACTACTTGCCATGTGCACATAAAATGGCCATCTCTTCATTTCGTTGCTATAACTTTCTTACACAACCAAACTCCTTTTGCAACGGAATGAGCCAGTTGGCATGAAAATACCTGTCCTGTCAGAACAGTTCAGCACGCGAAGTTCAAATAACCAATTAATCACTGCATCTGCTTCAAACTCCCCTTAGAGGCTTGCATTGTCTGAACCAATTGCCCTTTAAGACTTTCTCTTTATCCCTAGGCACTTATGACTTCATTTGATCTGAGTCTAATTAGGGGCAGAAGAATGCGAAAGGCAAGTCATTAAGACAATGGAACATGATTCTCAACACTGACTTTTATAGCAGCACCCACAGCAGAATTATCCTGGGAATTTCAGAGAGTAGGCCAAACCCCACACGCTGTGTTACAGATCTCCTATTTTCAAAGCTAAGCACACTGCTCTAGCCAATAAGTGGGACTTTCTGATGTCTCACTACCTGGTTGTAGAAAGCTGTTCGACATTTGAAATCCTGAACAAATAGACTGCACACTGCAGTCTGCAACAAGAATTGAACATGTATATGTTGTGATTTTGGGACAACTGTTCCAATTCCTGCTTAGCATTTCAGGGAAAGAAATACAGGGCATGTAAGCCACAGCTTGGTGTTTGCCATAGGCCACCTTTGCACCTGCAAAGAGCTTCCATTTGAATCAGCATTGGGTCTGCCCTGAAAACACTCCAGACTGCTTGCTTGGAAGAGACTATACTATGCCTGACTGCCATGGTTGCTGACACAATTCTTCTTTCTTCTGCTGTCACTTTTATTTTTGAAATAAAAATATGAATACTAAGACAGAGTTTACACAATTCCAGAAATTTCTCTTACACCAGAAGTAAGCAGTACATAATACATCTAAACCAATAGATACCTTGGCTTGACTCACTGCTGCAAGTCTCTATTTGCTGGAATGGTGTCTGCAAAGTGAAAAATATTTCTCTGTGAGCACTACTTCACAGTTTCAGACTGACTACCAAGATTTTATTCCATTCTAAGTTTTCTAAAAAACCTTTAAGCATTAGCCCTTCGAACTCATGTATGGTCTTTCAATTCTAATGACTCCTCTCCTCCTATCAGTTGCTCAAGGAGAGAGGTAAAGCTGTCTGATTTGATAAGACTTTAGCAGAACTCAGACAACTAAAATCACATGTAACCTTTAAAAATGTCACAGATTCATGAGTGACTAAGCACTCCAATCTCTAAACAGTCATGCTGACAACTAATAATTTTATTTTCCAGTTCATTAAATTATGCCTCTCAGCATTTGGGACAAAATGCATATTAGAAGTCAAGCAAACCCAGAGTGACACAACATAACATTCAAAAAAATCAAACATCAGATGTTAACATCTTTGTTTGAAATGGTACTCTTCATCATCAACCTCCTTCATCAGAAGCCAAATGGAAGGTGTTTCAGTGTAGTCTGGAAATTGAGACCTCCGGGTCACTTATCAAGGGTTAAGGAAAGTGCCTAGTCAAATGCCCTTCTTTGAGACCATCATGCCACCAAGACTTCAAAGTTTCAACTGATGTGGGGTTTGATTAGTCCTGCCAGATGAGTTCAGTACTTCTGATAGAGCACAGAAAAGTGTATGTGTGTGAGAAGGTGAGGAGGAAGGAGTTACAGACTTTTGATCCAATTTCATGTGAGACTTTTGTACAATTACTTGGGTTCTTACAGCAGTACTTCTTTCAGAACTAACATTCTACCACTGATGCCAAAATGAGCTTTGTCATGAACTTCAAAGTGAGCAGCAACAAATTCTAAAAACCACGAAAGACGAAGGCATGTATCACTGCACAGGCTGCAGGTGACCCCGGGTTACAAATGACCTGGGAGCCAGGATGCTCTGGGCAATACGGTGCACGGAGTGTCTCTGGAGAAATGCTGAGGAAAGAGCAGGAAGCCGCCTCCTGCATCTTGAACCAGGTGAAATTTGTGAATTGTCTTCAAATGCAGATCATAGCACAGTGTAGTCATTAGGTCAGGGGAACACAGGCTGGCACATATGCCTTTGTTTCCCTGTGTATCTAAAGCATAAGAGACATTCAGTGGCTACATTCGGTCACTACATTCTCACCACATCTGGTGTCTTCATTCTCATTGTCTGTGTCTGCTGGACTAGAGTTCAAGCTGGATATGCCCATTCTGCCTAGGAAGGTAAAAGCAGTGTGTGAGACAGATCTAGTCTTGACACGAGTTTGCTTGCCTGGAAAGCGAGTTGCCGCATTCCAGATGTGAGTCAGTATGAGCCGGTGTGTTCATACACCTGTCCTCTATGCTGGAAAATCTGCACGCACATGAGAGCTCAGGCCATGAACTAAGATTACAGTAGTTACCTCTACCAGAACTGAATTTTTTTACATTCATTATTGTTCCTTATCCCTTCAGAAGTGTCTTTAGCCCTATTCACAATGTCCTTCACCTGGGAGATGTTCATGAGATATGAATAAAATTGTAGAAGTCTCAAATACATAAGCCACATTTGCAAAAGGTGATTTTAGGCTTGCAGTTATTTCAGACTGTTGAAGCTGTTTTTACAAGAATGTCTTGAAAATACAGTTTGCAGAGTACAGCAATATTCCATATAGACACAAAAAAAGAAAAAAACCCACATGTAGTCAGCCTTAGGCATGCAAATACTCTGTAATGGTTAGATATAAAATTAGAAATTAGTTATATTATTAGAAAATTAATAAGGTACCACAGCTTTCCAATATATAAAGCCAATCACTTGCTATGGTGAAACACACCATTTATTTTTAGACATGAGAGTGACCTAGTTCTGTTTTCTTGATGCTGTGCACATGAGAGTCAACTTCTGTTACAGAAATCTCATTATTCAGTGCAGGAAGATTTTATACTGAGTACAGTGGTGAAAGTCCTAGCCTTGGCTTTCCTTTCACCTATGCTCAATTACACAGACTGAACTCTTTCACTTATAAGGGGGTATAAGGTCAGTTGTACAGTGGCAAACAAGAAATAAAGTGAACTTGCTGTTTCAGTCCTCATATAAAGTTGATAAACACGGCAATGTCCAAACCAGAAAGAGATGAAGTCTGTTCACCTGGATTTACACTACTGAGGGAAACTCAGCAGCCAGGGAGCAGAAGATCAAAACTAACCATGCTTTAAGGCATTTGAAAAAACAAAGCTACTGGAGAGTAAAGTTTGCCATGTATTGTGTACATCTTTTGACCTATGGCAGGGTTCAACCGCTGACTGAAAATCTTTGCCCCTTATCTTGTAAAGAAGTCTGTGATACATCTTAGTCAAGACCTTTGCAACAGCCACCGCTAGCTGAAAAAATGGTGCAAATTGGATTTTGATGTATTCGTGTTGTTGTTGGTTTGGTTTGTGTTTTTTTTTTTTTACAGATTTGACTTTTGTGTATTTATATTTTTCAGCTAGTCTGAGGGTTTACGAGGGACTGTCCTAGAGAAATCAGGCAGTTTGGAGTTCAGAGGAACCTGTGGGAGGTGGCTCCGGTTTGGGCGCTGGCTGGGCCCAGGTAGGCACGCCAGCAGAGCCCTCTCGTGGAGATGCAATGTGGAGCAGCAGCAGGAGGATTTTTCTAACGATGCAGCTTGCATAGTTTTCCTCAAAGAGCTAAACAAAATGAAAAAAGTCCCCACTCTTCAATTGACAGGTCTACGTGTAGCATTTGGTGGTGTAGCCAAATTGCTTAGGGAGGATGATGTCTTAGCCAACACTTGCTATCCTGGCAAAAGTTAGTACACATTTGGCTTGAGATCCTCAAGTTACACTGATAAAGGATTCAGCTGCACTAAATATTGCTATCATAGAGAGTGTGAACAAATCATATCCTCTGTTTCACATGCTCATGCCAGCAAAACTGCTTAGGTAGGTGGAGTCAGGCTGATGGAGGAGTGCTTTCATTGCCAAGGTTAACATCACTAGGTATGATGGTGTGCCTATCTCAACAAGGGAAAACATCTTTCTCCAGGCACTGCTTGTGCTTCCCTTGGGGGAAATAGTCAGAAAAAGCTCTGATGTATGGATGTTGACTCTGAACAACAACAAACTAAAACTAAGGACCTTAACTGCTCAGGCTGTGTCAGTGGAATCTTAGAGCAAGTCTATACCATCAGCATTACATCATGAAGGTATTTGCTAGCCAGTTTATCCAGCACCCTCAGTACTTTGCTCTGCATTAGTAAACTAAAAGTACCTCTCCCATGAAGAAACAGCCACAGTGGTGGAAGGATAGCTATGAAAGTATAACTGTTTTTGCACAAGAGTTTCTGCAGTCCTGAAGTGTAGACTTGGTCCTAGACTGTAATCTTCTGTTTTGGTTCGGTTGTTTTTTTCTTCTTGCTACCTCTCAAGGAAGAATAGCACTAATTAAATTATTGACATTTGCATTTATCCCTCTCTGATTACATTTTAATACCACTTACTTTGTTCTTCATCTCACTTCATTTCACTTGGTTTAATTATCAGTTCAAGGATGTGCTGAAAAGTCAATAGATACTTTTGTCAGGACACCGCTGGTCCTTGCTAGGACTATCTTCCTCAGCATTCCTGTGGTAATTGCCAAAGTCTGCTTTCTGAACACTGCTGGCTCATTTCTACAGGCTCGTCTGTATTATAAGAAACATTTAGTCCTTAGGAGTTTGAAAAACATAAAAGAAGCACAAGTAAAGAATGCGCTGATAGATTCCACATTAGAAGGAAAATGTGCTACAGGACAGTTAACTTGGTGTCTTCTGCCCCTTCATTTGCTGCCGTCTTTCACTAGGACTAAATCCTGCCTGACCAACTTAGTGGACTTCTGCAATGAAGTAACTACATCAGTGGACAAAGGAAGTGCTATTTGGACTTCTGTAAAGGCTTGTGCAAGGACCTGCACCTGGGTCGGGGCAACCCCGGTATCAATACCAGCTGGGGGAATGAAAGGATTGAGAGCAGCTCTGCAGAGAAGGACTTGGGGATATCGGTGGATGAAAGATTTGATATGAGCTGTCAATGGGCACTTCCAGCCCAGAAGGCCAATTGTATCTTGCATCAATAGAAGCTGCCTCAATAGAAGCGTGGCCAGCATGTCAAGGGAGGTGATTCTGCCCCTCTACCCTCCTCTGGTGAGACCCCACCTGGAGTCCTGCTCTGGGGCCCTCAGTACAGGAAAGACATGGACCTGTTGGAGAGGGTCCAGAGGAGGTTACCAAAGTTATCAGAGAGATGGAACACCTCTCCCAGGAGGACAGGCTGAGAGAGTTGGGGTTGTTCAGCCTGGAGAAGAGAAGGCTCTGAGGAGACCTTATTGCAACCTTTCAGTACTTAAAAGGGCCTATAAGAAAGATGGGGACAGGCTTTTTAGCAGGTCCTGTTGTGACAGGATAAGGGGTAATGGTTATGAACTAAAGGAGGGCAGATTCAGGCTAGACATGAGGGAGAAATTTTTTACAATGAGGGTGGTGAAACACTGGCACAGGTTTCACAGAGAACTGGTAGATGCCCCAACCCTGGAGACATTCAATGCCAGGCTGGATGGGGCTCTGACCTGAAGATGTCCCTGCTCATTGCAGGAGGGCTGAACTAGGTGACCCTTGAAGGTCCCTTCCAACCCAAACTATTCTATGATTCTGTCATTCTATGATTCATGATGAATGAGTCCTCTGCTAATCTATAAATCTGCCTGACCTCTTGTACTTTCATTTCCTTTTGCTTAACATCAGTTCTGGATCTCCCCTTCCACAGTTTGTGAAAAGGCAATTCGTTTCCACAGCACTGATGGAAAAGAAGCCTAAAGAGACCATATGGCAGCTAAGCTTCCTCAGTCACCAGGGGAAGTGATCCCATTAAAGCTATATTTAGCTGGCACTAGTCCAGCCTTGTCAGCTTTGACGACAACATTTCTATGGCTGTCAAGGCAGCAGAATCAGATGTGAGGCTTGCAGCACATCCATAGTCTGTACCTGCGTATTGTGTTTGAGAGATCAGAAATCCACCCAAGAAAATAAAGAAACAGGGAGAAGCTCATACAGCTGATCTATTAACTGGACAGTTATATTCCCTCATGAGGTTGTAATATTAAAACAAAGGAAAAGCTAAGCAAGGAATTACGGAAAATGTGAGCAACTTCCAAACAGCCTCAGTGATAGCTTATGTTTGTGTCATGATACAGACTTGTATTGGGGTGCTAAAGAGGATCTTTGGACCTCATGCCTTTCACTGCTACTTGTCATCCAGTTTTCTTGGCTCCTGCATAGTCAGAGTTTCAATCATCATTGATTATACAGGATAGGGGATTCTAAGAGAGCTAAGACTTAGAGGGTTTTAAGACTGCAGACAATTATAGTCCTAATTCTGTGCATGCCTACTTGCAATGTTCAATTTCCTCAGAGGAATGGAGGCCAAAACCCGTAGCGCATATTAGAAGTGGAGAACAAATTCAGGTTTAACTCTATTATTCCCCAGAGGCTCTGTCTCACACTGTGCATGCTAAGTTATCCATGCTTGTGTTGTTTACTACTTCTCTAACATTCCTGATCCTGAAAGCACCTAATGTGAATGCTGCTGTCTATCACTTCCTTATTCAGCACAGTTCTGTGGATAAGAGCAGAGTGTTTGCCAAAGTGTTTTTGTCAGCCATTCTCTCTTACTAATGTTCTACCTCTTTGACTAAGCTTTCTAGGTTTTTAGTCTAGGGGTAAACATTGGACAATACTGGAGCAAATAATGATTTTAGCTCTGAATGAACTGGGGAGTAAACCTAAAGGACACTCCCTTGAGTGACCTAACTGTGAGTCTGAAATATTTTCTGAAGAGCTGCTTAAACTATAGAGCAACAGAAGTGTAGGAGTGAAGAAGGGTGCTAAAAGGTGATTGCTTTGTGAGACATTCAGGGATGTCAGGAGTATAGGCATCCCATCTACCAGAGTTCCCCAAGTAAAATACAGGGTTATAGGAGCAATCGTCAGCTTCCCTTGGCAGAGGGTTTTCATCTGGATTCCAAGATGGTCTGGAGTAATTATGAATCCCACCAGTCACATCCTTAGATGATACAGATTTAGCTAGTCTTTTCCAGAGCCAGGGAATATTCAAATTTCTGCAGAATTCCTAATCCTACAAGCACTAACTTTGTCCTGTCCCCACCTCACCGTAGGAAGAGGACTGCATTTTGGAGGAGTCTCACTCAGGAGCCACTGAGGGCTATGGAGGCATGTCCTGTCTTCAAGGAGTTCTCAGGGAAAATTTGGTCTCCTCACAGAAGAGCAACATTCCTCTGCCATCAGAGAAAAGAAAGTACATGGTGGAAAAGCTGACACAGGTTTTTACCCTGGAAATTGTCAGTAACATGCTTGTGGCTAGAACAGATGAGGTGTGCTTCATAGACTGAGTGAAACACAGTTACAATGTTTAAATGCTTGAAAATCTGAACAGCCAGATTAGGAACTAATGTCTTTCTTAATACAAAACGTCTTAAAATGAGTGAATTTTTGGGCCTACAGGTAACATTTCTTTACAGAAGTCCAAGGAGGTCATGAAGACACATAGGGAAGGCTGCTCTTAGGCTATACTCTACTACTGAGGAACACAATCCAAGGACCATCTACCTTTTGTGTTAAACCCATCTAATTTTTTTTTTTTTTCCTAAATGCCAATTAACATTTTAAAGCATAAAGTGCACCTCTTGCCTTAAGCGTGACATTAAACTCATGTGTAATCATCAATGACTCATTTAATTATCATGATGATTGCTATAATTTTTAAAATACACTGTGTTTAAAGCTATAATTGGCTAAGTACTGTAGTTTAATGAATGGTCCTATTTCACTATAGGCACCAGTCTTAATGATGCCTGTAATTCACACTACTGTTTTTGATTATATGATCCTTTCTTCAATTGCCAGCCTGAAGTCTTTAAGCATATGTCCAGTCCTGAATGGCTACCTAAAGTAATTATTTTTTATTTCAGTTTGAGGGGTCCAGCCATTTCCAAAAGTGAGTTCAGAAAATTGTAACATGTAATTTTAATGTGAAAATCTCCTGCATCTCAGTGCTTTAGTACAAGTAATTAAAACTGGAGCTTCATTCATTCTTGGGAATGTGCACATGAAGCCCCAGTAAAAATCTGCCTACGGGTACACGTAACCTTGAGACCTGGCAGGAAGTATTGAGTTTCCCAACACATATATGATCAATGCAGGTTAATTTTTCATACTAACAAAAGTTCACAGCTGGGTTTATTGTCAGTATTGTCAGTACAGTATGATAACAGTACAGGTAGGAATATAGTTAAAGTGTTAACCGAGAGGAAAGAGCCAGTTAGGTGATACCAAAAAACCCTTGTTTCATCCTGCAACCCTGACCAGTGCTAAGGCAGTGTGGAACTCTTTCTTTCTCAGTTATATCCATTCCTGCCAGGAATACCCGAGGAGTAAGGGTCTCTGCTAACAGGTTTAGGTAGCACAACCTAGCTGCAACTGATTAAGGAGATCCTTCAGCAGTGGGACAAATTCTATTTCTTTCCAATCTCATTACTCAAGTGACATGATTTATTTAATTTGTTTTCATTTGGATTTGTAACATTAAGAAGACTCTGGCCCTTACTGAGTAGAATGATAATATTATTTTGTACCTCGTTCTGTCTATGAAGCCTAAACTGCTCTGCACTATTTAGAACAATACCAACAAGGCCGCTGATTAAGTGCAGGTTATTATTTCCTGTGTGGGTGCACTTCTCCTGTAAGATAGTGTATGTGGGAGCCAAGGGAAGGCAAAGCTGAACAGTGTGTTCAGCCTTCCCTTCTCCTGACCCCCAGATGCCAGAAGCAAACAAGTGAGTAGGATGTTCCACAGTCATCACTGAAATTAACCCTAATGCACAATGGTAATGTGCTCTTCAAAAACCTTTCCAATCTCTTCCCAAACTAATCCTCTTCCCTGATTTTCTCTGTTTGCAGTGCAGAAAGCAAATAGGTAGAGACAATTGCTTGAAAAATTATAAATGTTAGAGGCATCCAATGCAACCTCCTAACTAGTTTCATTTCCCTAGTGTGCACTCAATAGCCCATTTAACATGGAAGTTATTAGAAGCCTTTTCTATCCATCCTGTTTCTGCTGCAGTCTTTTTCAGACAAGTGACTTCACAGTCACATCAACTTTCTGAAACTGCCCTGTTCCTACTTTCAATATTTCAACTCTTCAAACAAGTGGGACATTTTTCCCTCCCAGTGTATGCAGTGTTAGGATATGGGTTACTTGAATGCTCTGTAACAAAACATTTTAAGGACGTATGGAAAAACTGCATGTGCAGCAAAAGGAGACTCTCATGCAAGATGAATCTGATCGTGCGGTGCTAAGAGATTTAAAGAAGCCTTCAAACTCATGCTAAAAATAATACTTATGTTCACGCATCAGTACAATCCAATGCTGAATGCTCAACACTAGGCATACATGGGGCTACTTTTTTCTTTGGTACTTGAGCAGCAGAATGTTTGGAACCAGGAACTAGGAGAAAATTACATATTCAGGCATAATTACTTAAACTCATAAAAACCTGAACTGAAAAAAAACTAAATTAATTTCCATTGCTAAGGCAAATATACCTACTGTGTATGGGGAAAATTAAAAGCTGCATTATTCTCTTTTAGATTACATTTGCTGTGACAGATTTTAATTACGTTAACAGTGGTGCTTTCATGGATGGATGAACCTACTGGTCCGAGGGCTGAGGTTTGTTTCCTCATCTCAGAAACTGCAAATACAACAGAAACAATTGCTTAGAGGTACTTCATATCAAAAGCAGATTGTGAGTGAAGCTCTAGCCTTTTTCTCTCTGAACTCTAACCCCAACCCTAACTCTAGTACAAGTCCTAGTCTTGGTCTGAGCCTTAACCCTAACCAGGTATCTATGGCCTAAACCTTATTTTGATCACCATAGTTTGTCAGCTTTCTAAAATTTATTTCTCTCCTAAGCCTAACCAGGGGGGTGGGCTGAGCCTTAGCCCAAGACCCACAGCCAGAGCCCAGTTTAGAAAAGTGTGAATTTAGGGGATGGAGGGGTGAGTTTACTTCTGTGCATTTTATATTATTAAAGCTGATTTTTTTTTTTTCCCCATGAGTCAAGATTATCTGTTTATGTGTCTACACAGTTCTGATTTCTCTCTGTACTGTTCTTATTTTCCAAGTTTATGTTGTCAGCAAGTTGCATTAATAAAGTGTTATTTTTTGTGCCCAGATTATTAGTGAAAATATTGAAAACTCACTGCCGATGATGATTGTAGAAAGACTCTGCTACTGACCTCTCTACAACTCAATACAACTCACAGTATTCCACCCATTAAAGCAGTTCCCACACACCTCAATTAAATAATCATCTTAAGATCATTAATCCCTTTGAGTTTGTTTCTTTCTTGATTATGATTCTTTCCATGTTCATATCCTCATTTCCAGTGACTAGATCATCTTTGGCCTTAGGAAGAGAGGAAAACAAGTTGGAACATGATAAATTGTGATTCATTGCAAAAATTTTATTATTTTTAAGCATGAGATTGGTCCAAAGCTGATTGTCCAGAGATTCTGTAGAATCTCCATCCTTGGAGAATCAATGCTTGCGAATCAATGGTACATGGCCCTGAAATATCTGATCTGATTAGATCTGTTTTGAGTTGGGGGGGGCAGTCAGTGGACAGTGGAAGATGGACTAGATGACCTCTAGAAGTCCATTCCAAAGGTAATTATTCCATTATTCTATTTTTAACAACTTGATCCTTACTGAAATCAGAAACTAAAGCATCTCCAGATGATCTTCTACTTCTATCCTGTTCTCCCACCACAGCTGTTGTACTTCTTTTTTTGTCCTCCTTTATTTGTATGATTGAAGTTCTTGTACCTAATTTTAAACATATTTTTGCTTTTTAAAAATTCTTAAATAAGGTGGAAACACAAATATAGTTACATTGGCATTGTGTTTGCATGAAACAGTGCTGTCTTGCTAATGAAGTAGCAACAGAAGAGTGATTCATGGGGCCAGAACTTGAACCATCAAAATGAGAAATACAGTAGCCGTTGAAATAATTTACAGAAAGATAACACTTAAAATTAAAAAAAATATATATACAAATGAATAATACTTCTTCCATTAAATAGAAATCAAGCTTCTTCAGAAAATCAGATTTGTATCTATATGTGAGTCCTGGGTTGGTTTTTTTTTGCATGAAACTATGCAGCAATTCATTACAGAACAACAATATTTAGTTAGATCCATCCCTTCTCCCAGTCCAAGAGATCCTAAGGAAACAAGTCTTAAAGAATATTGTGCTCATTAAATTCTGAAGCTTTTTTTCCCAAAATTTTGATTATCTGATTCTGCAGACTGCAGATGGTGCAGAAATGAGGTTGATAAATACATGACTAAGCAAATCTCCTCGCAATTTTTCTTGTTATCAGAAGTACAGAATAAACTTAAGACTATCAGAGCCTGATGACCATAAATGACAACTATTTCTATTAGCATCCTGGTAAAAAGTGTCAGCATACTGCTGAGCTTTGAGGATCAGTGCTGGGTACCTGAATTTGGCCCTTTATTGTAAATCACTTACTATAATTCACTCTCCAATCAAATTCTTCCTCTGCTTGTCCCTCTTTAGAGCAAGAAGATTTGCACCTGGATCCCACTGTACTTCAAGAGTTACAAATACTGTGCTGTTGCCCAGTGGAGTTGCTTACACAGAGATGGCTACCCTGCTGCTATTTAGTAAACTGATGGTCTCACATAATTGCAACCAGCAGAAATCATCCAGAAAAATGAATGAATGCTGAGAATGCATCAGACATTCAACTTATTTTAAATTACCTGCTAGCTTTAAAAGGATCGGGCCAAAATAGATTTCTTGCACAAAATATCCTTCTAACTAATTACATTAATTTAAAAAATGGGCATAAGTTTAGAGAGTACTGATCACAGACAAGAATCAAGTCCTGAAGAAATTGAATTTTTCTTGTCAACTCTTACATTACACCAACTATGAATGATTCCACAGCTCCAGGGATAATTCTCTCCAAACTGCAAGACAAATTACAAATGCTTACTAGCAGTTTCACCTATTCACTCGTGAATTCTCCTCCAGCTTTGCTCTTCAGCTTGATTTACATCCTAGAATGTTTTTTCACACCCATCTTCCAGTCAAAATATTGCCATCCTTTCAAATTCCTCTAAAAATTATGTGATGTCACAGAAAGATATTAGGTGGTCTATAATGAACCTCAGATACAGACATTTAAGGCCCTTACAGAACTGTAAAATATGTTGTCTTTCTTATCTTCTAAGCGTTTTGTTCTTGAATATATTTTTGCTCCATTAATCTGAGTTTTTACTTATATGATCAGGCACTTGCAAGATTGATTGTGACAGAGCGACAAGTGTTAAGATTTGGATTTCTTTTGCTGTAATTGTGCTTGTTTACAAGAGATGTACGTGAAAGTGGTTTTTTCCATATAAGATACAGGCGATTTCTTTTCTTTCAAGTGCCATATCTGAACGTTCTGTCCATTCTGGACCCCAGAAACACTATTTTTTTGCTGCTTCTCAAAATGCTTTTATTTTCTGATGGAATGTACCATTGCTTTCTCCCTCAAATGCATAAGTATGTCCAACAACGTTGTGTTACAGATTCTGATCAGATCTTTTCATAGTATTGTTCCCTTCAGTGGTGTTTTGAGCTACTCTGTGGACAGACTTGGTTGCCTGTTCCATTGACATAGTATATCCACCATCCGTAAATTAGCCTGCTATTCTGTATTAAGCAAAAGATCCATTTCTTGGAAGCTGTTTGTACTTTTCAACAATATTTCACACAACACATTACTCAAACACTGCTGTTACAATTAACTTATTCATAATGTCTCTTCACCTGACCTCAGTCACGTGGCAATTTTTCCACCCTCGCTGGATTGTTGAAAGCTCTGTAAACAGCAAGATAGATTGAATGAGTCACTCCAGTTTAATCCCTCCTGTGAAATTTTGCACTTCTATGCAAATTGTTATGAATAATTTATTTCAGCTTTCTTTGTGCCAACATGCAGTTAACAATATTTCAACGGATACTGAATTTCACTGCAAACTAAAATGAATCTGCATTGTAAAAAATCTTTCTGTATCTCTGGTCAATTAATCCAGATTCTGATTCAGTAAAAGCTGAAAAATAATAAATTATTGCCCATGATGTCCAAACATCATATGCTTGTATACTGGCCAAAGTGAAACAGTTAACCCAAATATGTTTTACCAGGTACTCGCTTCCTCCCTTCACTTGCATTAGGATATGTTTTCTTAGTTGTTCCACATAGTGTTATACTTTGATTTGTCAATGTTTAAACAGCACACTAAAGAAGATTCATCCAACTTGACATCATTACTCAGGGCTTTATCCTGACCAAATCCTGATGTGTGATGGCCAGGTATTACTCAACACCTCCCAGAATTTATTCATAACGTAATAAGGCTGACATTTTTAATTCAAATGTGTCTTTCAGAATAATGTATAATTTTCTCATGTTTCATCTAACTATCCTGCAAAGACCATTACATATCTTCACTTCTTTTGTATGCATCAAGGACCTTTTCTTTCCTCTCCTTCAGCAATTTTATTTAATTTTGTTACAGAAGTTCTAGAGACCATAAGGATTTTTAGAAATAATGCAACTATGTGTAAACAGTGGTTGTCTTACATTCAATAGATTGGAAAAGTTCCTTGTTTCATTCATTTCAATAGAAAAGGCTTAAATTGATTTTTGGCTCTCTCCCATTATCTGCTAGTAACAAACAATTATTTTAAAACTTTTTTTCTGGAAATAGAATATTTTTCCTCCCAAAATAAAAATGCAATTTTTTTCCTCATAATGGCCTCAGTATCAGAAACCAGAGCATGTTACAATGGCACAGAGAGATGGTGGTAGGCACTAAGCTGCAGTTCTGGGTGAAAACTCTTAAGTGCAACTGCACTGGGGTGTAGAAGCTGCAGATGAGCCAGAAGTGATGCAAAGGCTGGAAAGGTCTCAGCAAGAGCAGCACAAGCTCTGGAGGAGAGGCTGAGGGCACCTGTCCTGGTGTACAGTGTGGGCCTAACTAAACTCACTCCACGTTTAATGTTTGTGGTAATTTGTGTGGTCCTGGGATGTGGTGGGTTGTGCTGGATAGTCTCTTTTATAGTTACAATAAGAACATTGCTCTCAGGAGCTCTGAATGGCAACACCTCAGCTGGTAAGGTCCCTAGTTACCATGGCAATCAGCAAACTATTATCAGCATAGGCTTTCCAGCATTAAACCACTGTATTTCAGGCCTATGGGAGTTTGCTGTGAACAGAAGGACATGCCCACACACTTCCAGGCCCAGAAGTAGTTTTGTACTGCAGTAGGTGTCAGCTGTGGGATGGAACAGCAGCGTGGACTAACAGAGGGGCTGGCAGCATGCTCGGGTACAGTCGTTCGCTGATGGATACAGGTTGCCTATGGCAGCTGTCACTTGTTGACTCCTCTGGGATGAGCTGCCTCAGGAGGCAGGCATATTGCTTATCTCTGTGATTACAATGCTAATAGCCTTAACAAGTCTGACGGTAAGAACCAGTATGTTGGAGATCCTTGGAAAAGGAGGCTCACAGCAATGCAAATACGACAGATCCTGTGGTTTTGGATGCATCCTTGAAGATCAGAAGCTGAAAAGCAGCTGAATTCCCCCTCTTGCTGAGTTGATCTCTCTCAGGGCTGTGGTCGTATACATCAAGGCTCCTCAGCCTTGGACCTTTGCCTGATGTGGAAGTGCTTCTCCTCACTTTCAGCAACTTCACTTTTTTATCCTTGGTGTAATTACCCTTCAGCCTTTTTTACATTTACTCAGTACTGGTCTCTAATAACAAAATGATCTTCTTTAGTCAGTAATATCCACACAGATATGATCACTGAAGATATCCTGTCCCAAGCGTTGGTCTTACAAATACTCCTTTTGAATAAAGAGGAATAGGCAAGATATCGATTGCTTTCATTTTGTCTCCTCCAGTCTCATCCCTAACCAGAAGGCAGACATGGAATGGTCAACAAAAAACTTATAACTAAGAGCACCGTATTAGCCATCAGTGCAACAGAGTTTTGGATGACACACACTCTAAGTAGTAGTGATGGCACTGTGTGTGGTATAAAGCCACGCCATGTAGCTTTGTCACACATGTTTTGGAAGTTTTGGATGATTCAGATGAGAATTTACAGACTTGCTATCATCCATTTGAAGCATAACAGAGAACAAGTAAAGGTTAAATGCTCATCAGGTTCCTCCACTCACATATTAGTTGTGGTGCTCCATAAACTAGACACTATGAAGTCTACAGATATTTAGCCTCAAGTATGACAACTTAGGGGTTTTAACAGAAAAATGTTGATAGCACCCTATTTACTGTCGTAACTGAAAGATGCATCCAAGTAAACATGTAGTGGGATGATATTCCATACATCAGGAGCATGAGGAAGGGGAACTGAGGTAAAAGGAGGAGAAGAAAAAGTATTAATGCTGAGTGGTGAGTTAGTGGTGAGAAAAATAAGAAATATAGCCATGTACTGAGTTAACCTTGGCTAAAGGCCAAACAGCCATCCAGCCCCTCACTTGCTAGTCCTCCTCAGCAGGATGGGGGAGAAAATAGAATGAGAAAGCTCATGGATTGACATAAAGACAGGGAATTGACCTGCCAACCACTGTTGTAGGTAAAACAGACTTTACCTGGGCAAAATTAATGTAACTTATTGCCGATCAAAATAGATTTGGGTAGCGAGAAACACAGAAAAACATTAAAATGACACCTTTCCTTCCCCCACTTTCCCAGGCTCATCTTCACTCATTCACTTCTCAACCCCCACCACCAAGCAGCGCAGGGGGATGGGGAATGGGGGCTCTGGTCAGTCTGTAACAGCTCCTCTCTGCTGATCCTTCCTGCTCATATTTTCTCTTTGCTCCCGAATGGACTTCCCATGGGCTGCAGTCCTTAAGGATAAACCTGCTCCAGCATGGGCTCTCCACTGTCTGCAGTCACTTGAGGGAGTTCCCCCGCAGCCCCCAGGGCAAGCGCCTGGGCACAGACACGGCACAAGTCTTGTAGAGCCCCAGAAGTGACAGGCAGCAACAGATCACTGTTCTGAGCAAGAAAAGGCCACCAGCCTCTTTGGGACTGACTTCTCTGAACCGAGAGAATGACTTAAAAATCTCTGTAGCATCACACGCATGAGAATAGGAATATGTTGTCACTGTGGACTACACCTTTCACCTGAACTTCTCCTTAAGACTCTCATGAATGTTGTATCGTTGGTAGATGGAGCAAAGGTATTAGAGGTCAGGTGCCTTATGGAAAGTGAAATTATTAATCTCTGAACTGCTTTAGCACAATACTGTTACTGACATTCAAATATTAGCAGAAACCAGAATGCATTCTAACCTTTACCCTCAATTAGCGTAACAGTCTTGTCTGTCCCAATTTCCTGAGAAGCAAGATTACTTTGTTGCTTTTACGCAGGAATTACATTTTTATTGGAATTTTAGTGATACAAAATCACAGTCCTGGAGCCTTAAAGCTCCACTGAGCTCCTATATATTTTTCTGCCCTGAAGGCTGAGTAAAATCAGAGTACATATAAGTTATTTAAAAAAAAAAAAGAAAAAAAGAAAAAAAAAGAGATATATAATCACTTTCAGATCATGAAATTTTAAGGATTCTGTGGTTAGTTTTAGTGGAGCTGGTGTGAATAGGAAACGGAAACTTTTCTTCTGACACTGGTGTGATCCAGGCAGGACATCAACCCCAATCTTTCTCCCAGTGAGAGTTTTACCAACATGGTATCAAAACTGGTCTCTGTGTAAGCCAAAGCTGCAGCAACGATTCCATCTTTTAGTCAAAATGTGACTATTAATTTTGCCTGCAAAGCTCAGCTGCAAAATGATATGGAATAAAAAAGAGATTTAAAACCACTTTTTCCTACTGACCGCTTCCACACCAGAGATTAAAAAGCAGTCAGGCAGACCATTGACTTGACGTTCAGTTGCATGTCTCAAGGTCCTGACAGTCACTGATAGGATTTCCCCTCCCTTCTTCTGTGCTGCTTCATTTCCAGAATTCTCTATCCTCTCAGCTGTGCCGAATCAAATAGCCCTGTTCTAGCTAATGGGACAGGAACAAACTGCAGGGAAAAAGGAAGGATGGAAACCACTTAAACTAGCAGAAAAAAATGTTTAGTGATTATCACTATAAAACACCAACCAGAAACTGATTACCACTTAATCCTAAATTTAAAAAAGAAAGAAAAAAAAAAAGAGAAAAAAAATTGTATAGTGTCTTCTTGAATTAAGGGGACACTTGCCCTCATGATAAAATATTAGCAGGTATTTTTTAATGTTTATACTAAATTTAATACTGTTAATACTAATATTTAAGATTAGGTGAAGATTCAGACCCAGTTGGCTCAAGGACTAGATTTCTGAAGGAAATGGAGGAGTCCATACATATTAAACCAAACAGGTCTTTTCGTGGTTGCTCACAAGGTTTAATTACTTGGTAATCCTGGGAAAAACCATGATCTATTTTAGATCCTGTGTACGGCACTAACACAGGCCAGGGACTGTTCTGGAGGTAAAGTGCGGATGTGATCACTTTGGCTACGGAAGGAAAGAGGACAACTCTTTAGTCACGTGGAGTCAAGCAGCACAATGACACTTGCTCTTGGGGCCAAAGAATGGTTCCTGGTTCCCAGGACTGCAATTTGTATATCATGGACTTACTGTATTTCCATCTTCTATTTTCTGTAGCAAAAAAACCCCATTTTAACACTTAAAACATTTTAAATAGATTTACTTGCTGAATAAGAAATATATTATTTTCAGTGTTATTTATTGCCATGTGGGTGGTAATCAAAGTACCTTTTAGACAAGCAGACTCCATTGGTATAAATTCACCAAATCAATTATCATGGAAGATTCTTTTAATGTTGCTAAATACTCTGTCAAATTCAAGCTTACCATATTTTTCTAAAGTCCCAACAGCCGTATGAATGTTACTGTGCAATTTTTTTCACCGTGAGTATGGTCAGACACTGTAACGTGTTGCTCAGGGAGGTTCTGGATTGTCCATCCTTGGTGATACTCAAAACTTGAGTCATATCCATAAATCAAAACAAGGCCCTGAGCTATGTGATATAACTGAACCTACTTTGATCAGGGATTTAGATGAGATGACATCAAGAGATCCCTTTCAAATAAAATGTTTTATGATTCAGTGATTTTATGAACTGTGGCAATCCATTTGAAGTGCGTAATAGTACCTTTTCACTCAACCGTGTGTCCATGAGTGGTATAAACTCTGAAATATGTGTGCTAGCAATGTAAACATACTAATTAAATCAGTTACATTAGAAATCAAACAAAGTATCTGTGTAGCCTTTGCCTAAATTACCTTGAGCAAATTCAGCCAGGGGTAAGCAGATTTAAACCCACTGAGGCCACCAAAATTGTATTTGATAAAATTTGTGGGACTAACGCAAACTTATGCAGGCTTTTTCTAGTCTCTCAGTGTTGTACAGAGTTGACTTATGACTTTTTAAAATTAATTTATAAAAATCCTCCACTGGTTCTGATTTTCCATTGTATTGGGGTCAGAGGCTCTTTCTCACTCATTTTCATGCCCTGTTCTCCATTACCTCCTTAGAGCCTCCTGAATTTCTGCTGGCTCTCCCACATTTAACATTTAATATATCTTTTTCATAATAATCAATATCTGGCATGGAGTCCTTGCTACAGGTTGTCTTGTCCCCTTAACCTTTTGCAAGTCAGCATAATTATCTAGTCTTCCATAGCTACCCTTTTTGTATTCCTTGAAAAAATACTAGCAATGAAAACAGATTCATGATATAAGAGTCTCAAAGCCATACCTGCTTTTATTGCTAGGTTCTGCACACTCTAGCAGTAGATTTTCTGAAACCTAAATGAGGTCCTAGGAGCATATTGCTGGCTTGTTTGAATACAGTTTCATTTTGATGGTTGGCTGTGATATTAAGACATGACTACCTGAAAAACATGAAATATCATGGTCAAGTGAGGTACGGCTGGGTACGACTCAAGACCAGTTACAAGTGGGTATTTTGGGGCTTATACTGGTTTGTGTCCATAGACTGAAGTCTGAATAAATGAATCAAAGGTGTTAACAGGATGGAATCTGATTTACTTCTTCCCCTGTTAAGGAAGTTTCTTTGCCTCAGGTTTCCTGAAGCAGAAACTAAAGCAGAGGCATGGACTCCAGAAATTCTTCTGAAATAAACAATTTATTTCTAAGGTACAGCACAGAGAAGCTTAAGCTGGGTGCCTGCAGTAGAGGGACACCTAGCAAAGGAAACCTTGGGCAATTACAGAATCACAGAATGAAAGGGAACCCTAGAGATCATCTAGCCCAACCCACCTGCTTAAGCAGGTTCACCTAAAGCAGATCACACAGGAATGTGTCCAGGCAGGTTTTGAATATCTCTGGAGAAGGAGACTCCACTACCTCTCTGGGCAGCCTGTTCCAGTGCTCTGGCACCCTCAAAGTAAATAAGTTTCTCCTCATTTTTAGATGGAACCTCTTATGCCTCAGTCTGTACTCATTGCCCCTCATGCTGTCACTGGACACCACTGAAAAGAGTCCAGTCTCATCCACTTGACACCCACCCTTGAGATATTTATAAGCACAAATAAGGTTCCCTCTCAGCTTTCTCTTCTCCAGGCTGAACAGACCTATTTCTCTCAGTCTTTCCTCATAAGAAAGATGCTCCAGACCCCTCATAATCTCTGTAGCTCTCTGCTGGACTCCTTGTCCTTCTTAAACTGGGGAGCCCGGAACTGGATGCAGTACTCCAATTATACCCTTACAATCTAAGCTTCCCACCACTCGCGTGTCAGTTTGGGCCAATTGTAAGATTAGAGTCTGGGGTCTCCCTATTACTTATTGGAATCCTTCATTTTCATCAGGTAGGCTGTTTCTTATCTCTGCGTGTAATTGTTTGTCTTTTACTGGTCAGACTAGATATCAAAGTCCTGATGTTCAGTTGCTATTTCACACCTGCAGCTGGGGGGAAAAAGAAGTCCTTGGCAATAACCAAAACATTCTTCTGTTTCTTGTCTTCTTTTAGACACACTTTTATGTTTCTCATCTCTAGGGATGTAGCTCCTGCTGACGATCAAAAGCTCCTTTATCTTCTTGCTTGAACAAATTCTGGGGCCCTTTTTTGCTTGATGAGGCAGAAAATTCAGAAGTTCAAAGCTTGTGGCCTAAGCTACTTATGCTAAGCATGTTGTCCATAAGCAGTTTCTAAATAGGTTCTATAAGAAGCAGTATACCAGATAATTCGATAAGCTAAGGCAGTCTATTCCCTAACAGCCCCCTGAAAAATTTCTTCCTCTTTCTACCTCCTTTTGGCTCTCTTTTGCTTCTACTTGTGCCAAATCAACCATTCACAGAGACAGGCTAAAAGTCTGGTTAATAAAGAATTTGGGTTAACTCCTCCAGCCTCCCACAAATGTTTTTTTCAGAATTTACACAGCAACAATCACGCTATTTCCAGTGGGATCTTGTTTACTGCCTATATAAAGAAGCACAAAACAGTATCACACCTCAATCACACCTTCTAGTATCTTCCAGAAGCTCTGTCACACTGTGCATCTGGGATTCATTCTGGGAAGGAGCAATTCCTTGCCCAAATTTGAATAAATTTTGAGGGGTGTACATGAGTACCAAAGTAGTTGCATGGGGCACAACTTGTATTTCAGTTTTAAATTTTAAATTTAAATATTGTAAAGTACAACCGGTATTTCAGTTTTAAATACCTGCAATAGAAAATACCTGAGATTAAATCAGTTCTTCAGTGACAGCCTTTGGAAGGAAGACAGAGTTCACAGCAAAATAATACGTAGTTTTGGTAGGATTTGGGGGTAAGAAGCTTGTTGGAAACCTCACTTTAGTCAGATAACTGCATGGTAAAAAAATGAGAAGCACTGAGCTGAAACTCTTTAAATCAGAATGTGCATAGAAATTCTATTGTATTTTCTTGTGTGTTTATGCTTTCATCATATTTTGTTTGTTTGTTTGTTTGTTTTAAGCTGTTAAAATGTGCTGCCTTCAGCATGTCTGGTAGCGTATCTCAGTGTTTCATGGCAATTGGAAAAAAATTCTTGGTCCACTATTCTGCCAAATTGTTATTCTTTGACAGAAATTATTTTTGTCAATTAATAATAACATGTAGCTGCCAGAAATATTACTTAACGGAGAGAGAAATTGCAGGTCGAAGAGCCAGAGGGCAACATATGGGAGCAGCCATGGTAGTGAGGAGATTAAAAAAAAAAAAAAAAAAGAAAACACTTTTAATTATGAGAATGGGAGAAGGAAAAGGGAGAAAAAAGAGATGGAGACATGGAAGAGAACGAAAAAAGAGAAAATGTATTGTCAGAGGTGAGTGTGGAAAGGGATATATAAATATTTAAGAGAGGTGAAGGCCCAAGGTCTTCTCTGCTTTTATCACTTCATCTTTTTTTTTTGTCTTTTCATGCCTATTTCCTACTGCAATCTGCTGCAAATCCCTCCTTACAGCTCCTTAAATCCTGCTGTAAACACAGAAGAAAGAAAAGTCCTACACACATTTTGGTATGAAAAAAAGATCGGCGTCATTTTTCCACTTAACAAGAAAGTGCCAGCCAATTAGTAGGTTATAAAGTTCGCTATGTCTCTGGCCCTTTTTGGTCTTTGAGGCTACATCTGTACTGGTAAAGCAAAGAGGAGAAGGGCAGGGCCACCAGCAGTGGCATCGGAGAGCCCATATCATGCAGTCACCAGCATGCTCCCAGGAACAGTTTGGGGCTTTGCTGGCTGCAAAAAAAAAAAAAAGGGAAGACTCCCTTTTTACAAAGAGTCACATGGAAAAGAGGAGGGGTAATGGGTACAAGTTACTGCTGGGGAAATTCCAATTGGACACAAGAAGGAAATTTTTCACAGTGAGAACAATCAGCTGTTGCAACAATCTCCCTAGGGAAGTGGTGGATTCTCCAACATACTGGACACTTTTAAGATCCATCTGGGCCATCTTGTCTAGACTGTGCTTTTGCCAAGAAAGGTGGGACCAGATGATCCTTGAGGTCCATTCCAAGCTGGTATTCTATGATTCCATGATTCTGTGATTCAAATGGAAAGATGAATGTGTCACACTGTGTCCTGGGAAGGTTTTTATTCACCTAGCAGTAAGCAACCATTTACACTGCTCACATGCAGTAAAAACTTGTATTTTGTCTCTGCATGGGAGCTAAATGAGAGCTTTAATCCTCTTCTGCTTAAGTGCAATGGTGGTAGTTATTTATAGAACTCCTCTGGCGATGGGTGGGCATTGCAGATGGTTGTCTCACCACAGAGCTAAATTAAGTAATTTGTTTCTGAAGGGGAGGTTTATTTATGGACCTCAATAAAGTTAATCTTGCTTTTGCCCAGAGCTCAACACACAAGTATTATCTAGCGGGTACATTTCAGTCACTCTATCATTTTTCTTTCTTTAAATGCCCAGGTTTGTTTCTCTTCACAAGCTTTATGTTTTAATGTACCTCTCATTTCAGACCTCATCACCTTAGGCACATACTGTGGTGTCATTTTCTGTGAGTGTTTCTATTTAGCCAGCTGCTTGGGGGCCCACACTCAGCCATAAATACGGTATGAAGTCAAAAACCTGTTAAAGTCATGGAAACAGCCTTGTGGATGGGCTTCTCTCACAAGGTGGCCTGTTGCAGTAAAACACCACCTCTGGCAGTTCCCTCTGCTACCAACCACTTTGCTGGCTCCTGCCCTCACAGTGGCATTGGGATGGCCAAGACCCTGAGCTGTCCCCTTGTCCACTGGCCTAGGAACATGCTATGGTGTGCCAGAAGAGACGCATTATGTCAGACCTCCCTGCAGAGATCAAACCCTATGCTTTTGTGTTGCTGTTGCTAACAAAGGCTGTGTGCGTTTGGGTGTTGCTGCCCAGCCGAACCACAGCCACTTTTGTGACCAAATGTTGCTGAAGCCACTATTGCAAAGTGACATTGTGGCAGCCAGGCTTTCTCCTGCCCTGCTGAGGTGGGCAAATCCAACCTTTCCAAGAGCTTCAGGATCCTGACTGACACCACAGCATTCATTTGCTGCTCTGCATACTCCTGGGGTTTCTGTCCCTTAGCCTGTTATCTCTAGGAACAGAAACACCACAAATGATTCTAGAGGAACTACCCAGAACAGCACAATTTCTTATTATACAACAGAATGAGCTAAAATTCATACACAAAGGCAATTAGAGAAGGTAAAAAAATCCCCCCACTCTATTGAAATTTCTCACACTATGTATCTATTAACACCAAGCTACAGGTAAATCACCTGGTGGACTGACTTTAATATTTTTGTATCAAATCTCAGGAAAGTCCATACAACAGCATTTCAGGAAAAGTGGGTGTACCATGATGAAACAGCAGGGTCTTGCTGATGGCAGGTGTTTGTACAGTCCTGATGTGACCACAAAAGGTTCACAAACCAAAATAATGTTATTTGCAATCAATTGCTTCTAGAGTAAATATAAAAGTGCATTTTGTAGCTCAACAGAACTACCAGAAGTAATGCTTTCTTCAAGAAAACAAATTTCACTAAGTCATTTCAGATTAATCTGAAGCTGTGAGATGTATCTATACCAGGGAGACACTTTAGCCTGGATCTAGTCTGCTAAACACATAATGCAGTTATTGTGTGAAGAAATTAATTTCTATAGGCAATCTTCCAGTCCATATCTACATATATATATTTAGGATTTTTCTGCTTTTTTTCCCTCTTTTTTCTTTTGGGGTACTATTTGTACCAAATACGCTAAATTCTATGATCTTACCTTACATATTGAACTGTTTATTTCTGTAACACTTTGTGAGGTCTTTTGGTCACTATAAGAATTAATTATTGGCCCAATTTAATATTTAAAGTTGTGCTAAGGAAAATGGATAGTTTCTTTAACCAATGCTGTGATTCCTGAACCTAGTCCTTATCTCCTGTGGAAAACGAATCTAGTATTCTCATGGCACCCAACAGCTTTCGCAAGAAAGTGCATTTTGTCTTATTTTTATATTTAATTTGTAAAATTGCAGCATTATATGGAAAATGAGCTATTTTTTTACAAACACTTTTAAAAATTTGTGGTAACTCTGTAACACACTGAGCAAAAGTGGGACTGGACAAATTTCCACCCAGGAATTCTCTGTGTGGTCAGTAAGCTCCTTATGTCCACACAGAACAGGTAGGACATAGAATAAGATTTATCGGCCCATTGCAGGAAGAGAAAAGTTAATTTATGAAGGTGCCTGTTTCTCTCCATTGGCTATGAAAGGAACCTTTAGTGCCTTGCTCAGTCTTATACACCTAAGTTCTAGAAGACTAAACTGAAGCAGCAAAATCTGTTCCTAAGAGTAGAAGGGCTCAGGTCTTCCCTGTACCAAGAGGAACTCCATATGTGTGCTCACAAAGAAACACATGGCTTTTGTATTTTTCTACATTTTAGTTCGATATTTTACCTACCGCCTGATGCACTCCACAAAACAAACTGCAAAATATATTTTAGTTGTTAGAAATAAACATTCTCAGTCTTTGGACTGGTAATGGTAATAGCAGTACTACACATAGTACTTTATATAAGAAATAACTATACCTGGGTTTTTTTCAAATTTTAAGTTAACTGAATGGTGCATCGTTATGGAAGACACCTGTGTGATTGGATGTGCTTTGGGTGACATACAGCAAACAATCTCCATTGCATCTGTTGTCTAAGGTTACTCACTACTTCAAGTTAATTCCAGACAATCTTCATACCTTCACTTAGTTTCTAATGAAAGCATGTTATACATGATTCAGTTGTAAAATTGTACTATAGTTTAGATATTATAATTCTTTGAATGTTTTGCTGTATTAGTGGCTTGATACTACCATACTAGAGTGATGTACTCCTAGAATTTTATGCTACAATAATAAATTATAATTGCAGATCAGTTTGTCTTAAAAATTCTTTCTATTTGTTCTATAGCAAGGACCATAATTTTTCCAGGCACACAGGAACAGGTAGTTCCTACTGAGTATGCAGGAAGTTCTTGATATGCCAGAAATGCAATGTGGCCAATGAAAACAAAGAGAGGGTTCCTGAATCTACATATTTTATTATATTAAACATGATATTTTCAGTTCTGAAGATCACATTTGCTCAAGATGCAGACCACCTTGATCTCTTACACAATAGCATAAAGACTTTTTTGGTCAGGGGAAAAATTAATCAATGCTCTGTTTCACATACTAATTTTAGTCATACTCATGCTGCTGTATAAAACAGTGACAATCAACATCACTTATGTTAGTGATTGTTTAAGTAGAATCTACTTAACACTGCCAGTGATTTTAGTCATGGTCTAGCTACTGTAGTAAAAATACCCTGAAAAGTGAAATGTTGCCTTGATCATGTGTAATCAGCATATTTTTTTGTTATAAATTTTGGATACCAATGGAAGTCTACTTGAGCAGAATATTTATATGTTTGAAGATTTTTTTAGGTTTTGTGGATTAATTAGGTACAGGAATACATTGGAAGATGACAAGTAAAGTACTTCAGAAGAAAATTTAAATACTAGCATTGGCAATCAGCCACATATGCATTTCAGCTGCTTTTCTTAATGACATTCACTACTCAAACTAACATTAAATACATCTGTAGTCTGCAAAATGAGGTAATCCTAATCCCTGTCTTCTAAAAGTCAGTGTGAGGTTTGCCATTGGTTTTAGTGGCAATAAGCAAGAGCCCGGGGAGAGTAGCGTTTGCTTGGAGCTTTGGCCACAGAAGTGAGGTCTGACACTTGAAGATTTGTTGTCCTCAACTTTTGGCAGTAAATTAAATCCCTGGGCAGAGTATAATGAAAGGGTGCATCTACCTCACAGGAATTACCCAATCCTTCACCAGTCTGGTCTCTAAGGGTTTTGATGGTCCTGCAAAATTCCAGAGAGGCCATGCTTTGCTCACCGTAAAACGTGTTGTGTTTCAAAAGCCAGAAGTACTGCAGCTCAGACATGGAGTCTTGAGTGGCACCTTGCTCAGGACATTGAGATGCTCTGTCACTATCTGTTCATTACAATTTGTTCTGATCCTCATGAGAAGGATTTTTCTGCTGAAGAGGAAAAGAAGGAAGCCAGGCTATCAGGTAACAGATGTGATTCCCACATTTTCTGAGTACCAAAATACAGGTAAGTAGATTGTGTCTAAGAGGTGTTAATTAAATTCCTGTGGTAGGTGCCACAGTTTTACCAAGTGCTTTGTTCTCTATTTATTTATTTATTTGTTCTAAAGTTCCTAGTTAAGCCTCAAACACTTTTCCTACAACCCTCCTGTGTATACTTACATACTAATAGATAATTCCAGAGCAAAATCCTAGTCCTGCGGATTTCACTTGCAAAAATTAAGTCAATTGCCTTTACTACCAGAAAGGCAAGTTAAAATAGCCTGAGCCCTGAGCTTCTGGTCTGCCTTTAGATATGCTTTTACATCTCAATACATACACTACTTTCTGTCTTCACCAACATTGAATAATAACTGAAGGTAAGCCAAGTTTTGCTATCCAGGTGTGAGACCCAAAGGGCACCGAGCAATCCAGTATGAACTCAGATCTGCAGATCAGGGCTGCCAGAGCTCCCTGTCAATGGATGCTTATGGAAGGAAACTCAAGAACGTGGAGGCAAGAGATAAATTGCAGGTTTTTCAATGGTATTTGCACCTTCTTATACTGGATTTGATATCTAATACTTTGTATCCCCACAATAAAAACTTGTTCACACAAGCTTTAGAGGATAAATGAGTTCCCAGAAGTGAAGGACAGTAACCATACTGGTTATTTAAATGCACTTCTGTTCAATTTTTCTTTAAAGACTAGAAAATATGAAACATTAACAGGCTATTCACATATTCATCAAGTTTTTTACTTATGATTACTTATTACAATGCCGGAATTTAAAAATGAGGAAAAAAGACTCAGCATGATCTTTTTCTTTTTTTTTTCCTTGACAGGCATTACAGAATTACTTTAAAATGTGGCCGACTGGTAGAAAGTCTACATCAATAAGGTATTAGATAAAGCATTGTAGCAGTCTTGATTGTTTCCATGTCTGTTATTTACAGCTGTGATATTTGTACCTGTATCACACTCCATCTATAAAAAACATTGTGAAATGGAACCATCCTTCTCAATGATAATTAAATCAAATTAGGTTGTTATGGAAACTCACATACAGAGCCCCTCTCCCCCTAAAGATTAATATGCTCTTTATCTATCTTTCCTCTAAAATCAACGTTTATTGTGAACATTAGAAGATTATGTCCCCATAATCCATAGCAAACAATTTTCCTGCAAGCCCCCTCTACTGTCAGATGCACTGTAATCCTTCTTTCACCCTATCAAATATAATCCTACTTCTATATCAGATGATACCAAAACACAGCTGCTGCTGCTGCTGTGAGGACAGAGTTTCCTTCCCCCACTCGTTCCATGTCTAACACAAAGAAACCTCCCTCAGCTGTGGCACAGGTTAACTCTGCAGCCCACGCTGCGTACCTATCAGTTGGAGCAGCTCCAAGCAAAACAGAAAAGGCACTAATGTGTTTGTTTTCATTATAATGAACTAGAGGTAGATTTCTCTGTTATTACCATCCCAAACTACCTGGTTTGTCCTTGTGCAGAGGAGTCCATGTCTTACAGTATTATTCGTGTGTTGGATTTTCTTTTCTTGCTATAAATTACAATAAAGATTGTATGAATGAAACATATCCTCTACTGTAACTTAGTATGAGGAGTTTGTTGTCATTCACAAACCACTTAAGTTCAGTTCACTGTATTAGCAGGTCATCAAAACTCCCTACATTGCATTACCATCCATTATTCAATTTTCTATCTTGAGTTATTCTTTATTAAAATATGAAGTGAATCACTGCCCAGCAGGTACCTTGCCAGGCAAAAAGTTATTAAATCAAATGCAGGAGACATAGGTTTGGCTGAAACACAGTATCAGCGGTTGCCTTGTTTCTGCCCTGATTCGTGGCAAGATTTGTCAGAACACCTGCCTTACCTTCTCCTGTGACTTACAGACCAAGATATTCTCAGCTGCTCAGTAAGGATTTAGAAAGACATCTGCCTTTTTTTTCTTTTTTTTTCTTGAGACCACCTGCAAGAGTCCTGTGCTGCATTAAATTTTTTGTACAGAAATGGCAGCCACCTTCAGTGCTGTCAAAAAGAATCAATTAAAAATTCCAAATCTGACTCAATATGTGGCTATAATCAAGGGGTTTCTTATTATTTAACTACTAGGAATTTCAGATGAAGACCACATTAATTAGGTGCTCTGCTTGCCAGACTTCCTGCTGGAAAAGAAAAACAGCATGGGGTGTTTTTATTTCTCAGGAAAATTTTATTACATTATCCAGGACTTGACATCGTTGAAACAATCTGCTCTGATCAGAACAACCATTTCTGTCCTTATATTGTATCTGTTCCTCTTGACTTTTGACATTGCAGCCTGGAAAGTGCCTCCTGCTTTACTAGTGGGCCTTGTGAATACTGAAACCATCATTCCACATTGCTGGCGTGTATCATGTATAACAGACGCTAACTCTTAAGAGGGAAAACATGACCTGGGCAACAGCAGACTGACAGATGCAACCTGACAGAAGTAGGAGGATCTCTTTCTGTCCCTTAAAGTCAAAGGAGGTCCATCAGTGAGAAATCCTTGTTAGGAAAGGGAGCAGAAAGGCACCAGAGGGATTTCTGAGACTGAGAGATGCAGCCAGGCTGTGAAACCCTCTGCATCAAGTAGACATGGGAAAACTGCTGTGAAGAGGAGTGAATGCAGCCAAGACTCAGAGGCGATGGAAATTGAAATGATACAGGTTTTGATCATGGCTGGACAGAGGTCTGTTCAGTGATGATTAGCATGAGAAGGGGACTAGGAATTGATTGTTCATACTCTCTTCCAGTATAGCAGCTAGGTGATGTCAAGGAAACTGAAGACGCAAGCTCAAAACCAATAAAAGGAGATTCTTTTATTCTCATGTTGTGTAGTTAAGCTGTAAATCTCCTTACTTAAGGATGTGGATGTTAAAAGTTTCCATTGATTCATGGGAAGGCTTGATAGGTTTCTGGAGAACAAACCATCTGTGTTAAAAAAGAATAGTTGGGTTAGAGATCAGAGAGTGTTTGGGGGACATATTGAAAAGCTTCTTCTGCTCTTATAGTCTTTCTTAGGCATCCACTTTTAGCCAGTAACAGGTTACTGGATTTATAGGAACTTTTCGTTTGGTCCAACAAAGCCATTGTCATCTTCTGAATAGGAACATCAGTAGACTAATGA
This sequence comes from Streptopelia decaocto, assembly GCF_964273445.1. Taxonomy (NCBI): domain Eukaryota; kingdom Metazoa; phylum Chordata; class Aves; order Columbiformes; family Columbidae; genus Streptopelia; species Streptopelia decaocto. The sequence continues at coordinate 25,087,789 of NC_138663.1, forward strand.
CATTCAATTAGTCTCAAACAACAGACTCACAAAAGGTTTGCTTTGTTGACATAATGGTCATTTCAGAAAGCAATCAAACTCAATATGGTTGAGTTTAATGAGTTGCACTTCTGAAATACTGATTTCTTCATGAACCATTGAAAAAATCTACATTGTGCTAGTACTAGGAGGCTTATCTTGGTGGCTGTGATTGGCTATGACAGGTTAAAAGTTAATTAGAAAGCTTAACTGGATTTGGTAAATTTCTGAGCTTCATCAGATGTTAATCCTGATGAAACATCGATATGTAAACCAAGTCTAGTGCCAAGTCACAGAGATTAAAGGAAAATTACACCTCACCACTGTATGTGCATTCTCAGCAACCACCTCTATTCTACAATCTAATTTCAGTCTCTTCTCTCAGGTGCTCATGGGTGCTCAGGAGCACTGCAGATTAAACAAGGCTGCCTTCAGTGCTTGTTCCCATCCTCCTCAGGGACCATCAGCTGTGACAGGAGAATGAGACACATTTGCATTCCTGACTAGTGTGACACACTTGTTTAAAGCTAATTCCCATCTCACACTGCACAGGGCCCACCCTGAAGACACAGAAAGGCAACTCAGAGATCTTGCTGTGCTATCACAGTGCTAAACCACCATCAGACAACACCAGGGAACCTGGCCACTGAAGCTACCATGATATTATGGTCCCCATAATTACCCTTGTGACATGTTTTTCGTGGTCAATTCTGCACTTCTGAGTGGCTTTCTCTATCCAAAAGTGCAGTGCAGAGTTGTCATGAATGAGCTATGGGCAGAGTGCCTTGGGTCACAGTGAGGTAGGGAGGGAGGAGAGCCTCCCTTGCCAAAGAAGGCTGGAGGAGAAGCAGTCCCAACACCTTCCTCTGCATCAGGAGATGAAGTTCCCCTGAGGGACCTTGCAGCAGCTGGGAGGTCAGCAGGTGTCCCCATCCACGGCCCCCACAAATCCCACTGGGTCCTTTCTCCACAAACATTAACAGTTCTGTTGCACTTGGCAGTAAGCGTGATCCTCTTTGGTATCATGTGCTGTGACAGAGACTGATGATGCCGTCTGTCACAACTGCAGGTACATTTTGTCACTGATCAGGTTTTAGGAAAGAAGCTATAGCAGTATCCTTCCCCACCCCTTTCCCCTCCTCCTGAATCAGAGATATTGCACTTGTTTCAAAGGCCATGAAAGAACAGTCAGCTTTTCTGAAAGCTTGACCTAGATTTTGCTAGCTTTAAAGGTCAAGACAGACCCTTTGATGCCGATACGGGAGTGGAGCCATCTGATGTCCACACTGCTGCTGGGCTGCACTGCCTTGAGGCTGTGCAACTCAGGCACTACATTTTATTTCTTCAAGATCAGCTGGGAATTGCAAAAATTTAGTACATGTTGGAATGAGAAGGACCACATTTTAGAGGAAGGAATACAGTTCTTTCACATCAGAGACAAAAGAAGCTCTTTTTAGTTGCAGTTGTTGTCTTGGTAGCTAGAAATAGAAAGTCATCAGGGTTTTTCTTCCTTATTCTTCTGTCATAGGGGAGATTTGTTGAATGACTTGAAATGCTTCTCCTGTATGCTTTGGGACTATGAGCCTCAATTCATCTAATACTGAGCTTGTCTCAGCATGCAATGCTGTGGATGAAATTTAGGTCTGCAACATGAATAATTATTGTAAATTGTAAAACACATCCCTTCCGAAGGCAGTCTCTCCAATGGCAAAATGGGAGCGATGATGTTACGCAAATTTTTACAAAAAAACCTCAATACAACTTGCTTTGTGTTGATGTTGAGCACTGATTCAGGCAGTGGCTCTGCTTCTTTTCTGAGTTCATCTGGCAGATGAAAGATACAGAAGCATTCCTCTTCACTGAGACATTTAAGCAGATTTGGCTGAAATACAGTTTAAATATAATAGTGGAAGTAAATGCTTGCTTGCATATTTCCTTCCCCCCCCATCCCCCCCGACCCAAAACTTACAGTTTGCACAGATTGTATAGAGCATGTCTCTAGACAAAGGTGTTCAGACACCGCCAAATGCCTCTCCTGCCCTGCAGAAGTCAGATAATCAAGCAGCTACAGCGTGGTGCTGGGGCAGCTTAACTCATCTCAGCTCCGAGGCATTCAGGCAAGAGCTCCACCAGTTCTCTGCAGGGGCAGAGAAAACCTGCACCCACCATCCAACATTTTATCATTTTTAATCACTCTTCCAAAACCCAGTTTTTCCATTTCCTTAGTACATCCACTTGAGTGCAGTCGCACTCTAGATTTGGACTGTGTACACTGTTGACACAAGAATTCATACTTCATATGTGCTTTATTCTCAGTCAGTAAAGGATTATTTACATCTAAATAAGTCCTGAAGACTGTAATACTATTAATATTTCAGAAATGATCTGGTTTAAATTTAGACACTGTAGCATTACAGTTCAAAATGGTCAATGGAGAGCTTTCATAGTTTTTTTATTTCCAATACTAAAATTAAAGATTTTCAACAATTCACAAAAAAAAAAAAAAATCAAAAAATCAGAGGAATAGAGAGAAGTATATAAAAAAACCAGCCATTATATGTTTTAAAGTTAGGCCTTGAACACAACATATGAATGTGACCAATAAAGGCTGTAACCTCAGAGTTATTCTGGGATTGAATGTGGAAGGTAAATTCCTTACTTGTGGTTTGGACCTTAAAAGTTTTTTTAATGACTTTTTCTTCAGTTATTTTTTTTTTAAAAAACAAACTTTGTCAAGGTATGTGTGAAGGTAAAGCAATACATAGATGCTACAGGGCAGAGAAAGGAGGTTGGGAAATCAAGAACCCAGCAAAGATGCAGGGCCAGAACTGTGGGACACAGAGTTAGCAGGTGTCTGCTGTCTCCTGCTTTATCGGGTCACCAAGCATATCAATCACTAGTTTGCATTTCAGATAGCTCAAGTATGGCAGGTTCAGTAACTTTGATTTTTGCATTTAATTTAAATTGGATTCACCTTTTTTTTTCCTTTCTTTTAGAAAGACTGCTGTAATTACTGCTTCATTTTCCCATCAGAAGTGTCTGCATTTCAGAGTTTGATACGTTGCAGTCTAGAAGCTAATCTGACCAACATCTATGTGATTTCTGATATTATCTACGCACAATAGAATTTAAAGAGTTATTTATATGAAGAAAATTACAGCATTGCTAATCTAGGGGAGTTTTTTATTACAGGATATCTTCATAACGTGTACGCAACGCTATGAAATAGCAACATTTCAATTCCACGCAAACATCACTAGATGGCACTAAGAGCCCCAGCAATTTTTGGTCACAGGATGCAGTTATTAAACCAAATGCCTTAGACTTCATCGTGTCAATGTTTCATTGAGATTTATAAGAATTTTTACTAAAAGCAAAGCAGTTTCAAAGACCCGTTTATCATAGCATGTCACATTCGCACTTCTGATGGATACTGATTTCTAATTTTCTCAAACATCAATATAGTAAATGAATAATTCATATGTTGAAAGGATATGTATCATCCTTGCATTTACGGAAAGCTGGCTCTAGATTTCAAGTGCAGCCCTCAGATTCTTTGTTTTCATGCTTGTTTTATAGTTGTGGTATGTAGTAACATGGTAGTTTGATTAATAGAATAGTTTAACAGAGATGGAATTAAACTTAAAGAGAAGCAAAGAAAAGGCTGAGCACAGATCTAAATGGCATCTACCAAATGTGTCTCTGTATTCAGTGTGCCAAAGGTCCAGGAAGTGGATTCTAATCAGAATCCAGGTCCAGCACTTGTATTTCCGATCCATCCACATGCTGTCACCAAGGGAGATAATATGACCTTGGGAGCTTTTATCTGAATGTCTCCATAGCTGCAGAGTTCAAATAAGCTGAAACTAAGATACAGGCTCCTTTTTATAATCTTTTGATTTTCCGAAGCTAGAAATTCACTCATTTTTCACTCACCTCTAGCAAACTACTCCCTAGAATTTTTGTGACTTGATCTAAGCAACTCATTTTGATTTTTTGTGCATTTAATATTAAGAAACACCAGCTATTTTGGGAAAGTTTCACAAAACAGCTAGGGGTTAGGGTAAATAAGGGTGATGGGATACATTTGTCAATACTCAGTTTTAAATTATTTTTTGAAAGACCAACTACGGTGCAAAGAAATGTATGAGTAGCTAATAGGTGTGCCTGGGGAATATTGTTTTAACAGTCATGGGACTTCAGACCAGGAAAAAGAACTCCCTTAAACCAGATCACATGAGGAATGTTTGTTCCTCCACACGGTGAAAACATGAAGCATTTCTGAAGATCCTGACAAACTCCCTGATGTTCTCATGGTCTTGGACTCTCCTTCTCTTTTCCTGTGTATTTTTTTATGCTTCTGGCTTGTTATACGCAAATATTTGAAATGTGCTTGTTGTAGGAAGTGTTGTGCAGTTTCTTGTGCACTGCAGGTGTGTTAGTCAGGTTGTTCTGGCCTTTCTGAATCTACTGTAATTGTTTGGGGACCTTTGTGATTGCTGTCATTGAATGATTACCTGCAATTTCAAGGCACAAGGTTCCTTTTGAAGGTTCCTTTTAATCCTCTGCCCCCACTTTCACTCACTATAGATAATAATGTAAAATCATTATTCTGTAACACTAGGAGCTGGTGTTGATTATAATAATAATTTCTCCCTCACAAACTACATAGAACCCTCTTTTGCTAAAAGCTCACTATCCCTACACCTGGCAAACTGAGTTGACTAAAATATGACTCAAAGGTCAGCAGAACTTCTTGACCGTGAAGAGAGGAGGGATATAAAATTCATAATAGGATTTCTTCAAAAAGAAGTGACTTTATTTTAAGAGCAGCATCTCTACCATTTTTTGGAAACTCTTAGCTTTATTCCCAGTGGGTGTAAAATGTGAAAGAGTGCATCATTTGATGATCCAGTGGTGTAACTGAGCTCAACGTCACCTTTCCCCATGGGCAGAATTGGACCCATCCGGTCACTGGTGCTGAACAGCCTTAGAAATCTCAGTTGTAGACTCCTGAGGGGACAAGAAGGGGTTGTGAGCAGAAGTGAGATGACGACATACATTAGTAAGGATTTCAACATATACTCTCCAAAAAAAGATATTATCTATGAAAAAAACTCTGATTCCAATGTAGAGTTTTTGGTGGAAAAGTTAACTTAATCCAAACCTCCTACCAGGTAACTAGTAGAAGCTATACCAAATTATTTATGTTTATTGTATTGAAGTAGTTAGCATTACTGAAGTGAGAAAGTGACTTGGTGCTGGAAGGCGCTGCTGAATGTTATAGACCTATTACAGCAAATCTCACACTAAGCTGTGAATGTGAGAGTGTCTATGAAGCCTTTATCTCTCTGAATCATGACAGGTATGTTTTGGAGTGTGGAGTGCAAAGGAGAGAATTCTCAGCACTTTGGATAAATGACACTTCCCTCTAGCCATAGAGGATGAATTAATCAGCCCTTTCTCTGCTGTGTCTTTCCTGCAGAGGGGATTACAGAGAAGGCCTTTAAGCTTAAATTCAGTTCGTGATAAGTAGAGCTACATTATGAACTACACACAGAGCCATGTACATAATTACAAGTATCACATTATTGGTGACAAGCAAAGCATTCATAAAATGAGAATGACCCATTTACACGTAGCTCTCACATGACTGTAACATCTGCAAGAAGAAGAAGAAGAAAGAAAATTTAGACTTCCCATGAGGCAAAGTAATTACAAGGAAAAGTCCTAAAATGTAATTTCACTACTTGCCCTCTATGTGCCAAACACCTGCCAGCTCCGCAATGCTGACTCCTGCCGAGCCCAGTCAATTTGGCATTCTGAAGTGTTCAGCAGTTTTAGGAGAGCACCTTGCTTAGCCTGATACTCCATATGAATAGACAAAATCACCAGTGACTGCCATCTCTGAAGGGAAACATTGCCTTCCATTGTATCTAGATCTTATCACCTGAAGTGGGTGTAATTTGAAAAGATGCAAGTGGATGTAATCAGCTTGGAATGTGCATTGCACAATTCTTGAACCCAACATGGCAGGACCAACCTTTAGTTAAATTACACCACAGAAGCCTTAAGAACTGTCTGAATGAAAAGAAAATGATATGTACAATCATATGAAAATCTGGAATCTTAAGGTTTCTTTTGGAAAAGCTTTTCCTTGTCAGCCTTTCTCTCCCACAATTAAACTTCTGTGCAAACATTCAAAGCAACTTCTATTAGTGAGCTTATATTAATAACCAAAAAGCACCACAGACACAAACCAGACATGAAACAAAAAGATTTTCCCAGATACCATGAGCTACTGTTTCTTTTCCTCTTCTTGTTACAATTCTATGTCCTTCTCATCGCTTTTTCTCGGAAGTGGAGATTCTACTCTTACCCTCAAAGATGGCAGCTCCTGCTTTTATCAGGAAAAGATTAGCTCATGCTTACCAGTTTTATTAGAAGCCATGAATATTGCACACACAGGCAAAGTCAATCAGCGTAGACTGAGGACTTCAGTGGCCCAGTCAGAGATCAGCTAACGAAACTCCAGGAAATTTCTCCTTTTCTTTGGATCCCTACTCCCAGTCTCCATATATGATTCAACTAATCCCTAGGACCCAGGTACTGTTTTTAGCTATACTTCATTTTGTTACTGAACGAAACACAATACCATTAACTCCATGCTAAGGACTAGCAGCTACTCCAAATAGTATTTTTCTTTGTACTTTTCTATAACAAAGATTTGTTCTGTTCATTAAGAAATACTTCTCTGGTAGAATTTGGTGGAACTTTTCCCACAAACTTTAGCCAGACCAAGATACTACCCAGTACATTTTGTTTCCCTGAATATTTTAACAACATTTTGGTGAATTCATTGTGTCACTGAAGTGATAAAATTCCATGTGATTTCTTTGGGGGACAGGACATCGGCACGTGTTTTTGTTTATTTTGCATGTAGTAGGCTTTTTGCCCCAGACTTTCATAGATGAGAGCAGCCAATAAACACAGGCATCTGTTTCTTTATTGATGATGAGTTTTCTTCTGTTTTATCTGCCCATATCTTTGTATTTGGACATTTGTATCAGTTGGAATGCTATTTACAGTCCTGAGAAACAGTAGTTTCTACTTCTGCACCATCCGGTTCTCCCACTCAAAAAGTGAGCAGCATATGTGGCCCTCTCCTGTTTTTACATGACTACACAAGTCTGAACTTTTCATAATAAAGAGAAGCATTTAGAAATAATATCATAACATTGTGTATTATTATGTGAGCCAAGCAGTGGGAGCTTCCTTCAGGCTGAATCTATTGCCTCAATGTAAGGGAGCAGTCTGGAGAAATGAGCTCAGCGAATAAGCAGCCTTCTAGGCTAATCCTTCAAAAAAACCAAAACCTTTCCTTCTGAAATTTAGATGCCTTATTCAGGGCACCACTAAAAGCCTCAACCTGTCCTAGTTCCATAGCCTTTTTCTGGAGTCATGACTGGAAAGGAGATGCTGGTGTCTTCATTATTCTTCTCTGTGAAGGGATTCACACTTCTCCTGGATCCTTAAATTCACAGCTCATGGTTTGGATTCCACCTGAGAGATGCTGCCAGATCCAGTAGCTCATTTCAGACAAGGCTGCCACAAACTTCATGGGCCCAGGCAGCAGTGAGTCTGAGCATGTACACCTAACAGATACACACACACGCACAGAATACATATGCACATATATGCATATATACATAGATGTATCTAGATATGTACATGGCTGACCACACAGACAGAAAACACAGCACTTACACAAGCACAGCTCAAGAGGCCTGATCCTGTTCCCCTCTCTGGCTGATTAGGATGAGAGCCCATTAGAGGAAAATATGTAAATATATATGTGCATATGACCCGTAGCTGCCCCTGGATCCCAGTCTCTCTTGCTGCTGGCACTGGGACTCAGGCACCCCCAGGCTGCCACCCCAATTCAGTTGCTGGTACTTTGACCTGCCCACACACACACACCCCCAGTACACACACCCACTGTGGGGATCAGGCACAAGGCACTGCCAGACACAACAACCTGTTTACATACTTTATCCCCTTTCCTCTACAATTTTCCACACACCTCCCTCCTTCAATAACCTTGATGCATCCCTTTGCCCTACTTTTAGTTCCTCCCATAAACATCCCACAAGTCTTGTACATGCCCAAAATGCTCTTCCCACCACACCATAATGAATCCCATACCCTCAGAGGCAGGAACTGCCCCCCTCTCAGTCAGTAAGGGATCCAGGGAGAGCCCCCAGGCAGCAGGGCTGATTGCTCTTAAGTGAGTCTTGCTGTCACCAAGAGAAACCTGGGTCTTCCAACAGCCCTGTTGATGCCAGATAAAATATCCACCTAACAACAGGGAGCCTGGGTTTAACTCCTGTGTTGCCATCAGACCTTTACAGGTAAACAGGAGCATCTCTGCTCTCATTAATGCTCAGTGTATGGGTTAAAACACAAAGCAGAGGCCAGGTGTTCTTCCAGGTGCCTGAAACATCAGGTCACTGACTCATTCTCAAAATCCCCATCTGTCACACCCACCACTTTGATGAGCCCACAACTTCTAGCAAAACATGCACTGCTGAATACACAAGAAGTCTGGATGCTCTTCTGAAAGTTGGAAGCTTGCAGCTTCCAACATGCTGCAGCAGAAAAGGCAGAACCCAGATTCTTTCCTCTTGAATGCTAATCTTTGAACATCTGCACAAAAAGAAAAGTAGCGCTGCTAGTACGCTCTCCAGCCATGTATCTAGCAGAGATCTGTCTAGCCATTACACTATAAATGCATACTGGGCTGGGTGTTTGTCTGAGAAACATCACTTTACAAGTCATTATGCTGGTAAATGTGGAATAGTTGCTGAGCTTTTGTAGATGGCAAAATTTACAAGGAAAAAAACTGGGCAATACTTTATGTTGGAAACATTAATACCTATGGACTTCGAGCATCCTGAGTGTTAAATGGCAATTTTTGAAGAGCTGGATTTTGAGTGCCTACTCACAATGGAGATTTGGAACAAAGTGACTGAGACAGCCTACCCTTCTGTACCTGTAAAGCCTATCTGATATTTACATTTATTGCGGGTCTACCTTGCAGTCTGATAGGTTGTCTGGCGCAGTCTAAATATAGGCACACAAGAACATACAGAAATACCCTACTCTGAGCTGCCAGGCTTGTGAGCTTTCACAGCCTCATCCAGCACATGTGTGGACACGTCTCCAAAGAGAGCAGATAAAAGCATGTGCAGCTGGTATCTGTTCCAAGAGACAACCACGGCTTCAGGCAGTGAGTCATGCAGTGAGTCACCACCTGAACAGAGACATCACCTGTGTTTCTAGAATTTCAGCATAAGAAAAGTGGATATTTCTTGCTTTAATTTACTACAAGAGAAATCCATGCAACACTTACAACTATAATGTTCCCACCTTGTCTTCTTTATTTTTGCAATCGCATGTAATAGCCCGCCTTAAATTGTATATTGTTTCCTTAGAAAAATATAAGAAGAATAGTATTCTCTTACCTGGTTAAATTACAAATGTGCTTTTTTTGGTTGTTGAGTTAAGGAGCTCATGAAGAAAATTTTAGTTTGAATAGCAAATCAATATGTCTATCACCAAAAGAAACTCTCTGGGAAGAATGAATGATCCTGGAATTTCTACTCCAATAGCCTGATAATAAAAAAATCCCTAACATTAAAAAAAACCCTAACTAATGTGCACACACTATCAGTTCATATTATTTCTTCTAGCAAAGGTTCCCAGGTCTTTTTTTATCATTATTCAATGTAAGCTTCCTCAAAGCCTTGTGTGAAAGACAAGCATTCTTTTTCCCACTTTCTGTGTAAATAAATAAGCTCAAGCAAGGTTAAATGACATCAGGTAACACAGGAAAGCTTCAGTCTTAAATTACTGCAGTATCTGCTCTGCTGGAAGAAAAGGCTGATATCAGAAAATTCCAATGCTATCTTATAGTAAAAATGTATGAAATGACCTGTCTGTGGGTTCATCATTAACATACAGAACTATCTTTAGTCTTACAGACAGCAAACCTATGTAATTAACCTGAGGCTCATTTATCATGCATTTTTAAGAAACAGAAGGCAGAGAAGATGAACTTTCCTCTTTCCCATTAACCAATCTGTCCTGAGGAAGATACAACGGGCAGAGTCACAGCTGTGCCTTAGCACTTCACACTAAGAGACAAGATTATTTCACCTGCAGTTTAACAAGCTACTGGTAATTGATTGGACGTTCTAACTGCAAAGGAGATGTACAATGTGTCAGCTCAGACTTCAGGCTAGGTTAATAAGAGAAAAAATGTTCTCCCTGGCATTTGCCAGAGGAGGAGCAAGCACCTTGGCCGTCACCTGCCCTGGCTGACATGCAGTAACTTATTAAGGTTCAGAAACCCACTGGTGTGCCTGAACTATTAGAGACAAAACAACATATCACCCCAATTAAAATGCAGCTCTGGAAGCTGCCCTTCAGGAATAATGGTATGTGCAATGCTGGCTTGATTCTGCCTCATGCAGGAGGGAGAGTGATTATGCAGAGTCATGAGTTCACTTTATAGATGAAGGAATAATATTAATGATGGAGCTCTTGGAAACAGAGAAGCATGTACAAAGCTTTCCTTGTAGGACAGGAGATAATACTGTCAGTGCTGAATAAAAGCTTGTTATTACTAAAAGGTTTTATTTTTAGTGGGTATTTTTTATGTCTCTTTTTCTGCATTAGGATGTACCTACTATAAAGTATTACAGGAACTAACATCGCTTTTATTTTTTAATTGTGTTTTTCTTCAGAAAATAAGCACTGGCATTGGGTTGGCAGCAGATGGGTCACCTCTGTTCCAATCTGTTTCACGACTGCTTTGAGGCAGAAGTAAGCAGGCAGCTGGAGAGAGTGCAGGACTGCTGGGGAAAAAGGGGAGAGGGAAAGAGAGTCACATTGTATGCGCAAGAGAACGGCAAGTCAGGCCACCTACTGCTCTGGCTGCTGTCAGGGGGAGGGCGGGAGGTGGCTGCTGGACAAGTGGCTCTGACACATGCTGTACTCACCCCTCTGTCCCTCCATACCCCACAGATCACAGAATCACAGAATCGACTGGGTTGGAAAAGACCTCAGAGATCATCAAGTCCAACCCTTGGTCCAACTCTAGTCCGTTTACTAGATCATGGCACTAAGTGCCATGTCCAATCTCAGTTTAAAAACCTCATAGAATAGAATCATAGAATAGTTTGGGTTGGAAGGGTGGTCATCTAGTCCAACCCTCCTGCAACAACCAGGGACATCTGCAAATAGATCAGGTTGCTCAGAGCCCTGTCCAGCCTGGCCTGGAATGTCTCCAGGGATGGGGCATCTACCACATCTCTGGGCAACCTGTGCCAGTGTTTTACCACCTTCATTGTAAAAACTCTGTTCCTCATGTCTAACCTGAATCTCCCCTCTTTAAGTTCAAAACCATTACCCCTTGTCCTATTGCAACAGGCTCTGTTAAAAAGCCTGTCCCCATCTTTCTTATAGGCCCCTTTAAAGTACTGAAAGGCAGCAATAAGGTCTCCCCAGAGCCTTCTCTTCTCCAGGCTGAACAACCCCAACTCTCTCAGCCTGTCCTCCTGGGAGAGGTGTTCCATCCCTCTGATTATTTTCGTGACCCTCCTCTGGACCCTCTCCAAAAAGATTCGTGCCTTTCCTGTACTGACAGCTCCAAAACTGGAGGCAGGATGCAGGTTGAATGTGCATGATTCTCCATGCACTGATCTTTCTTAGCTGCTGTAACTATGTTCTCCTGGTTCACAAACATTTCCATGCCGAACCAGTCATCAAGATGACACAGGGCTTCAGTTCCCCCTGCATTTAGCTTTGATTTCTAGAAAGGGAAAGAAACTTTATTTTGGGGCATGCTATAAACAAGTACCTAATAAACCAGATGGCAAACATTGTAGTGAAAGAAAAGTAATGGCTCCATTTCATGTTCTTTCTCCTGTATAAATCTACAGAAATTGTCCTGTGTAAGCAGGAGGGGATCAGGCAATTTTGTGGAAGCAGAACATGTTGAGGAATTGCAACCTTACAACTGAAAGACAATCCTGAAGTTGCCTTGTACTGCCCAGCACCACCCCTTTGCTTTGCATGCGAGCAGGATGGGTGCTGGAGAGGGAAGTGCAAGCAGGCTGCTTCCCAGGGTGATCCTCGGGGAGTTAAACAACCCACAGTGGACAGGGACTCAAGAAATTCATCACAAGCACTTTGCAAAACCTCTTTGTTCAACTTACAATTTTTCTTCTTTTGGGGGATTTGTTACCACTGGAAATGATGTTTTGCTCTGGAAGACAATTAAATTAAACAGTATTCCCTGAAAATAAAACAAACAGTTTCAGAACAAATATGAGGCCTTGGTACTTATTTTAAAAATGTTCTTTAAGCTCCAATGATTGTTTGCTGCTACCCTTATCTACAGTCACGCTGAATAAAGCTATAGCTAAATGGAAAGTTAAATGTATTCACGAGGTGTTAATGTCTACATCTTATTATTTGCAGTCTCTCAGAGAAAACAAAAGTAACTACAAATAGTGTTTTTGTTGTTTTTTTTTTAAGTAGAGTATTACTGCAAAATTCAATAATCATTCATCCAAAGGTTTCTGACAGCAATCTGCTTAATTCAGTGTTTGGGCTCTGACTGATAAACAATGTGATATAAAAACCCAGAAAAAGACTAAACCAAACAGTTGGTGGAACTCCATTCTCTTGAGGCAAAAACTAACTTGTTCCATTCGTCTTTTTCCCTGTGGAATAATACAGTACTGAGAAGTTATATCATTAGCACTCACAAGCAAAATGCAAGAAGGTGAACATCCTGTAATGGATTTCAGAAGCATCCATGAACCAAAAGCATGAAGAAGCAGATAAGACAGTGAAATACACTCTGAATTTAAAGGGACACTTTTAAAATCATCTCTATTCATGGCTAATATTGTGTGGAGAATTCACTAAGAGGAAAACAACCCAAAAAAAAGCAAGCCACAGAAACTAGGAAAGAATAGTTCCATGAAGGCAATCACCTTCCATTTCGAAAACTCTGCTTCTCCCAGGAGTTCCTGCATTGCCACCGAATACAATGGCAGTACAGCTGTGCCTGCTTTTTCTTGCATAAGGAGTTATTTTTAATTCAGACTGAGGGCAGCAAAAACAGTGGCAGCCTAAGAATTTTTTATAATGAAAGGGGAAGATTAGACATCAAATACTACAGCATTTGACTTAAACAAATTCAGAGATTCCCTTGACAATAATCTAGACCTTTTCAATGAGGTTGCACTGCCTAAAATGGCAGAATGTCGTGGTACTCTTTGCAGATTTTTTTGGGGTTTGTCTCTCTGTGAATGATCTGTGATATGAATTTCACCCTGGTAGTTGCAGTGGTGCCAACCATAATTATTCCTTGTCCATATCTGCAGCTAGTTTTTTGTCCAGCACCCACTTGCACACTGTGAACTTCAGCAAAGAATACTTTGTGTGTGTAGATCAGGCTGTGTGCAGGCCAGGCTCTTCTGGGTGGTGCATAGATCTTGTCAACAGTTTTCAAAAGGACATTCAGTCAGAGCAAGCAATTGCCAAAAATAGGGAATAACTAGCACGTCAGCCAGACCACTCTGGAAAAGCAGGTTTCCAAAACAAATCTGTCCTGATCTGCAGCATTAGGACATAGCTTTGCCCTAAGCAACATTTGGAGCAGTCAGCCTGTTCCTTCTGGAAAATACATGAGCCAGCGTTAGTCCCTGAGAAGAGACAAAAAAGGTGATGCCACACTCAGGTCTTCCTCCCTGCAAAGCAGCCACATTCACAGGTCTCTGCCTACAAGACACAGATGTTTTGTCTGGGAAGTGTCACCATAAAGAATCAAATAGATGAGCTCACATTTTTGCCACCACTAATCTCATGGCAGCTGGCAGAGACTATCATTTCTTTCTATCTTAGAAACAGGCATTTAGAAAGATGTCTTCTTGCCTTTGCACACCCACTAACATAAACACACTGAGAAGGCAATTGCTCAGATGTTCAGAAGGTGTTTCCAGCTGGGCACTCCATGCAGGTTCCTCTGCTCTCTGCCCAGGAAGGACTGACTGAGGCATCCAATCTGTATTAACTGGTTAAATGAGTTTGCAACGTATTGCAACAGTGGGTTCATTTTGCTCTGACTTTTGCCACAACTCCTCCATGATGAAATCGAGCCTGTCTGTCCTAGAGACAGTTTTGTCTGCATAGCACCCTATATTGCCCTCCAACTCACGCCCTTTGACGCAATACAGATATTTATTACTGTGAAAATATATTTTCTGAAATTGAATCTCTTAGAGTACAGAGAGCCAAATTTTGCAAAGGGAAGGCAAATGAGAACATTTTAGCAGGTAATAAATGGATGATCGAGCTCATGTTTTTTCTCAGAAGGGATCCTTGGCTTGTGGTTGAATGATTTTGGATACTAATCTGCTAAAAATAATGTGGTGAGCATTCCAGTGACAGGATTGTTATTGTACAGATAATACTTCAGGCTGCATGACAGAATGTGGTTTAGTAGGTCATACCCTTGAGGGATTTTTTTAACGGGAAATAACTTTTGTAAAACCAAGAATGAGTTAGTAAGATACTAATTCCTCCCACTCTTCTGCAGTGAAAACACTCAAAGGCACACTGACAACGATTGGTAATTTTTTATTCCGGGAGCATGATTAGTTCACTGCATGTTCTTACACTTCATATCTTTGTAGGCATTAATAACTGTGTGATTAACTCTGGTGTTCCATGGGAGATAATGTGTCTCATGCTGCAGGTTTCCATTGCAGTATCTAGACTCTGTAGGTGTATCCTGATGACCACTGACATGGTCTGCTTATAGGTGTGTGAATCAACTGGTTCCACTGCAGAAAAGAGCAGGTTTGTGACAACTGTAAAAGTGCCACACATGAGAGTTACCCAAGTCTGAAAATGACAAAAGTATCATTAGCCCTGAAGCTTAAAGCTCACAGATGGAGAGATGCCATCTACAGAGGCCACACAGGAGGGAATGAAATGAGTAGGCAGCTTATGCGTGATTTCGGGCCAGACCAAGCAGCATGGGGTTTGGTCAGAAATCCTTTGAATTTCTGGTGTGAGGCTAGTGAGCCTTCTTTGTCTGACCCACTGCGTTCCCACTGGCAACCTGTAGTCAAATCTGGCATACAGGACACTTCCATCTGGTCTCTTCCCTGGAGGACATGGGATAGCTATTTGAGTACAAACTACACTTGAAGAGACAAATGGCTCCTTCAGAGGCTATGGAAGAGCTGCCACAGTGCTGCTGCCTCTGGCAGGTGGGCAGGAGACAGACCTTCCTACCATTGCTGCCCACTCCCGCTCCCCCTCACCGCCTGCAGCAGCAGCGGATGCAGCTGATACTGCTCTTGATGCTAAGAAGGTGAGGTAGAAACAGCTTCCAGAGGTGAGAGTGGCCTCTGGAAAAAGAAGAGAAGGATGTCAAAAAACAGCACATCTTTAAAATGCCTGAGTGAACACACCGCCTTATCCAACACTCAGTTCAGAGATGCAGGCCAGGGCAAGGTTTGAGATGTCTTGACAAGCAGAAGGTTATCCCTGATGCTCAGACGTTTCTCAAGTGTTCTCACAGAGCTGAAATTCAGCCTTTGGTCTGAGGACTTGCTTTCTTCTTTGTCTGGACTCCACTGACCAGAAACCACCCTGGCTGTGGAGCACCACCCTGGCTGTGGAGCACCATCCTGCCTCAGTCATGCATTGCCTGGAGAAATGGATGGAAGACCACCACCCCTAGAGCTGGTGGGATAGGTAGGAGTAGGCTGAGCAGACCAAGCACAGAGCCATATGACGTGGATGGGTAAATGATAAGGCAGAAACACTGTGACTGCTGCTGGCAATACTGCAGCTACAGGGGACAGGACCAAGCCAGGAGCATCTCTAAGGCTTCTTCACAGAAAGCAGGCAGCTGGAAATGGGTCTTCTTGAAAAACACCTGGGCGCAGAAACTTCACTAACCTCTGACAGCCATCCTAGGGCACAAGGAAATAAAACTCAAGGGTCAAAGGAGCCCTCATTGGCAGGACTGTGTAATTCACTATTCACATCTGCCAGCTGTTTGATTCTTCCTAAGCTTTCCTCAGGTAATGAAAGTTTTCCTGTCCTCATCTCCTTAGCAAAGCATTCAGTGCTTGTCAGTGATAATGTGCTTTCCATTAAACCTGTTAGGAAGGCATTTGGCTTTCTCAGGTTTCAGGGTGAAGTTTGTCTCAGTTTTGGTTTATAGTTTACTGAGACTTTGAATCCTGACCCTTATTTCTGGCTTTCAAAGTCCAAGACTGCTTCAGAATAACATGAGACAATGACATTTACTGGCAAGAAAAGTTACTCAGATCCTTAAGCCCTTGTGTTCTTCTCCACACTCCTGGGTTTAGTTTAGCAGATTAGCCAGTGGGTCATCAACTGAGGGACAGAATGGCTCCTGTTCATACACTCCCCCAAAATAAGCAAACCTATCCTTCTCTAGGTAATTCCTATAAGGGTGTTTCATTTGACTTATTGACACCACAGGGACATGGGAAACATGAAAGACTCACTTTCTGTGTTTCTCAGGATTATGGCTGAAGAACAGTTATGGCTGCAGAGCTGTTTTTTCTAGCATTATGTGTGGTCAATGCATCTGGCTGCTTCACAAATGCTTTTAGAGAACATTCCAGCATTTGTGGAAATAAGTACTGGGTTAGAGTGTTTATTTTCCAAAGAGATCATGTACTGGTATTCTTTCATAATGACTATTTCTATT
The DNA here is from genome assembly GCF_964273445.1 of Streptopelia decaocto. Classification (NCBI taxonomy): domain Eukaryota; kingdom Metazoa; phylum Chordata; class Aves; order Columbiformes; family Columbidae; genus Streptopelia; species Streptopelia decaocto. The sequence continues at coordinate 25,104,641 of NC_138663.1, forward strand.
CTACCAGACGACTGATGGAGCATTAATCAGCTTATCTGATGGTCTCTGTGTGATAGAGTGACATTTTCTCATGCTATTGCTA